>NC_091286.1:244062990-244812157 GCF_032444005.1 Ranitomeya imitator
GAAACCAGACCCAACAATGCAGACAAGCTGAAGGCTGCTATCAAAGCAACCTGGGCTTCCATAACACCTCAGCAGTGCCACAGGCTGATCGCCTCCATGCCACGCTGCATTGATGCAGTAATTGATACAAAAGGAGCCCCAACCAAGTACTGATGCATTTACTGAACATACATTTCAGTAGGCCAACATTTCGGATTTTAAAATAATTTTTCAAGCCGGTGTTATAAAGTATTATAATTTACTGAGAAAATGACTTTTGAGTTTTCATTGGCTGTAAGCTATAATCATTAACATTAACATAAATAAACACTTGAAATAGATCATACTGTTTGCAATGATTCTATATAATATATGAGTTTCACTTTTTGTATCGAAAAACTGAAAAAAATAATCAAACATATGTAGTTTTCTTGACGTGACAGAGGGTACATTCTTCCATTGTCAAGCTTCTAACATGCCGCAGGCACTATTTACCATGGCATGTAAAGAGTTGAACTGCCAGGATCACACACAGCTGACCGTGGCAGTGAGAGTCCATGGTTTTAGAGACAAGGAAATACTTCATTTTACTGTCACAGTTCAAGGCTGAGTTGTAAGAATGTTAGCCTAATCTAGTTGATGGCACTGTACACAAGAGCAGAGCTATTAGATAGATAGATGCTCCTTCTCCAGACTCTGTTGGCAGTGGGTTATCTAACCAAGAACAAAAAAATTAGCAGTCCAAAATCAGACTTCCTGAATCCTTACCTCCCCTGACATCAAATGTTGAGGGAGAGTTGGAAGGCCCCCATACACATTACACAGATTATCTCTACGATATTGGTTGGTGTTAGTGTAACAAGGCGGCCAGGGGTGGTAGTCGTGGGCGAGTGCACTAAGCAACAGTCAGTGAGCACCCCAGCACCTTGTACATGAAAAGATAAAGTCCTAGTACTGTTACACCGTTGGTTATCTCCGTCACTCCAGCTTCTGACTTCCAGGTCCCACGAAATAACAGAGTCACGGTTCTTTTCCAACAGTTCAACTTTACTGATAACATGAGCACATGGCACTTTGGCAGCACAATTCTCACAGAGTCTCACATCCTGCGCTTTCCCTGTCATCCAGAACAGATCCTGTTCCTTCCAGCAGCTCCCACTGCCCAGTAATCCCGGCCGTATCATTGGACAATCCGTGTCCCAACTGTACCTCCATTTTATCTGCCATCTGGGCAGCCTCTTTGGACAATCCATGTTCCATCTGTACTTTCCATGTCACCAGCTTCCTGTCAGCCCTTCGTCCGGCTCCATTAGGGAAAGGTTCTGGGAACGCCATCTCAGCTGTTCCCCGCCCTGGTCTTAGACCCCAAATCCTTCCTGGGGATGATCCTGTTCAAATGGTGCTCATTTACATTGTTCTCCAGCTTGGGGCCCCTTTCTGCAATCTGCAGACTTATCCACACAGCTTTAGTCCTTTCTTCTCTCTACTCACACGTCCTGCCCTTGGGCAAGGTGCCCAGGCATATGACAGAACCAGGAACTATCTGGCCTATACCTCACTTGCTCGGTGCTGCTCTGTTCTAACTCCTCCCCATTGAATAACCCCTTGATGCCTGTGCTTAACCTAACACTCCTATCTATCCTATTCTCTATCTCTATATCTAATGTGCCCCCTCTATTCCAATCCCCTATAGTCCTGCACTACTTCCTAATCTATCCCTAAGCCTATGCGCGACACAGGACATTACAGTGCACACAATAGTAAAACATTAATAAAACATAAGGGTGACGCATGTGACACAGGTGAACAGTGTTATGGAGAGAGAAGGTACATGAGGGTCCCACCCACCTCCTTACATTAGGCTAGTGCATATAAGAGTGTTATCAGTATATAAAATAAGAGAAAAGCTTTTATAAAGCACAGACCATGAAAAAATTAGTTGCCACAACAATCTTTTGTTTTAACTGCCATAATTGGCCAAAATGGTGATCACATGATTGAAACTTGTACACATTTCCCTCGATGATCGACTACTGACCTTTTGCAATGCTCAGCCACCAGCAGGGGGTGATGTTATGGGAAAAAAGTGTTGCACTTACTGTGTAACACTTTGGTGCAGAAAGGCAGATCGCCACCAGGAGGCAGCAGAGTAGTCAGACAGGCCAAAGTTAGCAACAACCAGGGAGATGAAGTACCAGAGGTCACACAGCAAAGCACGAGGTCAGAGACGAGCCAAAAAGTCAGAGCCAGACGGGAGCGCAGTATCCAAAACGTGAGACAGAAAGAGGAGTCAAGGTACTAGCCAGAGGGTCAAAAGCCAGTCGGGGAACATAGTACCAGAGACAGAAAAACCAGACGCGGAGTTCAGAGTTCAAGCCATACACTGTAGGGAAATCACCAAACGTACACTGAGTCAGGGATAGGGAACAGGTCAGACACACACAAAGGAAGTCAGAGGCAGAAGGATCACTAGGGTATGCGGGTCAGCTGCTCTAGCCTGGAAGCATGAATTATCACTGGCAAAGGCTACCTAAAATAGCACCAATAACTAGCCACCAAAGAACCAAAGAGAGGAAGGAAAGTTAAGCCCTCCATGACCAGGCCGGGGAGAGAGAAGCAAGAAGAAAACACTGACCTGGATCATGACACCTTTCAGCAATTCTCCCAGCTTTGTTTACATGGAGCCAGCAGTGGCCACATGCTGTACTATTGGCATTAGCAGTCAGCCATGACATCAGTAATACAGCATGTCCAACAGCTAGAGATATAAGAGTATTGTTCTTGGCTACCTCTATCAATCCGGTAGACAATGAATAAAGCAGTAGTGCTCATGTATGACCACTTTATCATTATCACCTTACCAGTGCTCTCCATTCTGCAACTGTTCTAAGACTTACAATCTCTATAATCCAAACCTCGCACCTCTGTCTCCAAGACTTCTCTCATTCTGCACCAGTTTTCTGGATTGTATTACCCTGGACGATCCCATTAATACCAAGCCCCAACACTTTTAAACATGCTTTAAAAACTGTTAAAAGGGCGCATGCGCGAGGCTTGATGTCGGCGGTTTGGCGGCACTGAGCTCCGCTCCCCGTTGAGCCCATAACCAACCCTATCAGCACGCCGACCGATATAAAAAGGACACCGAGGATCCTCTTACCTGTCCTGGACACCGGCGCACCACCATGCCGAAGAAGGGAGGCCCCACTCAGCCAGTAAGCCGCTCGATAGCGGATCTGCTGACCGACCCCAGCAGCTCCAAAATGGCCACCGCGGCTCCGGCTTCGGATGTCTCCAACCCCCTCACTATGCAGCAGGACGCTGCGGGGGACAGCGAGGAGAGGCTGGCGCAGGAGAACGCTGTAGTGCTCACAGCAGCACTCATTAAAACCCTCCAGGAGACATTTAAGCAGGAACAAGCCTTAGCCATGAAAACAGTCACAGCACAAATGCAGGAGATACTGCAGCGCACTTCCTCATTAGAGAATAAAATGGACACGGTGGCAGACGTGCTTGAGGAGGATCAGGAACAAATAAGACAGCAAATGGAGCGCATACATGAGCTGGAAATGAAATGTGAAGACTATGAAAATCGATCACGGAGAAGCAATCTCCGCATAAGGGGTCTCCCTGAATCAATAGTGACACTGAAAAAGACTGCATCTGCCCTATTCACTGCCCTTCTTCCACAGGCAGACCCGGCCACGCTACACATCACTAGGATACACAGAGCGCTGGGCAAACCAAGGTCTGATAATGTCCCAAGGGATGTAATCCTGCAGTTACACTACGAAGAGACCAGAGACCTCATTTTAACGGCAGCACGGCACTCCCCAAATCTACCAGGTGTTCCAAACTCAGTCCACCTATATGCTGACATTGCTCCCGCCACCCTTAACAGGCGCAGGGAGTTAAGACCACTTTCTGCAGCATTGCAAGCTGCCAAAATAAGGTATAGATGGGGCTTCCCATTCGCTCTGTCTTTCTCCCATGACAACAAGCACTTCACATGTCGGTCATTTGAGGACGGAAGACGCATGATCGAACAGATGGGCATCAAGATACCAGATGATCCACAACCACTGCCTCAGAGGAAACCAAGACCAACTAGGGAGTGGAAAGAGGTCCCAAGAGTGACAAGAAGCCAGCGTGCGAACATCACTTGAAAGATCACTAACAGTGCGGCGGACTTATTTAACTTTATTTATCTCTGTTTCTCTCTGCGCTTAATACCTGTGAGAGTGGAATATCACCCATGAAAGGGTGGTCCACGTTGTCCGGATGGAGTTTGAGGATTGCACTACCTCCCAAGGAGTTCATTCACGTCCTCTACCCCCCCTCCCCTCCCCCCCTCCCCGCTCTCCCCTCTCCCCTTCCCCTTTTTTTTATTATTATTTTATACTTATATTTATTTATTTATTTTTATTTTTTATATTTATTTTTTATTCACACCTGCTCACAATACAATCTACTATGGGAAGTCGGCATAAATCTTTTCACGAGGCCCAATAATTTTTTAAAGTTATATTGATGCCTTAATATGGGTACTCGTGACCTATAGCAATTTCAAGGGGTTGGGGTTGTTGGGGGTTTTTACATGTTGCCCAATTTTGGTGAAGTCTGGTTTTTCCCACATAATATGGGTCACCAGTTCGCTAAGTTGTTTGGGCTTCTAGCCCATTTGAATATAAATGTATGTTTTGTGTTGTCCTGTTTCATCTTCTTTCCTTCCCCTTCTCTTGTATTTACTCTATGCAGGATGGTAGATGTCTGCTCCAGATGCTTTATCTCATTACATGGACTCCACATGGATCGGTGTCGGGAGATGTGTAGGGTCGGGGGAAAACTTAGGGGTAAGCTTCTATATGCAATACTAACCAAATCCCTTTATGTGTAGGGTCTTATCCCACAATGTGAGGGGGCTTAATTCCCCCATCAAGCTTAAAAAAGCCTTCCTGGACAAAAAAAAAAACAAAATCCTGATATTCTTTGTCTTCAGGAAACACACTTCTCCACCTCATTATGTCCAAGGTATTTCGACCGAACTATTCCCGTGTATTTACATCATCAGGCCCAAACAAGACAAAAGGAGTAGCAATACTCCTCAAAAACAATTTTCCAATACAGATTCTATTCTCTATCAGATGATGAGGGTAGGTTCTTAATTCTACTAGGCACATTACAAGGGCAAAAACTCTGTATAGTAAATAGCTATTTTCCGGCCTCTTCTCAGGTTCTGGTTTTTAAATCTATCTTAAACAAGCTAGATACCTACTCATTCCAGCACCTGATTTGGTGCGGGGATTTTAATTTCACGATAAATCCAACATTAGACAGCAACGCCATAAGACGCACTGACATTACTAAAAATGAGAGGAAAAAAGTTCTCCGATTACTGAAGGGCCATCACCTAGCAGACATGTGGAGAGAGATGAATGGCAATAATAGAGGTTATACGTACTACTCCCCCACACACAAAACATACTCTAGGATAGATCTTCAGCTGACAAAAACCACCTCACTTCCCACAGTCCTATACTCACGCCACGTACATTCTGCATGGTCTGACCAAGACGCTGTACTCTCGGTATTCAAATTCAATGTGTCCACCTCTAGCTTATACAGATGGAGACTTAATGAATCACTACTTACTGACCCTGTGATCAAAAATACAATTAAGGATGAATTAATCGAATATTTTAAATTTGACAGTTCAGGAGACGTATTCCCCGGAATTGCCTGGATGGTACACAAGAAATACATAACGGGCTCACTAATTAAGCTGGCAGCCCAAAAGAAAAAAGCAAGAACCGAACTTCAGACTAGATTAGAAAACAAATTAGCAAAATTAGAGCAGGCTAACCAGATGTCCACCTTCCTCTACCTCTCCAAACAAATCCAGGAAACTAAAATTCAATTAGACGCTGTCCTCACCACTAGGACCGAGAAGGCATTGACTTGGACACAAGCCACGTTTTACAAATTCGCTAATAAGCCGAGTACACTGCTAGCCCGAAAGTTACGTTCTAGGGAAATGATCAACACGATTTTCTCGATAAAAGATAGCTCGGGAAGGATATCATCACATCCAGACAATATATATAGGACATTCCATGAATACTACCAAAATTTATACGCCCAGCCCAAGCCCCTATCGCCTCACCCGATACAACAATTTTTACAAAACCTTCACCTGCCTAAAATCACAGACACATTAGCTAAACAACTCCATTCCGAAATATTCATAGAGGAGATTCAATCAGTTATTAAAACGCTGAAAAAGGGGAAGGCCCCTGGACCTGATGGACTTACGGCCATTTATTACCAAAAATTTGCTAAAATTCTCTCACCCCATATCAAAAAATTTGGAGATGCCCTTCTTCACGGCTCAAAAATGCCCCCAGAGTTCCTGGTTTCCCATGTTACAGTTCTACCCAAGCTGAAAAAAGACCATTTACTGACCAAGAACTTTAGGCCTATTTCCTTACTAAACGTGGATTTAAAAATATTCACTGCAATTATTACAAGTAGAATAAATCGCATACTGCCCTCTCTTATCCACAGGGATCAGGTGGGGTTCATACCGTCTAGGCAGGCCCCGGACAATATTAGACGCAATATTAACCTTATCCACACTGCAAATTCCCGCAAGAAACAACTTTTAATATTAGTCTTGGACATTGAGAAGGCATTCGACTCGCTCTCCTGGAATTACCCCTTCCATGTCCTATCTAAATTTGGTTTCACTCAGGAGTTTGTAGAGTGTATTAAATTACTTTATGACGACCCCACAGCATATTTAAAACTCCCAACATTGAACCCTTCACCCATATCTATCCAACGTCGTACCAGACAGGGATGCCCTCTCTCCCCGGCGTTATTCGCTCTAGCCATGGAGCCTTTGGCAGAAGCCATTAGAACAAACCAGAACATTACTGGATTATCCAACCTAGGCGAACAATACAAGGTAAGCTTGTTCGCGGACGACCTCCTTTTGGCTATTACCAACCCTCATACAACGATTCCCAATCTCCTTTCACTGCTCTTTGATTTCTCGAGTGCATTTAATTCCCTGCAGCCACCTTTACTACACAAAAAGATGACTGATATGAAGGTGGAGGTGGGGATGAGAAATTGGATAACTGACTACCTATCAGATCGGCCACAGTTTGTACAGATGGGAGCAGTGGTGTCAAGCAGATTACTGAGCAGTGTTGGTGCCCCCCAGGGAACGGTGCTTGCACCCTTTCTATTCACACTGTATACATCAGACTTTCAGTATAAATCTGATCTTTGCCACCTTCAAAAATTTTCGGATGACTCCGTGGTTGTGGGTTGTATTAGGGGAGATCGGGGGGATGAGGAATATAGAGGGGTGGTGTCGAATTTCGTGGATTGGTGCAATGGTAACTATCTACAACTAAATGTTAAGAAAACCAAGGAGTTGGTGGCCAACTATAGCAGGATTAAGTTGGAATGATTACCGATCACTATTGCTGGTCAGGAGGTAGAGCAGGTGGAGAGTTACGATTTGGGGGTCCATTTGGATAGCAAACTGGACTGGAGATGCCACTCAGAGACTGTCTACAAGAAGGGGATGAGCAGATTGTATTTCCTAAGGAAACTGAGGTCTTTTAATGTGTGCAGCAAAATGTTAGAAATGTTCTACCAGTCTGTGGTGGCAAGTGCCATCTTTTTTGCAATCATATGCTGGGGTAATAGTGTGCGGGCCTCTGATGCTAATAAGCTGAATAAGCTTATCAAAAAGGCAAGCTCTGCTGTCGGCTGCAATCTGGACTCTCTTGAGGAGGTAGTGGAGAAAAGAACTCTGAGAAAGTGTATGACAATTATGAACAGTAATGCACATCCACTATATGAGCTATTCATGAGACAGAAGAGCACCTTCAGTAACCAGCTAATACTTCTGAGGTGTAAGAAGGAAAAATTAAGGAAATCGTTTGTGCCAACTGCTATGGGGATGTACAACAATAACATTAGGGTTAAATCATAAAGGTGATTGTCTACTTTATTTCTTCTACTTTTCAGTTCACCCGCTGTATATGTCCTATTCTAATGTATAATGTTCTTCTGTCAACAAACTGTCATGCCAATTAAGTAATTCATTTTATAATTTTTATGATGTAAGTTGTGCTGCTGTGATACCATAATTTCCCACGGGATCAATAAAGTGTATCGTATCATATCGTATTTGAAGACATCTCAGGACTTAAAATTAATATAGATAAATCGGAAGCACTCTTTATTAATACTAGTAAAGCTGTACAAGATACTATCACTTCCCAATTTAAATTCGCAAAGAGGGACAATTATTTAACCTACTTGGGAATAAATATTACAACAAATAGGGTGACCCTTTACAAGTGGAACTACACACTACTTATCCAGAACCTCCACACTGACTTATCTAGATGGACATCACTGAACCTATCTTGGCTAGGTAGGATTCATACAATAAAAATGGTGACTCTTCCACCGTTTCTATACCTTTTTAGATCTCTCCCAATACCGATTTCAGCTAAAACATTTTCAAGCCTTCACGCTACGATCTCTAAATACGTATGGCAGAACAAAAGGGCCAGGATCCCCCAAAAGTTAATGTTCTTCCACAGAAGACATGGTGGAGTTTCGCTCCCAAATCTATCTCTATACTACAAAGCTGCACAAATAGCACAACTAACAAATATTTGCGCCCAAAATAACAAACCAAGGTGGGTCCATTTAAGGTACCGTCACACTAGACGATATCGCTAGCGATCCGTGACGTTGCAGCGTCCTCGCTAGCGATATCGTCCAGTGTGACATGCAGCAGCGATCAGGCCCCTGCTGTGCTGTCGCTGGTCGGGGAAGAAAGTCCAGAACTTTGTTTCGTCGCTGGACTCCCCGCAGACATCGCTGAATCGGCGTGTGTGACACCGATTCAGCGATGTCTTCGCTGGTAACCAGGGTAAACATCGGGTTACTAAGCGCAGGGCCGCGCTTAGTAACCCGATGTTTACCCTGGTTACCATCGTTAAAGTAAAAAAAACAACTGCTACATACTTACCTACCGCAGTCTATCCTCGGCGCTCTGCTTCTCTGGTCTGGCTGTGAGCACAGCGGCCGGAAAGCAGAGCGGTGACGTCACCGCTCTGCTTTCTGGCTGACCGACGCTCACAGCCAGACCAGAGAAGCAGAGCGCCGAGGACAGACAGCGGTAGGTATGTAGCGGTTGTTTTTTTTACTTTAACGCTGGTAACCAGGGTAAACATCGGGTTACTAAGCGCGGCCCTACGCTTAGTAACCCGATGTTTACCCTGGTTACCGGGGACCACGGGATCGTTGGTCGCTGGAGAGCTGTCTGTGTGACAGCTCTCCAGCGACCAAACAGCGACGCTGCAGCGATCCGGATCGTTGTCGGTATCGCTGCAGCATCGCTTAGTGTGACGGTACCTTTAGAGTCACATCTTATTAAGCCGCTTTCACAACCAGGCCTAATGTGGTCTACAGGAAAAATCCCCAAAGAACTCTTTATAACAGCACCTTAGACAGCTCACTCTTTCAATTTATGGAGAAGAGTTAGATACAAACACTCATTGCAATCTGATCCCTCACCTTTGACCTCTATATTAGGTAACCCGATGTTCACTCCTGGTCTCAATTCACATTTGTTCGCGTGGTGGATATTAAGGGGGATTACCACAATAAAACACCTATGTAATCCTTTCAATGTCCTGATGAATAGAGCAGAATTCATAAGGAAGTTTGAACCCCCGATTAGAGAAACAATGCACATCAGTCAGGTTTTACACTTTGCAGGGAGTCTAACCCAAGGTAGACGTCCCGTTCCTGTCTCCAGCTATGAACAAAAGTGCCTTTCCGATCCAATGGGAAGAGGGACGATATCTCTGCTTTATTCAATTATAAACCGACCCCATGATCAGGAGAAATTGGGATTCATGAGACGGTGGGAGGAGGAGTTGGGTGTCGAGCTGCAGGTGGAGGCTTGGAGGAGGTGCTGCGACATGCTATTCAAGGGCAGTCACCAATCATCATTAGTAGAGACCTCGGTCAAAGTCCTTCACAGAACCTATCTGGTGCCAACTAAACTCCATAGCATATTCCCGAATGTCTCAAACTTATGCTTTCGGGGATGTAACTTACCCGGGGATATGAAACATATATGGTGGACATGCCCAGTGGTGTCCAATTTATGGCAAAAGATAAGTCTTCTAGTAGACCAATTGGCTGGGAGAAAAGCCAGTTTGGACACCTCTGTTTTTCTCCTTGGGGCGAGGCACCCGACTCTTCCTAAAAGTCTATTTAAGTTGGTTACTTTTTTCTTTTTATGGCTACTAAAATACATATTGCTTCGAAATGGAGGTCCCCCACGTTGTCGCTACGATTGGTTAAGGAAAGGATGAATAATATCATGCTTTATGAACGCATTGAGGCTACCAGAAATGATATGTGGGATCAGTTCTTTAAGATGTGGAGCCCATGGATGGACCTGCAGCCTAATTTACTCCTGAGCCAGACTCTACGTCTGTCCCCATAGTGGTCCGAACCTGTGGGTACAATGATTGATACAAATTAAAATGTAAATACAGTTCCCCTTTCCCTTCATGTTTCTCCTTTATGTTGTCTGTATATTGTCCCCCCTTGCGTCCATAATAAGTATGTGTTCTTCTATTTCTCAGTTATAGACTCCCCTGCGAGGGAGCACATCCAGATTTAAATTTCGTTTTGTAATTGATGAAGTTGAAATTTCAATAAAAAACTTTTTGAAACTAAAAACTGTTAAAAATGTTTTTAGACAGGTCTATCACCTCACTGCACTACACTAATTCTCTCCTGTTCCCTTTTTCTAAATATTCCTCAGAATCTGATCTCATCTGACGGTTTCTATATTCTCCATGCATCCAATAGCACTTAGTAACTGCACTTAGATACTAGATGATGACTGGATCATGCAGCTTTATATAACCCAATTATTATTATAATGATGACTAGACCGTAATTTTGTCCCAATTGTGTCCATCTATTTGCTTATAAATTGTAAACCTGAGATCAGGGCCTTCATTCCTCCTGTAACTAGTGAATTATGTGTTACACTGTAATGTTTTTATTGTCTGTACATGTCCTCACTTACTTGTAAAGTGCTGCGGAATATGTTGGCGCTATATAATTAAAATTATTATTATTACCACTACTCCATTGAACAGGAGAATAAGGCAACCCATGATAATGTGATAAATATTTGTGGTGGGTCAATCTCTTTTAGGAGACAACTTATCACAAAGTGGTTAAAGCGACTTACTCTATAGATGTTTTCTTAAAAGAACATTTCTGCCAATTCCCTTGATAATTGTTTGAATACTTTCTAAACAGTTGAGAAGTAGTGAAAAAATGATGAAAGTGAAATAACATTTTTTGTAGGTTTTTTAAGTCTTAATATAAAATATTCTGCATACTTGTACAAGGAAAATGCACTACCTCTCCCAATGTTCTGTGCAGCAAGAAATTCCAAATCGAAGGAAAATATTTACACCAGATAAACAGCTGCTCAAGAAAAATGTGTGCGCAGCTAAACGCCGAAAAGTTACAACAAAAGTCTTAACTGCAAAAATTAGAGTTTTTATAAAGCCTGTTGTAAACATCTGTCCATTCCTTAATGGCCTCTTGATGGCCTGCTGAAATCCTCCTTATGTTTTATTAGGATTAGACACAGATGCTGTTCTCCAGCAAAGATTATTAAAAGATAAGTATGATACAATACTGTTGACTTATTCACGTCAGCCACTCGTTAGGAATGGACTGTGAGATGACTTAATACTGTCGTTACTAATGCAAGGTTCCTGCTTGTTCTCGCACTTGGAACTTTCTGGTTCATGCAGCTGTGACTGCTACCAGGCTATGAACTTGTTTTGACCACTCATTAAAAGCAGCCTCTTTTATGTATAAAACAGTTTTTGAAGAATTTACCTTGATTTAAGATCCTTGAAGGCAACATCTCACCAGGTTTTCCCAATATAAACTAAAACCACTACCTGTAATGCCTCTTTTACAGCAGTCTAGGCTGTAAATAAGTCCCCAATCATCTCTACATATCCAAAAATACTTTTTTAGAATCCCCCTATATGGTGCCATCCAGTCCGATGGGTGTCGCTGGTCTTGCTTGACACCTCCACTATCCCCACTATCCTGCATACTTCATCTGGGTGACCTGTCCTTCACACGGAGCCCCCAGTCTCGTTCCTGCTCAGGTGACCTTCGCTCTGCCCTGATATATAAACTTACGGTAAGTAAGCTGATCAGTAAATGCCGTTTAAAAAAAAAATCGAAACATCACATGTTTTTTTGATCGACTCAGTAACAGAAAAAAATTGCAATGAAAGCAAAGTATATACCCTAAAATTGTATAAATGAAAACAGCTGACTATGCAAAAATGCTCCCCTGATGGTAATATAAAAAATTTAGGGTTCTCAGAAAATGGAGAAACAAGACAATTTTTTATAGCTGTTCAGGTTATTAACTTTGAATTAACTTTTAACTTGATTCAATAAACTTACATTTTTTTGTCCAGTTGGTTGTGCCGAAAACTACCCTCGTTTTTTCTTTGTCAGCTGCAATCACCAGCAGGTACGGCACCCACTGATTTCTAATCACAGCAACGAATATGTCTATGCTACCAGCGTGAACAGCTCTAACCCTCCTCTAACTCATTATATGTGTGATACTTGTTTTATTATTATAATATATATCATTAGTTTGCAGTTGTTCACACTCAAACATGTTTCAATCTTTACCCTCATCTAAGTATTAGCTCTGGCTCCTATAGTTGCTAATTTACTGCAACACCAGATCAGTATATAAAGTATAATGCAAAACCGTCAATGAAAGAAAGAAGTAGAAAGCATTAGATTTTACAGCCATTTTTTTTTAATAAATCCATTGCTGCAATATGAATCAAGATAGTCAATCACTGGTTACAGCACAGGCAAAATGTTCTATATGGATACATAAATGCTTAGACATTTGTTTTCTTTTACAATGACAGAATCTGCTGACACCTTTTCTGTAGGGTAATTGTATTTGGTAGAGATCTTTTGAAATTCAAATTCACGGACTTTGACAAATTCTCTCCAAAGACTTGTTGTGCAGCAAATAAATTAGTTTGAATCTCAATACTGGAAAGCTTGTAATTTCACGGAAAATACATAATTCAGTTTACGATAGTCTCAAATGTTGGCAGGAATGTCTTCAGTTGTAAAACTTCGGTAATGTTCGTCTCCTGTCTTTTCCTGTAAAAATCCAGACCTGTGAGCAATTCCACATCTCTGACACGAGCGGCATGAGCCTTAAGCCTCTCTTCAACCCATTCTTCCTCTGGTTTATTATCCTGAAAAGTCAAAACAAGACAAGTGAAATAAATGCTACTTTGAGGCCTTATTTTGTTCTTTCTGATATGCATGTTACCTTCAATTGAAATAAAAAAAAAATAATATGCGTTCCTAAAAGATTCACTGGAAAAATGATGGGAATGATAGAATAGAAATGATTAGCAAGATAAAGGGAACCGGTCACGTGAAAACATGCTATTAAACCTACAGATATAGGATTAATCTGCAACTTAATTGCGTTCAACACCTGCCTGGAGCCAGGACTTATATCCTCAGAACTTTCTGGTAACTTTTGGGTTTCAGTCAACAGAGCAGCGGAGTCTGTTTATATAGAGAGCTGTAACCAAGCCCCCCACACTGACTGACAGCCGTCCCGAATGCTGAGCTTCTGTCAGTTAGTGACAGGGGTTCGGTTACAATATTCAAAAAAAGTTGCACTCTATGGTGCCAAAGCATGTCAATGTGAAATACATGAAATATGAATAGCAATACTGCGTCTGAATATTAGGAAAAAATGAGACGCTTTGCACATAATTTGGCCAAATCATGCCTGACCATCAACCAACGTCAAGGTGGACTAAAAAAACAAATGGGTCCATACGTGTATGAATACCTCTCTTAGGCTGATGTCTGAATTCCTGGGTGAATGTGGACACCTCTCTCAGTAAAGCTTGCATTTATGGGTAGGTAGGAACCTGCTGTAATTAAAATCACCACATGTTGCAGCTACCTCCATATACAATATACAATGTGCAAAGCGTCTCATTTTTTCCTAATATTCAGAAGCCGTATTGCTATTCATATTTAATATTGACATGCTTTAGCATGATAAAGGGAAACCTTTTTTTGCATATTGTTTATGGAGGTAGCTGCTCCAGGTATGCACCTATTCACACTATCTTGGATGTGCCAGTCAGTTTTTTGTCTTTTGTAATGTTAGCATACTGACTGAGCACTCCTCCCTTCACCATGTGGTGATTTTAATTACAGCAGGTTCCTACCTACCCATAAATGCAAGCTTTACTGAGAGAGGTGTCCACATTCACCCAGGAATTCAGACATCAGCCTAAGAGAGGTATTCATACACGTAGGGACCCATCTATTTTTTGAGACCACCTTGACGTTGGTTGATGGGCGGATATAATTTGGCCAAATTATGTGCAAAGCGTCTAATTTTTTCCTAATATTCAGAAGGTGTATTGCTATTCATATTTCATGTATTTCGCATTGACATGCTTTAGCATGATAGAGTGCAACCTTTTTTTGTATATGGAGGTAGCTGCTCCTGGTATGCACTTATTCACACTATCTTGGATGTGCCAGTCAGTTTTTTGTTATTTCGAGATGTGGTTACAGCAGCCATTCTCTATACATTGAGCAGTGACTGGGCCCCTGACGGCACTGCCCCACGACTGAAAAACAGAATATTACTGAGAGGAATAAAGTTGATTTCCTCCCAGCAGCGGAGGACTAAGTGGCGGATATAGATTATAATAGGTACGTGTTCTAACTATCAAAAATACTGATAGAACATGTACACGAAACCCGAAAGTCTGACCAAGGTCTTACTCTGTTCTGCATTAACCCATTTGTCAGCTTTAAGAGGTGGTTTAACCATTGAAGAATTGTGGGTCTTTTCTCCTAAATTATTGTGAAAGTAGACAGAGTTCATTTAGTCTTTGGTTTTGCCAATGTTATCTGCTATAATTTCAATGTGAAAGAATAAGGATTTTTTGTATGATGAAAAGTTATTCAACTTTCTGTGTCAATTCCTTGTGGTTTCAGGATCTAAATCAAAGTGAGTTCATCTTAAAAAAAAACTGCACTCAGTGACTCTAACTGTTTTCCCCTGGAGGATAAAAATCTGTTCATGGTCGCGATGATCATATAGAGTATTGCATGGCTCATAGCAATATGTGCAGCACAAATGTGTTTTCTGATGAGCTGACCACCGACGTGTCTAGCTGACAACCGACATGCCTGTCACATAACTCCGACTAATTTGTATCCATTGGGAATAAATCAAGATTTCTATTGAATGACAACAAGAAGAGATTTTGAAAAATATCGTTGATGCATAAAGTATATTGGAAAATGTAATACATTTTCAGTATGCAAAGAATAACATGTACAGTTGTGGCCAAAAGTATTGACAAATTAAAACACAATTTACCCTTATATCCTTATGATAACATAGATAAAATACCACAATTTATTTAAATCCAATTAAAAAACCATGAGACAACTACAACCAGATAACCACATAGAACACACAACCGTGCACTCTAGATAGCCCTGCCAAACAGAGCCTATATGTACTTCCTACCTATCAGCGGAGGTTGACACCCTAAACATATATACGAGAATGGCGCCCCCACTCACCGTCGGCTGTCCCTATGTCTCCTAGCACAAACCCTGACATAAGTGTCACATTTATGCCGGCATTGATACTAGACCAGAAAAAATAATCAGGTTTGAAAATCACTTGGTATGTATATATTTGTATATCTATATATACAAGCTTTGTTTGTGGCAGGGTGAGATACATGGACAAAAGACAAAATGTGCAAAACAAAAAAGTGCTCGTGCTTAAAATAGGACCTCACCACCTCTTTACCTGCTGGTATGCGCCCTACCTAGCTGTGGGGGTTGGCACCCTACTTGTCAGCGGAAATGGCGCCCCCACTCAATGAAGGCTGACCCTGGGACACCCTAATGATATACTGATATTAAATCTCAAACGGATGATAGCCACAGCTATATATATATATAAAAACAGGCAAGGCACAAGATACTACAGCATTAAAGTTCAAATCTTCATCCGAAGATAGCATATAGATAAATAACAAACATGATAACCAGAGGGTGGGACCGATACTTATCAAGGATGATATTTCATACGCCTCTACGCGTTTCACCCAACGGATCATCAGGAGGCCTTGATGTGTAGATGCTGCATGGAATCACATTTAGTCCACTTATATACATGAATCAATGAGCGTTTGGGCGGTATGTTGATTCAAAACACAAGAGCCAGGGACAGGGTCGCCATACCAAAGTAGCCCACATATAATATCAGAGATACCTAGAGCCTATAGACCGGCTTATGGCGGCTGCCCACAGTTGTAGACATGCTTACTAATGCGATTTACAGAGTAGTTAACTCCCTACCTCATAATGTACCGCTGCTCTGAAGGGAGTTTTCGGCGTGCGTTCCATGAGAGACACACCAAACTGCGCATGTCCAAATTAGATGGTGCGCCCAGTTACGCTGGAAGATGACGCTGGTATGCGTGTCAGCTGGACCGCATAATGACACCCATGCGCAAGAAGGCACCGCTCATCAAAATGCGCCCAGCTGCACTGACATATGACACTCGTGTGCGTGTCAGCTTGACCGCATAGTAAACGCTCATGCGCGAAAAGGCACCGCTCATCAAAATGCGCCCAGCTGCACTGATATATGATGCTGGTATGCGTATCAGCTGGACTGCATAACACTGCGCATGCGCGAACGCACATCGCTAGTCAGAGTGCTGCGCATAAAGATGGTGAAGCTTATAACTGCTCTGCAGCCAAGATTACTGAGACTATACAAAGGGAGACAGAAACCAACCCTTTATACCCAAACATTTATAGATAACTACATGCGAAGATAGCGCATGTCAAACTTATAATTATGCACCCTGCCGCTACAAATGTATTATCAGCTAGACAGTATGATATTGCGCCTGCCCAAGGGACGCTGATAAGAATATTGCGTCCTATTAATAATGGCCATGTATATAGTGTATTATGGAATTAAATAGACAAAGCAACCTTATAAAATACCCACATACAAATGGGGATTGATATCTTATATAGCCACAGTCAATGCTGTAAATCCCTGTGAAGCACAGAGAATATAATGGTGGCATAATTAGCCATGGATTATCAGTAACGGTTCTCACATAACAGTCTAAGCCTAATGCAGAAGACACCAACCACTAACCACTGAGGAGGTAGATGAGAAGAAAATATTGATGCATTAATCATAGAAGCATGCATAAGAGACATTTTCATTGAGGCCTCGTGGGGCGATGCAGTCAACCCGATAGATCCAGGCACATTCCTTCTGTAATAATAATTGATCAAAATTGCCACCCCTCGGATTCGGTGATGATGCTGAAAAATATTTCATGAACATTGCCCCCATGATGTTGATTCATATGTCTAGCGACCAAGGTATCACGTTTGTGCTTAATGTCACCTATGTGTTCCCCTACACGTCTCCTAAACTCCCTCTTAGTTTTCCCCTAATCTTTAGGGCAGCTACATGTAGCTATGTAGTATGTAAGTATTGACACCCCTGCAATTCTGTCAGATAATACTCAGTTTCTTCCTGAAATTGATTGCAATCACAAATTCTTTGGTACTATTATCTTCATTTAATTTGTCTTAAATGAAAAAATACAAAAGAGAATGAAGCAAAAAGCAAAACATTGATCATTTCACGCAAAACTTCCAAAATGGGCCAGACAAAAGTATTGGCACCCTCAGCCTAATACTTGGTTGCACAACCTTTAGCCAAAATAATTGTGACCAACCGCTTCCGGTCACCATCAGTGAGTTTCTTACAATGCTCTGCTGGAATTTTAGACCATTCTTCTTTGACAAACTGCTCCAGGTCCCTGATATTTGAAGGGTGCCTTCTCCAAACTGCCATTTTTAGATCTCTCCACAGGTGTTCTATGGGATTCAGGTCTGGACTCATTGCCTGCCAGCTTAGAAGTCTCCAGTGCTTTCTCTCAAACCATTTTCTAATGCTTTTTGAAGTGTGTTTTGGGTCATTGTCCTACTGGAAGACCCAAGACCTCTGAGGGAGACCCAGCTTTCTCATCACTGGGCCCTACATTATGCTGCAAAATTTGTTGGTAGTCTTCAGAATTCATAATGCCATGCATACGGTCAAGCAGTCCAGTGCCAGAGGCAGCAAAGCAACCCCAAAACATCAGGGAACCTCCGCCATGTTTGACTGTAGGGACCATGTTCTTTTCTTTGAATGCCTCATTTTTTCTCCTGTAAACTCTATGTTGATGCCTTTGCCCAAAAAGCTCTACTTTTGTCTCATCTGACCAGAGAACATTCTTCCAAAACGTTTTAGACTTTTTCATGTAAGTTTTGGCAACTCCAGCCTGGCTTTTTTATGTCTCGGGGTAAGAAGTGGGGTCTTCCTGGGTCTCCTACCATACAGTCCCTTTTCATTCAGACGCCGACGGATAGTACGGGTTGACACTGTTGTACCCTCGGACTGCAATGTAGTTTGAACTTGTTTGGATGTTAGTCGAGTTTCTTTATACAACAGCCACACAATCTTGCGTTGAAATCTCTTGTCAATTTTTCTTTTCCGTCTACATCTAGGGAGGTTAACCACAGTGCCATGGCTTTAAACTTCTTGATGACACTGCACACGGTAGACACAGGAACATTCAGGTCTTTGGAGATGGACTTGTAGCCTTGAGATTGCTCACGCTTCCTCACAATTTGGTTTCTCAAGTCCTCAGATAGTTCTTTGGCCTTCTTTCTTTTCTCCATGCTCAATGTGGTACACACAAGGACACAGGACAGAGGTTGAGTCAACTTTAATCCATGTCAACTGGCTGCAAGTGTGATTTAGTTATTGCCAACACCTGTTAGGTGCCACAGGTAAGTTACAGGTGCTGTTAATTACACAAATTAGAGAAGCATCACATGATTTTTTGAACAGTGCCAATACTTTTGTCCACCCCCTTTTTTATGTTTGGTGTGGAATTATATCCAATTTGGCTTTAGGACAATTCTTTTTGTGTTTTTTCATTTAAGACAAATTAAATGATGATAATAATAACAAAGAATTTGTGTTTGCAATCATTTTCAGGAAGAAACTGAATATTATCTGACAGAATTGCAGGGGTGTCAATACTTTTGGCCACAACTGTATTTGATGAAACTTGAATATCCTTTTTTATTTTCTTGTAAAACATTGGACATTGGGCTTAAAAATATATATATACATTAGGCTACTTTAAAATATATTAGAATTAGAATATTTCATTGTTCAAATTTAATATTAACATTTTCACCTCATGGCAACAGAATTCAGATTTTGATTGTAGTAATAGTGCAACATAAAAGGGTTGGGCAACTGCGCCTGTGGCTTCCCAACACTGGGCCATTATTACTTTTAAAGGGATTGTCCACTATGCTCATTAGACACTGAGGTTTGGTCACATTTGCCACCATTAGCAGCCATTTTGAGATCAGGAGAGCTGTGCAGTCTGAGGAAAAATGCACTAACAAGAGCAGGAGGAGAACCTTTCATACTATGTAAGGCCAGTTTCACACATCCTGATATTTCCGGTACTGTAAAAAACAGTACCAGAGATATGTGTCCGTGTGTGTAATACTTGGGACATCTCTTCACACTTGCCCTGTAGAGGTGACAAGTGGGGTTTATATTTGTGGAATCGATGTCACCTTTGTATTGTCTATAAGACACCTATTCATTACTAATCCTATTGTTGTATGGTAATTAAACAGACAGCAGGAATAACGTCTTTTATTTGAAATAAAACAAAACACACTTTTCCATTTTTATTTAACAATAACAAACACAGTTATGCTCATCTAATGCCAATTCTATTGAAGCCACCATCTACTGTAATAAAACAAAAATAAAAAAAACAACAATATTCCTCACCTGTCTGTCGTTCTGTCCCACGCCGTTATACATGGGATAAATAATTTTTAACCTGGAGGATGCCAAGATGCGACCTTCCATACCATTGATGAATGAGATGCTGTGAGCGCTGCATCAGTGAGCAGCAATGACCTGATCGAGGTTACTGCAGGTCACTGAGGCTGCGCTCCCAGTTGGGCTGTACTGCAATGTCCTCAGCACTGTGAGAAAGTCACCCCGTTCACTGCAGTTCAGTTTAGTGAGTTCACCGCAGATCAAAGATCTGCTTAATGAAGCTCACATTAATGAAATGAGCTTTGTCTTCTAAGTCTAGGTCTGGACAACTTGTATAACCTGTGACTGAGATGACCAAAGATTATCAGCTAACGAATGAATGATTCATGCATGATTCACCCTTAAGCCCAAATCTAGCCCTAAAGGTACCGTCACACTCAGCGACGCTGCAGCAATATAGACAACGAGCCGATCACTGAAGTGTCACTGTTTAGGTCGCTGTAGAGACGTCAAACACAGCAACTCCAGAATGATGCAGGAGCGATCCAGTGACGTAACGGCGACTCACTTATCGTTGTAACTGCTTGATAGCTCCATGTAAAACGTTGCTAGCATCGTTGCTTTTGATGTCAATCATGACGATACACGCCGACTTGATGACGAAATAAAGTTCTAGACTTCTAGCTCCGACCAGCGATGGCACAGCGGGATCCAGATCGCTGCTGCGTGTCAAACACAACGAGATCGCTATCCAGGACGCTGCAACTTCACGGATCGTTGTCGTTCTCGTTGCAAAGTTGCTGAGTGTGACTGTACCTTAAGCCTAACTCTAAACCAGTCCATAACCCTAACCTTATGCCTAGTTAAGGTTAGAAAAAGTGTAAAAATGGAAAAAAACAGCTCTAATCAATGACGATCGTAACCTTAATTAGCGTAAGTGCTAGGGATTGGGAGGAGATTAATTTTGAGTACTTCTGTCAATCACAGCACCTCAAGCCTAAGGGTAGATGCCACATCTCCAGTCCATGTTGTTGACCTATATGTATACTAATTTAGTGATCTGCCCCAAGCCCTAAGCTGTTATGGAGGCAATTGTGAAATTTAGACCACATATAGACTGAATTTATACATATTTTATATAATAAAAGTTTTACTGCACTATTATAAAGGGCATATAACACTACATATTTATATAAACACACAATGCAACAATACACAGAAGATGATGGAGTCAGGTTTAGAGCTACAGTGTGCTTAAGAATTAGATTAAAGTTATTGCTATGCTTTGAGATATGTTTATGGATAGGGGTAGGAATTGGGCTAAGCGTAGTGTTAGGATTAAGGTTAAGGTACCTTCACATTAAGCGACGCTGCAGCGATACCGACAACGATCCGGATCGCTGCAGCGTCGCTGTTTGGTCGCTGGAGAGCTGTCACACAGACCGCTCTCCAGCGACCAACGATGCCGGTAACCAGGGTAAACATCGGGTAACTAAGCGCAGGGCCGCGCTTAGTAACCCGATGTTTACCCTGGTTACCATGCTAAAAGTAAAAAAAAAAAAACACTAGATACTTACCTACAGCCGTCTGTCCTCCAGCGCTGCGCTCTGCTTCTCTGCTCTCCTCTTGTACTGTCTGTGAGCCGGAAAGCAGAGCGGTGACGTCACCGCTCTGCTTTCCGGCTCACAGACAGTACAGGAGGAGAGCAGAGCACAGCGCTGGAGGACAGACGGCTGTAGGTAAGTATCTAGTGTTTTTTTTTTTTTACTTTTAGCATGGTATCCAGGGTAAACATCGGGTTACTAAGCGTGGCCCTGCGCTTAGTTACCCGATGTTTACCCTGGTTACCAGTGAAGACATCGCTGGATCGGTGTCACACACGCCGATCCAGCGATGTCAGCAGGAGTCCAGCGACGAAAGAAAGGTCTGGACTTTATTCAGCGACCAACGATCTCCCAGCAGGGGTCTGATCGTTGGTCGCTGTCACACATAACGATTTCATTAACGATATCGTTGCTACGTCACAAATAGCAACGATATCGTTAACAATATCGTTATGTGTGAAGGTACCTTTAGTCATAGGGTTAGCGTTCTAAAATTTTACATAAAAAACAATATAACTTTTTATTATAAAAAACTTGATGCCTGATTTCATGAAATAGCAGAAGAAACTAAGTAAAAGCTCAAACAAAATATTTTCACCATTATTTTGCTCAAATTACAATACATGTACTTGCGGATTAAGGGGTCGAATATTGAACTGGTAGAAGGAACTCAGAGCACTAACTGTTCACAGGCTAAAGGTCTCAAAATACTTGACTTGGACCCAGGAGCTGGAAACCCATGCTATGCCACTGAAAATAATCATTTAAATCTAGGGAACTCATAAAGCTCATGTTTCCTTGATAATCTGTGTTCATTGAGAATACAATATGAAACTCTGTATTTCCCGTCAAATCTTAACTTCTAGCTATTTTAGAGTATACCCCCGAGATTGTGAAATTGTTAAGCTGGATGGGGATTTTGTTTAGTGGGTTTTCCTCTATAATCAACAGTGCACATCATGTCCCAAAGTTCTGAAATTGTAAAAAACATAGGCTTGGAATTATTTACTACTGTTCATAGTAAACTCTTAGTAAGAAGGTTGCTGAAACATTGGCCAAACTTCTGTTTCCTATTTGGCTCCGGTGTAATTTAACAGGATACTACTGATAAATATCCTGCACTACCGGTATATACCATGACCACTAGAAGAGGCAAACTTCGGTTTGTTTTAAAATACTGTTTAACACAATGTTATGTTGCACTTCTAATCTGCCAAGTGGTAAAATCTGTGTATTGTCTCCTAGGTCTAGAGGATACTGTGTGTCTTTATGGAGACTGGCAATTTGCATAAATAAGCTAATAGGCCAGGTAAAGCTCCATGGGAAAGAAGCCTTAGCACTATATTAACCAATTCTCTTATAAGTACCCACATTACTAATCCCATAAGTGTAAAGCAAAAAACACACAGAGAAAAGTCTTTTATTTATACAAAGCACTCCTCGAACCTCTTTTACCCATTTATTACCTTTAAAAAATCAAATATACCAAACGGGTCCGCCACAAATCCAACCCACGTCCCACGTCGATCCCAAACTCTGCTACATCCGGGTGGTGTATTGAGCGGTGACATGTAATGTGACCACTCAGCACGCCAGTCAGAACACTCTGACAATAGCGCGAGAACGCATCTGCAGTGATGAGTGGTTACATCACTAAGGTTATAGCAGTTCATAGCTGACGTACTGCGGTAACCTTACTGACATCATCGCTTGCAGCGTGGAAAATTTAACAAAATTCTACTCAGTCGATTCTCTACAGATTGATTCGATCATCTCTAGTTCCTACTTTTGCATATCCCCCTTGTATGACATTTTTTTTTTACCAAAGTTGCTTTGCTTCTTAAAATTCTGTGTTCCTCTTATTTGTAAAAAGGTATTCAAAACTACTTGTTTTTACTCATTTCAGATGTTCCATTCAGGAAGCTGTTTTGAGAAGTTCAGGTGACATAATAATTTTGAATCAGAGAGTATTACTAAGCAGACTTTGATTGTTGCCAGAAAAATAAAATTCCATATGGAAATGCTAAAAATGTAGTGCTAGGCTCTATGCTACGACTACAACATTGACTCATTTATTCAAAACAGTCTGTTAATGATGGTCACAAAGCCACATTCATCACCTAGTGATTGACTTTTGATCACAACTAATTGTACCTGGCATTCATTAGCATAGAATGATCAGGAAGTGTACATTAGTTTTACAAAACAAATTGAATCTATTGAAATACACACTGATCAGCTATACTATTAAAACCACCTGTCTAAAATTGGGTAGGTCCCCCAGGGCCACCATCAGGGCATTAATGCTCTTACTGCTGCATGGGGCCTTGTTAGCAGAAGTACAGATGGGGGCCCGGACTCAGTCCGGGTCTTCCTCTTGTACGCCTACTTACCGGGCACCCCGATATACTAAAATGCTATGTGCCGCAGCGCACACCTTGGCGCTGGGAGATTTCCCAAAGCTCCACGGCCGTCAAACTTGAACAGCTGCACAGCTCCAGCTTCCTCCACCTTTTCACATGCCGGCATGTACATGCGCCACTGGCCATTGTCAGGACAACAGAAGCAGAGTAGCCTGCATGGGATAGTCAGAGAAGTATGAAAAACTTTTTCTTTCTTTACAAAATGAATTAAATGGGTGATGAGGGGGGAGAGGGGCTGTAAATGATGAAGTGGGGGAGGGGGGCTGAAATGATAAAGTAAAGGGGAGGCGGGGAATGCAAATGATGGCGTGAGGGGGGACTGCAAATGATGAAGTGAGGGGGAAGGGGGACTGCAAATGCTGAGCTGAGAGGGAAAGGGTGGACTGCAAATGATGAAGTAAGGGGTGAGACAGAGCAACCATCACCTCAATGGGGGGGGGGGGGGGGCGATGGAGCATGATTAGTACACAAGCATCGACCCTACTAATGAATAAGGAACATGGATATCAGTGTCTCTTGCTGCATAAGGCATCTAGACAAAGGAAAACTATCTGTTTTGACACCCCCGTACACTAGAAAAAGATGAAGGACTTCAACTGGAGATGTCACTGGTGAGTCAGTGCATTACCTGTACACTGACACTATACACTGTATACCATACACAAAGCTCCTGTAGATAATGTCACTGGTGATCACTATATTACCTGTACACTGACACTATATACAGAGCTCCTGTGTATAATCTCACTGGTACTCACTGTATTACCTGTACAGTGACACTATATACAGAGCTCCTGTGTATAATGTCACCGGTGATCACTGTATTACCTGTAGACGGACACTATATACAGAGCTCTTGTATATAATGTCACTGGTGATCACTGTATTAAATGTTCACTATATACAGAGCTCCTCTGTACAATGTAACTGGTAATCCCTGCATTACCTGTACAATGACATTATATACAGAGCTCCTGTGTATAATGGCACTTCAATTTTTTTTTCATGATCAGTATTGTAATATTCAGTCAATATCTTGTGGTAATATGTGGCCCGGCCATGGTGCGATGTATTCATCCTCTGTATGTGGTATTATTCAGTCACTATGTGGTGTAATATGTGATCTTGTCATGGTGTTGCGATATTTCTCCCTTGTATGTGGTACTATTGCTCATTTTAAAAAAATGTATGTGACACATTCCCTTAAAAAAAAAAAAAAAATACACTTAAAAAGAGTATTGGATACTTTAAGAAGTTTTTAATAGGTTGCCTTAGAGAAGAGCCCTGCTAAAAGAGCGTACCTTGTCGTGTTGGTGGCTTAAAAATATTTTGGCCAAAAAAGGCTGCTGGCTATATGTATGTGTGATTGGTGAGGATTTGGTGCAGAAGTGGAGGTTTTCCAAGAGTGGGAGGTTGGACTGAGGAAGGTGTGGAAGTGGAGCTGGTGTGGAGCTTGGGCGGAGTCTCAAGGGGGCAAAAAAAATGCCAGTATAGGCAGCCCAGAGGTACCTCTTGTGCCCTCAAGACAGCTCTGACCCATAAAGGTATGGACATCACAAAACCTATGAGGGTGTACTATATTTTCTTAACATCAGATCCTGAAAGTCCTATGAGTTTCTATGCAGGGCTTCCATTGATATAGTTTCTCAAATCATTGCTGGACAATGATGGACGAATTTATGGTATCCCAGAAGAACATTGCCCATAGCATGGCTACTTAAGTTTGCTTGCTTCCCTTTGTGCCATCTTTTCTACAGGTAACACACCCATACACCTTATCCTCCATATAATGTAAGAAAGAAATGTTACTCATTGGACTAGGCTAGCTTCTTCAATTAGTTAGAGGTTACGTTTTGATATTCATGTGCCTATTGCAGGTTCCTTAAGCAGTGGACAAGGTCAGGAAAGAAACTATGACTGGATTACCAGTTAGACCCATACTTGGCAATCTGAAAGGCACTGTGTTCTGATGCTTTTATAACATAGTCAGCATTAAGTTTTTAATTAGTTCTATGCTACTGTAGCTCTTTTCTGGGATTAGTTTACAATGGCTAGTCTTTGATCACCCCTCATTAGTGAGCCTTGGGCACACATGACTGTCGCTAATTCAATATCTGACCTTCTTTAAAAACAAAAGATATATGCACCTGCGCTATGTCCTATTTTACATTGAATAACCACTACGAATATAAATTACCTGTTTGTTAGGTAAGGTGCCCAAGTTGTTTTTTATTGAAGTAACTCGGATCAAGGATAATGTAGGAGCAAATTCTATCAAAAAGAGAGAGGCATATTTATTATATGTGTTCAAATGTTGTACTTAAATATGTATATACACATGTATGACAGCACTTCACAGTAGGGAAAACCCTGATGAAGGAATCCGAAGTAATTCCGAAACACGTAGGTTATTGGCTCCCACTACAATCCGTACCTCTGAGCAGGGGCACCACGTGACCGCTGATCATGTCACCCGAATAACACGAAGGTCCTTCTGAACAGTCTGCAAGGATCCTTGACCACGCGAACGCCCGTCACCGGCCGGGACGGTGTGCACAGAAGATCTACAGCTACCGACAAATGAATAAAAGAGCAACAGATAAGTAGCCTTGTTTCATAAACTACTGCTTTGTGATCACCGCTTAGGATCCACGGACTTTGTTTGACTAATATAGTCTTATATCGCAATTACAAAGCACTCTTATTGCTCTGCCACTATTGTTATTCTGCCACCATTTTGGCATATTCATCCACGTATTTACTGAGAGATAAAGGTCCTTGTTTCAGGTTCACATTAGAGCGCATTCCTCCCTCACGTATGAGACACTTTTAGACACACGAATCAGATTCCTTTTCCCTACTGTGAAGTGCTGTCATACATGTGTATATACATATTTAAGTACAACATTTGAACACAGATATAATAAATATGCCTCTCTCTTTTTCATAGAATTTGCTCCTACATTATCCTTGATCTGACTTACTTCAATACAAAACAACTTGGGCACCTTACCTAACAAACAGGTAATTTATATTAGTAGTGGTTATTCAATGTAAAATAGAACATAGCGCGGGTGCATATATCTTTTGTTTTTGTAGTCCTCCATTCCCTAATAGTGATATAGGGTTCCACCTGCTGCTGTCCACGCTCCACAACGCAACAGTGCCGCTTTTCTACACCCCCTTTTCTGTCTGACCTTCTTTGGACTACTTTTTGTAGGCAGTAGCCACTGCTTACTGGGAACACCCACAAGACCTGTTAGTTTGCAGACACTATGAGCCAATCGAACAGCCATCACAAATTGGCACTTGCCAAACTATTTACCCCTTCACCAACATGCGAAACCGGCTAAATAAGATTAAAATAGTAACATAGTAACATAGTTAGTAAGGCCGAAAAAAGACATTTGTCCATCCAGTTCAGCCTATATTCCATCATAATAAATCCCCAGATCTACGTCCTTCTACAGAACCTAATTGTATGATACAATATTGTTCTGCTCCAGGAAGACATCCAGGCCTCTCTTGAACCCCTCGACTGAGTTCGCCATCACCACCTCCTCAGGCAAGCAATTCCTGATTCTCACTGCCCTAACAGTAAAGAATCCTCTTCTATGTTGGTGGAAAAACCTTCTCTCCTCCAGACGCAAAGAATGCCCCCTTGTGCCCGTCACCTTCCTTGGTATAAACAGATCCTCAGCGAGATATTTGTATTGTCCCCTTATATACTTATACATGGTTATTAGATCGCCCCTCAGTCGTCTTTTTTCTAGACTAAATAATCCTAATTTCGCTAATCTATCTGGGTATTGTAGTTCTCCCATCCCCTTTATTAATTTTGTTGCCCTCCTTTGTACTCTCTCTAGTTCCATTATATCCTTCCTGAGCACCGGTGCCCAAAACTGGACACAGTACTCCATGTGCGGTCTAACTAGGGATTTGTACAGAGGCAGTATAATGCTCTCATCATGTGTATCCAGACCTCTTTTAATGCACCCCATGATCCTGTTTGCCTTGGCAGCTGCTGCCTGGCACTGGCTGCTCCAGGTAAGTTTATCATTAACTAGGATCCCCAAGTCCTTCTCCCTGTCAGATTTACCCAGTGGTTTCCCATTCAGTGTGTAATGGTGACATTGATTCCTTCTTCCCATGTGTATAACCTTACATTTATCATTGTTAAACCTCATCTGCCACCTTTCAGCCCAAGTTTCCAACTTATCCAGATCCATCTGTAGCAGAATACTATCTTCTCTTGTATTAACTGCTTTACATAGTTTTGTATCATCTGCAAATATCGATATTTTACTGTGTAAACCTTCTACCAGATCATTAATGAATATGTTGAAGAGAACAGGTCCCAATACTGACCCCTGCGGTACCCCACTGGTCACAGCGACCCAGTTAGAGACTATACCATTTATAACCACCCTCTGCTTTCTATCACTAAGCCAGTTACTAACCCATTTACACACAATTTCCCCCAGACCAAGCATTCTCATTTTGTGTACCAACCTCTTGTGCGGCACGGTATCAAACGCTTTGGAAAAATCGAGATATACCACGTCCAATGACTCACCGTGGTCCAGCCTATAGCTTACCTCTTCATAAAAACTGATTAGATTGGTTTGACAGGAGCGATTTCTCATAAACCCATGCTGATATGGAGTTAAACAGTTATTCTCATTGAGATAATCCAGAATAACATCCCTCAGAAACCCTTCAAATATTTTACCAACAATAGAGGTTAGACTTACTGGCCTATAATTTCCAGGTTCACTTTTAGAGCCCTTTTTGAATATTGGCACCACATTTGCTATGCGCCAATCCTGCGGAACAGACCCTGTCTCTATAGAGTCCCTAAAAATAAGAAATAATGGTTTATCTATTACATTACTTAGTTCTCTTAGTACTCGTGGGTGTATGCCATCCGGACCCGGAGATTTATCTATTTTAATCTTATTTAGCCGGTTTCGCACCTCTTCTTGGGTTAGATTGGTGACCCTTAATATAGGGTTTTCATTGTTTCTTGGGATTTCACCTAGCATTTCATTTTCCACCGTGAATACCGTGGAGAAGAAGGTGTTTAATATGTTAGCTTTTTCCTCGTCATCTACAACCATTCTTTCCTCACTATTTTTTAAGGGGCCTACATTTTCAGTTTTTATTCTTTTACTATTGATATAGTTGAAGAACAGTTTGGGATTAGTTTTACTCTCCTTAGCAATGTGCTTCTCTGTTTCCTTTTTGGCAGCTTTAATTAGTTTTTTAGATAAAGTATTTTTCTCCCTATAGTTTTTTAGAGCTTCAATGGTGCCATCCTGCTTTAGTAGTGCAAATGCTTTCTTTTTACTGTTAATTGCCTGTCTTACGTCTTTGTTTAGCCACATTGGGTTTTTCCTATTTCTAGTCCTTTTATTCCCACAAGGTATAAACCGCTTACAGTGCCTATTTAGGATGTTCTTAAACATTTCCCATTTATTATCTGTATTCTTATTTCTGAGGATATTGTCCCAGAATAGATAAATCTCCGGGTCCGGATGGCATACACCCACGAGTACTAAGACAACTAAGTAATGTAATAGATAAACCATTATTTCTTATTTTTAGGGACTCTATAGCGACAGGGTCTGTTCCGCAGGATTGGCGCATAGCAAATGTGGTGCCAATATTCAAAAAGGGCTCTAAAAGTGAACCTGGAAATTATAGGCCAGTAAGTCTAACCTCTATTGTTGGTAAAATATTTGAAGGGTTTCTGAGGGATGTTATTCTGGATTATCTCAATGAGAATAACTGTTTAACTCCATATCAGCATGGGTTTATGAAAAATCGCTCCTGTCAAACCAATCTAATCAGTTTTTATGAAGAGGTAAGCTATAGGCTGGACCACGGTGAGTAATTGGACGTGGTATATCTCGATTTTTCCAAAGCGTTTGATACCGTGCTGCACAAGAGGTTGGTACACAAAATGAGAATGCTTGGTCTGGGGGAAAATGTGTGTAAATGGGTTAGTAACTGGCTTAGTGATAGAAAGCAGAGGGTGGTTATAAATGGTATAGTCTCTAACTGGGTCGCTGTGACCAGTGGGGTACCGCAGGGGTCAGTACTGGGACATGTTCTATTCAACATATTCATTAATGATCTGGTAGAAGGTTTACACAGTAAAATATCGATATTTGCAGATGATACAAAACTATGTAAAGCAGTTAATACAAGAGAAGATAGTATTCTGCTACAGATGGATCTGGATAAGTTGGAAACTTGGGCTGAAAGGTGGCAGATGAGGTTTAACAATGATAAATGTAAGGTTATACACATGGGAAGAAGGAATCAATATCACCATTACACACTGAATGGGAAACCACTGTGTAAATCTGACAGGGAGAAGGACTTGGGGATCCTAGTTAATGATAAACTTACCTGGAGCAGCCAGTGCCAGGCAGCAGCTGCCAAGGCAAACAGGATCATGGGGTGCATTAAAAGAGGTCTGGATACACATGATGAGAGCATTATACTGCCTCTGTACAAATCCCTAGTTAGACCGCACATGGAGTACTGTGTCCAGTTTTGGGCACCGGTGCTCAGGAAGGATATAATGGAACTAGAGAGAGTACAAAGGAGGGCAACAAAATTAATAAAGGGGATGGGAGAACTACAATACCCAGATAGATTAGCGAAATTAGGATTATTTAGTCTAGAAAAAAGACGACTGAGGGGCGATCTAATAACCATGTATAAGTATATAAGGGGACAATACAAATATCTCGCTGAGGATCTGTTTATACCAAGGAAGGTGACGGGCACAAGGGGGCATTCTTTGCGTCTGGAGGAGAGAAGGTTTTTCCACCAACATAGAAGAGGATTCTTTACTGTTAGGGCAGTGAGAATCTGGAATTGCTTGCCTGAGGAGGTGGTGATGGCGAACTCAGTCGAGGGGTTCAAGAGAGGCCTGGATGTCTTCCTGGAGCAGAACAATATTGTATCATACAATTAGGTTCTGTAGAAGGACGTAGATCTGGGGATTTATTATGATGGAATATAGGCTGAACTGGATGGACAAATGTCTTTTTTCGGCCTTACTAACTATGTTACTATGTTACTATGTCATGTCTTGCTACCTCATATGCTGGCTCCTTGACTTTGATACAGACTCAGGAACTGAGATCACTTATTTGCTGGTAGATGCTGGCTGCGATATTCAGCCATCATCTGCTTCTAACAGTTGCTATTAATTCACCATAATGGAAATACTTTTTTGCATATCTATCTATAATGTAACAAAATACTTACTGCACAGCTTTCCGTGTTATCTGGTCTGTGAGGAATGATGAAAGATAAGACATCAAGATTACCAGAGCAAGTAACTGGTGTCTCAATGGTATCGTTACAGCTGGTCAGCACCATAAAGTAGTGTGTTGGAATAGGAATCTTTGAGCCATCAACATAACTGTGGGCAAGGAAATTGCAAGTGTAAAAAGAGAAACAGCATTGACTAAATATTATGACAACCTTAGTAATGTTACTTATATGTTAAAGAAAGTAAAAACATAAATTTAGGCAGAGAAATTAGAGCAAAATATTCCATTCATTACAGATAGGCTGGGGAAACACAGCGACATTAGCACAGTAAGGGCACGTAGTCAAAGATCAATGTATGCTACTGCTACATCGCAACATAACGGAACAAAGTCGCATTGTGACCTGTCAGGTACTGCAATGGTGATAGACAAGTTGCAAAAAGTTCAAAACCAGTTCATTTTTTTTTGGGAACTTGTCGAAGTCCTTTGTGCAATGTGATTTCATTCACTTGTATTATATTTTTATGTAGCAGCTGAAAACCGTGATCTTTGGCCAAATGACCTGTGATGTGGCCAATGTCGCCTTGCAGCTCCAGCCTTAAAGAGTACCTGTCACCAATCTGTGACTCCCTTTCTATTTTAGAAAATAATGGCCAACCGTACTTTGATGAATTTTTGTAATTAACAAGGTCTGCTACATCCTCCAATGAGCAGTTACTGAAAGGTAACATCATTAGCTTAGTTAAGGATGTAGCAGAGTTTATTTAAAGTGCGAAATCTCAAGGTATCATGTAAGATTTCACAATTTCACTGTGAGGAGGGCCACACAGAATGTGTACAATCCAGCTCTATGTACTAGGATCCCACAACCTGTGTAACATTCTTGTTGCAATACCTAAACTGGGTTCTACTCCCTTCCCCTATGGCTACCACCATTTGCTGTGCTCCCTGTCACAAGTGGCCCATTATTCCTTAGTGATATCATCATCCAATTGCCTTTAAGGCCAACCTCAAAAGAAAGGTATCAGTGTTGTGTTCAGTTGCTGTTTGATTTCTATTCAGCTGTAATCATCCCTGCAAACTCCTGTGTTTCTACGTTCTGTATCTACTGCGCCTCAGACCTGTTGATTACTCTACATCTGCTGTAAGCATTACGAGCTGTTATCTAAACACTGTAAAGGTACCGTCACACTCAGCAACTTTGCAAAGAGAACGACAACAATCTGTGACGTTGCAGCGTCCTGGATAGCGATCTCGTTGTGTTTGACACGCAGCAGCGATCTGGATCCCGCTGTGCCATCGCTGGTCGGAGCCAGAAGTCCAGAACTTTATTTCGTCGCCAGGTCGGCGTGTATCGTCATGTTTGACATCAAAAGCAACGACGCCAGCAACGAGCATAAGGCCCCTAGATGTGTGTCGGATCGGTACACTCCGGCTGTTTGACATGGAGCTAACAACCAGCGAGAACGAGAAGTGAGTCGCCGTTACATCACTGGATCGCTCCTGCATCGTTCTGGAGTTGCTGTGCTTGACGTCTCTACAGCGACCTAAACAGCGACGCTCCAGCGATCTAGTTTAGGTCGGCTCGTTGGCTATATCGCTGCAGCGTCGCTGAGTGTGACGGTACCTTTATTCTGAACTCATCTTTGCAAACTCCTGTGCTTTCTGCAATCTGCATCTATTGCTCCTCAGCCCTGCTGTCAACCCATCGGCTGCTGTAGGCATTATGGAGTATTATTTAGAGACTGTTCACATTATGCTACAATCATCTCTGCAAACTCATGTAATTTCTACAACCTGTATCTATAACCTAGTTCAGACCTACACTTCATCTGCTCTTCTGTGCTTGTCTACACTCCTGACACTGTGAGGATTATGGTGTGATCTGCTCTGCTCGTTTTCTTGCCACCCAGCACAGCCATTGTCGACATCTTCACTGTTCCATGTGCAATCTGGCAAATCCAGCCCACTGTGTCATCACCATCAGTCCTTGTGTTCATGCAGAACTGTGGTTAGTGAATTTTCCTTACCAGGTGAGCCATGACAATCTGGAAGTTGAAACCTGACTTTTGCTAGGATATTCCATCCTGTAGTGGGCATTTAGGCACACTTTCCAACAATTATTTAATACGTGCTAATTACTAAAATTGACAATCTCTGTCTGCCCATTATTTTTTTTTTAATAAAAAGGACAGCCACTGTTGATAGGTACTCTTTAAGGATTGGAGTTGCATAATTGGCCTAATTAGAAGGAACCTGAGATGGGAACCCAATTAAAGGAAATCTGACTCCAGGATTTGTTGCCTTATCCGAGAGCAGAAGCATAATATGGGACAGATAACTGGATTCAAGTGATGTGTCACTTGCTGGGATTTTTACTGCAATCTTTATAAAATCACTGTATTATCTGCTGCAGATCAAATTACTACTCTGGATGCTGAGCTCTGTATAATGCCGCCAACATCACTGATATGGAATATGGATATGGAATCTACATGGCAGCATATTTATTAGTAATATACTGTACATAATATCCTGCTGATAAAACACTTTTATCAAAATATAGCAATCAGCCCAGTAAGTGAAAAATCATTGGAATCACGGTCTCAGCCCCTATATTATGTTGCTGTCAGATGAAGCAGCAAAAACTGGAGACAGGGGTTCCTAAAGGGTGTTCGTTGCTCATAAAACAGCTCCAAGCCTGAAGAGCAGGCACTGCCAGCTTTCGTGAGATTCATCATCTTCAAACACCATAAAGAACAGTGTGAACTATTGTTTTTGCTCAAAATCCGAACAGATAGGTTGCCATAGTGTATTTAATTAGTGGCACAGTGAAAACAATTTTCTTTTTCTACTGCAATGTACTTGATTTTCTCCTGTACTAACATTATAAAGTCGGTTGCAAATGGTTTTGATTCTAGCCCACTTAACCAAGAAGATGGTGATGCCATGACTTAATTTGCCCTCAAGCTGCCATATTATGTATCGTGTATATATACTGTACTATTAATCTAATGTACCTCTTGTTTTCAGCTGGTGAATCAACTTGTCCATCAAAATTGTAGTCAAAGACTGGTCCGGTGACCACATTAACTCCATTTCTTTCTGAAGCGTACTTTAAAAGGAGTATATTGTTTAAATAATTCCAGATTTCTAGGCAGAATACAAATTATAAGACATTCAGCAATTAATTAATACAATTATCAGAGTGATACTGCAGCAAACTGTATCACAGGTTCAACATTTATTACCTTACTAGCATCATTACTAATATGAATATGTTATTCTACCACACTTGCAAATTGTCCCAATGCTAGAGACAATGGATGTCCCTCAAATCATCAGAAATCTAGAAAAACAGTTGACACCCAGTTCTGAAAGCGTTGCTGTCTATGACAGTCTAACAGGACTGACAGGGATCTCTCAAAGAAAGGGACAAAGTGTTGCGACTCTGTTGTCGTGTCCCGGGACCAGGGGCTCCTTCCCGGTCTCTAACACTAGGGGTGCCCACGCTCGACCTGTTCCCGGGTTACTTCTAATGTTGAAGATGCTGGGGCAACGTACCTTGCCTTAGCTCCTGAATCCACCCTCAGTCTGTGCCCTTTCTCCACCCAGGGAAGAGGAATAGTAGCGTACCGTAATACACCAACCAGACTAACAAGGTAATACGAACAGAAGTAACGAAAAAAAAATACCAAACATACAAAAATACCACACACATGTAACAGAGGTATGCACTAGGGAGTGGAGGATGGGGTAAAACCAAAGTAGGAGGAGAAAGGGAATAATCACACACTCAAAACCTAGCAACAGTCACAGATAAATCCACCAAAACCTTCTTCAATATTAACCAACAACAACCTCTAGCCATGCAGCAAAAGCTAGCTCTGATAATGAGTGCTAGCCAGGAGCCAGTTTATATAGGAGATGGGCATGGCTAACAGTGCACAGCTGAGAGCCTTAGCTCCAGGAGCTCTAACCAGAGTAGAGTAATCCCTGCACTGCCCAAAGAAATGTACGCTGTTTAATACGAAGGTGAAGTGCTTCTAATCAGTGCAGGAGTAGGAGAAATCAGACACTGTGGTCTTCTGGATCCTCTCTGTCTCGGTAAACCCGTGACACCAAGCACAGCTCACAAAGCTCCAAGTGTGTTCTTTTCCAGTCCACCTTATCTCCGGTTACCATAGCTTCAAATCTTGAACATGTAGAGGGAATATGGCGGCACTTACATGATAAACAATCTCACAAACAACTCACAATGGGATCTCCAAGGTGGTGGACTTGAGTTTCACCAGCTCACGCTTTATCTGTACTTATATTCTGTCCCCTATGTACCATGTGTATGCATGTATCTGTGTCTTTTTTGATGTATTAATATCAAAAGAGTGTTGTACCTGCTGTGTGACATATGGACTCAATTGAACAAGGATAATGGTGTGCACTCAGGTCAAAGACAGGGAGGTGCTGGTAAAACAGACCGTGTGGTCAAGTCAATAGTAGAAGAAAAAATACCGCACACTCGAAACTGGTATGATGCAAAAGGTATATGCCAGATTTATTCACGAAAACAAGTCAACAATTGCCACTGTGATAATTCGTAGAGAGAAACCCGAAGTTTTGACCCTCCCGGGTCTTATTCATGGGGTTACTTAGCTCTTTTGATACACAGACATAGGAGTGGCAGTGATAGAAGGCAAGACAATGGTCCTTTTAAGGCATAACCTTATAGTAGGTCCAGTAATTGCTCCTGTGGTATAGGTAGAGGGGTCCTGTTTAGGGTGAGCCGCAGCATATAAAGAAGTCCTTATAATGGGTCCAGGACCTCCAATCCAGGACAACACAGCTGGGCGCGGGATGCGCTGCTGACCCCCGGACACAGGACAGAGCAGGACAGCTCCACATGCTGCGGCCCACCCTAAGCAGGATCCCTCTATTTATGCCACAGGAGCATTCACTGGACCCATTATAAGGACTTCTTTACATGCTGCGGCTCACCCTAAACAGGACCCCTCTACCTATACCACAGGAGCAATTACTGGACCTACTATAAGGTTATGCCTTAAAAGGACCATTGTCTTGCCTTCTATCACTGCCACTCCTATGTCTGTGTATCAAAAGAGCTAAGTAACCCCATGAATAAGACCCGGGAGGGTCGAAACGTCGGGTTTCTCTCTACGAATTATCACAGTGGCAATTGTTGACTTGTTTTCTTGAATAAATCTGGCATATACCTTTTGCATCATACCAGTTTCGAGTGTGCGGTATTTTTTCTTCTACATATGGACTCAATGTCGTGCAGTACAGGGACAATCACCAGAGGGCGAAGGAGGGAAGTAACAGGAGCTCACCTCAAGCGAATATCCGTAGACCTGAGAAAACACTGCTAGGGGGCAGTAGAGAGAGGTCGTACAAGCCAAGTCAGCAACAGCCAGGAAAGCGGTGTCAGAGGGGCATGCAGGTATGAGGTCTGAAGCAAGTCAGAGGTCAAAAAGCCGGTCGGGAGCATGGTAACAAGAGGATAAGATGGAAGCACAGCTAGAAACACACCAAAGGTCAGTGCCAGACAGATCAATCCAAAACAGGAACGGAAAACGGAGGTGCACGTTAGAAGTCAAGCAGAGAACATTAACCCCCAGGTCAGAAAGCCAAAAGCAAACGCCGACCTGGATCATGACAGTCACCAGGTCAAAAGTGTTCAGTTTTATTTTATTTTGTATTACGCTACCATACAGTGGCATGTAAAAGTTTGGACACACCTGGTGAAAATTACTGTTATTATGAACAGTTGAGCAAGGTGAAGATGAAATTCTCTCCAAAGTGTTTTTTCATCTTTTACATTTTAGGAATTAGAAAAAGTGAAATAGTCACATGCCAAAGTTTGGCACCCTGCATGGTTATTACCTAGTAGCTTCCCCTTTTGAAAACATCACAGCTTGATAACGCGTTTTGCAGTCATGCCAAGAGTTTTTCAATTTTTGTTTGAGGGATTTTCATCCATTCTTCCTGGAAAAATTCTTACGGTTCTGTGAGATTCCTGAGTCGTCTTCCATGAACAGCTATGTTGAGGTCTAGCCAAACATTTTCAATAATGTTCAGGGGACTGTGAGGGCCATTGTAAAACCTTCAGCTTGTGCCTTCTAAGGTAGTCTATTGTGGATTTTGACGTGTGTTTAGTATCATTATCCATTTGTAGAAGCTATCCTCTCTTCAACTTCAGCTTTTTTTTTACAGATGGTGTTGTGTTTGTATCAAGAGTTTGTTGAAATTTCATTGAACTCATTCTTTCCTCTACCTGTGAAAAGTTTCCTGTGCCATTGGCTGCAACACAACCAGCATGATTGATCCACACCCATGCTTAATGGTTGGTGAGATGTTCTTTTCCTGAAAAGCTGTGAACTTTTTTCTCCACACATACCTTTGATCATTGTGGCCAAATAGTTCTATTTTAAACTCATTGGTCCACAGGACTTGCTTCCAAAATGCATCAGGCTTATTTAGGCTAGTTTCACATTTGCGGTTGGGAGGGCTGCGGATGGCAGCATACTTCCTCCCTTAAGCCCCGCCTGCGCTCCACCTACATCTCCATGCATCCTGCATTGCCCTGCGTACCTATCTTTAACATTGGGTATGCAGGGACGTGCGTTGTATGCGGATGCGTCCGCATGCGGCAATTTGACGTCCAATGTTAAAGATGAGGAACGCAGGGCAACACAGGACGCATGGAGAAGTAGGCGGAGCATAGGAAGGGCTTCAAAACAGAAGAAAATCCAGCTCAGCGAACTTGTGAACAAACTTCTTGCTTTATTCACCAAAAGTGCTCAGCACAGGGTAAAACAACATCAGCGTAGACAGTTACATGATATGCCACATCGATGCATATAAGGTGACAACACACCCTTAATCACCCTTGATTAAGGGTGCGTAGTCACCTGAAAAGTGTCGATGTCGCATATCAAGTAACTGTCTACACTTAAAGAGAACATGTTGCCTCCAAAAACGCTATTTATGTGCAGATATAGAGTTAAGCTGCAGGTAAATAGCATTTAAATCCTGTTTAGCAAGCTTGCTGGAGCAGCAGCAACAGGGCGAATATTAAGTATTCTCCCTGCAGCCACTCACTTCCAGTCATCAGGGCGGTGCAGAAAGCAGACAGTCACTTATCTCTATAAATAAGTGTGCTGTAATCATTCCCTGGCACATTGACTGACAGCCTGCTTGGCACACAAACACTCTGCTGATCACAGCAGGAAGCAGTGACTGGAACCACACCCTGCGCTGCCCCAATGACTAAAAGCAAGTGGCTGCAGCGAGAATATAACTTCATTGCCCCCTTGTAAAGGTTCCCTTTAACTAATTTTTATTTACATAGATTTCCCAAAACAATCTTTTTAATTAGAATGCACCCACACACATTAGGCTGATAACATGCCCTGCTGACAACTAATGAGTATTATAATGAAAATCTAAAGAAAGAAGAATTGTCCTTGTAAAAGAGACTGGTGCTAAAGATGTGTTTAATATTCCTCAGATTCCATAGAGTGCACATATATTGTTAATTCACCCCAATATGCAATGTAAGCATTACACTCACTTAAGAACTCCTTGTACATCGGCACGAGATTACTTGTAATTAGAGAATCATACTGTTCCACAGAGCTGCTATTAAAGTCTGTAAGAAAATAAAAATTAATTTTGTGAATGACAATGACAGCTTGAATCTGAAAGAATGTGGAATTTCACAATTACAGTAATCTATTTTAGCAGTATAATAAACCTATCAGTAACAGTCTAAAGAAAGCACAATACTGGTGTGAAAAAAAATAAAATTAGGACATCAATCGCTAAAAATTAACAAACATGTCAACCAAAAAGTTAAAGTCTTTAAATGTTTTAGTTCAAAGAAAAAGAATCATTGTGTATATATCTGGAATATATATATATGACCTCTCTACACTGTCTACACAATGGGGCATACTCATCCTTAGCCAAGGTAGACAAAATAAACTTAAAATGCATCAGATTATGAAAATGGTTCATGTCTGGTCTAATGGCCCGATTCAGGATTTGCAATCAATTGAAGTCACTTTTCTTTTTTATTTTGTATTCACTGTCCTATTAGGTGCTAAATTCTTCAAAATACAGTTTATGAATTTGGCACTAAATAAAACAATTCTCTTTATTTTTGTCTTTAAACATTTTTTGCTTTTTTTTTTTGCAACTTTCACCAAAAGTCGTGAATCCATTAAACATTCCTGAATAGGTACCAAATTTAAAATTTCCACAGAAACTACTCAGGTGTCTACATCACATACTAAATATGGTGCAAATCACGAATGACAGTTTTTTTATGCAAATTATGTCTGAATTCTGACAAATTTAGGTTGATTAATATGCCCGGCAATACATTATGGCCGCGATCCATCAAAGTTTTTGTGCCAGAATTTTAGGGTAAAAAGTTGTGAAAAGTCACAAAATGTTGTCATAATGTGTTGCTGTGCTAAATTTTTGCAACTTAAAGCATTTTCACATCTTTTTTATCCAGTGTCGACAAAGTACGCAGAGCTGGAGTGGGACAGATGTGTGGTAACCCCTGCTCATCAAATTCATGACGTGCAGTGGTGTTCTTTACCCCACATATCTTACTCCAGTCTTTGACCCAAGTAAGATTTGTGGCGGGGCATGCACAGAGGGGAACACTACTTTTCAGATGCTCCTGATACATTAAGAATCACGCACCTCTTAATGAATCAGGAGCGTCTGACTCTGGCACGCCTCTTCATCAAGACCAGTGTGAGCAATGCCAGTCGTCTTGATGAATAGTCCTTGATTCATAATTGCTTTTAATCTTTTTTTTTTCTGGAGTAATAAAGGTTCTGAAAGTGACCTTTTTGTGCCTTATTCATTATGAAATTTACGCCCTTTTCAGGTTAACATTACTTTACTTTGTCTGCTTTTTTATTTTTCGGAGTTATGACAATGGTTTTGGTGATCCAAATGTTTTAGACCAATTCATCATTAGTCACTTTTTGAAATGTCACAATTTTTGGGGGCAGAACTGTACTCCTCCACTGGTGCAGTAAATCTTTATAATTTTACTTTTGCACAGACTAAAGTGCGATATTTTTAATTATTGTGCGACTTTTTACTCTAATAAGGTTCAAATAAGGTCCCTAATTTTAGCATTCTTATGGCCACAACACTAGACCAGTACAGACTTTGGTAATGAGAACAGCTCGTTGTCACATGGCCATAACATGGACATATTTTACCTCCCACGTTATAATGTGACAATATGGATTACCAAAGTACCCATATTGGATGGTCATCAAAGACCCGGTCGGTGCAAAAATTAACAGCCATTAGAAAGTCTGCAAAAATGTAAGCTCATATCATAATACAGATAAATACCATTTAGTAATACTTAAACTAACTCTAGAACAATTACAGAAAGACTTTTATAATCAAAAGAGGATGGTCATCTCTATTCTGCTGTCATCTTTTCCAGGATCTTTCCTTTTCTTAAGAATTATTCTTTTATTATATACTTTGATCTGGAGTCACAACACATTACATTTTGCTAAGATATTAAAACTGTTGCATAACAGGAAAGTTAAAAGGGATTTCTGTATTGGAAAACTTCAAAAATGGAAAGTACCTACAAAGCCAAGCATGATAATAAATCGATGAAATTTGTTCATGCCCCTTCAAGTGGAGCCAACTGCGATGTTGATACTGCATTCAAAATAGGAAGTTTGTGTCTTTTTAACAAGAACCATACAGAGTGCTTCCCTTGCCAGTCCACATCGGCGCCCACAACTGGCAACACTTTTGTTTTGTAATAGGTTTAGACTTACGCTCAGCCACATCCAGATGATTAAAGCTTTTGCAAATCCCTATTTAAAGAAATGTACTTACTGGGAGGATGGAGGAAGCTGTGGGTTATGCTCATATCTGGCAAGTATTCTGAGCAATTTTGGCTCTTTGCCTCTGGGACTCTACCGTCAGGCCGCAGACAGTCTGATACCGTAGGAGGAAGGGAAGAGCCTTCTCCCTGGTGGAGGACAATCATAAAACCTAGTGTCATTTAATCCATATACCTAATTCATCAAGTAATCATGGTCACCTTGTCATATTTCTGAATTTTTCCATTCTTAGTAATGATGACAGCCTAGAATCAAACTTTGTTTCTTACTAAAAGTAATGAAATCAGTGGAAAGTCAATGAAAGAGTGTTCTGTATTATGAGCTTAGTCACTCAGTCCTGCAAGCGAACGTCATACACTGGGCAGACAATTGCAACTCTCAAGCTGCAGTATGATGTAACTAGGTAGGGCGCAATCTCAAGGTTTGTACAGTTTTAAACATGTTTGTGACAAACGTTTAGTAATTGAGCAGATCACATCAACCATTAGACACAGTACGGATTTAACCCCTTAGCAAGCCAGCCTGTTTGAGCCTTAAAGAAGCACTTCCGTGAAGATTTTTTAATAAATCTGTATATATGTGCATGCAGTATAGTGTGTGTATTAATATACACCGTTACGTTCCTGTTCTCAGCGATGTCACCACACTTCAGACTATTTGGATCCAAAACTTTAGCTGGAAGTCTCACTTACAGTGTAAGGCTCTGGTGCCTCATTCAGAAATACCATAGACCTACATTGTAAAAACCACTATATATCACACAGAGCAAAGAGACCCAGAGAGTCTGAAGAGACGGCACTCAGAAGAGGAGGGAAGCAGCGTTGGATCTCGGAGAAGGCAGCGGTAGGTAAGTATATTACCACACACTACACAACATGCACATATACACGGATTTATTAGAAAGTATTCATGAGATGGCTTCGCCAAGGACCAAACAATGTTTTTTATTTATTTATTTTTAGTACTTGCATAATCCATTGATTTACCGTAATTAAAACATTGCTTCTTTATTGAAATGTGGCTAAATTACAACCATTCTACAAAGATGAGTGACCAAATTTAACCCAGATCGTCGAAAAAAAAATCATTGACGGTTATCGCAAAGGCTTGATTGCAGTTGTTGCTGCTAAGGGTGACCCAACCAGTTATTAGGTGTAGGGGGCAATCAATTTTTCACACAGGGCCCTGTAGGTTTGGATTTATTTTTCCCTTAATAATAAAGACCTTCATTTAAGGCTGTGTGCACACGTTCCGGATTTTTCGCTTTTTTTCCCGCTATAATAAAGCAATTAAACTGCAAAAAAAATGCTCACATTAAGCATCCTATAAAAAGAATGCAATCCGCATTTTGCATGCACATGCTGCGTTTTTTCCTGAGCGGAAACGCATTCTGGAAAAAAACGTAGCATGTTCATTAATTTGCAGAATCACGGGGATTCCGCATACATAGGAATGCATTGATCCGCTTACTTCCCGCATGGGGCTATGCCCACCATGCGGGAAGTAAGCGGATCATGTGCGGTTGTTAACCAGGGTGGAGGAGAGGAGACTCTCCTCTACGGACTGGGCACCATATAATTAAAATAAAAAATAGTGATATACTCACCTTCTGATGGCCCGTAGAGTCCTCCCGCCTCTCAGCGGTGCACGCAGTCACGTGACCGTGACATCAGCCGAGGTCCTTCGCACACAGCATCCCAGCCGCCGCGTGCACCACTGAGGAGATCGGGTGATGTCGGAAAGTGAAAATAACCATTTTTTTATTTTTTTAATTATTTTTAACATTAGAACTTTTTACTATTGATGCTGCATAGGCAGCACCAATAGTAAAAAGTTGGTCACACTTGTCACGCACTATGTTTGACAAGTGTGACCAACCTGTCAATCAGTTTTCCAAGCGATGCTACAGATCGCTTGGAAAACGCTAGCATTCTGCAAGCTAATTACGCTTGTAAAACGCTAGTGTTTAGCAGAAATATGCATGCCAATTCCGCATGCGACATACCTGCGGCAGGAGTTGTGGAATTGCTGCAGAAATTTCTGTGGAAATTCCGCAACGTGTGCACTTAGCCTAAAAAACGCATTTTGTGTTTACCTGTTTTATCTTTGTCTAATATTTACATTTGTTTTGTGATCTGAAATATTTAAATGTGACAGATATGCAAAAGAATGGGAAATCAGGAAGGGGCAAACACTTTCACGCCACTGTATGTATATATATACTTTTATGTCTTACTATCTATTTTTGCAAATATAGCTCAAAAAAGTTGTATGTTGCCGATTTTAAAGAATCAAATTCTTTTTTAATCTAACTTTTATTTTTTCCACTCCAAACACTTTCTGAAATGGGTTGATAACCCCATCTTAGGTGTTGTAGTCCTCAATGCAAAATTAAAAAAAAAACTGTATACTCAGTTCCCACACCGGCAACATTCCAGCAATGTCTGGTTCTCTTGACGCTCATCTGACATAGTTATGTCATTTAGGACTCACAGTTTCCCCAGAAAAAAACTCGGATGCTGGGATACTTGTATGAAACAATGTCACCAGCGTGTCGGGAGACCTGGTGCCAATTTTGCTGCTGGTGCATGAGGTGAAAATAATGTTTTTCTATTTTACATGAGGGGCTGCAGAATTTAAGAATTATTAGACAGCTTAGGCAAAATGGGCCAAAAAGAGATATATCTGACTCTAAAAAGTGAATAATTGTTACAAATCTTACAGAGGCATGCAGCATTCTTGCTAAGATATTGGAGTGTGATAACAGAACCATCAAAAGTTTTGTTACAGACAATCAGCAGGGATGCAAAGGAGGAGATGCAGGGGTAATGTACCTTGCTATGCTCCCATCTTAATCCTTATCTGTTCTCTCCCCCAGCCAAGGAGGTGTGAGGCTGATGTGTATAGGATTATACTCAGCAGTCTCACAGGGGTAGACAGACAGATAAAAGAAAACTACAATCATACAAATACACTCACAAAACAACAGAGTGGGAAACGGGAGAAATAGGAAGGAGAAACCAAATGAGAGAAGATGAGGATAAACTTGCAAACCAACACCACGCAGAGATATCCTGAACAACTGTCCAACCTCCTTCTAAAAACACTGAACTTCTCTTTCAATACCAAACCAGGAAGTGTGAACTATCACTGGCAACTCCCAAGTGTCAGCAGTGAGCATATATACCAGAGGGGAGTGGCCAACAAAGAACAGCTGAGACAACTCAGGATGTAGTTATTTGGTTATTATTCTTGCTTTAACAGATGAAAATAAAAAAATGAGATGGGAAAATTTACGTTTTTCATTTAGTTGCATAATAATTCTGCACACTAACAGTTGCCTAATAATGACGCACACAGAAGATACTCTCTTAAGAAAGACAAAACTTCACTTTTACTTTCTTAAATGTTCAGGATTGGATTGACCAAAGCACTGTAATTGTTCAATAATAAAATTAATCATCAACAATGCAAATTGATTAACAATTGTGCACACAGCGTAAAACCTGTTCTTCAACAAAAGGTGTTTTGTGTAAAGGAAGATAGAGTGCATTGTCAGTGGGCATCAACGTATGTGTCTAATATGTACTAAGACATCAATTACTGTGGTCCCCAGAAAAGTCATTAATTATTTAACTGATGCAGTAATTAACTAATCTAAATAACTAATTCCCCAGTCAGATGGTCAAATACACATATTTGTAATACACTCTTCTCTATATGCTTTGTGTAGCACTCACCTGCGTCTCCACAGTATAGGCACTCCAGAGAGGCATGAATAAATTTTGGCTATAACCACTCACATAGCCTTCATGGTGAAGTAGGCAATACGTGCTATTAACAATTACGTTAATGGGCCTTCCATATGGCAAATTCTTTGCCTCCGACTGACTTACTGTAGAGCAAAGTAGAAATGTAATTACAGTCAGTACAGAGAAAAAGCTTACAATCTAAAAGGTAAAACAATTCTTATGTTACTCACTGCTTTCTTGAGCAAGGGTTAATCTCCCATTGAGCATGGCTTCATCAGTCTGAAGTGATAAAAATGAAATACTGTCATTTATCTGTTGTTATTATGGCATGAAATCAGACTAAGGCTACATTAACACTGTCATTAGATACTACCTTGTAAGCTATCTCAGCAGTAAAAAAACAAATTGATGCCTGATGGGCATCATTATAAATTATATCAATGTGGTCCATTGAGTGGTGGTGGTATCTGTGATCAGAGGGATCCATCTGTGCACTGTGATTTGCATTCTAAATTAAAACTCAGATGGAATGCAAATGTGAAAGTGTCTAAAGCGTGCCATACATCTTAGATATCGGATGACCAAAGGATGGTTTAGGCTGATAGTTCGGCATTCAGCTATCATGACGACTCTCCCATACACAGGAGCATTCAATGCTGAGTTCTCTATGAGAGAGATGTTACCCGGTGGCTTATCATTGGGAGAACAAAGAGATCGACAGTTTAAAATTAGACATGCCAGATCCTTAACTTCCCCACAAGCCATCTGTCTGAGGACCCCATGTACATTAGACTGTCGGCCGAACTTGTTGTTTTCAGTGGTTTCGTTCCAGATCAGTTTAATGTGTTTGGTGGGCTTAAGTTCTATATTTGTCTGATAGGGAAGGATACAGGGACACAATACCTAGATGGTTTAGACCAGTATTTCCCAAACTCCAGTCCTCACGGATTTACATAGTGTTGCACAGGTGATACAATTCCTGATGCCTTGATGATGCTTCCTCTACTTGCTAAGGAAATTCTAAGGAAATCCTGAAAACATGACCCGTGGAGTCCGTGAGGACTGGAGTTTGGGAAACACTGGTTTAGACCAAAGAGACAGATAAAAGGGTTATTCCCTTCCTCCTAGATAGATCTAATTGGATAGTGCTTGTAAAAACAAGCAATGTCCTGACTTCCCTTTAATAAAAATACCCCATCCCATGATTATTACAACTTTATTTTTGTCAGAGTTCCATAGTCTCACTGCTCATACAGTAAAGAATTGCCTTTTGCGATTATGATTAAACCTTCTTTGCTCTAAATGTTGAGGATGCTCCCTTGTCATAATTGTTGGCCTAGGTGTAAAAGATCATTATAAAGATATCTGTACTGCCCCCTTCATATATCTGTATACTGTGATAAGATTGGTCTTCAGGACTTAACACTATCAAGTACAGGCATGGCCACAATGGCACAGCTATGCTGATTAAATTGATACATGTAGGAATCCAATCATTGATTGTTGTTTAATTAGCCTGTAAAGTTTTCTTCTAATGATATATCTGTGCATTGGTGGCAGGCATGGAGGTTAAGGTATTTTCTTCTCCTCCGCCTGTCCTGCAGTCTTCTGTAATTCTTTTACAGGTCACTGATCATTCAGTTACCTGTCTCTTTTTTTAAATTCCGCGCCTCCGCCATCATTGGGGTGGTGGGTGCGTGCACACAGTAATTCCACAGACAGTCTTCAGTGCTCCAGTAAAATTGCCCTGGAAGCGGTGCATGCTCAGATGGAGATCCTAGCTTAATGAAGATGCCATTTCCTTTTCTTTCCCCATTCACATGTGGCTGTTTTGGCACATAGAGAGGTAAGACATTTAGTGATAGTGACCCTCCATATTAAAAGGTCACCTTGACGTGGTTGGATGGATTTTGCGCTCTTTAATCAAAGAACTATAACTAAGTACCTTTACATTTTTAATGTTTGCAGCAATATTGGAATTAATGCATTCATTAGTCACAGTGTGCTGGTGCATCATGTATGTAAATGTTTGTATATTAGCCACATAGCGTATTTGTGAGCCTGTGCATTAATTTAATACTAAAAGTGTGTAATTAGTGACATGTAGAAGAATCACAGGAGGCAAAAAAAGACCCTACAACAAGGCCCACCTTTATGCACAGAAGACATCATTAGAAAAAACTTTTGAGGCTAATTAAACAACAACCACTGACTGGCAGTTATCAATTTAACCAGCATAGCGGCACCATTATGGCCATGCCTTTACTTTATAGGGTTAAATTCTGCTAACAGGTTCTTTTTAAGCCTTCATTTTTTCAATAACTCAAAGTAATAATATATCTTAATATTGCAGTTCACCTGTTCTTTTAGTAACCTTGGTCGCTCTTCTATTCACCGGTTCTAGTTCTGCTACGTCCTTCTTATACAAAGAGCCCAAAATTGTACACAGTATTCTAAGTGTGGCCACACTGGTGACTTGTATAGAGGCAAAACAATGCTCTTGTAATGAGCAACAATGCCTCTTTTAACCGCTTCACCCCAAAGTCTGTTTTTACCTTCCTGACCAGGACAATATTTACAATTCTGACCACTGTCAATTTATGAGGTCATAACTCTGGAACGTTTCAACGGATCCTGGTGATTCTGAGAATGTTTTCTCGTGTTACATTGTACTTTATGATAGTAGTAAAATTTATTTGATATGATTTGCGTTTATTTGTGAAAAAATGGAAATTTGGTGAAAATATAGAAAATTTCGCAAGTTTCAAATTTCCCACATGACTACTTTACATCAGAACACTTTTGGAAACATCATCTTTTTTGTTAGGAAGTTACAAGGGTTAAAAGTTGACCAGCGATTTCTCATTTTTACAACAAAATTAGCAAAATCATTTTTTAGGGACCACTTCACATTTGAAGTGACTTTGAGGGGCCCATATGACAGAAAATACCCAAGGTACTCAAAACCACATTCAAGAAGTTTATTAACCCTTCAGGTGCTTCACAGGAATTTTTGTCTTCAAAAGGAGATTTGTAGTTAAAATTCTGCGCTGCCGCTAAAAATTAATCTTAGCGGCAGCGCAGAATTTTAACTACAAATCTCCTTTTGAAGACATTATTTTCTCTGGTCGGTGAAGACCTGTGGATCTGCAGCAACCGCTATCTATATGCTCTAATCTCATCCTAACCAGGTGAGCATATTTTGGTATATATTCTCCTCTGTGTAACGTGGATAAGACCCTATTGCGCTCTTTGTCTCCCCATTCTTTTACAATAGTCACAGGATTTTTTGGAATGTGGAAGAAAAAAAAATAAACATTTACTTTTCTATCACAACAATTTTTCTCTAGACCTATTTTTTTTTACTTTCGCACGGATAACAGGAGAAAATGGACCATACATTTTGTTGTGCAATTTCTCCTGAGCATGAAAATACCCCATATGTGGGGGGAATCTACTGTGTGGGCGCATGGCAGGGCTCGAAAGGGAAGTAGCGCCATTTTACTTTTTGAATGTAAAATTTGCTGGCATAATTGGCGGACATCATGTCATGTTTGAAGAGCCTCTGATGTGCCTGAACAGTGGAAACCCCCAACTAGTGACCCCATTTTAGAAATTAGACTCCTTTGGGATCTTATCTAGATGTGTATTGAGCACCCTGAACCCCCAGTTCAAAAGTACAAAAGTTTATAACGTTAGGCCGTGTAAATAAAAAAAAAAAAAACGTTTTTCCCAGATACCGTCTGTAAGTTTTTTTTTAGCTCCAAATTTTCATTTTCATAGGGGTAACAAGAGAAATTGCACCATACAATTTGTTGTGCAATTTCTCCTGAGTGCGCAGATACACACTATATGGAGGAAGACAACTGTTTGGGTGCCTGGCAGTGCTTGGAAGAAAGGAGCGCCTTTTTACTTTTTGGGTAAGTTCACATAGGGCGTTTTTGCTGCTTTTTTTTCTACAGCAAAACCTGATCTTCTTGGCAGGAAAGAAGCTGCGTCAAAAACACAGGATTAGGTGCGTTTTTGTTGCGTATTTCGTGCAGTTTTTTGCTGCGTTTTTTTTTCTCTATCTGTCCATGCTAATGTCCTTGAATTTTCAGCAGTAAAAACGCAGCAAATAATGATACCTGCGTTTTTGCTGCGTTTTTTCCACACCCTATTCAAGTCAATGGGTGAAAAACGCTGAAAAAACGCAGCAAAAACGCTGAAAGTGACATGCCCTATGTCCAAAAAACGCAGCAAAGCACAAAATACTGATCCCACAAAAAACAATGTGTGTGCATGAAATTTCTGAAATCTCATAGGTTTTGCTGGTATTGTAAAAAGCAGCTGAAAATTTAGCATAAAAACGCAGCAAAAACGCCCTGTGTGAACTTACCCTTTGAATGTAAAATATGCTGGAATTAGTGGACACCATGTTGCATTTAGAGAGCCCCTGATGTGCCGAACCAGTGGAAACCCCCCCACAAGTGACACCATTTTGGAAACTAGACCCCTTTGGGACCTTATTTAGATGTGTATTGAGCACCTTGAACCCCCCAGGTGCTCCACAGAAGTTTATAACGTTAGGCCATGAAAATAAAAAAAATTTCCCACAAAAATCATTTTAGCTACAAATTTTGTATTTTCACAAGGGCAAAAGGAGAAAATGGACCCCAAAATTTGTTGTGCGGCATATTACAGTGCAGATTTTGCTGCACTTCTTTGAGGGTGCCATGTTACATTGACAAAGCCCCTGAAGTGCCAACACAGCAGAACCCCCATAAGTGACCCCATTTTACCCATTAAACCTCTCAATGAATTTATCTAGGGGTGCAGTGATTATATTGACACCAAAGGTGAGTCACAGACGTTTTTACCATTGGGCAGTGAAGATAAAATAAGTTACAGTTTTACCACCAAGATTGTGTGTTAGCTCCAGGTTTTACATTTTCACACTGGGAAATGGTTAAAAATGGGACCAGAATTTGTCCCACAATTTCTGCTGAATATAGAAATACCCAATATGTAGCTATACAGTACTACTTTGCCATACGGAGTGACTTGGGAGGGGTGGAGCGATATTTGCTACCTGGAGCGCAGATTTTCCTAGACTAGTTTGCCGATTCCATATAAAGATCCCCTAAGTGATAGTTAAGCAGAATCCCCCCTCAAGTGACCACATTTTGGAAATTATAAGCCTTTGGCAATTTATGTACAGTACAGATGTAGTGATGATTTTGACTCCATAAGTGCTGAGTGAAAATTATAAACTGCCGTTGTAGTGACCAGTATGTTTTAGTGACCAGTACATTATGAACACTTCATGCTTCTGGAGACACGCATCTGTAAATTAGGGGGGCTCATCCCTATAGAAATGCCAAACATGTGGGCACTAAATGTGGTTTAGGCACACTGGCGCTTAGAAGGGAGAGGGGCATTTGGATTTGGGAGCGGAGAATTTGATGAATTTCGTTTGGGGAGCGAGGAGCCATTTAGCTTTTCCAGAGCCTTTGTGCTACCAGTAACATGGTAGCCCCCTATATTTCCGTTAACAGAAGACAGATCTTTTTTTGTAGATTTAGTTGAAGGTTTAATTGGGAACATTTTACATAACATTTGGAATCACATTCATCTGGCGCTCTATGCTGCGCAATTACTTTGGGGTTTCCATCTAAATCACCCGAGGGATCCATTCACTATAATGAGGCCTTAAAACACATACTAAACACATCAATGGATGTCAGTCACTAATAGCAATAGAATATGTGACAAATTAGCGTAAAATAAATAAGAAACATCTGCTGTGTGAGAGAGAATGGCAGACCATTCGGAAATAATAAAACCAAAGGAAGAAACCCAAACACGGAAAGAATAATAAAAGGATCAAAAATACATTAAAATAACTTGTAAGGCGCATGTTGGGAAGGGTAAAAGCAAACTAAGGAGGGCACCATCCAAAAATAAATTATTGGATACAGCGGGGTCTACCTAAGGCATGTCAAAAAATGCTACAAGAAAGAAGAAAAAGAAACATGCCAATGAGCAGGGACCACCGTGCAAAGTTACAGATATTTAAAAACACCAAAGCATAAAACCAATTAAAAACAGACTAGAAAAATTCACCAGTGGACAAATATTGGCCCCAATGACAATATTGCACACAGAGCTGCAAGTGCAGAAAATATCACTCACATAAAAATAATGCTTAGAGTAAAACAATATATATACCGTAAATAAAGGTCTTTAAGAATCTGAATAGATGTATTGACCCAGTCTCCAACCTTGTAAGCCCTCGGTACTGCAATAACTTAAATCAAAATATCACTGGCTAAAACCCACCTACTACAGTGCCTTCAACCCTGACCATCCACATGTGACACAACCAAAATGATGAAAATGCGAGGGCGACAATCATGAAATCAGCAAGATGGAAGTATATGGCAAATGACCACATGAGTGGGCACTAAATAATAATAGGCAAAGGCGCATGTGTATCTGTGAGGAGAGGAAGCCTAGTATATTCTAATAGCCATAAACCACATAGATGAAAAAAATTAAGATGTAGGGTTTAATGGACCAAGGCAAGCAGGGTTAGCAATAACTTACCCGCAAACCTGCAGTAACAATACCACTACTAAGGTCCATGATAGAGGTGCTTATAGAACAAGACTAATAAGCTGGTGCATATCAAGGGGCCAAGTGAAAGCCATGTTGGCAAGGGGTTATTGCATCCCATTATTTTATTTTGTTTATCAGCAGCTGCCTGTCACTTATCACGAAAGTTTAGTTTGCACTCCACCCTTTTTCCCTTTTTTTCATTATTTTGTATGTAATTATAAATGTAATTTCCTCTGTCCAAGTGCATGTCCTTACATTTATCTACATTAAACTTCAATTACCATTCCTCATCCTCCAGCATACATTAATCCCTCTGTAATATTAAATTATCATCCTCTGTGTTGATTAGCTTGCAGAGTTTATTATTATCTGTAAATATTGAAATTCAACTCTGCATGCCCTCTACAAGATTATTTACAAATATATTAAAAAGAAGAGGGGACAATACTGACCCCTGTGGAACCCCCCATTGTTAACTTTGACCCAATCCGAGTGTAACAACCCGGTTGGCAGGATCCGTCTCCCAGATATTGGGAGATCAGGCTCCGTCTGACTGCAGGCATTCCTCTGTTTCCCGCAATCTTACTCTGTCCGCGCTCCTGTGATGTTCCCTTGGGCTGCGGCATCTTCTCGACGTGTCTCCTCCACCTCCTCACTTAAGGGTGGCGGGGGAACGAGCATAGGATGCGCGCATCCACGGCTGTGAGATGATTTATAGGACCTGTGCTTCCTTTTTCTGTAATCATCTCTCAGCCAATCACTGAGAGGCCTATCTATACTTAAGATCCTCACTTCCTTTGGGAGGTGCCTGGGCAATTTTTTGCTTTGTTCTATGTTGCTGTTCTCAGGTCCCAGACCAGCTCCTGCTTGTTCAGCCTTGTCTTGCTTTATACTAATATCCAGTGTTTTCCTCTAGTGCCTGGGTTCTGCCTGGGATCTCTCACTCTCCTCCTCTAAGTTCTACTGTTCCTCTAGGATCTGATCCTCTAGTCTTGGAGCTGTTGCACTTGAGACTCCCTGGTTGTTCCGGGTCAATCCCTGTTATAGAGGTTCATTCGCTGGAGCTCCCTCGGAGGAATTCAATGTTTCGGTCCATAGGGTTCTCCCTTGTAGGCTCTCCTGTCTAAGAGTCTAAATAAAACCTTGTAATTCATCTGACGTCCTTGTCCGAGTGGTTCCTAGGGCTCAACTTCCACAGCGTCCTCTGTGGTCAAGTCATTCACTAACCTCACTTTGCCTGTCTTTGCATGACACGGAGTATGTTTCTTCAATGTCTTACTATACTCATAAACATTACACGTAGGCCAGCTGGGATCGCTGGAGCATGTTGTTAGCCAAAAATCCCCACCAGATTCAGTCCCAGAGTGTTTTTGATTCTACAGAAGCAAGTCCACCTCGAACAGAAGCACTGATATTGTAGCACTGCTAGCCCGAATTGTACACTACTGCTGGTCTGAACAATCAATTAAGCAGGAGTAATCGCCCCTCAGCAAGTCGAAACCTGCTAAAGAAGATGGGCAAAATCCTTTAGCGCTCTTCCTTTTTATATTCCTTTGTTATTAATCCTATAAAATACAGTAGTAATGTAGTTGGTCAATGTCAAATTTCTATTTCTATTTAAAGCTTATCTATTGCATAATCAACAGCTTTAGAAAATTACAATGTATTTTATATATTAACTATTCATGAATTTCAAGAAATTGGTTTACTTCTAGTGCACACAAGTCTGCATAGTCATGAGATCTCAAAGGTTCTCAGCTTTATACAAGATACAATGAATGTATTATGCAGTCACTAGAAAAATGTACAGCAATGTAAATGCAATAAACAGTCATGTGTGTCAGACCCTGCGTGACACAACCCTGATAACCAGTCAGACATTTCCATCAGTCCCACAGACAATGATTGTAGGTCAACCATGAATAGTACCACTCCATTCAAGATTGGTCTGTTAACAGCCTGGTTCCAGGTTTCAGAGCCATATTCTGGGAGTCACAGGAGGGATCGCTGGGTCGGGGAGGGGTAGGGTCGGGGAGGGGTAGGATCGGTAAGTTATTCCCTATTCCTGTTATTACTGAGCCTAAACATATCCTTTTAAAGGGAGTCTTTCTCCAAAAAATGACAATTAAACTACTTAGAAAGTAGAGGACTTAGCAGCAAATGAGATTGCTTCGGTGAAACTTTGACGTTGTCAAAAGGGCTCAGTACACCGTTACGTCCCATCAATTTGCATACTGAGCACTTTATCATTTTCTGCTTCACAAGTGAGCACTGCCTAAACTCATTGAGCAGCTCTGCACTTCCACTGTAGGAGGCCAGTCATGCTGAGTGTCAGTGTCCGCTCTCATGTCTGTGGCTGCCGCTTGGTAGTATACTGTAGACAGTAGCTAGTGATGGGATTGCACACTGACACTGAGCATGACTGGGATGCTGCAGCGTCATTGTGGAGATTGAGTTCAGGCAGTCCTCGCTTGCTTAGGGTACCGTCACACTATAACATTTTGATCGCTACGACGGTACGATTCGTGACGTTCCAGCGATATCGTTACGATATCACTGTGTCTGACACGCAGCAGCGATCAGGGATCCTGCTGAGAATCGTACGTCGTAGCAGATCGTATGGAACTTTCTTTCATCGCTGGATCTCCCGCTGTCATCGCTAGATCGGTGTGTGTGACACCGATCTAGCGATCTAGCGATGCGATCCAGCGATGCGTTCGCTTGTAACCAGGGTAAACATCGGGTAACTAAGCGCAGGACCGCGCTTAGTTACCCGATGTTTACCCTGGTTACAAGCGTTAAACTAAAAAAAAAAAAACAGCACATACTTACATTCTGGTGTCCGTCAGGTCCCTTGCCGTCTCTGCTTCCCGCACTGTGACTGCCGGCCGTAAAGTGAAAGTGAAAGCACAGCGGCTGTGCTTTCACTTTCACTTTACGGCCGGCAGTCACTGAGTGCGGGAAGCAGACTGCAAGGGACCTGACGGACACCAGATGTAAGTATGTGCTGTTTTTTTTTTTTTAGTTTAACGCTTGTAACCAGGGTAAACATCGGGTAACTAAGCGCGGTCCTGCGCTTAGTTACCCGATGTTTACCCTGGTTACCCAGGGACCTCGGCATAGTTGGTCGCTGGAGAGCTGTCTGTGTGACAGCTCCCCAGCGACTACACTACGATTTACCTACGATCACGGCCAGGTCATATCGCTGGTCGTGATCGTAGGTAAATCGTATAGTGTGACGGTACCCTTAAGCTCTGTCAATCAACATATGACAAAGGTCAAATTGAGGTTACGCAACGGTGCACTGAGCCCTTGGACATCTCAAGGGTGCACCAAAGCCCCCTCAATTGCATACAAAATAAATACTTTTTTACAGCAACTAAATCACTAGATTCGATACTACAATTATGAATTTTTAGGAAATTATACCTGTACTAGATGGTAGCCCAATTCTAACGCATCGTATTCTAGAATATGTATGTATTCATGTACGTCGCGCTTAGCACAGCCACGTAGTATATAACACAGCCACGTAGTATATAACACAGACAGCCACGTAGTATATAGCACAGCCACGTAGTATATAGCAGCCACATAGTATATAGCAGCCACATAGTATATAGCACAGTCCAGGTAACACAGACAGCCACGTAGTATATAACACAGCCCACATAATATATAGCACAGCCCACGTAATATATAGCACAGCCCACGCAGTATATAACACAGGACACGTAGTATATAACACAGCCCACGCAGTGTATATCAGCCAGGCAGTATATAACACGGCACACATAGTATATAGCAGCCAGGCAGTATATAACACTGCCCACATAGTATATAGCAGCCAGGCAGTATATAACACAGCCCACATAATATATAGCACAGCCCACGTAGTATATAACATAGCCCACATAGTATATAACACAGCCCACGCAGTATATAACACAGCCCATGTAGTATATAGCAGTGTGGGCACCATATCCCTGTTAAAAAAAAAAAATTAAAAAAAAAGTTATATACTCACCCTCCGGCGTCCAACGAAGCTGTCCCGATGCGCGTGATGCTGCCGCCAGCTTCCGTTCCCAGTGATGCATTGCGAAATTACCCTGTCTCACGAGACCGCTAAGTCATCTGGGTAATTTCGCAATGCATCACTGGGAATGGAAGCTGGTGGCAGCATCGCGCACATCCGTGGATGGCGGAAGGTGAGAATAGCACAATTTTTTATTTTTTTAAATTATTTTTAACATTATATATTTTTACTATTGATGCTGCATAGGCAGCATCAATAGTAAAAAGTTGGTTCGGGATGGGGCGACACACTGGCACTGACTGGAGAGGAGTAGGGAGGGAACACTGACTTGAGGAGAGTAGGGCGGGGCCAATTTGCGGCCGGACTAAGCCTGGCCCTGACCAATCAGCGACAGGGGATTTCCGTTACAGACAGACAAACAGACGGAAGTACCCCTTAGATGATTATATAGATAGATAACTGTTAGATTATATAACAAACATTTGTCACCTCTGTCTGGGTTCACTTACCACATTTGGGCAGCTGCAGCCCAAAGTGGAAGATGGCTGTGTAAATGCGCATGTTAATGGATCTGATTTTTCTTGATTAATGGTTGGAGTAAAAAATGGTTCTTTCAGTAAATGGTTCAGACTGCCATGTGTTCCATTATTAGGAGCTGGGTGAATTTTTAACAAATCTGTAAGAAAACAAAAGCTGGTTATTTGACTTTCTAGACTCTCTCTGAACCTTTCTAAGTGAGTGTGTTTTGAGAAGAGTATTTGATAAGGGAGGGATACATATAAAAGGCATCTGTCAGGAGGATCAACCATCCTATGCTGTCTATATGGGAATGTAGGTCATAGGAAGCTGAAGAAAATGATATCTGTGATCTGATGTTTTATTTTAGAGAAAATCCACATTTTTATTATATTTAAATGAGCTGTTCAGGACTATAGGTCAGACACTGATCTGCATGAGAATCTGTCTCCAGAGATTATTATAAAAAAGAGGTGTTACTAGTGCGATATGAAACTAACACAGGACTGTAGAATAGAACTTTTGTTTCTTGAAAATGCATTTTTGCAGCTCTATGAGATCTGCTCTGTTGCAATAGTTTTGCAACTCTTCCTGTGAGATGGAAGCTGAAACAGAGGAACTTGCAGATGTGTCAGTTATAGTCACACACAGCTCTGCAGTGAGATCAGGGAGCAACCATTACATAACACACTGGCAACTCCCGTTCATGTAAAATAATCTCTGGAGGCAGATTCTCATGCAGTCCTTAACTGCTTATTTATTTATAAGAAAAATGTGGATTTCTCTGAAATAAGACATCAGATCACAAATATCAAGGCAACATTTTATTTAGCTTCCTATGACCTACATGCCCATATAGATGGTTTAGTAAGGTTGTTCCTACTGACAGATTCCCTTTAAGGGATGGCTGCAGAATATGGCTGGAAAAAGCTTTAGAGGATGTCCAATACTTTTACATTGATGACATATCCACAGCTGATCGGTGGGGGTGTCTGGTGTCGGACACCGGCCGATCAGACATTGATGATCTATCCTATTGATAGGTCATCAATGTAAAAAGTAATGGAAAACCTGTTCTGTACAGTGATATTATGGTGATCCTGCAGACAGTAGCTCCATCAAGATCATTAATAGATGCAACTCTTACTTGACATTCAATGTAACCCTCTAATCACGGCACTTACATGGTATAAACACAGAGAGGAAGTAAGGAAGGTGATTTTAGAGCGACACAAGACACCCAGAGATGCTGTGATCATTTCTGTTACATATAATGCAAACTACATTACAATATGTAATTGATATGTAAATATAAATTTACAGATATAGCCATTTTTTAGATATAAAAGAAATATTGATTTGAAAATGTAAAGGAAAGCTGGTAACAGGGAAAATTATAACTCACCACACATTAGGTTGTACAGCTCTATATTATCAAAGGAATCCACTTCTTCTTGCTCTTTAAATCCCGGGCCATGCCCTATAAAGATAGCCTGAAACAATATCGAATGAGGGTCCATTTACATGAAAAGATAATCATTTACAGGATGAATGATGCGATCGCAACTGACAAGCAGGCGACGATGTCAGATAAGTGTTTATAAAATCGTGACTGAAATGGTGGCAGGTAGAGTTGAGCGACCTTGACCTTTTTAGAGTCGAGCCGGGTTTTGCGAAACCCGACTATGTCCAAAGTCGGGTCGAGTGAAATCGGCCGATTATGACGTAAAGTCGGGATCGACCGAAACACGAAACCCAATGCAAGTCAATGGGGCAGCATAGTCGGCAGTGAGTGGGGGCCAGGAAAACACCTAGAGTGCCCATTTTAATGTCAAAACCATCCATTCTTCTTAATGAAGCTTGTCAAGCGTAATTTACCTTATAATAATTGGAAGGCATTTGAAATTGGGGGTCATTTGGCTAAAGTTGTGGGGGGTAGGGCTGGTTCAAGTAATTAGTGGGCCCAGGAAATCTGGACCACGTCACGGCAGTGGAGCAGGGAGAGGTAAGTATTTCAACTTTGCAAGTGCTGTGAACCTGAGCAAGCAGGGGGGGCCCACTCGTTGGCATTGGCACTGGCACAGGGCCCCTCAAAGTACAGCGGTGTGTTTGCACGGCGGGGGCGCCTCCCACCGGCAGCAACACTTTTGCGTACTATGAGAGGCCCTGTGCCAGTGACGTCGCCAACTAGTATTCCTCCCCCCACCTGATGAAGGAACCTGCACTTTCATCTGCACCTTCCTCTTTGTCCCCGTGTAAGGTGGTATGGTATGCGGGAAGAGCAACCTGACTTTCAGCAGGGTCACAATGTTGTTGTGTAGCGTGCACGGGGAATGTTGCGTTATGGGTCAATGTACCAGCAGACTCATCTATCACTGGCTGGGCAATGGGCACGATGAAGTGGAAACACAGATATAGGCCCAAAGAAGAAAGTGGGCTAAATGCAGTTCAAAATTGGTAACACAGGAATAACCAGGGGGCATTGCAGTGGAGGACAACTGGAATGAGAGGCTGACACAGAGAGTAGGGCCAAATCAGTAAGTAGTCGAAATGCAGTTCAAAATTGGCAACCGTAGTAAACAGGCGGCACAGCTTTGTTCAGTGGAGGAGAACAGCAAGGAGTGGCAGACACCGATAGTAGGCCCCAACCCAACTAGTAGGCCAAATGCAGTCTAACATTAACAACTACTTAATGAGAGGCTGAAAATGGTATTTCAGGACAGGAAACCAGGAGAACAGCAAGGAGTGGCAGACACCGATAGTAGGCCCCAAACCAACTAGTACGCCAAATGCAGTTGTTCCATTTAACCACAATTTAATGAGAGCCTGAAGATAGAAGCTCAGGAAAGGCAACCTGGGGAACACCTTGGAGTGTAACACACCATCTCTCTCCACCCCATACCCATTTTGTAGGCCTAATGCTGTGTACTTTTCTACAACTACTAAACGAGAGTCGGAAGACCGAAGCAATGGCAAGGAAACCTGGGGAACACCTTGGAGTGTAACACACCATCTCTCTCCACCCCATACCCAATTTGTAGGCCTAATGCAGCCTACTTTCCGACACCTACTAAACGAGAGCATGAAGATCGAAGCTCAGGAAAGGCAACCTGGGGAACACCTTGGAGTGTAACACACCATCTCTCTCCACCCCATACCCATTTTGTAGGCCTAATGCAGTGTACTTTTCTACAACTACTAAACGAGAGTCGGAAGACCGAAGCAATGGCAAGGAAACCTGGGGAACACCTTGGAGTGTAACACACCATCTCTCTCCACCCCATTCCCCATTTTTTAGGCCTAATGCAGCCTACTTTCCGACACCTACTAAACGAGAGCATGAAGATCGAAGCTCAGGAAAGGCAACCTGGGGAACACCTTGGAGTGTAACACACCATCTCTCTCCACCCCATACCCATTTTGTAGGCCTAATGCTGTGTACTTTTCTACAACTACTAAACGAGAGTCGGAAGACCGAAGCAATGGCAAGGAAACCTGGGGAACACCTTGGAGTGTAACACACCATCTCTCTCCACCCCATACCCAATTTGTAGGCCTAATGCAGCCTACTTTCCGACACCTACTAAACGAGAGCATGAAGATCGAAGCTCAGGAAAGGCAACCTGGGGAACACCTTGGAGTGTAACACACCATCTCTCTCCACCCCATACCCATTTTGTAGGCCTAATGCTGTGTACTTTTCTACAACTACTAAACGAGAGTCGGAAGACCGAAGCAATGGCAAGGAAACCTGGGGAACACCTTGGAGTGTAACACACCATCTCTCTCCACCCCATACCCAATTTGTAGGCCTAATGCAGCCTACTTTCCGACACCTACTAAACGAGAGCATGAAGATCGAAGCTCAGGAAAGGCAACCTGGTGAAAACCTTGGAGTGTAACACAACCTGTCTCTACACCCCATACCAAATTTGTAGGCCTAATGCAGCGTAGTTTCCACCAACTACTAAACGAGAGCCGGAAGATCGAAGCTCATGAAAGGCAACCCGGGGAACACCTTGGAGTGTAACACAACCTCTCTCTACACCACGAAAGGGCTGATTCTTAGGAAGGAAGGCTGTTGTAAATAAGCATTGCGCGTCCGAGGGTGATTATATTCTTATTCGGTATCTACTCACCCTCGGACGCGCCATGCTTCTTGATTTGTAATTAATGTTTATTTGCAATGTGCTTTTGACTTACTCAATTATTTTTTTAATTATTGATTTTATTAAATTAATAGTTTAACATCTTATTGGAAATAATTTAAAGGAGACGCGACAGGACAACACTCGGTGGATGCCATATCTGTGTTAACAACTCCAAAAAACTTTCAGTTAACTTCTTGCAGGAGAAAGAAATTGTAGCTGTTGGACCTTTGTAGTACAGTTCCAGATATTTGTTGTGTGTTTGTTTTGATTGTTAAAATGTCTGCATTTGAGATCTCAACACGATCTTATTTTTTATAATCAAATTAATTTTTTAAATATTTTATTAGGTTGGTTCAAGGGGTACACGGGCCGCAGTAGACAGGTCAGTGGAGGCCTAGTGGAAGGAGGGACCGCAGATGCGCCACTGTTTCACCCATACACAATTAGTAGGCCTAATGCAGCGTAGTTTCCAACAGCTACTAAACGAGAGCCGGAAGATCGAAGCTCAGGAAAGGCAACCTGGGGAACACCTTGGAGTGTAACACAACCTCTCTCTACACCACGGAAGGGCTGATTCTTAGGAAGGAAGGCTGTTGTAAATAAGCATTGCGCGTCCGAGGGTGATTATATTCTTATTCGGTATCTACTCACCCTCGGACGCGCCATGCTTCTTGATTTGTAATTAATGTTTATTTGCAATGTGCTTTTGACTTACTCAATTATTTTTTTAATTATTGATTTTATTAAATTAATAGTTTAACATCTTATTGGAAATAATTTAAAGGAGACGCGACAGGACAACACTCGGTGGATGCCATATCTGTGTTAACAACTCCAAAAAACTTTCAGTTAACTTCTTGCAGGAGAAAGAAATTGTAGCTGTTGGACCTTTGTAGTACAGTTCCAGATATTTGTTGTGTGTTTGTTTTGATTGTTAAAATGTCTGCATTTGAGATCTCAACACGATCTTATTTTTTATAATCAAATTAATTTTTTTTATATTTAATGATGTTGGTTCAAGGGGTACACGGGCAGCAATAGACAGGTCAGTGGAGGCCTAGTGGAAGGAGTGACGGCAGACAGGCATCAAAGGCCTAACATTGGGCTGGCTGTAGGCAAGTTAAAATTGGTTCCAGGGGAACACGGCCATCAGTGGCCTGGTCAGTGTAGTTGTAGTTGAAAGAACGGGACGCAGACAGGCTTCGAAGGCCTAACATAATAACATAGGGCTGGCTGTAGGCAAGTTAAAATTGGTTCCAAGGGAACACGGCCATCAGTGGCCTGGTCAGTGTAGTTGTAGTTGAAAGAACGGGACGCAGACAGGCTTCGAAGGCCTAACATAACAAACTTGGGCTGGCTGTAGGCACTTTTAAATTTGTTCCAGGGGTACATGGGCAGCAGTGTGTGGTCAGTGGAAGTCTAGTGGAAGGAGTGACCGCAGACAGGCTTCAAGGCCTAACATAACAAACTTGGGCTGGCTGTAGGCACTTTTAAATTGGTTCCAGGGGTACACGGGCAGCAGTGGTCTGGTCTGTGGAAGTCTAGTGGAAGGAGTGACCGCAGACAGGCTTCGAAGGCCTAACATAACAAACTTGGGCTGGCTGTAGGCACTTTTAAATTGGTTCCAGGGGTACACGGGCAGCAGTGGTCTGGTCAGTGGAAGTCTAGTGGAAGGAGTGACCGCAGACAGGCTTCCAAGGCCTAACATAACAAACTTGGGCTGGCTGTAGGCACTTTTAAATTGGTTCCAGGGGTACACGGGCAGCAGTGGTCTGGTCTGTGGAAGTCTAGTGGAAAGAGTGACCGCAGACAGGCTTCGAAGGCCTAACATAACAAACTTGGGCTGGCTGTAGGCACTTTTAAATTGGTTCCAGGGGTACACGGGCAGCAGTGGTCTGGTCAGTGGAAGTCTAGTGGAAGGAGTGACCGCAGACAGGCTTCCAAGGCCTAACATAACAAACTTGGGCTGGCTGTAGGCACTTTTAAATTGGTTCCAGGGGTACACGGGCAGCAGTGGTCTGGTCTGTGGAAGTCTAGTGGAAGGAGTGACCGCAGACAGGCTTCGAAGGCCTAACATAACAAAATTGGGCTGGCTGTAGGCACTTTAAATTGGTTCCAGGGGTACATGGGCAGCAGTGTATGGTCAGTGGAAGTCTAGTGGAAGGAGTGACGGCAGACAGTCTTCGAAGGCCTAACATAACAAAATTGGGCTGACTGTAGGCACTTTTAAATTGGTTCCAGGGTAACACGGCCAGCAGTGGCCTGGTCAGTGTAGTAGTTGTAGAAAGAAGGGACCGCAGACAGGCTTCGAAGGCCTAACATAACAAAAATGTCAAAACAATGGTATTGTCAGTGCCAGGCATTGAAGGATGTCAGCGCCTAGACTACACATTGGTGAAGCTGTGAGAGATAATTTTGCTAGTGGTAGAGCACTGTTTGAGCTGGGGGGGGGAACTGTCTTGTGGCCGGCGGTACAGGCACAGGGCCCCTCATATTACAACGGTGTGTCTGACGTTGGGTGCGCACCACCACCGCCAGAGACACTTTATTGTACTATGAGGGACCCAGTGGCAGTGCCGTCGACCAAAAGCGGCCACACCCACCTCTTCAGACAAACAGCACTCTCAAGGGTCCAAGCGCAAAGTGGCGATAGCACGGCCCCGTGTGGGGAGTTTGACCATTTCGTGAGGTGGAAACATGTCGTATGCTGGACAATCAGGTGAAGAAAATTACGAGATTGGAAAAGTCATTCAGAATAGTCCACAGGCAAGACCTTTTCATAGGAAAGCTAGGTGTCAGCCGGGCAGGGTGGGGCAAAAGATTTTGAAATCCAGTTGTGGTTCATTTTAATGAAGGTTAGATCATCTACATTTTGGGTAGCCAGACGAGTCCTTTTTTCTGTTAGTATTGAACCTGCAGCACTGAATACTCTTTCTGATAGGACACTAGCTGCCGGGCAAGCAAGCTCCTGCAATGCATATTCTGCCAATTCTGGCCAGGTGTCTAATTTGGATGCCCAGTAATCAAATGGGAATGACGGTTGAGGGAGAACGTCGATAAGGGATGAAAAATAGTTTGTAACCATACTGGACAAATGTTGTCTCCTGTCACTTTGAATTGATGCTGCAGTACCTGTCCTGTCTGCGGTCATAGAAAAATCACTCCACAACCTGGTCAGAAAACCCCTCTGGCCAACGCCACTTCTGATTTCTGCCCCTCTAACACCTCTGGTCTGCTGGCCCCTGGAGCTCGTGTGAGAACGATCACGGGCGCTGTGTGCAGGGAATGCCAGAAGCAAACGGTCAACAAGAGTTGATTGTTTTGTTGCTAATATTAGTTCCAAGTTCTCATGTGGCATAATATTTTGCAATTTGCCTTTATAGCGAGGATCAAGGAGGCAGGCCAACCAGTAATCGTCATCGTTCATCATTTTTGTAATGCGTGTGTCCCTTTTGAGGATACGCAAGGCATAATCCGCCATGTGGGCCAAAGTTCCCGTTGTCAAATCTGCGGTTGTGCTTGGTTGAGGGGCAGTTGCAGGCAAATCTACGTCACTTGTGTCCCTCAAAAAACCAGAACCCGGCCTTGCCACGCCACCAATTTCCCGTGCCCCCGGGAAAGCTTCCTCATTAAAAATATACTCATCCCCATCATCCTCCTCATCCTCCACCTCCTCTTCGCCCGGTACCTCGTCATGTACACTGCCCTGACCAGACAATCGCTGACTGTCATCAAGGCTTTCCTCTTCCTCTGGTGCAGACGCCTGATCCTTTATGTGCGTCAAACTTTGCATCAGCAGACGCATTAGGGGGATGCTCATGCTTATTATGGCGTTGTCTGCACTAACCAGCCGTGTGCATTCCTCAAAACACTGAAGGACTTGACACATGTCTTGAATCTTCGACCACTGCACACCTGACAACTCCATGTCTGCCATCCTACTGCCTGCCCGTGTATGTGTATCCTCCCACAAAAACATAACAGCCCGCCTCTGTTCGCACAGTCTCTGAAGCATGTGCAGTGTTGAGTTCCACCTTGTTGCAACGTCTATGATTAGGCGATGCTGGGGAAGGTTCAAAGAACGCTGATAGGTCTGCATACGGCTGGAGTGTACAGGCGAACGGCGGATATGTGCGCAAAGTCCACGCACTTTGAGGAGCAGGTCGGATAACCCCGGATAACTTTTCAGGAAGCACTGCACCACCAGGTTTAAGGTGTGAGCCAGGCAAGGAATGTGTTTCAGTTGGGAAAGGGAGATGGCAGCCATGAAATTCCTTCCGTTATCACTCACTACCTTGCCTGCCTCAAGATCTACAGTGCCCAGCCACGACTGCGTTTCTTGCTGCAAGAACTCGGACAGAACTTCCGCGGTGTGTCTATTGTCGCCCAAACACTTCATAGCCAATACAGCCTGCTGACGTATGCCAGTAGCTGCCCCATAATGGGAGACCTGGTGTGCAACAGTGGCAGGTGCGGATGGAGTGTTTGTGCGACTGCGGTCTGTGGACGAGCTCTTGCTTCTGCAGGAGGACGAGGAGGAGGAGGAGGAGGAGGGGGTGCGAACGGCTACAGACAACTGTTTACTAGACCGTGGGCTAGGCAGAACTGTCCCAAACTTGCTGTCCCCTGTGGACCCTGAATCCACCACATTTACCCAGTGTGCCGTGATGGACACGTAACGTCCCTGGCCATGCCTACTGGTCCATGCATCTGTTGTCAGGTGCACCTTTGTGCTCACAGATTGCCTGAGTGCATGGACGATGCGCTCTTTAACATGCTGGTGGAGGGCTGGGATGGCTTTTCTGGAAAAAAAGTGTCGACTGGGTAGCTCGTGGCGTGGTACAGCGTAGTCCATCAGGTCTTTGAAAGCTTCGCTTTCAACTAACCGGTAGGGCATCATCTCTAACGAGATTAGTCTAGCTATGTGGGCGTTCAAACCCTGTGTACGCGGATGCGAGGCTAAGTATTTCCTTTTTCTAACCATAGTCTCATGTAGGGTGAGCTGGACTGGAGAGCTGGAGATCGTGGAACTAGCGGGGGTGCCGGTGGACATGGCAGACTGAGAGACGGTGGGAGATGGTATTGTTGCCGCCGGTGCCCTAGATGCAGTGTTTCCTACTACGAAACTGGTGATTCCCTGACCCTGACTGCTTTGGCCTGGCAAAGATACCTGCACAGATACAGCAGGTGGTGCGCTAAATGGTGGTCCTACACTGCCGGAAGGGATGTTGCGTTGATGACTAGCTTCATTGGCCGAGGGTGCAACAACCTTAAGGGACGTTTGGTAGTTAGTCCAAGCTTTCAAATGCATGGTGGTTAAATGTCTATGCATGCAACTAGTATTGAGACTTTTCAGATTCTGACCTCTGCTTAAGGAAGTAGAACATTTTTGACAGATGACTTTGCGCTGATCAATTGGATGTTGTTTAAAAAAATGCCAGACTGCACTCTTTCTAGCATCGGATACCTTTTCAGGCATTGCAGACTGAGCTTTAACCGGATGGCCACGCTGTCCTCCACCAGGTTTTGGCTTTGCCACGCGTTTTGGGCAAGATACGGGCCCGGCAGATGGAACCTGTGGCGATGTTGATGCCTGCTGCGGCCCCTCCTCCTCCTCTGCTTCAGAACTGCTGCCGCCTGCACCCTGTTCCCCCAATGGCTGCCAATCGGGGTCAAGAACTGGGTCATCTAATAACTCTTCTTGTACCTCCTGCGCAACTTCGTCTGTGTCACCGTGTCGTTCGGTGGTATAGCGTTCGTGATGGGGCAACATAGTCTCATCAGGGTCTGATTCTTGATCAGCACCCTGCGAGGGCAATGTTGTGGTCTGAGTCAAAGGACCAGCATAGTAGTCTGGCTGTGGCTGTGCGTCAGTGCACTCCATGTCAGATTCAATTTGTAATGGGCATGGACTGTTAACTGCTTCACTTTCTAAGCCAGGGACGGTATGTGTAAAGAGCTCCATGGAGTAACCCGTTGTGTCGCCTGCTGCATTCTTCTCTGTTGTTGTTTTTGCTGAAGAGGACAAGGAAGTGACTTGTCCCTGACCGTGAACATCCACTAACGACGCGCTGCTTTTACTTTTACCAGTTTCACGAGAGGAGGCAAAAGAGCTAGAGGCTGAGTCAGCAAGATAAGCCAAAACTTGCTCTTGCTGCTCCGGCTTTAAAAGCGGTTTTCCTAATCCCAGAAAAGGGAGCGTTCGAGGCCTTGTGTAGCCGGACGACGAACCTGGCTCCACAGCTCCAGACTTAGGTGCAATATTTTTTTCCCCACGACCACCTGATGCTCCACCACTACCACTACCCTCATTACCAGCTGACAATGAACGCCCCCGGCCACGACCTCTTCCACTAGACTTCCTCATTGTTTTAAAAACGTAACCAAACTAACGTTATTTGTTGCAGTCACACAACTTACACGGTGAGCTATAACTTCAGTATGATTTAGCTACCCCTTTACAGGTTGGTGAGACCACAGCGAAAATCAGGCCCAATGTTACACACTCTTTTTTTGGTGGCTGCAAATTAGAGAGATGCCCCACACGCAGGACTGTCACTGAAGCACAAATGTTAATATTAATGTCACACTATTATTTTTTTTTTATTTTTATTTTTTTCAGGAACACTTTAGAAACCCCCCAAAAAAAAAAAATAGATTTTTGCAGGGAGAATTTAGAAAACAAATGTAACAAACTATATGCTTTCTATGGGCCACTGAGTGAGAGATGACGCACACAGGAATCAGGAGTGGCACACAAGCCCAGAGGCCAATATTTTTCTACCAATGATTGATGGAGTTATTTTCTCTGGTAGATTTTGGAACCCAAATCAAGGAAAAAAAATATAGGCTTTCTATGGACCACAATTGGAGAGAGAGAGAGAGAGAGAGATGGCACACCCAGGAGTCAAGACTGGCACACAAGCAGAAAGGCCAATATTAATCTCCCACTGTTTTTTTTGTTTGTTTTTTTTTTTTTTTTTTCAGGGAGACTTTAGAAAAAAAAATAATAAAAAAAATATGATTTTATCAGGAAGAATTTAGAAACCAAATAAAATAAAATGATTTTTTCAGGGAGAATTTATAAAAAAAATAAAAACAAAAATAGGCGTTCTATGGCCCACTGACTGAGAGATGACGCACACAGGAGTCAGGAGTGGCACACAAGCCCAGAGGCCAATATTTTTCTACCAATGATTGATGTAGTTATTTTCTCTGGTAGATTTTGGAACCCAAATCAAGGAAAAAAAATATAGGCTTTCTATGGACCACAATTGGAGAGAGAGAGAGAGAGAGAGATGGCACACCCAGGAGTCAAGACTGGCACACAAGCAGAAAGGCCAATATTAATCTCCCACTGTTTTTTTTGTTTGTTTTTTTTTTTTTTTTTTCAGGGAGACTTTAGAAAAAAAAATAATAAAAAAAATATGATTTTATCAGGAAGAATTTAGAAACCAAATAAAATAAAATGATTTTTTCAGGGAGAATTTATAAAACAAATAAAAACAAAAATAGGCTTTCTATGGCCCACTGACTGAGAGATGACGCACACAGGAGTCAGGAGTGGCACACAAGCCCAGAGGCCAATATTTTTCTACCAATGATTGATGTAGTTATTTTCTCTGGTAGATTTTGGAACCCAAATCAAGGAAAAAAAATATAGGCTTTCTATGGACCACAATTGGAGAGAGAGAGAGAGAGAGAGAGAGAGAGAGATGGCACACCCAGGAGTCAAGACTGGCACACAAGCAGAAAGGCCAATATTAATCTCCCACTGTTTTTTTTGGTTGTTTTTTTTTTTTTTTTCAGGGAGACTTTAGAAAAAAAAATAATAAAAAAAATATGATTTTATCAGGAAGAATTTAGAAACCAAATAAAATAAAATGATTTTTTCAGGGAGAATTTATAAAACAAATAAAACCAAAAATAGGCGTTCTATGGCCCACTGACTGAGAGATGACGCACCCAGGAGTCAAGACTGGCACACAAGCAGAAAGGCCAATATTAATCTCCCACTGTTTTTTTTGTTTGTTTTTTTTTTTTTTTTTTCAGGGAGACTTTAGAAAAAAAAATAATAAAAAAAATATGATTTTATCAGGAAGAATTTAGAAACCAAATAAAATAAAATGATTTTTTCAGGGAGAATTTATAAAACAAATAAAAACAAAAATAGGCGTTCTATGGCCCACTGACTGAGAGATGACGCACACAGGAGTCAGGAGTGGCACACAAGCCCAGAGGCCAATATTTTTCTACCAATGATTGATGTAGTTATTTTCTCTGGTAGATTTTGGAACCCAAATCAAGGAAAAAAAATATAGGCTTTCTATGGACCACAATTGGAGAGAGAGAGAGAGAGAGAGATGGCACACCCAGGAGTCAAGACTGGCACACAAGCAGAAAGGCCAATATTAATCTCCCACTGTTTTTTTTGGTTGTTTTTTTTTTTTTTTTCAGGGAGACTTTAGAAAAAAAAATAATAAAAAAAATATGATTTTATCAGGAAGAATTTAGAAACCAAATAAAATAAAATGATTTTTTCAGGGAGAATTTATAAAACAAATAAAACCAAAAATAGGCGTTCTATGGCCCACTGACTGAGAGATGACGCACCCAGGAGTCAAGACTGGCACACAAGCAGAAAGGCCAATATTAATCTCCCACTGTTTTTTTTTTTTTTTTTTTTTTTTCAGGGAGACTTTAGAAAAAAAAATAATAAAAAAAATATGATTTTACCAGGAAGAATTTAGAAACCAAATAAAATAAAATGATTTTTTCAGGGAGAATTTATAAAACAAATAAAACCAAAAATAGGCGTTCTATGGCCCACTGACTGAGAGATGACGCACCCAGGAGTCAAGACTGGCATACAAGCAGAAAGGCCAATATTAATCTCCCACTGTTTTTTTTTTTTTTTTTTTTTTTTTCCAGGGAGACTTTAGAAAAAAAAATAATAAAAAAAATATGATTTTATCAGGAAGAATTTAGAAACCAAATAAAATAAAATGATTTTTTCAGGGAGAATTTATAAAACAAATAAAACCAAAAATAGGCGTTCTATGGCCCACTGACTGAGAGATGACGCACCCAGGAGTCAAGACTGGCACACAAGCAGAAAGGCCAATATTAATCTCCCACTGTTTTTTTTGTTTGTTTTTTTTTTTTTTTTTTCAGGGAGACTTTAGAAAAAAAAATAATAAAAAAAATATGATTTTATCAGGAAGAATTTAGAAACCAAATAAATTAAAATGATTTTTTCAGGGAGAATTTATAAAACAAATAAAAACAAAAATAGGCGTTCTATGGCCCACTGACTGAGAGATGACGCACACAGGAGTCAGGAGTGGCACACAAGCCCAGAGGCCAATATTTTTCTACCAATGATTGATATAGTTATTTTCTCTGGTAGATTTTGGAACCCAAATCAAGGAAAAAAAATATAGGCTTTCTATGGACCACAATTGGAGAGAGAGAGAGAGAGAGAGAGAGAGAGAGAGAGATGGCACACCCAGGAGTCAAGACTGGCACACAAGCAGAAAGGCCAATATTAATCTCCCACTGTTTTTTTTGGTTGTTTTTTTTTTTTTTTTTCAGGGAGACTTTAGAAAAAAAAATAATAAAAAAAATATGATTTTATCAGGAAGAATTTAGAAACCAAATAAAATAAAATGATTTTTTCAGGGAGAATTTATAAAACAAATAAAACCAAAAATAGGCGTTCTATGGCCCACTGACTGAGAGATGACGCACCCAGGAGTCAAGACTGGCACACAAGCAGAAAGGCCAATATTAATCTCCCACTGTTTTTTTTTTTTTTTTTTTTTTTCAGGGAGACTTTAGAAAAAAAAATAATAAAAAAAATATGATTTTATCAGGAAGAATTTAGAAACCAAATAAAATAAAATGATTTTTTCAGGGAGAATTTAGAAAACAAATAAAACCAAAAATAGGCGTTCTATGGCCCACTGACTGAGAGAGAGAGAGAGATGGAACGCTTAGTACTGGCACACAAGCCCAAAGGGCAATATTAATCTCCCTTTTTTTTTCCAGGGAGAATTTCTAAAACCCAAAAAAAAAAAAAAATAGGCTTTCTATGGCCCACTATTTGTGAGAGAGATGGGACGCTCAGGACTGGCACAGATGGCACGCTCAGGACTGGCACAGAAGCCCAGAGGCCAATATTAATCTCCCTTTTTTTCTGGGAGAATTTATAAAACCAAAAAAATATTTAAATAGGCTTTCTATGGCCCACTATTTGTGAGAGAGATGGCACGCTCAGGACTGGCACAGATGGCACGCTCACAACTGGCACACAAGCCCAGAGGCCAATATTAATCTCCCTTTTTTCAGGGAAAATTTATAAAACCAAAAAAAAAACTAAATAGGCTTTCTATGGCCCACTATTTGTGAGAGAGATGGCACGCTCAGGACTGGCACAGATGGCACGCTCACAACTGGCACACAAGCCCAGAGGCCAATATTAATCTCCCTTTTTTCAGGGAAAATTTATAAAACAAAAAAAAAATTAAATAGGCTTTCTATGGCCCACTATTTGTGAGAGAGATGGCACGCTCAGGACTGGCACAGATGGCACGCTCACAACTGGCACACAAGCCCAGAGGCCAATATTAATCTCCCTTTTTTTCAGGGAGAATTTATAAAACCAAAAAAAAAATTAAATAGGCTTTCTATGGCCCACTATTTGTGAGAGAGATGGCACGCTCAGGGCTGGCACAGATGGCACGCTCAGGACTGGCACACAAGCCCAGAGGCCAATATTAATCTCCCTTTTTTTCAGGGAGAATTTATAAAACCCAAAAAAAAATAAAATAGGCTTTCTATGGCCCACTATTTGTGAGAGAGATGGCACACTCAGGACTGGCACACAAGCCCAAAGGCCAATATTAATCTCCCACTGTATTTTTATCAGGGAGAATTTATACACCCCACAAAAAAAAATACAGAAAAATGAAAAGGCTTTCTATGGCCCACTATGTGAGAGAGATGGCACACACAGGGATGGCACTCTAGCAGAAATGCCAAATTGCCAATCTTAATCTCCCACCAAAAAAAAAAAAACAGGGAATGTCCTACAATTACTATCTCCCTGCCTGCAGTAATCTCAGCCAGGTATGGCAGGCAGCTACTATCTCCCTGCCTGCAGTAATCTCAGCCAGGTATGGCAGGCAGCAATAAGGAGTGGACTGATGCACAAATGAAATAAAAAGTGTGGACAAACAAAAAAGATAGCTGTGCAGAAAGGAAGGAACAAGAGGATTTGTGCTTTGAAAAAAGCAGTTGGTTTGCACAGCGGCGTACACACAGCAATGCAGCTATCAGGGAGCCTTCTAGGGCAGCCCAATGAGCTACAGCGCTGAGGGGAAAAAAAAAAAAAAAAAAACTTCCACTGTCCCTGCACACCGAGGGTGGTGTTGGACAGTGCAAATCGCTGCAGCACAAGCGGTTTTGTGGTTAATGGACCCTGCCTAACGCTATCCCTGCTTCTGACAAAGCGGCAGCAACCTCTCCCTAAGCTCAGATCAGCAGCAGTAAGATGGCGGTCGGCGGGAACGCCTCTTTATAGCCCCTGTGACGTCGCAGACAGCAAGCCAATCACTGCAATGCCCTTCTCTAAGATGGTGGGGACCAGGACCTATGTCATCACGCTGCCCACACTCTGCGTTTACCTTCATTGGCTGAGAAATGGCGCTTTTCGCGTCATTGAAACGCGACTTTGGCGCGAAAGTCGCGTACCGCATGGCCGACCCCGCACAGGGGTCGGATCGGGTTTCATGAAACCCCGACTTAGCCAAAAGTCGGCGACTTTTGAAAATGTTCGACCCGTTTCGCTCAACCCTAGTGGCAGGCAGACAGGACACGGGAAATCTAGTACGTAGCAGGTAGTGGTGAATGGTTAAACAAACACAACCATGAGGTCTAGGCAAATAATCACATGGGGGGCCACTTGTAAAACCTCGCATAGAGCACAGCAGAGACCATCAGCCATAGAGGAAGATGATAAAGCCCTGCTGAGCTGAGGCAGATGCATAACACTTTCAGGAACTGTTTACAGGAGTTTTTTCATATTAGTAGAGGAAGCATTATGCTGTCAGGTAACACTTCTATACACAGCTGATCATAAAAGATCCACTATCACAATAGGCGATATTATGGATGACTGTGCTTCCCCTCCCAATCTTAATCACTTTTGCACATGCTTCTTAGACACTTCAATACAAAATATGAAGTTGGCTTCTACATGTGTTGTTTTCTGAAACAGTAGGAAATATGAGCCTAAAAAAATCCTAGAGGGCCACTGTGAAAATTGCAAGATTTATATTCTTTTTCATTTTAATACAAATTGTGATAAGAAAAAAATAAACTTTGCCAAAAAATATATTTATTTAACTCAAAACACTGATTTAAGCAAAACGTTTCTTATGAAAGCTTTCCTTTAAATAACGTGGCATCTTTTCAGACTGTCCAATATCAGAAAATGAAATCTACACCTCCTATTAGACGGTGCAGATCTGTGCTAAAATTTGCAACATTTTCTGTAAAACTTCTTAAATCTCTCAAAATTTTGTTAGTCACACCCTCGTGATAAAACACATTCTTATAGCATGGTATAAAAAGTGACAACTTTGGACATTTTGCGACTTTGAGGATCAGTTTGCAGTAAAAACTGACAAACGTTGCTTGATAAATGTAAGTCAACTTGAATACATTTAGTGTGAAGTAAACCACCCACTGAAGTCTTCGCAGGTTTGTCATATCACGGATGCATCATCTGTATGCCATCAGCGTGGCATTATTATTCCATCCTTATTTCAAAGGAGCTGTTTTTGGCCATATGAACATTTGTGGATTAGTCTTCTGCGTGGGATCCTCACCGAAAATCCATGAATATAATCACAAGAAAATGCTTGTTTCAGCATTAGGCGGAGTACGCACAAGGGTACTTTACAGTTCGTATATGGACTGCAATGACTGGACCGACCAATCCAAACTCACAGCTTCATATACTGTATGTAAACGGGTCTGTTGGTTCGGGCATTGTTCAGACAACCTGCAGTCAGTTCGGGCATTCTGGTCCATATACTGATCATAAAATACACTTCTGTCTATAGACGTTTCTTCAGTTTTTCATGGAGTGAGAATTGTGACGTAATTTACAAATCTGGCTTATACCTATTAGCCTTGCTAACCAAGCCCACTTTCACATACACATATCAAAATTGACAAGAGTGGCATAAAATTGGAAAGATTAGGAAAAATTTGATGTGTGACTAAATTTGCAACTTTTTTATGCCATTAACCTAATGCACAAGCCTTCATGATTCCACCCAAAAGTGTATTAGAGATTTGTAAAAAGTTTAATTTATACAGTGGTTTAAAAATAGTTAAAAAACCTGAATGTCATATATTTAAAACTAGCTGAAGAGCCCGGCGTTGCCTGGGCATAGTAAATATCTGTGGTTAGTTATAGCACCTCACTTGTCTTATTTTCCCATCACACCTCTCATTTTCCCAATCACATCTTTCATTTTCCCCCTCACACCTCTCATTTTCTCCCTCACTCCTCTCATTCCCCCTAACACTTGTCATTTCAACCTCACATCTGTCATTTTCTGATCACGCCACTATTTTTCCTCACTCCTCTCATTTTGCACTCACACCTTTTCATTTTCACCTCACACCTCTCATTTTCACCTCATCACCTCAGTATATACATGTTTGTCATCTCCCTTATATATAGTATACATCTGTATGTCATCTCCTGTATATAGTATATACCTGTATGTCATCTCCCCTGTATATAGTATATACCTGCTGTGTGTCATCTCCCCTATATATAGTATATACCTGAATGTCATCTCCTTCTATATATAGTATATACCTGTATATCATCTCCTCCTGTATATAGTATATACCTGTGTGTCATCTCCCCTGTATATAGTATATATCTGTGTGTCATCTGCTCCTGTATATAGTATATACCTGTGTGTCATCTCCTCCTGTATATAATATATACCTGCATGTTATCTCCTCCTGTATATATATGTACCTGTATGTCATCTCCTCCTGTATATATATGTACCTGTATGTCATCTCCTCCTCTATATAGTATATACCTGTGTGTCATCTCTCCTGTATATAGTATATATCTGTGTGTCATCTCCCCTGTATATAGTATATACCTGTGTGTCATCTCCTCCTGTATTAGACCTCATTCACACGTTATTTGTTCAGTATTTTTACCTCAGTATTTGTAAGCTAAATTGGCAGCCTGATAAATCCCCAGCCAACAGGAAGCCCTCCCCCTGGCAGTATATATTAGCTCACACATACACATAATAGACAGGTCATGTGACTGACAGCTGCCGTATTTCCTATATGGTACATTTGTTGTAGTTTGTCTGCTTATTAATCAGATTTTTATTTTTGAAGGATAATACCAGACTTGTGTGTGTTTTAGGGCGAGTTTCGTTTGTCAAGTTGTGTGTGTTGAGTTGCGTGTGGCGACATGCATGTAGCGACTTTTGTGAGATGAGTTTTGTGTGGCAACATGCGTGTAGCAACTTTTTGTGTGTCGAGTTGCATGTGACAGGTTAGTGTAGCAAGTTGTGTGCAGCAAGTTTTGCGCATGGCGAGTTTTGCGCGTGGCAAGTTTTGTGTGGTGCCTTTTGAGTATGTGAAAGTTTTGTGTGAGGCAACTTTTGCATGTGTTGCAACTTTTATGCATGTGGCAATTTTTCCGCATGTGCAAGTTTTGCGTGTGGCGAATTTTCCATGAGGTGAGTTTTGCACTTGTGGCGAGTTTTGCGTGAGCCTAGTTTTTGCATGTGGCGAGTTTTGCGCGTGGTGAGTTTTGAGCGGCGACTTTTGTGTTTCGACTTTTATGTGGCGAGGTTGGTGTATGTGTGGTGAAATGTGTGCTGAGGGTGGTATATGTGTTCAAGCACGTGGTAGTGTGTGGCGCATTTTGTGTGTGTGTTCATATCCCCATGTGTGGTGAGTATCTCATGTCGGGGCCCCACCTTAGCAACTGTACGGTATATACTCTTTTGGGCCATCGCTCTCATTCTTTAAATCCCCCTTGTTCACATCTGGCAGCTGTCAATTTGCCTCCAACACTTTTCCTTTCAATTTTCCCCATTATGTAGATAGGGGAAAAATAGTTTGGTGAATTGGAAAGTGCGGAGTTAAAATTTCACCTCACAACATAGCCTATGACGCTCTCAGGGTCCAGACGTGTGACTGTGCAAAATTTTGTGGCTGTAGCTGCGACGCTTCCAACACTTTTCCTTTCACTTTTTTCCCCATTATGTAGATAGGGGCAAAATTGTTTGGTGAATTGGAACGCGCGGGGTTAAAATTTCGCCTCACAACGTAGCTATGACGCTCTCGGGGTTCAGACGTGTGACTGTGCAAAATTTTGTGGCTGTAGCTGCGACGGTTCAGATGCCAATCCCGGACATACACACATACACACACACACATTCAGCTTTATATATTAGATATCATCATTGATCAATAATAGAAGTATTGTAAAGTACCTCCATGCTTTTGAACTCGTTATCGTAACCATGATTGCCACCTCCACAAAAGGTATATTTATCGTTCCTGTCGAAAGATAATTTATGTAAAATGTTATTTCTACTTGCTTATATAGCGTCATCATATTTTACAGATCATCACCACTGTCCACAACAGGACTCACAATCTAAATTCCCTATAGGTACCGTATGTCTTTGGGGTGTGGGAGGAAACCTGCGTAACCGGAGGAAACCCACAGGAAGAACATACAAACTCTACATCAGTGACGTATGGTTACTGCAGTTAGTAATGTTTTGATTACAAGACACTTTAGATTTGATTGTTAAAGGGTATATCTGGGAGTTTATAAAAAAACAAAAAAGTTACCTTACACACTAACAGGCAGGTAATTGCAAAAAAATTTTTTTTCACTTTTTTCAGTGTTTGTTAGTCTCCTTAGGGTCTTGAAGCTGTGATTGTCTGAACACTTACACTATACATAGGAGTGCATCTCTTATGAATCTTTTATGAATGCCAGCTTCCACAGGAGTATTGTAATGACAGGCACAGGTGTCTTCTCCGTGACTTTTATGGCAAGTGATCACGTCATGGGTGCGCCGATGGTTGGATGGAATGACATGTCCCCCTGCCAAAGCAAGCTAATTGGCACTGTCAGACTGACAGCTGCATTTAACATTTTAACAGCTGCGGGCAGAGCTCGGCTCAATCCGCAGCTCTTAGAGGCAGGCGATGACTGATTACCGTAAATCAGCCATCATATGCTGGGAAAGATGCGGGCTCGGTGTGCAAGCTAGCATCAAAGGCAGGGACACAACATATGACATAACTGTACGTCATATGTCGTGAAGGGGTTAAGAAGGGCCTGTAGGTCTCTCTGTGATTTAGTCTGCGCTAGTATGAACCCTTTTATTATTCACAAAATAATAGTTCTGTAGTATCTTATTTTAAAACTTCTCATTGTGCCGTTCCTCTATTTATACTTACTGGAAATGTATAAATTGACAACTAGATGTTACCATTACCCTTATATATGGAATGTGTCCCTATACAATCCCAAAACTGTCATTTTTTTTCCTTCACAATGGATAAGAATAATGGTTTCCAGCATCAGTTATTCGTCATCATTATCAGTAAGGGTGCATTTACATGAGCTGATAAATTGCTTACAATGAGAGTCAATTGACAATATAAGATGTTAATAAGAGCTTGTTTACTTTCATGTACCTGCAAAAGGGGTCCCGCAGTGATACCCACAGAGCAGTGGCCAGATTACCGATTAGGCACAGTAGGAATCGGCCTATGGGGCCCTGCTCAGCACATGAAAATCATTTTTATTTGATATTGAAATAAATTTACAATCAGCGTGCCTGTCTGGCTTGCTGATATTGGGGGCCACTGGAGCAACAGAGCTTCAATGTGAACCTTGCAGGAAACACATAGTGAAATCATTTTTCATTTTTTTACAGGTACATACGAGAATTGAGGAGTCATAGTTGCCACGCCCAAAAGCATAGATGTCCCTCCTCTATGTGATTGCCCAGAAGGGGTGTGGAGAAGGGGAAAGTGGAAGTGATTTTTGTTGTTTTTAATTTACACCAATTTGTGGCATAAATCATAGTAATCTGTAATGAAATGCAAATCCGTTTACTTTTATATTGTTAATTTGTCAAAGGTTGTTTTTTTCCCCTAAACTCCACCTCTTTCTACTTTTTAAAAGTGGAAAGAGGGGAAAAAAGTCACAAATTAGGGGGCAAAAATGGTAATAGACAAAATTTGCACTTGGCGGAAAGTCACTTAAAAGCTTTGATTTGCCCCAAGGTTTTTAGTTCCCCAGCTACAGAGGCCTAGAGAGATCATATATATATACAACTTTGGGTACTGGAATGTATTGGAAAATGCAAGAAAAAAGGTCACTTGAGCATCTATAAAAAAAAAGGTTTGCCCATGAAGAGGGTACAAGCTGCCATAGCCCCATCAATACTAGCTTCTGATAGAACACACTTATGGTTTTCTTTTCTCTTTATATTGTACCTTACAACAAGCCACTGTCTGTCCACGTAGAGATGAACGTAATCAATTCGAATATGGTTGGCGTAATGGAATCTTTTAGGTAGGTCATACTTCATGTAAGGTTTAAAATGCTGTACCGTCCTCCGGCACTGCAAGCAAGTATTATGTAAAATTCATTGTTAGAGAAAAACAAGGCAATGCTAATGATCATTCTAAAGTATATTACTTAGCACTTCTAAACACAATGTGATACAAAAGTAATGTAAGAATAATAACATGTTAACCAGAGAAAAAAAAGTGATGCCAAAGTGGACCCCAAACCCTTTTACATGTGCACCATAACAGTTCCTTACCCTCCCTGGGTCCGGCTTTGGCTCTCTGCCGCTGATCTGATCCCAGTGTTTTAGTGTCTTGCTGCAGAGGTAACGTCACGTTGACAGCTCACATCACCACTGCAGCCAATCACTGAGGCTGCTGACTCCCGCCGTCTACATCAGCTGTGTTTTCTGAGCTCACTGATTGGCTGCAGAAGTTATGTGAGCTATCAACCTGACGTTACCACTGTAGCCAACTTGCTCCCGCCATCTACATTAGCCTTGGTGCTGAGCTTAATGATTGGCTGCAGTAACGATGTGATGTGAGCTGTCGACATTATGTCACCACTGCAGGGAAAACACTGAGACTGAAATAGAGATGGAGAGCCCCGATGCTGAGCTCGGTGAAGTTGAGTACCTGCTTTGCTTCTCATGTTATGTGTATAAAAGCATTTTGGATCCAGTTTTCTTAAAGTAAAAAAACTCTAAGTACTTTTGTGTTTCAATGTGATGACAAGTATTATAACTGTATTACACGGTAAAAATTAATTTGCACTTTTTTTCCAGTTTGTCTTTGTTTGCTCTGTGACACTCAGACTCTGGTGTACTGCCTAATTGTTCTATTGTTTAACTACATGAATATTTTTTCAGTAATTCATGTAGAATGGCATCAAAAGGCAAAATGGTTTATTAACATTCATCCTTTCCATTCCAAGGCCCCTGTCACAACTCAGTTGTCGGATTACCTGAGGCCAGGGGCTCCTTCCCTGTCCCTTATGATAGAGGTGCCCTGGCTATCCCTGCTCCCTGGATTACTTCTGATGGTGAAGACGCCGGAGCCATGTACCTTGCTGAACTCCTGAATCGGCCCTATATTTGTCCCCTTCCCCCACCCAGGGAAGCGGGGAGTAATAGTGCATGTATATACACAAACCAGAGAAAAAAGATAGGACAAACAGGGATAAAGGGAAAAACCAAACATACAAATATGCACACACAGACAACAGAGAGGAACACATGGGAGAAAAGGAAGGTAAACCAAATAGGAGAGGATGAGGATTTGCACACAGCTGAAACACCAAGCAACAGGTACTGAGCTTGAACAGTTTAATTCTGTACCTGGCCCGCTTACTGCGCAGGTATTTTCGAAACTTTAGCCTCTCTTTGAAATGAACCAGAGATTCATCTATAGAGATGTCCCTTTGGGAGTTGTACACCTCAGCAAATTTTCTGCTGAAGTGTTCAACTAATGGCCCAATGTTATATATAGACGATCAAAGTTAGGATCATCTCGGGGAGGGCACTGTGCATTATCACTATAATGCAAATATTTTTGAATCGCTTCAAATCATGTCCTTGTCATGGCCATATGGAATACCAATGTGCTGTAGAGTATATCAGTACTCCAGTATTGACAAAGCTCTGATTTTCTGATTATACCCAAATGCAGCACAATGCCCCAAAATGTCATAATTTCTGCTGCATTTGCAGGGGTCCATCTGGGGTATGATGACATCGGATTTTGGGTAAACAATTGATGGACATACAAATTTGTCTGGGTCAACATAAGAGTTATTATTTCTTCCTGAAAAGGAATTTGAAAAGGTTAATTTTAGAGATTGGCGAACCCGAACAGTAAAGTTTGCCGTCCGTACCGAACACCTACTGTTCGGGCACGGACACCAAACATGGGCGTCACCAGGAAGTCCATGTTACTGTTTGGGTTCGGCTGCCTGAATACCAGGTGTCTGTCGCACTGTCATGTGCATGATAGAGCGACAAACACCACTTCTGATCGGCGGTGAAATTATCCCTGCTGGTCATACAGCCATGGATCCCACACTCTCAAAAGGCAGCGTGAGCCCGCAGCTGTGATCAGAGGAATAAAGTTCACCTCCAGTCGCTGGTGTCAGCTGATAGGACTACCACTGCCATCAGCTGACACCTGCTGCCCCTAATAATAGTGACTGTGGACTGCTATTTTTAGGTTGGGGGGGGCCAATATCAATGGCCCCTTACCAGCCTGAGAATACCAGCCCCCAGCTTTCTGCTTTAGCAAGGCTGGTTTTCAAAAATGGTGTGAACCACATGCCATTTTTTTAAATTATTTAAATAACTAAAAATATGGCGTGCAGGCCCCTCTATTCTTGATAACCAGCCTTGCTGAAGCTGACAGCTGAGGGTTGCAGCCCCCAGCTGTGAGTTTTGCCTGGATGGTTATCAGAAATACAGGGGAACCCACACTGTTTTTTTTAATTATTTACAGCGCAGGATTCAGCTGATGAATACACCCATCAGCCGCTCCTGATGTCACTGTTATTAGCGGCAGCAGGCGTCAGTTGATGGGAGCGGTATTCCCATCAGCTGACACCAGTGACCAGAGGTAAACTTTATACCTCCGATCACAGCTGAGCGCTCACCTTGTCTTTTGACAGCGTGGGAACCACAGCTCTCTGACTGGTGAGGATGATTTCACTGCCGATCAGAAGCTGTCATGCATATGTTGGGCCGAACCCGAACATCCAGGTGTCCGCCCATCTCTAGTCAATTTCACTGAGGCATGTAACATTAAATTGGATTCCTGATCTGCTAATGTAATCCAGAATAACAGGCTGATCATTTTTGGGGGGATGGAGTCCATGTGTCATCTATTTAAGTGGTTGCCTGGGTCCTAGGGTGCCTTGCTGGGTATTCCTCCTCACTAGATGAGGAGGATGAAGAGAAGTAGAGAGGATTTCCCTCACTGCTCGAATTTGTGTCAGAGGTAAGGAAAGTGCATGCCTCCTTTGGTGAAAAGCGGTTTCTACTCAGCGCTATTTTTTTTGCAAAAGAAAAACAGACGTCACTAACACAGTGACATACACTCCCCTAAGGCTCCTTTCACACATCAGTTTTTTGCTGTCAGGCACAATCCATCGAATGTTGAAAAAAATGGATCCGTTGCAGATTATGAAAAACTGATGCGATGGATCCGTTTTTTCGACGGATCTGACTAGCTGATCCAGCTAATTGGATCCCCAAAAAACTGGAGCATGCTCAGTTTAAAAAAACGGAATCCGTCGCCGGATTCCGTCATTTGACAGATTTGACGCCATAGGGTTCCATTGTAGCAAACACCGGACGCCGCCGGATCCCCCACTGTCCGGTTTTTCGCCGGAGACAAAAAACGTAACTTTGTATGTTTTTTACCGCTGCAAGATCAACAATTTTTGCCGGATTCGGTGAACGACGGATGATACATGTAGCCATCCGGCAAAATCAGTTGCTAATACAAGTCTATGGGGAAAAAAAAACAGATCTGGTGGCATCATCAATGATGCCGCTGGATCTGTTTTTTTTCAAAATTTGCCAGATTGGGCCTGACGGCAAAAAACTGATGTGTGAAAGCAACCTAATGCACTAGCTATAACTTTCCTCAGCGTTAACGTTTTTTCTTTTGCAGAAGAATAAAGGAAGGCACTGTGGTTTCACAGATCGGTCACACAGACAGCACACAGCATACAGACAGCACAGCACAGGAGATTGCAGGAGCCACAGGAAGGAGGAGACACAGGAGGCAGGAAATCGCAGGACGATCGCACTGGCCACCAATGAATTTCTTTCACTCAGATACACAGAAGGGGTACACAACTGCTCTGCACACCAACTCTGAAGTAAAGATGGCATTCAGAGCAGTGATTGCTATTTTAGTTTAACCCTTTGGTACTGATTGGTTAGTAATAGTGATGAGCGAATATATTCGTTACTCGTGATTTCCTGAGCACGCTCGGGTGTCCTCCGAGTATTTGTAAGTACTCAGAGATTTAGTTTTCATCGCCTCAGCTGAATGATTTACAGCTACAGTACTAGCCAGCTTGATTACATGTGGGGATTCCCTAGCAACCAGGCAACCCCCACTTGTACTCAGCTTGGCTAAAAGCTGTAAATCATTCAGCTGAGGCGATGAAAACTAAATCTCCGAGCACTAAAAAATACTCGGAGGACCCCCGGAAAATCTCGAGTAACGAGTATATTCACTCATCACTAGTTAGTAACTATTGTTCAGCCAAGCAACGTCAAAGCGGTTAGTCAGAAAAGGTGATATTGCGATCAACCCATCCATTGTGACTGCAGTCTCATACAGCACCAATCACGGCTTCTCATATGGTTTTTTTTTTTTCAATTTTATTGTGACATCGCTGTGATTGGCTGGTCAGCCCCTCAGCGCAACGTGCAGGGTTGACCTGCTGTCAGAGCCAGCAGCCATCTTAAGTCGTTCACCGCGCGATGACTGGAAATCTCAGCGCCATAATCATACTGGGCTTTTTGGGAACTCAGCTCCCGCAGCGCCGTATATATACGGCACATGTCGTGAAGGGATTAATAGACATGATCAAAGATGAAACCTGCACAGCAAGTTGCTTTGACATTGTGCAGATGTTTGTTTTTTAGTGCTTTTGAAAAAGACTCATGCACATACCATCAGTTTGTATGTTGCATTTTGAATGCGTGGTAATGAGGGTTTATCACAGTTTTCATATACATCCAAAAACTATACATAAAAACTACACAGGTCTTTCTTATAAACAATCTTGCAAACATTTTCCAGAGTTCAAAACATTTGACACGCAACAGACTCATTTTACTAAATTGTTCAGTATGTGTAATATTTCTCTATTGCAGAATCCAATATACTTTTAGCACTGCTTACAGTAATGTGACATCTTGTGGCATTTGCTGCTACTACAACAGGAGCTATCTACAAAGCAGAGTTGCCAACCGTTCGAAAATATGAGACAGTCTGGAAAAATAAGGGACTTTTTCCAGTTATCAAAAGAAAATGGATAGATACATGTTTTGTTTTATTATTTTTACAGTTCATAGTGAATGTTAAGTTAATATTTGCTTTCCTAGGGTTTATACATGTGTTTATACATGTGTCACTTGTAATTTTCAGAATTTATTATGGCATTCCAATTTGTTCAGAAAAATTATTTGCCATCTGTGATTTTTTTTGTCTACTTTGTATATAGAAGAATGAAATTTGTGGCACTTGTAAAAGCATTAAAACATTACCACCTTAATTCCATAGGCATGAAAGCAAAGCATGGAGGCGAGGGGTAGTGAAATCTCATACAGATAACAGTCGTTTCGCTCCTAGTACATGCTCCTTTCTGGTTCTGAGTCCTGCTCCATCAGGACCAGGAAGAAGCACGCACACGGTGCGAAACGGCTGTTGTCCATATGGAATTCCACAACTCCTCTCCTCCCTGCTTTGTTTTCATGCCCTTGGAATAATACTTGCTATATTTTAACGCTTCGGTGAGTACCACAATTTGCTGTCTATTTACAAAGTTTCTATGCACTAAATCGCCTTTATAAATTGTGGAGCACCATTGAAGTGTATTGGAAACCTGGTCATTATTTGGAATGCTGGTACTATTTTTTGATTGTTGGACTTTTATTTTTTTCATGTTCACCAGAAAACATTTAACCAGATTGGTAACACTGCTACAAAACCAAACTGAGTGTGAGCATACTTACGGTAAGGTTTTTCACAACTCCTTCAGAATCAACTGTCAAAAAGGTTAGAAAAACAGAATACATTATTGTCTATCCTATTAATACACAATAAATATTTGAAACATTTTCAACATTGACACAGAATACAGTATAATCAGAAAAGGCACACGCAGAACAGAGAGAATGAATCAAACATCAAAAATTAGGCTACTTTCTAAAGTGTAAAGAGCCCAGTACAAAAGATAGTATTAGAAAGGTGTGCACAAAAATATGAAATGCTTTATTACATTTGATTAAAAAGGATTAAAATGATTCATGATAAGAGGAGATAAAGTTACTCAGACGCGTTTCTGGCGTTGTTGCCCTGAGTCAAAGAGTATGATACTTTATGACTATGGGCAGTAGCACCCGAAAAGTGTCAGAGTAACTTTATCTCCTCATTTCAGGGATCATTTTAATCCTTTTTAATCAAATGCGATACATTTTTAAATCATTTTATGCACGCCTTTGCAATCCGGACCTTCTTCTTTTGCACTACTATTACCGATGGTCAGCGGTCTCTTCAGAATGAAGTGAAGTGGTTTTGGATTTGAGCGGTTTCTCCACATATTACACGTTGACGCATATATTTTCCTTTTTCCTTACTACAAACAGCCTAGTGCTTGTTTGCCCCCTACTCTCTTCCCTTTAAATATAGGAGAGAAGGGAAACATGAGCCTCAGTAAGTTTACAGCTACTCTTAACTAGTTCACCGCAACTTTAACCCCTTAACGACCAGGGGTATTTCAGTTTTTGAATTTCGCTTTTTACTCCCTTTCCTCCCTAATTCTAAGTGCGGTGAAATTGCAAAAAAGTGCAATTCCACAGTTGTTTTTTGTTTGTTTTTTTTAAGAATTTTTCCTAAATGCTAAAACCGACCTACCATTATGATTCTCCAGGTCATTAAGAGTTCACAGACACCAAACATGTCTAGGTCCTTTTTTATTGAAGTGGTGAAAAATGTGTTTAAACAAAAAAAAAAAGGAGATATTTTCTGAGACCATCTCTATTTTTTTGTGATCTGGGGCTCCATGGGGGCTTATTTTTTGTGCACTGATCTGTCGTTTTTATTAATACCAGTTTGCTGTAGATATGATCATTTGATCGCCCATTGTTGCATTTTATTGCAATGTAGCGGCCACCAAAAAAACGTAATTCTGGCATTTTTAATTTTTTTCTCTTTACGCCGTTTAGCGATTTAAATTGATAGATCGGGTGATTCTGAACACCGATACCAAATATGTGTATATTTGATTTTTTTTATTGCTTTATTTTCAATGAGGCGAAAGGAGGGTGATTGAACTTTTATTTTTTTAATATTTTTAAAAACATTTTTTTTTTTGCATGCTTAAATAGTCTCCATGGGAAACTAGAAGTTGCAGTACATTTATCACCTCTGCTACACACAGGTGATGATCAGATCCGCCTGTGTGTAGCAGAAATGCTCACTTGCTATGAGCACCGACCATGGGGCGGCGTTCCTAGCAATCTGGCAATAACAACCATAGAGGTCTGCTGCAGACATCTGGTTGTCATGCCGACCCATTGTTGACCCGCGATTATGTGGGCGGGATTAGTGAGGCGCTTCCTGTAAGCTCGAGTTAAATTATGCTGTCAGAGATTGAACTAGTTAACAGCCGCGGGTGGATCATGATGTTGCAGCCACATGTTAGCTGTATAGATTAGCTGTCATATGTCCGGAAAGGAGCAGACTCAACGCCAAAACCTGCATCAAACAGGGAGAGTCCAACATGTGCGTACTACTACGCCACATGTCGGAAAGGGGTTAAATTATTAACAGGCTGTCCCACAACAAAAAGTGCAGAATAAATTGATGTATAATGTAAAAATAAAGCATTTTCACAGTTGAGTGTGGTTAAAAATATGTTGGAGTGCAGAGACAAACTTATCATGGAGCCCCTGATGTATCCTATGTAACTGTCTGTACTTGACCATGTAGAGGTACTTTAGCGTCTGGTCAGAATATGCTGCTTGTATTAATCCCAGAAAAGAAGGGAGGGAAGATAAGAACAAAGATAAAATACAATGAGCTCAACAGAAAAACAACACTGAAAAAAAACAGTGTAAAGTCTGGGCACTGAGCACCTTGTACAGCACCGGTGTGATATATTGAGGTGAGCTCAAAAGTCATCTGCTGTAGCAAGTTTGATCCCTACTTAGGGAACAGGCAGGGAAGAGTAACATCATAAGCATGGCATAGCTGCTAACAGTGGCATCAGTAATGAATAGTTTTTTTTATCCTCACTCCTATTGGATCAATACAAACAGCAGTTCAATGACCTCTACATGTTCAGGCAGAGACTAGAGAAGGGCACCATTAAAGTTTATCTTTGCACAGCAACAATTTGCTTTTAAACACAATCAAAAGTTAAAATGCTTAATTTTCCATTATTCGGTGATAAAACAGAACTTTTGTTCATGGAACCACTCCTTTAAGTTAAATATTGTGGTTGACGAGGTTAGTCTTTTGAAGACCTGATTCATAGGATGCTGTTCTATTCCCGATCTATTCTGAAAATCAGCTATTTGTCAGGGGTGTTATGAATGCCAGTATTTGTAAGGAGTTATGGATACACCCACTTTACTATTACTATGTAATTATACTTTTATACTTTCCTGTACTGACCTCCTGACAAAAGCTTGCATGAAAACGCGCATTGGGGCTGGTGCCATTCCAGCAGGAGGAGTACATGGGTAAGGATGGCTCTGATTCTTGAGTCAACACTATTTGTTTTGTTACCGAGTATGCAGCTTATTATACAGTGAAGGAAATAATTATTTGATCCCTTGCTGATTTTGTAAGTTTGCCCACTGACAAAGCCATGAACAGCCTATAATTTTAAGGGTAGGTTAATTTTAACATTGAGAGATAGAATATCAAAAATAAAATCCAGAAAATTACATTATAAAAAATATATAAATGTATTTGCATTTTGCAGTGAGAAATAAGTATTTGATCCCTCTGGCAAACAAACTTAATACCTGGTGGCAAAACCCTTGTTGGCAAGCACAGCAGTCAGACATTTTTTGCAGTTGATGATGAGGTTTGCGCACATGTCAGGAGGAATTTTGGTCCACTCCTCTTTGCAGATCATCTCTAAATCATTAAGATTATAAGGCTGTCACTTGTAAACTTGGAGCTTCAACTCCTTCCATAAGTTTTCTATGGGATTAAGGTCCGGAGACTGGCTAGGCCATTACATGACCTTAATGTGCTTCTTTTTGAGCCACTCCTTTGTTGCCTTGGCTATATGTTTTGAGTCATTGTCTTGCTGGAAGACCCAGCCACGATCCAGATCAAATACCTAATTATTTCCTCCACTGTATGAACAACCGTTATTTAAGTTTGATGTAAATACCTTTACTTGGACATTTTTTAACAAAAAATTGGTTATATACTTACCATATTACATGCCATTTCTTCCACATTCCATGTACTTTTTCAAACTGTTTATCCCCATTTACACACATTGAATTGCATGTGGTACTTGTATCTCCTGTTGTGAATTCTGTTGTTAAGCTCCCTCCTGTGGTCATGAATGGTACTTCAGCTGGTTCTGTCCATGGGCTTCCTCTGGTGGTTGTGAGTTGGGCTGCGGCTTCTGAGGTTCCTTCCACAGGTGACAAGGTTAATTCGTTAGCTGACTGCTCTATTTAACTCCACCCAGATCATTGCTCCATGCCACCTGTCAATGTTCCAGTATTGGTCTAGTTTGCTCCTGGATCGTTCTTGTGACCTGTCTTCCCAGCAGAAGCTAAGTTCCTGCTTGTTTTTCTCTGTTTGCTATTTTTTCTGTCCAGCTTGCTATTTTGATTTTTGTCTTGCTTGCTGGAAGCTCTGAGACGCAGAGGGAGCGCCTCCGCACCGTGAGTCGGTGCGGAGGGTCTTTTTGCGCCCTCTGCGTGGTCTTTTTGTATTTTTTTGTGCTGACCGCAAAGTTACCCTTCCTATCCTCTGTCTGTTCAGTAAGTCGGGCCTCACTTTGCTAAATCTATTTCATCTCTGTGTTTGTAATTTTCATCTTAACTCACAGTCATTATATGTGGGGGGGCTGCCTGTTCCTTTGGGGAATTTCTCTGAGGCAAGGTAGGCTTTATTTTTCTATCTTTAGGCTAGCTAGTTCCTTAGGCTGTGACGAGTTGCATAGGGAGCGTTAGGAGCAATCCACGGCTATTTCTAGTGTGTGTGATAGGATTAGGAATTGCGGTCAGCAGAGTTCCCACGTCTCAGAGCTTGTCCTGTATTATTAGTATCTATCAGGTCATTCCGTGTGCTCTTAACCACCAGGTCCATTATTGTCCTCACCACCAGGTCATAACAGTACAGGTGGCCAAAAGTATTAATGCATCTCAATAGAGGGATAAGAGAAGTTCTGAGACCATTTTTTTTTCTTTGCAGTGTGTTTTGTCTCTCTTTTCCCCTTTACCTCTGGGTGGTTCAGGATACAGGCGTAGATATGGACATTCAAGGTCTGTCCTCTTGTATGGATAATCTCACTGCAAGGGTACAAAACATTCAAGATTTTGTGGTTCAGAATCCGATGTTAGAGCCTAGGATTCCAATTCCTGATTTGTTTTTTGGGGATAGATCTAAGTTTCTGAATTTCAAAAATAATTGTAAATTGTTTCTTGCTTTGAAACCTCGCTCCTCAGGTGACCCTGTTCAACAAGTGAAAATCATTATTTCTTTTTTACGTGGCGACCCTCAAGACTGGGCATTTTCCCTTACGCCAGGAGATCCGGCATTGCGTGATGTTGATGCGTTTTTTCTGGCGCTTGGATTGCTTTATGATGAACCAAATTCAGTGGATCAGGCAGAGAAAATCTTGCTGGTTCTGTGTCAGGGTCAGGATGAGGTAGAGATATATTGTCAGAAGTTTAGGAAGTGGTCTGTACTCACTCAGTGGAATGAATGTGTGCTGGCAGCAATTTTCAGAAAGGGTCTCTCTGAAGCCCTTAAGGATGTCATGGTGGGATTTCCCATGCCTGCTGGTCTGAATGAGTCTATGTCTTTGGCCATTCAGATCGATCGACGCTTGCGTCTGAATGAGTCTATGTCTTTGGCCATTCAGATCGATCGACGCTTGCGTGAGCGTAAAGTTGTGCACCATTTGGCGGTATTATCTGAGCATAGACCTGAGCCTATGCAATGTGATAGGACTTTGACCAGAGCTGAACGGCAAGAACACAGACGTCGGAATGGGCTGTGTTTTTACTGTGGTGATTCCACTCATGCTATCTCCGATTGTCCTAAGCGCACTAAGCGTTTCGCTAGGTCTGCCACCGTTGGTACGGCACAGTCGAAATTTCTTTTGTCCGTTACTCTGATTTGCTCTTTGTCATCCTATTCTATTATGGCATTTGTGGATTCAGGCGCTGCCCTGAATTTGATGGACTTGGAGTTGGCTAGGCGCTGTGGTTTTTTCTTGGAGCCCTTGCAGTATCCTATTCCATTGAGAGGAATTGATGCTACACCTTTGGCCAAGAATAAGCCCCAGTACTGGACCCAATTGACCATGTGCATGGCTCCTGCACATCAGGAGGATATTCGCTTTTTGGTGTTGCATAATCTGCATGATGTGGTCGTTTTGGGGTTGCCATGGCTACAGGTCCATAATCCAGTATTGGATTGGAAATCTATGTCTGTGTCCAGCTGGGGTTGTCAGGGGGTACATGGTAATGTTCCATTTTTGTCTATTTCGTCATCCACCCCTTCTGAAGTCCCGGAGTTTTTGTCGGATTACCGGGATGTATTTGATGAGCCCAAATTCAGTGCCCTACCTCCTCATAGGGATTGCGATTGTGCTATCAATTTGATTCCTGGTATTAAGTTTCCTAAGGGCCGACTGTTCAATTTATCTGTGCGAGAACACTCCGCTATGCGGAGTTATATAAAGGAATCCTTGGAGAAGGGTCATATTCGCCCGTCGTCATCACCATTGGGAGCAGGGTTCTTTTTTGTGGCCAAGAAGGATGGTTCTTTGAGACCTTGTATTGATTACCGCCTTCTTAATAAGATCACAGTCAAATTTCAGTACCCTTTGCCGCTGCTGTCTGATTTATTTGCTCGGATTAAGGGGGCTAGTTGGTTCACCAAGATAGATCTTCGTGGTGCGTATAATCTTGTGCGTATTAAACAGGGCGATGAATGGAAAACAGCATTTAATACACCCAAGGGCCATTTTGAGTACCTGGTTATGCCATTCGGGCTTTCCAATGCTCCATCAGTATTTCAGTCCTTTATGCATTAATCTTCCGAGAGTACCTGGATAAATTCCTGATTGTATATTTGGATGATATTTTGGTCTTCTCGGATGATTGGGAGTCTCATGTGAAGCAGGTCAGAATGGTGTTCCAGGTCCTTCGTGCTAATTCTTTGTTTGTGAAGGGGTCTAAGTGTCTCTTTGGAGTTCAGAAGGTTTCATTTTTGGGTTTCATTTTTTCCCCTTCTACTATCGAGATGGACCCTGTTAAAGTCCAGGCCATTTATGATTGGACTCAGCCGACATCTGTGAGGAGTCTGCAAAAGTTCCTGAGCTTTGCTAATTTTTATCGTCGCTTCATCAGTAATTTTTCTAGTGTTGCTAAACCGTTGACTGATTTGACCAAGAAGGGTGCTGATGTGGTCAATTGGTCTTCTGCGGCTGTGGAAGCTTTTCACGAGTTGAAGCGTCGTTTTTCTTCTGCCCCTGTGTTGTGCCAGCCAGATGTTTCGCTCCCGTTCCAGGTCGAGGTTGATGCTTCTGAGATTGGAGCAGGAGCTGTTTTGTCGCAAAGAAGTTCTGATGGCTCGGTGATGAAACCATGTGCCTTCTTTTCTAGAAAGTTTTCGCCTGCTGAGCGCAATTATGATGTTGGCAATCGAGAGTTGTTGGCCATGAAGTGGGCATTAGAGGAGTGGCGTCATTGGCTTGAAGGAGCCAAGCATCGCGTGGTGGTCTTGACGGATCACAAGAATTTGACTTATCTCGAGTCTGCCAAACGGTTGAATCCTAGACAGGCTCGTTGGTCGCTATTTTTCTCCCGTTTTGATTTTGTGGTTTCGTACCTTCCGGGCTCTAAGAATGTGAAGGCTGATGCCCTGTCAAGGAGTTTTGTGCCCGACTCTCCGGGTGTTCCTGAGCCGGCGGGTATTCTTAAAGAGGGGGCAATTTTGTCTGCTATCTCCCCTGATTTGCGGCGGGTGCTGCAAAAATTTCAGGCTGATAGACCTGACCGTTGCCCAGCGGAGAAACTGTTTGTCCCTGATAAATGGACTAGTAGAGTTATCTCTGAGGTTCATTGTTCGGTGTTGGCTGGTCATCCTGGAATCTTTGGTACCAGAGATTTGGTGGCTAGATCCTTTTGGTGGCCGTCTTTGTCGCGGGATGTGCGTTCTTTTGTGCAGTCCTGTGGGACTTGTGCTCGGGCTAAGCCCTGCTGTTCTCGTGCCAGTGGGTTGCTTTTGCCCTTGCCGGTCCCGAAGAGGCCCTGGACGCATATTTCTATGGATTTTATTTCGGATCTCCCTGTCTCTCAAAAGATGTCGGTCATTTGGGTGGTTTGTGATCGCTTCTCTAAGATGGTCCATTTGGTACCCTTGTCTAAATTGCCTTCCTCCTCTGATTTGGTGCCGTTGTTTTTCCAGCCTGTAGTTCGTTTACATGGCATTCCGGAGAACATCGTTTCGGACAGAGGTTCCCAGTTTGTTTCGAGGTTTTGGCGATCCTTTCATGCTAGGATGGGCATTGATTTGTCTTTTTCCTCGGCTTTCCATCCTCAGACAAATGGCCAAACCGAACGTACTAATCAGACTTTGGAAACATATCTGAGATGCTTTGTTTCTGCTGATCAGGATGATTGGGTGTCCTTTTTGCCTTTGGCTGAGTTCGCCCTTAATAATCGGGCCAGCTCGGCTACTTTGGTTTCACCGTTTTTCTGCAATTCTGGTTTCCATCCTCGTTTCTCTTCAGGGCAGGTTGAGTCTTCGGATTGTCCTGGTGTAGATACTGTGGTGGATAGGTTGCAGCAGATTTGGACTCATGTGGTGGACAATTTGACATTGTCCCAGGAGAAGGCTCAACGTTTCGCTAACCGCCGGCGCTGTGTGGGTCCCCGACTTCGTGTTGGGGATTTGGTTTGGTTGTCGTCTCGTTATGTTCCTATGAAGGTTTCCTCTCCTAAGTTTAAGCCCCGTTTCATTGGTCCGTATAAGATTTCTGAGGTTCTCAATCCTGTGTCATTTCATTTGACCCTTCCAGCTTCTTTTGCCATCCATAATGTATTCCATAGGTCGTTGTTGCGGAGATACGTGGCGCCTGTGGTTCCATCCGTTGATCCTCCTGCCCCGGTGTTGGTTGAGGGGGATATGGAGTATGTGGTGGAGAAGATTTTGGATTCTCGTATTTCGAGACGGAAACTCCAGTACCTGGTCAAGTGGAAGGGTTATGGTCAGGAAGATAATTCCTGGGTCTTTGCCTCTGATGTTCATGCTACCGATCAGGTTCGTGCCTTTCATTTGGCTCGTCCTGGTCGGCCTGGGGGCTCTGGTGAGGGTTCGGTGACCCCTCCTCAAGGGGGGGGGGTACTATTGTGAATTCTGTTGTTAAGCTCCCTCCTGTGGTCATGAATGGTATTTCGGCTGGTTCTGTCCATGGGCTTCCTCTGGTGGTTGTGAGTGAGGCTGCGGCTTCTGAGGTTCCTTCCACAGGTGACGAGGTTAATTCGTTAGCTGGCTGCTCTATTTAACTCCACCCAGATCATTGCTCCATGCCACCTGTCAATGTTCCAGTATTGGTCTAGTTCGCTCCTGGATCGTTCTTGTGACCTGTCTTCCCAGCAGAAGCTAAGTTCCTGCTTGTTTTTCTCTGTTTGCTATTTTTTCTGTCCAGCTTGCTATTTTGATTTTTGTCTTGCTTGCTGGAAGCTCTGAGACGAAGAGGGAGCGCCTCCGCACCGTGAGTCGGTGCGGAGGGTCTTTTTGCGCCCTCTGCGTGGTCTTTTTGTATTTTTTTGTGCTGACCGCAAAGTTACCTTTCCTATCCTCTGTCTGTTCAGTAAGTCGGGCCTCACTTTGCTAAATCTATTTCATCTCTGTGTTTGTAATTTTCATCTTAACTCACAGTCATTATATGTGGGGGGCTGCCTGTTCCTTTGGGGAATTTCTCTGAGGCAAGGTAGGCTTTATTTTTCTATCTTTAGGCTAGCTAGTTCCTTAGGCTGTGACGAGTTGCATAGGGAGCGTTAGGAGCAATCCACGGCTATTTCTAGTGTGTGTGATTGGATTAGGGATTGCGGTCAGCAGAGTTCCCACGTCTCAGAGCTTGTCCTGTATTATTAGTATCTATCAGGTCATTCCGTGTGCTCTTAACCACCAGGTCCATTATTGTCCTCACCACCAGGTCATAACAATCTCCTCCTGCTGTGTTTGTCACCCTCTAGTATTTCCCTTATTTTAATACATGCCTTCTAATAATTGTTTTCAATAAACTTACTGTATATTTATTTTTCCATTTTTGGCTATGCACATTTTTTGTTGGTTTACTTTCCTGTGCTTTATAGGGTGAGACTGAAAAAGCCTTACAAGTTGAGGAACTGAGGTCTAAGTTTCAAGTTTGCGATCCATAGCATATGAATATATGGTACAGATGTGTCGTGCAATTTTGCAATGCAAAGGGTGAAATGTGCAGCTTCCTCATAAAATGTTCGCTCTAATATTCATATGCTCAGTTTTGGAAAACAAGTTGCATTTAACTTACATGTTTTTTTAACCCTAAAGATTCAAGAAAACCTGACACCTGATATATGGTGCCTAACCAGTGGGCAGCACTTGTTTGACTCTGAAATGCTGCAGCATTTAAAAAAGAAACATAGTTTTATAACCGCTCTATAGACTAGCTGGATAGGCAAGTCATGGAAGCTTCACCCCACCCAGTACCCTGGATTGACAGGTCTCTGCCTGCGAGCACGTATACACAGAGACCTGTCAATACAGGGCAGCGGGCAGGGATAAGCCACTGGGGACCCGCCTGTCCGACTAGTCTGTAGGGCAGTCTTGGTCCCCGGCAACTATTAAAGTATATTTTTCTCAGAAACACAACAAGGTTTCATAGTCAAACATGTGTGGCTGAGAAAATACAGCCAGTACCTTATACATGCTGCCCACAGATTAGGCAGCATGTATCATATGTATCATGTGTCAGGTTCCCTGTAAATTGCATTTTAGATGACCAAAGGGCTGTAGGTTTCTCCTGAAATCAGTACATTTTGCACTAACATCAGATATTTAAAAGGACTGAAAAGTAATGCTCATCCATTTAAGCTAGGGCTAAAAAGCGCCTTTGGCCACAACACCTGTTGCGCAACTAAAACTAGGTTCAGTAGGTGTCACTGCTGCATTGCACTGCAATAGAAGTTAGTGGTGTCGCACTGCAACCCCTACAATACTGGGACAGCAAAAAGAAAGTTGCAAAAAGAAGTACAATCATGTCAGATTTTTTCTGACAGGCTTGTCGCAGTTGCAGTAGTTTGAGGGTTGCAATGTTATCATATTCACTTGTAACAGCAACACCTAGCGAACTTTGGTCATGCTACAGGTGTAACCCAAGCCTTAAGTGCTTACCAACACATGTTGTACTCATACATCATATGCCAGCTCCCTGATTTTAATGTGCCTCTAACAGCTGTGGTCCCATGGCTGATAACTTGTTAAATTCCACTGTCAATCTCTGACAGCGGCATTTGACACTCTCCCGTAGGAAGCGCATCGTTCCACGCTCACACCAGTGCGCTTGTGATTCAGATCAAATACATGTTGAGCACTACACACATTAGTGTGATTGATAACACATATTTGCACAGGCAGCATTGGAGTGAAGCATCACAGCCAAGGTTACGATGATATGAACAGAGGAAAGCTGATAGAATGGTTTGTAATGTGACACATCTAAACTCAGATGTGCTTCCGATTTTCCCCACAGGGACACTATCTGAAAGGTATTAGTCACCTGTGCTTTCTAATAATGCAGAATGTTACACTAGGATATCCGGGCTGTCTGTTATACATATCAAATGCTGAGAAACTTGCTCCAAAATAAGGTGGAGGCTTATTTTTTTTCTGTTGTGCTGTTGCCTGCTTTTGATTGGTAAGCATCATACAGGGATAAGTAGTACATGTCCCCAGTCAAAACTATCTAATAATACCCACTTTGACATAAAAGGTTATCAAATTAAGTGGCAAATACTTTGAATGCTAATATCTCTGAAACAGAGAGGCAACATTTAAAAAAAAAAAAGTTGTACTCCACTCTACCGACACTATTAAACAGTGTCCAGTTCAATATGACAAATTTGCTCAAAGGTCCTCTTTTAAAGAACAGTTCATTCTTAGTGATGAGCGAATATACTCGTTACTTGAGATTTTCCGAGCACACTCAGGTGACCTCCGAGTATTTTTTAGTGCTCGGAGATTTAGTTTTCCTCACCTCAGCTGAATGATTTTCATCTGTCAGCCAGCATAAGTACATGTGGGGATTCCCTAGCAACCAGGCAACCCCCACATGTACTTATGCTGGCTAACAGATGTAAATCATTCAGCTGTGGTGACAAAAACTAAATCTCCAGGCACTAAAAAATACTCGGAGGTCACCCGAGCGTGCTCGAGAAATCTCGAGTAACGAGTATATTCGTTCATCACTATCTATTCCCTGTTACGTGTTCACAATAGAAAAGACGAGAGTTGTATGTGCAGAGCTGAAAAGCTACTATCACCAAGCACTCTAAAGTAGGGCTTCTCAAAATGTGAAGCTGGTCTTCCCAGGAAGTCACACAAAGTTATTGGTGGGGCTTACCTGGAGAGGAAGTATTTGCCAAAGAAGAAATAAACTGGACAATTCTTTGCTTAATATGAGTATTCTCTGGTTTAGTAACATTATTAACTAATTTGCTACTTATTGTATTGTTTTACAGAGCTCAGCAGACAAAGCAAAGGTAATTTAAGCAATATTTTTAATTTTTTCATGGACTTCGACCACAAATGGGGAGGTCCAAGAATCATTTTGGTCTGTGGTATGAAGTCCCAAAGTAAAAAGTTTGAGATGGCACTTTCTAAAGGTACACAACTATATCAAAAGACCTTGACATCATAACTTCATTATTTTGAAATGTCTTCAAGACGTTTGATACTAATAGAATTGTTAAGAATCTTTCAAAATGTGGGGAAGGAAATTCATTGATGAGTGAACTCTACAAAAGTTGGATCAAAATGTGGCAAAAAACCAACTTATAAAACCCAAAGAACTTTGAAAACCAAAGAGAACCCCATTGCTTAAAGAGTACTTATCACTTGTCAATGACTGCTTTTTTTTTAAAGAATACAATGGGCAGCTGACATAATAGCTGTTAATGACGCTGTTATCTTTATTATAGACTATGAAAAGAATCCTACAAATAAAAATGCACCCTACCTACCTACAAAACACCTAAGCAACAAGGATACCTAAAAAATAACCTTTATTAAGCAATAGTTTAAAAATCTCTAATCATGACACAAATAATAATAATAAATTAAATAGACAAATTGTGTACCTATTAGGTCCTAGGGCGTCTCTATGCTGGATCCTGCCTGTCAGTGGAGGTTGGCACCCTAATTTTCTGCGGTAGGCGCCCCCACTCCGCGTCGACTCGACCCTCACAAATCCCTAGAATTCCCTAAATAAGGAACCCTAGAAAGATCTGACAATATCCCTATGGGAAAGAATCCTGCCTGACAGTGGGGGTAGGCACCCTAATGTGAAACGGTAGGTGCCCCCACTCCGCGTTGACTGACCCTAGGAACCCTACAAATTCCCTAAATAAGGATAGAAATAAAGAAATGTGCCAAAATACTCCCAAACAACCCAAAAAATCAAGAAAAACACAAAAGAAAAAAATCTCAAAAATACAAAAATAATGAGACACTAAAAAAGATACACCCAGATAGTCAGATATAGGGCGTCTCTATAGTGAAGCATAAATATGCCCTCACAAAAATATATACAAGTGTAGATGCAATAATCTGAATATGGGTGAATGAGATATAGCAATGTCATTAAATATTGTCCATATCAAAATACAAAGAAAAGCGCTCCTGTAATATGATAAAACGGTGCTCAGGGCATGTATATCAGATGAAAAGCATGCTCTTTACTGCATCATGGTGTGCACTATAAAAGAACCTCCAAAGATAGCAATCATAGATAAATACTGAGTCGTCTCAATAGACTAATGTATTATATTGAATAGACATATTTTGCAAAAGACTGGAGATAAAGTGACACTTCAAAGCATGTGGATGTCACCATGTGTTATACTTGAACTGTTTAAGGTGCACAGTGCTATGCATTAAGCCTATCCTATAGATAGAACAATGTCTCATAATCAAATTATCTAAAGTGCATGCTGCAGTAATATATCAGGCTGTGTATTTTTGTATGAAAGGACACAATCATCCCCATACTTAAAAAAGAAATGTCATAGCATCGACACTCATCTGCAGGCTTGTGGAGACCTTCAGCACCGCTCAGACACCAATCGCATCAAGCGCTAGATAGCCGTCTCTATGGTTGTAGATGACGAGGAAAAAGCTAACATATTAAACACCTTCTTCTCCACGGTATTCACGGTGGAAAATGAAATGCTAGGTGAAATCCCAAGAAACAATGAAAACCCTATATTAAGGGTCACCAATCTAACCCAAGAAGAGGTGCGAAACCGGCTAAATAAGATTAAAATAGATAAATCTCCGGGTCCGGATGGCATACACCCACGAGTACTAAGAGAAATAAGTAATGTAATAGATAAACCATTATTTCTTATTTTTAGTGACTCTATAGCGACAGGGTCTGTTCCGCAGGACTGGCGCATAGCAAATGTGGTGCCAATATTCAAAAAGGGCTCTAAAAGTGAACCTGGAAATTATAGGCCAGTAAGTCTAACCTCTATTGTTGGTAAAATATTTGAAGGGTTTCTGAGGGATGTTATTCTGGATTATCTCAATGAGAATAACTGTTTAACTCCATATCAGCATGGGTTTATGAGAAATCGCTCCTGTCAAACCAATCTAATCAGTTTTTATGAAGAGGTAAGCTATAGGCTGGACCACGGTGAGTCATTGGACGTGGTATATCTCGATTTTTCCAAAGCGTTTGATACCGTGCCGCACAAGAGGTTGGTACACAAAATGAGAATGCTTGGTCTGGGGGAAAATGTGTGTAAATGGGTTAGTAACTGGCTAAGTGATAGAAAGCAGAGGGTGGTTATAAATGGTATAGCCTCTAACTGGGTCGCTGTGACCAGTGGGGTACCGCAGGGGTCAGTATTGGGACCTGTTCTCTTCAACATATTCATTAATGATCTGGTAGAAGGTTTACACAGTAAAATATCGATATTTGCAGATGATACAAAACTATGTAAAGCAGTTAATACAAGAGAAGATAGTATTCTGCTACAGATGGATCTGGATAAGTTGGAAACTTGGGCTGAAAGGTGGCAGATGAGGTTTAACAATGATAAATGTAAGGTTATACACATGGGAAGAGGGAATCAATATCACCATTACACACTGAACGGGAAACCACTGGGTAAATCTGACAGGGAGAAGGACTTGGGGATCCTAGTTAATGATAAACTTACCTGGAGCAGCCAGTGCCAGGCAGCAGCTGCCAAGGCAAACAGGATCATGGGGTGCATTAAAAGAGGTCTGGATACACATGATGAGAGCATTATACTGCCTCTGTACAAATCCCTAGTTAGACCGCACATGGAGTACTGTGTCCAGTTTTGGGCACCGGTGCTCAGGAAGGATATAATGGAACTAGAGAGAGTACAAAGGAGGGCAACAAAATTAATAAAGGGGATGGGAGAACTACAATATCCAGATAGATTAGCGAAATTAGGATTATTTAGTCTAGAAAAAAGATGACTGAGGGGCGATCTAATAACCATGTATAAGTATATAAGGGGACAATACAAATATCTCGCTGAGGATCTGTTTATACCAAGGAAGGTGACGGGCACAAGGGGGCATTCTTTGTGTCTGGAGGAGAGAAGGTTTTTCCACCAACATAGAAGAGGATTCTTTACTGTTAGGGCAGTGAGAATCTGGAATTGCTTGCCTGAGGAGGTGGTGATGGCAAACTCAGTCGAGGGGTTCAAGAGAGGCCTGGATGTCTTCCTGGAGCAGAACAATATTGTATCATACAATTATTAGGTTCTGTAGAAGGACGTAGATCTGGGTATTTATTATGATGGAATATAGGCTGAACTGGATGGACAAATGTCTTTTTTCGGCCTTACTAACTATGTTACTATGTTACTATGTCTCCCCAAAACAATGCCCGACGCGTTTCTCCCCCATCAGTATACAGTGGGGGTTCTTCAAAGGTATACAGAACTGATAAATGGCTGCACAAAATAGGAGCTGTGGACTCACCATGCGTCTCTCTATAAATAATAGTGCGGAGACACGTGGAGCACGCCGGCAACAAAGCCGTCCCCAGAGATGACGTCATCAACAATTGCCATATAGGTGAATGGAACGCAGAGTGCGTATCACCCAGAATACCGTGTCCACGCATGCGCAAAGCATAGTGCAGTCACCAATCCTGAGGTGGCACTAGGTCAGGGCGGTCCCCCGATATAACATGATACCAAGCGTCAAATAAAGGTCGTGTACGAGGAATACACATACAGGATACCGTACCGTCACGGCCGGCGCATGCGCAAGGCATAGTGGCGTCACCCTACCTACCTACAAAGAAACATGGTGAAGGGTTTAAAATGTTAGGCTGCTTTGTTTTATCTGGGACTGGAAGCATTGAACTCGTGGAAACAATGAAATTAGACATTTATCAGAACATTTTAGAGCAAAATTACAAATAAAACAGTCAACAGTCCACTACTCAGACAATCCTTTCTCAATCAGCATGTTTGCCCTGAGTAAAATAAAATCACTTATATTTACCTACGGCGCGGGTGCCTTCATAATGGTGTCAGCACTCGCTCTCGATATGTCACGCCAGTGCTGCAGCCTATCAGTGCTGGCTTCACTCTCCCTGCCTTTAGAGGAATCAGATATCCACATGAATTAAAGGTTTTGGCTGCTCTCTCAATTTTTCTTGATGTATGATTCATCTGCACATGGGGAAACTGAAGTGGCCACTGATTGCTATGTTACACGAGTCCTGAAGCCAATGTGGCACGAACCCCAAAAGAACTGGAACAATGCCAGCATCGGAGGTGAGTATAAGTGTTATTTTTTAGGGGCAAACATGCTGATTGAGACTTAGTTGTCTGAGAAGTGGACAACCCCTTTAAGGGTAACATTGACCATAATTGTAGTTCTTCAAAATAATCGCAACATCACATTTATCATAAATACTTTCTGAACAAAGCATTGTTCTTACAGGTAAAGTAATCCTGAGGGATATTCCTGGCACGAATACGGGCTGCTGGTCCATCGTACAGGTAAAAAAAGTCAATAGATGGAAAATAATCAGTCATAAACTCCAGCTGTTCGCAAAAAGTTTTCTCCATTCCTTAAAGAAAATTAAGATTTGAAATATATAAATACATAAAGAAATAATGTTGATTTACATACAGAAAACTGTATATTTACCAGTACACTATCAAAATTGATAACTGACAGAATTACAGATTGGCATAATGTAAGGTTTCAATTATGTTTTTTGTATTACATTCTGCATAACTGTTCGAAATGGCCCACTGCATGTATACCCTGGATGTATACAACTGTTTGCTTATACAGATGCCCATTTCATTCTTCTGAAGAAAATAACATTTGTTTGCATATTAATGTATTTTGTGCTTGAGACAAGGAATTAAAAATTATACCATGCAAACATTTGCCAGAACATTTGATATACACTAGACTAAATGATAGTCCATGCTCATGTTAATCATATATGTTGAAAAATTTCCAGGATATGTGTCTAATGTTGGCCTCAAATGTGGTATTAATCAAGCTAAAATTGCAAGAATCATAAATTCAAATAAAGAATAAATACCATGGTCAGCGACCAATATCAAGTTCACACAGTTGTGAAGATTCCTTTGCTTCAGCCCATCCATTAGCATTTCCATAGTCTTGTCAGCACGTATCAAGGCTTTAATCACCTAAAAAATGAATATCATATTGGCACTAAAATGTTTGTTTAGTGATAGCAGCAAAACATAAAAACCAATATAAATTTAGTATCACTGTAATTGCACCGACCCAAAGAATAAAGTCGTGTAATCACTTATACCACATGAGGAACGGCGTAAAAAATAAATAAAAACAATTTTTGACCTGCTACTGATTTGTTCATTCTGCCTCTCAAAGATTGCAGTAAGGTTTGGCTCATATTTATCCTGTGCTCTGCGCTGAATGCTATGCCGTGGTTTCCATATAAACATTCGAAGTACATGATTCAAACAGAACCCGTGTTGGAAGATTTCCTATAATGAAGATGATGAAGGTACTGTGGACATCATCTGGCCTATTTTTCCAATAGTGTCCATCTTTTGAAGTGTGCTCTCAGCATGGTCTAACAGGCTTGTCATATATCCTGACGAGATTGGGCCCTCTCGATGACATCATAGGGGTGCCGATCAAATGGGAGAAGGAGTCTCCTCCCTGCCCTAGCCTTATAAATGTTGTAAACAATATCGATCATGGCATTTAAAGGGTTAAACAACTAGGGGTGGTGCAGGCACCCCTCTTGGCTGTGACAGTCAGGAGTCTGCTATCATGTAAGCCAAGCACCCAGCAGGGATCTCGAGAGCACAGCTCCTGTACTGTCCACAATCAACATGACGTATAAGTCAATGGCCTAGAACCCCTATCCGACAATGGCATATAAGTACCATATTTTTCGGATTATAAGACGCATCTTATAAGATGCGGGCGCATCTTATAATTTGAATATACTTTACCGGGGGTGGTGGAGCAATAAATGGTTTCACCCAACCACTAACAATGAGTGGAGAAAAAGTTTTGGTGTTATTATTCATACTCTCTGAAAAAAGCCCAAGAAAGCAAAAATTCTGCCGGGGTATATAAACTTTTGAGCACAACTCTACCTTCTTTTTGTTATATGACCCCATCTTTTATGGCTATTTTATTTATAAGCACAGGGGTCTTTCATTAGAATCTTAACAAGAGGAACATTTGTATAGAAACTGTATATTCTGTGTAATATCTGTGCCGGTCTCTGCTTTGGTCACTCGGTGGCACTGTGCCTTTGTTGTGGGTGATTTTTGAGAGAATCAATCCAAACTTATTTCCTGGGACATGTGGGTGGCTCTGGCCAGTCCAGAAGCTATGGGATTCATACTGTTAGTTTGGTTTTCTTCCTGCTGTTAGCACTGGGTTGGGCTGCTTTTATCCTAAGTCATATTGCATGACTCGTTACAGGGTAGATTCTGACTTGTAGGATCACTACTTCCAACATGTGGCGCTATAGAGTTTAAGTCCTCTTTTTCTCTGAAGAGGCAATTTGCATATTAAATTTCCCAGAGGAGCATTGCATGGTGAATAAGCCTCCTTACCTTGACATGCCAGAACTGGTATCAAATATAAATAGTAAAGCCGCACCCTATAATGGCAATGTCTCTATGGACAGCAGAGTGCACGTCCTCACCAGGGGATCCATCCCAGTAGGTAAATCCAGAAGCACATGAAGAAAAGGACAGCACCGCAGCAATTGTGAAAAGACAGCTCCAAAGTTTATTCTGCCATCTGCAACGTTTCGGTCCGTGGACCTTTTTCAAGAACTGGTATGTCACTCTCCATAAGGAGAAACGTTACCCTTTAGACCCCAGTCCAGAGCCTCTCACCTAGCCAAATTAGTTCTCATGCTTCGCACTGACGAGGGCCAATGTTGTGAATTCAGCTTTTTGGCTCCCTCCGGTGGTTGTAGAGGGTAATGCAGTTTTGCCTGGACTGCAGGAGTGGACAGGTGTATCTACTAATTGCAAAGCTGACTGGGGTATATAGCTTTGCAGGATCCTTTCGTCAGTGCCAGTTGTCCATTGTTCTTGAAGGATTCACTTCCCTGCTGGTCTCTCCAGTTTGCTGTGTTTTTCTACAAAGATAAGTCCTGGCTTTGTTTTTGCTGCCCACCTGCTGTGGACCTTATATAGTTCTGTGCATTTTCATGTTTTTGTCTTGTCCAGCTTAGTCTGTGAAGGATTTTTTGCAGCCTAGCTATTTCTCTGGAGATGCAGATATACCCCCCATGTCTTTAGTCAGATGTGGTGATCCGTATTTTCTGCGGTGGATATTTTCTAGTGTTTTATACTGACCGCATAGTACTCTGTTCTATTCTTTATTTTTAGCTAGTATGGCCTCCTATGCTAAAATCTGATTTCATATCTGCGTATGTTATTTCCCTCTCCTCTCACAGTCAATATTTGTGGGGGGCTATCTATCCTTTGGGGATTTTCTCTGAGGCAAGATAGGTTTCCTGTTTCTGTCTTTAGGGGTAGTTAGATCTTAGGCTGTGTCGAGGGGTCTAGGGAGTGTTAGGTACCCCCCCACGGCTACTTCTAGTTGCGCTGCTAGGTTCAGGGTTTGCGGTCAGTACAGGGACCACCTTCTCCAGAGTCCGTCTCATGCTGCTCCTAGGTCACCAGATCATAACAGGCCAACAGCCCGAAACACTGTGTCTGCGAATTCAAATACTGATTTGGCTTTTATCCTAAGTCATATTGCACGACTTGTCAAAGGGTTGATTGTGACTTGTAGGATGGCTACTTCCAACAGGTGTCGATATAGAGCTTAAGTCCTCTTTTTCTCTGAAGAGGCAATTTGCATATTGCTGCTCACTATATAAACCCCTAACAATCAGTTACCACTGCCAGTCAATAGTTGTGCTATCAGGCTTTATCTGTGTTCTGTGCATCTGTTATTTTATCCTGATGTATCCTGTTCCTTAACCTCATCTAGTCTATTTCTCCTTCCTGACTATTTTGCACCTTACTTATCCCTTGACCTAACTGACTATCCTCCTTGCCATCTTGCACCATTGAACAGCAGCTGACTCCATGGTCCTAACCACAGGACTCCGGTGTAAGTCCAGATCATTTTGGAAAACAGATTATTTAGCGCAAAGCCTGTTAGTGGTAGCCATTTCTCTGCTGCCATGTGACCACGGACACTGCCCTAACGACATTCTGTATATGTTTACATAGGATTTTCAAAATATTTTGCACTCCTTCCACAGTAAGCTGGATATCATGGCTTAGTATCAATTTATCAGTCCTCCTGATGTGCCATGCAGGTGAAACACATCAAGGCAGATGACTCTAGACGTGTCTGGATAATTACCAAGCTTTTAACCCAAATTAGCTGTAGCTATATTATGACACTGGTATTTGAATGTATCTGTAATTAATAACATGCCCTGTCTGCTGACATTTTTTGTTGTGTGTCTATACTGCATACACTATATACTTATATCTATTCAGAGCAGTGTGGGGTGTCCTAGCGACAGCTGCCGCGGCACTATTCTTGCATATATAGGGTGCCAACCTCAGCTGATTGGCAGAGATCCATATATTAGGCCAGCAAGAGAGTAAATTGGTATTTTCCAGCTATACCTTCTTTCTGTTTTACAGAGTCAGCTACATGTACTGATTCTCCTTCCCCTTTCTAGTTATTTCCCTTTGTCTCTCATTTGTTTATTTGTGGATTTAGAATTGGTGGTGCATACCTCTGTTTACAATTTATAGGGTGCTATGTTTTTGTGGATACTACACATTGATATCCCAGATAGCACTGTTGAGTGCACACTAGGGAGATAAGGGAAAGCCGCCTTGGAGTAGGGGTGCCATATTTGCAATATTAGGGTGCCAGCCTCCTCTGCGAAGGCAGGTGCTCAGGAAAGGGTATAAAATATTGTGAATCCAGTACTGTCTACACCATCTTCGCATTTGAGCATTGTCAAGTGTGTTTCTTTTATGTTGTTAGCCCGATTTACAAATTATTGATAAAAGGTTAATATTTTTAATTATTGGTTTTCATGAGAGAGCCATTACTTTGAGACCCTTTTTCGCATTACCAATTACCGTATTCTAGGATATTCCTCCCACACTCCAAAACAAATGATAGGTTAAAGAGGTTGGTTGGCCATCTCTGGTGAAACCTCTAGCAAATATTGCAGCTTGATTACTCCTAATTATTTATAATAGACCCCCCTGTAGGATTCGGCTCCACTTGCCAGTTCCAATGGTAAAGTGACTTTACGTTATGTGCAGACTAGAGTCTCCACTACTTCTCTCAATAGAACATTGCAAGGCTCAGCTTAGACTCTAGTTGGCAGCTGGCTACTAGTATGTAAATCGTATTCTTGAGGGACATGAGAAAAGCATTGGAACTGGCAAGCAGAGACAAATTTTAATGGTGTGTATATTTCACAGAGTTAGGATTTGGCAAGCTGCAAAGGGTTGACAACTCTCTTAATTTGTTTCCTGTAGAATCATTTCTACCATATTTTTGATAGAGAACTAAGATTGCACATCCTATCAGAAAAAAAGGATGGGTACAAACAATCACAATCTATGTCCAATGTTGTATAAATAACAGGAATTTAATCTGTACATTTATGTTTTGGTAAAGACTAGGACATTGACTTACCCCACCACTTACTGGACCAAACGAATGTCCTGAAGAGTCTGGTTCCTCAATGTACAATGTATAAAAATCTGGCCTATAATACATATATAAAATGTGTTACATAGTTGAAAATATAATGTGCAATATTACTATTACTATTACTAGATATTACTAGCAGAGTAGAAACAGAGATACCTTTTATCTTTTGGAAGGTCAAGCCACTGCAGAATGGTTTGTATTCTTTCTTCATATGCTACAGACCTTACAGGAAAAATGGAAACATTATTCACTGAAACATTTCGTTTTCTGGATACTTTTATGTTACTTATATGTTTTTTTGCTTAGAATTATCATTACAATTCTTTACATTCTTACACAAGGAATATTTAGGAAGGCTGTCTGCTTCTCCAAAGAATTTGATCCAAAACGTTAATTAATAGCAGCACAGAGGTGGTTTACACTTGACATTACCATGTCAACTACGAGGATCATCTAGCACTGCTCTTGGAAATAAGGGACAAAATGAAGGCCATGTCACTATTTGCACAACACGTCAGAAGGTTCTAGGTGTGTGGGTGCTTGTTAAGGATACTTGCATTTGCTAAATACTCTTTTTGTTTGGCTCAAACATCAAGTAAGGGCTCAGTTCACATCAGGTCTGAAAATCTCCTGATGTATACAAAGATGTGCCCATGAGCTTTAATGGGGAATTCTTATGAAGCCAAGCACTGTCCATTTTACATATTAAGAAATATGGACTTTAGAGAGAGGTGTCCCTCACTCAAAACCAAGTTCTATGAACCAGAATGTCTTCCATACTACGAAACTTCGGCAGCAAGAATAGTGCTTCGTCGTCTGCGACTTCCATTGGTATTTTCTCCTGTTTGGGATACTGGGATGGGGATCTCAAGCGATTACATGTCTGCTGCTGTTTCTGCATTTTGCCTTATAAAAAAAATGGCCAAACTTATGCCAAAATGTTTTATTTTGACCTGTATTTGGTCGGTATATTGCACTGATAAACACAAATGACTATAAAGAAATGTATATACTATGCAATGTACATGTATCTAAGACTTAGATAAGGGACTAAGGGATTACCCTTCTTACATGACAATGATGGGCATCATAGCATTCAAAAATCCCACAAAGTAACCTTCTGTCTAGATAACTTTGCAAAGCAACCTAAAATTGGAAAACCCCTCTAGAAATAATTAATTCTAATGTCGGTGTTCCCCAAATTTTATGTGTAGCATACTCACCCATCATACAGTTTATAGTAGTTAGGGTAACTACCATTAATTGCAACATCTGATCCAGGCCAAAAAAATGTGCCAGCCTTTAATCCTTGGTACATGGCTGTTAACCATACCTATATAATAAAAAACAAATTGAAAAAATGTTTATCTTGTGTCACAGCTAAAAATATCTGCTCCTTATTTATTCAGAATATATTTATTCAACTTATATCTGTATATGTGGGTGTACTGTCCAGTTATTCCTTTCACACCACTATTTTTGGAGTCATTTGTACAATTTTATTTGTTTGGGGGTATTTGCATGTGGAAATTTTAAAACTCTTTTGCAGGAATTTTCTTTTAATTTGCACCAAAACCACCAGTTTAGGTATCTGTTGGTGAAAGCTTGCATGGATTTTTCATTAATGGATGGTTTAGGGCACTGCCAGGTGGCATAGATGACTAGGTAATGCAAGAATAATGATCTGGTCCCTTCCTCACCTGACCTAAAACCAATTCAGCATCTGGGCCCTTTTTAAACAGGAGACTCATGGTGACTCATGTTTCAATTTTTATATGATTACAAACTTTGTTTCAATACCAATCATAGAGTCTCTAAGCAAGATTTTTTTAAATTCAATCCATACTGTGAATGAAATTATATATATATATATATTCAAAGTAGCCACCTTTTGCTTTGATGACTGCTTTGTACACTCTTGGCATTCTCTTGCTGAGCTTCAAGAGGATGTGTTAATTCATAGTTTTGAGGCCTTGAGTGTGAATGTACAATTTTCAAAGTCATGAAAATACAGAAAAATCTTTAAATGAGAAGGTGTGTCCAAACTTTTGGTCTGTACTGTATATATATACGCACTGCTCAAAAAAAAATAAAGGGAACACTTGAACGACAGAATATAACTCCAAGTAAATCAAACTTCTTCTTAGGAAGCAACAGAGATTGACAATCAATTTCAAATGCTGTTGTGCAAATGGAATAGACAACAGATTGAAATTATTGGCAATTATCAAGACACCCTCAATAAAGTTGTGGTTCTGCAGGTGGGGACCACAGACCACATCTCAGCACCAATGCTTTCTGGCTGATGTTTTGGTCACTTTAGAATGTTGGTTGTGCTTTCACACTCATGGTAGCATGAGACGGACTCTACAACACACACAAGTGGCTCAGTTCGTGCAGCTCAATCAGGATGGCACATCAATGCGAGCTGTGGCAAGAAGGTTTGCTGTGTCTGTCAGCGTAGTGTAGTGCATAGTACAGAGTGTGTCATATATATATATATGTATATATATATATATATATATATATATATATATATATATATATATATATATATATATAGTACAGCCCAAAGGTTTGGACACACTCTGTATTTTCTATAATACTATTTTCTGAATACTCTCCCTCTCTCTCTCTATATATATAGAGAGAGAGAGAGAGAGAGAGAGAGAGAGTATTCAGACCCCTTTATATTTTTCATTCTTTGTTTCATTGCAGTCATTTGGTAAATTCAAAAAAGTTCATTTTTTTCTCATTAATGTACACTCTGCACCCCATCTTGACTGAAAAAAACAGAAATGTAGAAATGTTTGCAAATTTAATAAAAAAGAAAAACTGAAACATCACATCACATAAGTATTCAGACCCTTTGCTCAGACACTCATATTTAAGTCACATACTGTCCATTTCCTTGTGATCCGCCTTGAGATGGTTCTACTCCTTCATTAGAGTACAGCTGTGTTTTATTAAACTGATAGGACTTGATTTGGAAAGGCACACATCTGTCTATATAAGACCTCACAGCTCACAGTTCATGTCAGACCAAATGAGAATCATGAGGTCATAGGAACTGGCCAAGGAGATCAGAGACAGAATTGTGGCAAGGCACAAAAGTATTTCTGCAGTACTCAAGGTTCCTAAGAGCACAGTGGCCTCCATAATCCTTAAATGGAAGAAGTCTGGGACCATCAGAAGGCTTCCTAGACCTGGCTGTCCAGCCAAACTGAGCAATCGTGGGAGAAGAGCATTGGTGAGAGAGGTAAAGAAGAACCCCAAGATCACTGTGGATGAGCTCCAGAGATGCAGTAGGGAGATGGGAGAAGGTTCCACAAAGTCAACTATCACTGCAGCCCTCCATCAGTTGGGCCTTTATGGCAGAGTGGCTTGACGGAAGCCTCTCATCAGTGCAAGACATATGAAACGCCACATAGAGTTTGCTAAAAAACACATGAAGGACTCCCAGACTATGAGAAATAAGATTCTCTGGTCTGATGAGAGGAAAGTAGGCCTTTTTGGCGATAATTCTAAGTGGTATGTGAAGAAAACCAGGCACTGCTCATCATCTGCCCAATACATTCCAACAGTGAAACATGGTAGTAGCAGCATCATGCTATGGGGGTGTTTTTCAGCTGCAGTTATAGGAAACATGAATGTGGCCAAGTACAGAGATATCCTGGATTAAAACCTCTTCCAGAGTGCTCTGGACCTCAGACTTGGCCGAAGGTTCATCTTCCAACAAGACAACGACCCTAAGCACACAGCTAAAATAACAAAGTAGTGGCTTCAGAACAACTCTCTGACTGTTCTTGACTGGCCCAGCCAGAGCACCAACGTTCACCATCCAACCTGATGGAACTGAAGAGGATCTGCAAGAAAGAATGACAGAGGATCCCCAAATCCAGGTGTAAAAGACTTGTTGCATCATTCCCAAGAAGACGCGTAGCTGTACTAGCTCAAAAGTGTGCTTGTACTCATTACTAAGCAAAGGGTCTGAATACTTATGACCCTGTGTTATTTCACTTTTTCTTTTTATTAAATTAATTTGCAAAAATTACTACATTTCTGTTTTTTTCTGTCAAGATGGGGTGCAGAATGTACATTAATAAGAAAAAAATGAACTTTTTTGAATTTACCAAATGGCTGCAATGAAACAAAGAGTGAAAAATGTAAAGGGGTATGAATACTTTCGGAACCCACTGTATATATATATATATATATATATATATATATATATATATATACACCTTATATACTTGTGTATAAGTCGAGTTTTTCAGCACTTTTTTGCTGAAAAAGACCCCACTCGGACTATCCACGAGTCACGGTCCCACTTACTTGTTCTCCGCTGCAGTGCAGGTGTTCTCCGGTCTCGTCTGGTCATCTGCGCGTGCCTCTGTGAGTGTTCCGGTGACTGCTGACAGGGCCGACAGTCGGCGTTAGCACAGGGGCAAGTGCCGGAGTCGTAAGCAGGCGGGGACACCAGCGCGCTATGGGGACAAGGCACCTGTGACGCTTGGTCAGGCCCCTGGTACTTGCGATATTCACCTTTCCCCATTCCACCGCTGCGATGTCTTCCGCGTCCTCTGACTGTGACGTTCAGGTGAGAGGGTGCTGATGACGTGATTAGTGTGTACCCTCTGCCTGAACAGTTAGTGGAGAGAGACGGCAACGCTGAGGAGCAGGGGTCAGCGATGAGAGGTGAGGTTTTTTTTTTTTTGCAGCAATATACTTTATATGGGGATCAGCATATACTGTAGAGCATTATATGGAGCCCATCGTGAACTTTGCAGGGCATTATATCGGGCGTATTTTGCATGGAGCTTCTTATGGGGCCCATCTTGAACGTTATGCAGCATTAAATGGGGCGTATTTTGTATGGAGCATTTTATAGGGCCCATCATCAAATTTATGGAGCATTTACCAGTAGCTGTTGCATTTCCCACACTAGGCTTATACTCGAGTCAATATGTTTTCCCAGTTTTTTTGTGGTAAAAATCGACTTATACTCGGGTCGGCTTATAATCAAGTACATACGGTATAGATATATATTTCTTCAATTCACAGTGATTTTATTTTTATATACACATACCGTACAGACCAAAAGTTTGGACACACCTTCTCATTTAAAGATTTTTCTGTATTTTCATGACTATGAAAATTGTATATTCACACTGAAGGCATCAAAACTATGGATTAACACATGTGGAATTATATACTATAAAACTGAAAACTAAAACTGAAATTATGTCTTATACTCTAGGTTCTTCAAAGTAGCCACCTTTTGCTTTGATGACTGCTTTGCACACTCTTGGCATTCCCTTGGTGAGCTTCAAGAGGTAGTCACCGGGAATGGTTTTCACTTCACAGGTGTGCCCTGTCAGGTTTAATAAGTGGGATTTCTTGCCTTATAAATGGGGTTGGGACCATCAGTTGTGTTGTGCAGAAGTCTGGTGGATACACAGCTGATAGTCCTACTAAATAGACTGTTAGAATTTGTATTATGGCAAGAAAAAAACAGCTAAGTAAAGAAAAATGAGTGACCATCATTACTTTAAGAAATGAAGGTCAATCAGTCTGAAAAAGTCTGAAAACTTTGAAAGTGTCCCCATGTGCAGTGGCAAAAACCATCAAGCGCTACAAAGAAACTGGCTCACATGAGGACTGCCCCAGGAAAGGAAGACCAAGAGTCACTTCTGCTTCTGAGGATAAGTTTATCTGAGTCATCAGCCTCAGAAATCGCAGGTTAACAGCAGCTCAGATTAGAGACTAGGTCAATGCCACACAGAGTTTTAGCAGCAGACACATCTCTACAACAACCGTTAAGAGGAGACTTTGTGCAGCAGGCCTTCATGGTAAAATAGCTGCTAGGAAACCACTGCTAAGGACAGGCAACAAGCAGAAGAGACTTATTTGGGCTAAAGAACACAAGGAATAGACATTAGGCCAGTGTAAATCTGTGCTTTGGTCTGATGAGTCCAAATTTGAGATCTTTGGTTCCAACCACCGTGTCTTTGTGCGACGCAGAAAAGGTGAACGGATGGACTCTACTGTTGTGAATTCTGTGGCTGAATTCACTCCTGTGGTCACAAGTGGTACTGCAGCTTCTGAGCTTCCTTCCTCAGGTGTTCTGGTGAGCTCGTTAACTGCTTCGTTACTTAACTCCGCCTGATGCTGCTATCCCTGCTCCTTGTCAATGTTCCAGTGTTGGATCTGAGCTTCTCCTGATTGTTCCTGTGACCTGCTGCTCTGTATAGCTAAGTGCTTTTTTGCTATTTTGTTGCTTTTTTTCTGTCCAGCTTGTCTTTTGTTTTGCTGGAAGCTCTGAGACGCAAAGGGTGTACCGCCGTGCCGTTAGTTCGGCACGGTGGGTCTTTTTTGCCCCCTTTGCGTGGTTTTTGCTTTAGGGTTTTTTGTAGACTGCAAAGTTCGCTTTACTATCCTCGCTCTGTCTAAGATTATCGGGCCCCACTTTGCTGAATCTATTTCATCCCTACGTTTTGTCTTTTCATCTTACTCACAGTCATTATATGTGGGGGGCTGCCTTTTCCTTTGGGGTATTTCTCTGGGGGCAAGTCAGGCCTATTTTTCTATCTTCAGGCTAGCTAGTTTCTTAGGCTGTGCCGAGTTGCATAGGTAGTTGCTAGGCGCAATCCACAGCCGCTTTTAGTTGTGTTTAGGATAGGATCAGGTGTGCAGTCTACAGAGTTTCCACGTCTCAGAGCTCGTTCTTTTGTTTTTGGGTATTTGTCAGATCACTGTGTGCGCTCGGATCGCTAGGCACACTGTGTCTCTGGATTGCCTTCATTACACCTTTCATTAGCAGACATAACAGTACAAGGAGCCTAACTAATGATTCTCAATAGAGGGAAAGAAAAAGTTCTGACATCATTTTTTTTTTTCTGCTCTGTGTTCATTTTTTTTTTTTTCCCCTAGACATTTGGGTGATTCTGGACACAGGTGTGGACATGGATATTCAGGGTCTGTGCTCTTCAATGGATAATCTCGTTATAAATGTACAAAAGATTCAAGATACTATTGATCGGAAATCTATGTTAGAACCAAGAATTCCTATTCCTGATTTGTTTTTTGGAGATAGAACTAAGTTTCTAAGTTTCAAAAATAATTGTAAGCTATTTCTGGCCTTGAAACCTCATTCTTCTGGTAATCCTATTCAACAGGTTTTGATTATTATTTCTTTTTTGCGCGGCGACCCTCAAGACTGGGCATTTTCTCTTGCGCCAGGAGACCCTGTATTGAGTAGTGTCGATGCGTTTTTCCTGGCGCTCGGATTACTGTACGATGAGCCTAATTCAGTGGATCAGGCTGAGAAAAATTTGCTGGCTTTGTGCCAGGGTCAGGATGATATAGAAGTATATTGTCAGAAATTTAGGAAATGGTCAGTACTCACTCAGTGGAATGAATCTGCGCTGGCAGCTTTGTTCAGAAAGGGTCTCTCTGAGGCTCTTAAGGATGTCATGGTGGGATTTCCTATGCCTGCTGGTTTGAATGAGTCTTTGTCTTTGGCCATTCAAATCGGTCGACGCTTGCGCGAGCGTAAATCTGTGCACCATTTGGCGGTATTGCCTGAGGTTAAACCTGAGCCTATGCAGTGCGATAGGACTATGACCAGAGTTGAACGGCAGGAATACAGACGTCTGAATGGGCTGTGTTTCTACTGTGGTGATTCCACTCATGCTATTTCTGATTGTCCTAAGCGCACTAAGCGGTCCGCTAGGTCTGCCGTCATTGGTACTGTACAGTCCAAATTCCTTCTGTCCATTACCTTGATATGCTCTTTGTCGTCGTTTTCTGTCATGGCGTTTGTGGATTCAGGCGCTGCCCTGAATCTGATGGATTTGGATTATGCTAAACGTTGTGGGTTTTTCTTGGAGCCTTTGCGGTGTCCTATTCCATTGAGAGGAATTGATGCTACACCTTTGGCCAAGAATAAACCTCAGTACTGGGCCCAGCTGACCATGTGCATGGCTCCTGCACATCAGGAAGTTATTCGCTTTCTGGTGCTACATAATCTGCATGATGTGGTCGTGTTGGGGTTGCCATGGCTACAAACCCATAATCCAGTATTGGATTGGAATTCCATGTCGGTATCCAGCTGGGGTTGTCAGGGGGTACATGGTGATGTTCCATTTTTGTCGATTTCGTCATCCACCCCTTCTGAGGTCCCAGAGTTCTTGTCTGATTATCAGGATGTATTTGAAGAGCCCAAGTCCGATGCCCTACCTCCGCATAGGGATTGTGATTGTGCTATCAATTTGATTCCTGGTAGTAAATTCCCTAAAGGTCGATTATTTAATTTATCCGTGCCCGAACACGCCGCTATGCGCAGTTATGTGAAGAAATCCCTGGAGAAGGGACATATTCGCCCATCATCATCACCACTGGGAGCAGGGTTCTTCTTTGTAGCCAAGAAGGATGGTTCGCTGAGACCGTGCATTGATTACCGCCTTCTTAATAAGATCACTGTTAAATTTCAGTATCCCTTGCCACTGTTATCTGACTTGTTTGCTCGGATTAAGGGGGCTAGTTGGTTCACTAAGATAGATCTTCGTGGTGCGTATAATCTGGTGAGAATCAGGCAAGGAGATGAATGGAAAACTGCATTCAATACGCCCGAGGGTCATTTTGAGTATCTAGTGATGCCGTTCGGACTTGCCAATGCTCCATCTGTGTTTCAGTCTTTTATGCATGACATCTTTCGTGAGTATCTGGATAAATTCCTGATTGTTTACTTGGATGACATTTTGATCTTCTCAGATGATTGGGAGTCTCATGTGAAGCAGGTCAGAATGGTTTTTCAGGTCCTGCGTGCTAATTCTTTGTTTGTGAAGGGATCAAAGTGTCTCTTCGGTGTGCAGAAAGTTTCATTTTTGGGGTTCATCTTTACCCCTTCTACTATCGAGATGGATCCAGTTAAGGTCCAAGCCATCCAGGATTGGATTCAGCCGACATCTCTGAAAAGTCTGCAAAAGTTCCTGGGCTTTGCTAATTTTTATCGTCGCTTCATCTGTAATTTTTCTAGCATTGCCAAACCATTGACCGATTTGACCAAGAAGGGTGCTGATTTGGTTAATTGGTCTTCTGCTGCTGTGGAAGCTTTTCAGGAGTTGAAGCGTCGTTTTTGTTCTGCCCCTGTGTTGTGTCAGCCAGATGTTTCTCTTCCGTTCCAGGTCGAGGTTGATGCTTCTGAGATTGGAGCAGGGGCAGTTTTGTCACAGAGAGGTTCTGATTGCTCAGTGATGAAACCATGTGCTTTCTTTTCCAGGAAGTTTTCGCCCGCTGAGCGTAATTATGATGTGGGCAACCGAGAGTTGCTGGCCATGAAGTGGGCATTCGAAGAATGGCGCCATTGGCTTGAAGGAGCCAAGCATCGCGTGGTGGTATTGACTGATCATAAGAACTTGACTTATCTCGAGTCTGCCAAGCGCTTGAATCCTAGACAGGCCCGTTGGTCGTTATTTTTTGCCCGCTTCGACTTTGTGATTTCGTACCTTCCGGGCTCTAAAAATGTGAAGGCGGATGCTCTGTCTAGGAGTTTTGTGCCCGACTCTCCGGGTTTATCTGAGCCAGCGGGTATCCTCAAGGAAGGAGTCATTGTGTCTGCCATCTCCCCTGATTTGCGGCGGGTGCTGCAAAAATTTCAGGCGAATAAACCTGATCGTTGTCCAGCGGAGAAACTGTTCGTCCCTGATAGGTGGACTAATAAACTTATCTCTGAACTTCATTGTTCGGTGTTGGCTGGTCATCCTGGAATCTTTGGTACCAGAGAGTTAGTGGCTAGATCCTTCTGGTGGCCATCTCTGTCACGGGATGTACGTACTTTTGTGCAGTCCTGTGGGATTTGTGCTAGGGCTAAGCCCTGCTGTTCTCGTGCCAGTGGGTTGCTTTTGCCCTTGCCGGTCCCAAAGAGGCCTTGGACACATATTTCGATGGATTTCATTTCTGACCTTCCCGTTTCTCAAAAGATGTCAGTCATTTGGGTGGTCTGTGATCGCTTTTCTAAAATGGTCCATCTGGTGCCCTTGGCTAAATTGCATTCCTCCTCTGATTTGGTACCTTTGTTCTTTCAGCATGTGGTTCGGTTGCATGGCATTCCTGAGAATATTGTTTCTGACAGAGGTTCCCAGTTTGTTTCAAGGTTTTGGCGAGCCTTTTGTGGTAGGATGGGCATTGACCTATCCTTTTCCTCGGCTTTCCATCCTCAGACTAATGGCCAGACCGAACGAACCAATCAGACCTTGGAAACATATCTGAGATGTTTTGTTTCTGCTGACCAGGATGATTGGGTGTCCTTTTTGCCGTTGGCTGAGTTCGCCCTTAATAATCGGGCCAGCTCGGCTACCTTGGTTTCTCCATTTTTTTGCAATTCTGGGTTCCATCCTCGTTTCTCTTCAGGACAGGTTGAGTCTTCGGACTGTCCTGGTGTGGATTCTGTGGTGGACAGGTTGCAGCAGATCTGGACTCAGGTAGTGGACCAATTTGACCTTGTCCCAGGAAAAGGCTCAACTTTTCGCTAATCGCAGACGCCGTGTGGGTCCCCGACTTCGTGTTGGGGATCTGGTTTGGTTATCTTCTCGTCATATTCCTATGAAGGTTTCCTCTCCTAAATTTAAACCTCGTTTTATTGGTCCGTATAGGATTTCTGAGGTTCTCAATCCTGTGTCTTTTCGTTTGACCCTCCCAGACTCCTTTTCCATACATAATGTATTCCATAGGTCGTTGTTGCGGAGATACGTGGCACCTATGGTTCCATCTGTTGAGCCTCCTGCCCCGGTTTTGGTGGAGGGGGAATTGGAGTATATTGTGGAGAAGATTTTGGATTCTCGTGTTTCTAGACGGAAACTCCAGTATCTGGTTAAATGGAAGGGTTATGCTCAGGAAGATAATTCCTGAGTTTTTGCCTCTGATGTTCATGCTCCCGATCTTGTTCGTGCCTTTCATGCGGCTCATCCTGGTCGGCCTGGGGGCTCTGGTGAGGGTTCGGTGACCCCTCCTCAAGGGGGGGGTACTGTTGTGAATTCTGTGGCTGAATTCACTCCTGTGGTCACAAGTGGTACTGCAGCTTCTGAGCTTCCTTCCTCAGGTGTTCTGGTGAGCTCGTTAACTGCTTCGTTACTTAACTCCGCCTGATGCTGCTATCCCTGCTCCTTGTCAATGTTCCAGTGTTGGATCTGAGCTTCTCCTGATTGTTCCTGTGACCTGCTGCTCTGTATAGCTAAGTGCTTTTTTGCTATTTTGTTGCTTTTTTTCTGTCCAGCTTGTCTTTTGTTTTGCTGGAAGCTCTGAGACGCAAAGGGTGTACCGCCGTGCCGTTAGTTCGGCACGGTGGGTCTTTTTTGCCCCCTTTGCGTGGTTTTTGCTTTAGGGTTTTTTGTAGACTGCAAAGTTCGCTTTACTATCCTCGCTCTGTCTAAGATTATCGGGCCCCACTTTGCTGAATCTATTTCATCCCTACGTTTTGTCTTTTCATCTTACTCACAGTCATTATATGTGGGGGGCTGCCTTTTCCTTTGGGGTATTTCTCTGGGGGCAAGTCAGGCCTATTTTTCTATCTTCAGGCTAGCTAGTTTCTTAGGCTGTGCCGAGTTGCATAGGTAGTTGCTAGGCGCAATCCACAGCCGCTGTTAGTTGTGTTTAGGATAGGATCAGGTGTGCAGTCTACAGAGTTTCCACGTCTCAGAGCTCGTTCTTTTGTTTTTGGGTATTTGTCAGATCACTGTGTGCGCTCGGATCGCTAGGCACACTGTGTCTCTGGATTGCCTTCATTACACCTTTTATTAGCAGACATAACACTCTACATGCCTGGTTCCCACCGTGAAGCATGGAAGGAGGAGGTGTGATGGTGTGGGGGTGCTTTTCTGGTGACACTGTTGGAGATTTATTCAAAATTTAAGGCATACTGAACCAGCATGGCTACCACAGCATCTTGCTGCGGCATGCTATTCCATCCGGTTTGCGTTTAGTTGGACCATCATTTATTTTTCAACAGGACAATGACCCCAAACACACCTCCAGGCTGTGTAAGGCCTATTTGACGAAGAAGGAGAGTGACTGGGTGCTACGCCAGATGAGCTGGACCGCAGAGTGAAGGCAAAAGTGCCAACAAGTGGTAGGCATCTCTGGGAACTCCTTCAAGATTGTTGGAAGACCATTCCCGGTGACTACCTCTTGAAGCTCATCAAGAGAATGCCAAGATTGTGCAAAGCAGTCATCGAAGCAAAAGGTGGCTACTTTGAAAAACCTAGAATATAAGACATAATTTCAGTTGTTTCACACTTTTTTGCTAAGTATATAATATAATTTCACATGTCTTAATTCATAGTTTTGATGCCTTCAGTGTGAATGTACAATTTTCATAGTCATGAAAATACAGAAAAATCTTTAAATGAGAAAGTGTGTCCAAACTTTTGGTCTGTACTGTATACATATCTATAAAAATAAAATCACTGTGAATATCTATCTATCTATCTATCTATCTATCTATCTATCTATATGTATATGTATATAATATAACATTTTCTTAAGGTGATATGACCTACACTTGGCAAGTCTGGTTTTTATTTATACATTGTTTTTTACATCAGGGCGTGTACGGTTTTATCTTTTTTTGTGAAGGCCTGCTATTTTTCCACTCTTTTTTCAAGTTCTAGTGTTGCTTTAATTTGGGGCATAAATAATTCAGCATTCAATGTGTGATATTTTTGATAAATTTGGTGCCAAATCTGTTAACATAGAAAACAAGCATACTCCGAGAAAGTGACTTAAAATACGGTAATTCTTGACAACAACTTTTTGAAATTTCACAAAGAATGGCAGGAGATCACTGTACTTACAAATTAGCAGTTTTAACCTACTCAAGATTCATGAACAGGAGCTGTACCCTCTTAATAAATCTAGTGCATGATGCATGAGGGACATGATATTGTTATTATTATTTATATTAGCAAGTTAGAAAGATGTCTTTACTAAAATAATAGTTGCTGTGTTTTCATTGCAATGGTGATTACGATCTTATATATATCTATAATATAACGCTGGGAGCGTCACTCTGTCCGAAGCCTTTATAGACTGCGCAGGCGCAAGTGCCGCCACAGTCTGGGCCTCACAGAGTGACGCTCCCGGGAGATCGCGGTATGCGTTCACACTGAACGCACACCGCGATCTCCAACAGAGAAGCAGGGACCGCCAGGAGGGTGAGTATCGGCCATATTCACCTGTCTCATTCCACCGCTGAGCGCCGCCATCTTCCCGGTCTTCGGCCTGTGACCTTCAGTTCAGAGGGCGCGATGACGCGCTTAATGCGGTGGAACAGAGGACAGGTGAATATAGTAAGTGCTGGGGGGCCTGAGCTGGCGGCGATACCGGCACCTGATCCCCACAGCGCGCCGGTGTCCCCGCCTGCTCAGGCCCCCGGATGAGTGCAGCACATGACAGGATGGGGACGCAGGATGGGTGCAGCACATGACAGGATGGGGACGCAGGATGGGTGCAGCACATGACAAGATGGGGAAGCAGGATGGGTGCAGCACATACCAGGATGGGGACGCAGGATGGGTGCAGCACATGACAGGATGGGGACGCAGGATGGGGACGCAGGATGGGTGCAGCACATACCAGGATGGGGACGCAGGATGGGTGCAGCACATGACAGGATGGGGACAGCACATACCAGGATGGGGGCACAGGATGGGTGCAGCACATGACAGGATGGGGACGCAGGATGGGTGCAGCACATGACAGGATGGGGACGCAGGATGGGTGCAGCACATGACAGGATGGGGACGCAGGATGGGTGCAGCACATGACAGGATGGGGATGCAGGATGGGTGCAGCACATGACAGGATGGGGACGCAGGATGGGTGCAGCACATGACAGGATGGGGACGCAGGATGGGTGCAGCACATACCAGGATGGAGACGCAGGATGGGTGCAGCACATGACAGGATGGGGGCGCAGGATGGGTGCAGCACATGACAGGATGGGGACGCAGGATGGGTGCAGCACATGACAGGATGGGGACACAGGATGGGTGCAGCACATGACATGATGGGGACGCAGGATGGGGACACAGGATGGGTGCAGCACATACCAGGATGGGGACGCAGGATGGGAGCAGCACATGACAGCATGGGAACGCAGGATGGGGACACAGGATGGGTGCAGCACATACCAGGATGGGGACGCAGGATGGGTGCAGCACATGACAGGATGGGGACGCAGGATGGGTGCAGCACATGACAGGATGGGGACACAGGATGGGTGCAGCACATGACAGGATGGGGACGCAGGATGGGTGCAGCACATAACAGGATGGGGACGCAGGATGGGTGCAGCACATGACAGGATGGGGACGCAGGATGGGGACGCAGGATGGGTGCAGCACATACCAGGATGGGGACGCAGGATGGGTGCAGCACATGACAGGATGGGGGCGCAGGATGGGTGCAGCACATGACAGGATGGGGACGCAGGATGGGTGCAGCACATGACAGGATGGGGACGCAGGATGGGTTCAGCACATGACAGGATGGGGACGCAGGATGGGTGCAGCACATGACAGGATGGGGACGCAGGATGGGGACGCAGGATGGGTGCAGCACATGACAGGATGGGGGCGCAGGATGGGTGCAGTACATGACAGGATGGGGACGCAGGATGGGTGCAGCACATGACAGGATGGGGACGCAGGATGGGTGCAGCACATGACAGGATGGGGACGCAGGATGGGTGCAGCACATGACAGGATGGGGACGCAGGATGGGTGCAGCACATACCAGGATGGGGACGCAGGATGGGTGCAGCACATGACAGGATGGGGGCGCAGGATGGGTGCAGCACATGACAGGATGGGGACGCAGGATGGGTGCAGCACATGACAGGATGGGGACGCAGGATGGAGCAGCACGTGACAGGATGGGGATGCAGGATGGGTGCAGCACATGACAGGATGGGGACGCAGGACGGCTGCAGCACATGACAGGATGGGGACGCAGGATGGAGCAGCACATACCAGGATTGAGACCATATACCAATATAAATGCTCGCCACCCGGGCGTAGAACGGGTTCAATAGCTAGTATATATATATATATACATACCGGCTGACCTTGCCACCAGGTTTCATTAAACTTTTCATTTCCAGAAAGAGAGAAATTCTTGTTCATATAGCGGTCATACATATTATTATCAATAATGCCATTTGATTCTGGATACAGCCCCTAGGCAAAAATAGATTGAGAAACATTAATAAATTATATGGCCTATAAATTATCTGACTTGGTACTCTCCTAAAGGAGAAATGTTCACCCTTAGACCTCTTTTCAGAGTCTTCTCACCCACCCAAACCAGATCTTCTGTTTTGCACTGATGAGGGGCGAACACCCTGAAACAGGTGTATGCAATTAGAGTGTTTGGTCTGAGTTTTTATCCTAAGTCATGAGGCAAGGCTCATTAATGGGTCGATATTAAATTTTATGATTTCAACATCCAATACACAGGGCCGTCTTAACAGTATTATGGGTCCCTGGGCAAACCAGTGTACTGGAGCTTCTACGACAAGTATATGCAGCATTTGTTTATGGAGAATTGCTTTATTATTGGTCTTCAGGATGTCGTGCACATGAGTGAAAGCCAGTTGAAACAATGCTGCTATGAAGCAGATTTTTTAGTTTAGAAAAAGAACTTTCTCCAGTACAGTTGGTCACCATCATGCACATGAACATTCTGAGTGCAATTTCAACATTAGGGAATGTTTCTATGGAACATCTTATGGGGCCATAATCAACCATTATGCAGCATTATATGAGGCAAATGTTTCTATGGAGCATCTTAAGGGGCTATAATTAACATTTATGCAGCATTATATGCAGCACTATATGGGGCAACTGTTTCTATCGAGCATCTTATGGGGTCATAATAATCAACCATTAAGCAGCATTATATGGGGCACATTTTCTATGGAGCATCTTATGGGGCCATAGTCAACCTTTGTGCAGCATTATATGGGGCAAATGTTTCTATGGCGCATCTTAAGGGGCCATAATTAACCATTATGCAGCATTATATGGGGCAAATGTTTCTATGGAGCATCTTATGGGGCCATAATTAACCTTTGTGCAGCATTATATGGGGCATATTTTTGTATGAAGCATTTTATGGGGCCCATCATGAACTTTATGGAGCATTATATGGGGCGTATTTTGTATGGAGCATCGCTTGGGAACGAGAGATTCTCAGTGCTGCAAAGCCTGCCCCCATCGGGACGTCACCACCCACCCTGCGATAGCATCGGGCCTCATCTAGTTCAACTATAAAGATGAGATGCCTAGTGCAGTTACATGATATTTATAACCTTTGTAATTCTGTGTGACAGAAGCTGCTCCTGCTGGGTCATTACTCCATAAACCAAGTGCAACTCTCCCTGTAAGGAACGGCCATCCTGAGAAGAGGGGGCGGGTCATGGCCACTCCCCTGTTCTCTACAGAAAAACAGCTATTATCAGGAGACTGGCTGAAAACAGCAGGTAGCTGCACACTGCTGTAATGTTCCAGACGAAGGGGTAAGCAGTGCCGCGAAAAGCAGCTTCTATCACACCATCCCTCTGAAATATGTCTCCTCATTTGCAGTTTGAGATAAGGGGGTGTGGCAGGGGCATGGCCTGCTCGCTGCTGCTAGTAGTCCTGTGAATCAAACATTATCAGGGGGCTGCTACTAGAAGCTACAAGCATACAATGCCCCCAACAAACCCCTCAGCTTGGACTGCAGACAGGCTTTGCTCAAGAATATCACTATATTTCACACCATCCATCTTCACCTCGACTCCGACCACTTTCCCTGTCCCTGCTGCCGAAAAACATCCCCACAGCATGATGCTGCCATGTGTTCTTGTGATGACGAGCTGTGTTGGTCTGGTGCCAGATACAGTGTTTATCTTGGTGGCCAAAAAGTTACATTTTGGTCTCATCTGACCACAGCATCTTCCTTCATACATTTGGTGAGTCTCCCACATGTCTTTTGGCAAACTCAAAACGAGCCTTACAATTTTAGTGTGTAAGTAAAGGCTTTTATCCTGTCCATTCTTCCATAAAGGCCACCTCTATAGAGTGTACATCTTATTGTGATCACATGGGCAGATACTTCAGCCTCTGTTTCAGAATTCTGCAGCTCCTTCAGGTTACCTTAGGTTTGTCTGCTGCTTCTCTGATTAATGACCTCCTTGACTGGGCTGGGAGTTTTTGTGGATGGTCCTCTGATGGCAGGTTTGTTGTGGTACCATGTTCTTTACATTTGATGATAATGGATTTGATGGTGCTCTCGGGGATTTTGCACTTCTCAACAAGTGTGTACCTGACTTGTTTGGAGATCTCCTGCATCTTATGGTGTTTGTTTATTGGTGCCTCTTGCTTAATTATGTTGCAGCCTCTGTGACCTTTCAGAAAAGTTGTATATATACTGACAAGCCATGTGACACTTAGATTGCGCACAGGTAGACATCCTTTAATTAAACATGTGACTTATGAAGGTAATTGCTTACATCTTACATTTTTAGGGTCTTCATATGAAAAGGGATGACTACATATGCACATGCCAATTTTTAGCTCTTTGATTCCATAAATTTAAATTATGCCTATATTTTTCTCACTTCACTAACTTAGACTATTTAGTACAGGAATGCAGACAGTGGTGAATATATTGGTGGAAGAGCAGCTGACCCCTTCTTCCACCAATCAGCTTGTGAGGCAGATGACACGAAGACACCACGATGATGGCTCATACTGTATATCGGAGACTATGTGGGGGCTCATAATGTATGTAGAAGACAATGTAGGGCTCATACTGTATATAGGAGGCTATGTGGGGGCTCATACTGTATGTAGAAGACAATGTAGGGCTCATACTGTATATCGGAGACTATGTGGGGGCTCATACTGTATGTAGAAGACAATGTAGGGCTCATACTGTATATAGGAGGCTATGTGGGGGCTCATACTGTATGTAGAAGACAATGTAGGGCTCATACTGTATATCGGAGACTATGTGGGGGCTCATACTGTATGTAGAAGACAATGTAGGGCTCATACTGTATATAGGAGGCTATGTGGGGGCTCATACTGTATGTAGAAGACAATGTAGGGCTCATACTGTATATCGGAGACTATGTGGGGGCTCATACTGTATGTAGAAGACAATGTAGGGCTCATACTGTATATCGGAGACTATGTGGGGGCTCATACTGTATGTAGAAGACAATGTAGGGCTCATACTGTATATAGGAGGCTATGTGGGGTTCATACTGTATATAGGAGGCAATGTATGGCTCATACTGTATATGCGAGGCTATGCGGGCTCATATTGTATATAGAAGGCCATGTGGGGTTCATACTGTATATAGTAGGTTATGTGGTGGCTCATACTGTATATGGGGGCTGCATGTAGGCTCATACTGTATATAGGGGCAGTGTGTGGGCTCCTATGGTATATAGGGGATGTCAGCATACTTAATTCTGATCAATATTAAGTGATACAATTAATATAAAATAATTATAATTAATATGTTAATATTCATATTGAGTAGAATTAATTTCAGCCTATTGGTTCGTCCCTCCATAACAATCACAATCTCTCAAGTGGCCCCTTGGTAAAATTAATTGCCCACCCCTGCTATAGAGAGATGTGACTGGTCTGGCTTGTCCATGCTCCAGTTGAATGACAGATGTATACCTATTTAAACACATGGGGAAGACCTGTCTAGAGTGGTGTGGGGAGAAGTCGGCCAGGGCAGTGCCAGACTAATAAAGTTTCTATAGTCCTCTCCTAGCTCTTCAAATTATGTTTTCCCTGAACTGCAGGAGCATCCTTGAATACTATTATGCAGCCAGGTCCTCAATTATGTTGCCTGTGGTTTGTGAAGCATGAATAAAGTGACAGGTTCTCTTTAAAGACAAAGCAATGCATTCTCTGTGCAACAACTTAACATTATACTTACTGTGACGATTGTGTAATGATTGGGAAAAGTCTTTGTTGGGTATGCAGCTCTCATGTACTTTGAATGTGTTCCACATTTCTCTGAAGTATTAAGAAGATAATGTTATCTATCCATAAAAACTCAGTCCGGAGCCTAACGTTAAGCAGTGATCATAATTGATCAACATTTTGTGCAGTATCTTCATATACTTGTATTTATCACATCCCTATAAAAGCAAAGATCTACCATGTGCCTATCAAATAACTATAGTTAAATGGGCATCCTGAACACTGTGCATTGAACATGGAAAACTGCTGTCTGTCCTATCTCGACACATCAGTGACTAATGTCACAGTAGAAGGCTATTTTCCCTGGCTCCTGTCATTGACCTAGCTACAATGGAAAGCTATGTTGCAAAAAAAGATAACAAAATACAATTACAGAAAAAACAGAACCCCCAACCCAGTGCTCATAGCCTGCCCCAATCACCCAAAAATATTATATAATATACAAAAAAAATTTAAAACTTTATTCTAATAAGAATTTTCAAAGTAAAAAAAACTGGAATAAGAAAAATATATATTTTTTCTGTTCTTTGTTCAATTCTCCTTTATTAATCCTAAAACATGAAAAATTCAGGTAATTGACTCCTTAGCCAACTGACTAAAGCATAGCTTTCTTACTTTTAAGAAAAAAATAACATAACAAAAACTCACTCAATTTGTTAATGGTTGGCATTAGATCCGCCCATGTCTGTAAATACTCGGCTCGAAATCCATCCAGAGAAAAAAGGATAACAGGCGGGAGATCAAACCTGAGAAAACAGTATAAATAAAGCTGTAATGTGAACATCAGTTAAAATGCAAAGTCGCAATCATAAGGCAGCTGTAAACCTTTGAGCAAGCATTATACAGTTGGGGTATTATGTGTATCTAGTTTATCCTGTTCAGTTTTTAAAGAGTATTCTGGAGAGAAAGGTATTTTAATGAAAGAAGTATTCATGCCTTCCTAAACTATAAAGTTAACATACATAGTGTTTGTTATCTTGACGGTGCCTGCAACTGACTGTGAAGGTGGATCCTCTTCTCAGTGCTCCCTCTCCCTTCTGGGACATTGCGTCATAGATCCGGTGGGGTCACCTGCTCCTGGATTCTAGCAACAGCCGGCCCCCTGATAACATCTTCATCCATGCAGCTGCAGATCAGCAGGCATGTCCGCCACCTGGGCCCACCACCTGATAACATCTCCATCCACGCAGTTCAAGATCAGGGGGAAAGGTCTGCTCATGGATTCTAGTTGCAGCCATCACCCTGATAACATCTCCTTCCATGCCATCCCAGATCAAGGGATATAGCCAGCCCCTGCCAAGCTAAAGTCATTATATATGTTCTCTGTCTGCCCCCACCCCACTCACCTCTTCACTCGGGATCCACACCTTCTAATGTCACAGCTCCTTTATTACAGTCATAGCTCCCGCCAAGTTCCTGGACATGTCATAAAGAAGCTGTAAATGCAGGCTGTGATCCACTGCTGTGCAAGCCATGACAGTGTATAATGTGTACTGCCACATGTTAGGCAGCGAGCAAAAGAAGAGCGCTGATCCACATATCTAATCTAAAGCCTACTACAAACATCAGATGGACGTGGTCAACAATGGTTTAGGCGATTATTCAACTGGCAGACATCGTATCTTTCATTGCATTTCGACCTTGACTTTGGAACGGATGGGCACAAAATAACAAAAACCTGTCCCAGCATCAGTGAAAAAAGGGCAACTGCAGGAAGTATCCAGTTTAGATTTTTTAAAAATCAGTAAAATATGCTCTTTCATTCCCAAGGGGTATTTTGTTCACTTTATTGGTTAGATATTATTCCTCTCTTAGGATTTTTTTTTTATATTTTGAAATGTTGACAAGCTACAAAAGGTAATAATGTACTATTTTGCTTTTTATGCTTTATTTACTGAAATAAAAGAGGTTAACCAGTCTTAAAGTACAAGTCTACAGGCACTCTATGTAACTGTAGACTTGTGAATCATCACATCGCGCACACTCCGGCACAAGGCGCTTTTCCAGTGCTGGCGCCAGGGACAGCGGTCATGTGACCGCAAGTATTTGATATGCATACTCCTGGCCACATTCCGACTAGAAGGATGTGGTTTGCCTCAATGCAAATGTATTGAACGAGGCAGGAAACAGTCTAGTCTGTGTGTGGGCATGAGTAAGCATACTAGTGGTTACATGACCACTGGCGCTGGAACCGGAGAATCTTTACAGCATGCAGTGCACATATTATGAGAATTCACAAGTCTGCAGTCACATAGAGTGACTGCAGACTTACAGTTTAAGACTGAATAACCCCTTTACGTAACAAATGTTTTGTTGCTACACACGGATTACACGTTCACCCAACTTCCTCACACATATGAATGTTCGGTTCAGCCAAGCGTTGGTGTGCTCTCCATGGAAAGATGAGTAAGTCAGTGTGAAAATCATCTGCTGGCATGTTATCTGCCCCTTCCTTATCTACGCCGATGGATTCGGGAGGACCCATACATATCAGGTTGTCAGCCGATTCTATTGAAACTGGCAGGTTTGGAAGACTTTTACCTAATGTCTATGTGGGCCTTAAATGTAGAAAGAAGACAATAATGTTACATCCTCAGTGTTTTCTGGGCAAGGTGCAGCACTGAGCAGTTACCAAGTGTTTTGTCTGCACGGTAATCAAGCCCACTGTTACTAGATTAATGTTCTGCTAAGCTATGCAACTTGAGTGATGACAGATTACCTTTAAAAAAGAAGAAAATGGAAGCAAAGGTAGCAAAAGCTTGTTTGTATTAACTAACTTATTGTGTTTGGAAAATTAAACCATAAGGTTCTCATTATTTCTAAAGGTTGAATATTATCTATTTATGAAACAGTGTTGAAATGTTTATATAATCATAATGACGGGATTCTCAAGTTTGAGAACAATGGACGTCTTGCAGAAATTGTGTCACCAGAGAATGTGATCTAACATCTCAAACCATAAGTTTACTGAAAGAAAAGAATACTGAAAAAGGGTGTTAACTTCCTTAAATGTTACACAAACCTTATGTATCTGAACAATTACTTACCCTTCAGGACACTGTGGAGCGGCATTGCTGTCACAATCGTCTTCCGCCCAAGCAGTGTCTCCTATGAGTCAAGAACATTGGTGATTTCCAAGTGCGTACAATATATTGCAGTATCACTGAATCAATCAGGAGGGAAAAAAGGAATTTACCTTTTTCAAGTTTATGATCCCTCCCCAAACCTCATGACGCTCCTCACTTCTACAGCAATAAAGTGTAATAGAAACATGAATATACGTCTTCCATTTGTCTACAATTAAGTCCTTAGCTCAAAACTGCATTGAAATCTGCATGAAAACTCATGTGATTCCTTTCTAGTAGAGTAAAGTAGTTACAAAGGTGGCTGGCGACTAATATTTCTGACTATAACAGTATTTTACATTAATTAACATCACTTTACATTAAATAGGCTAAAAATCCTGATGTTATTGGGGATGTGGTTGTGTTCAGAAGTAGCCAATCACATTTAAACTCATGTTACATAGTAGTCAGTACACAGATGCCAACATTTCAAGTGATTCTGATTAACCTCAAATAAAGTTTAGCTGTTCTAGTAGGATTTTCCTGACGTTATCTAAGTTTCATTTGACAGTTAAAAGCCATGAGCTCATAGACAGCTTACAACACAGCAAAGGGATCTTGTTCTTGTTATCAATAAGGAGAAGGGTACAAAACATTTCCAAGGCATTTGGTATATTATGAATCACTGTGAAGATGGTCATCAAGAAGTGGCTAGAATTTGGCACAATAGTGACATTACCTTAAACTGGATGACTCTCAAAAATCGATGAAAGGGCAAGAATAAAATAGGTCCATGGGGCTGCCAAGAGGCCTGTAGCCATATTGAAGAAGCTACAGGGAATTCTGACAAGTACTGCTCGTGTACAATTGCACATATTCTGCTGCATACAGTGGGTAAAAAAAGTATTTAGTCAGCCACCAATTGTGCAAGTTCTACCACTTAAAAAGATGAGAGAGGCCTGTAATTGACATCATAGGTAGACCACAACTATGAGAGTCAAAATGAGAAAGCAAATCAAGAAAATCACTTTTTCTGATTTGGCAAAATTTATTTTGCAAATTATGGTGGAAAATAAGTATTTGGTTACTAACAAAAGTTCATCTCAATATTTTGTTATATCCTTTGTTGGCAATGACAGAGGTCAAACGTTTTCTGTAAGCCTTCACAAAGTTGACACACACTGTTGGTGATATGTTGGCCCATTCCTCCATGCAGATCTCCTCTAGAGAAGTGATGTTTGGGGCCTGTCGCTGGGCAACATGGACCTTCAACTACCTCCAAAGGTTTTCTATGGGGCTGAGATCTGGAGACTGGCTAGGCGACTCCAGGACCATCATATGCCACCCCTTCACTGCCCTGGCGGTGTGCTTGAGATCATTATCATGCTGAAAGACCCATCCATGTCTCATCTTCAATGCCCATGCTGATGGAAGGAGGTTTGCACTCAAAATATCAAGATACATGATTCATTTTGTCATGTACACGGATCAGTCGTCCTGGTCGCTTTGCAGAGAAACAGCCCCAAAGCATGATGTTGCCATCCCCATGCTTCACAATAGGTATGGTGTTCTTCGGATGCAACTCAGTATTCTGTCTCCTCCAAACACGACGAGTTTTGTTTCTACCAAACAGTTCTACTTTGGTTTCATTAGACCATATGGCAATATCCCTATACTCTTCTGGATAATCCAAATGCTCTCTAGCAAACTTCAGACGGGCCCGGACATGTGCTGGCTTAAGCAAGGGACATGTCTGGCACTGTAGGATCTGAGTCGTGGCGGCGTAGTGTGTTACTGATGGCAGCCTTTGTTACGGTGGCCTCAGCTCTATGCAGGTCATTCACTAGATCCCCTTGTGTGGTTCTGGGATTTTGCTCACAGTTCTTGTGATCATTTTGACCCCCCTGGAGTGAGATCTTGCATGGAGTCCAAGATTGAGGGAGATTATCATTGGTCTTGTATGTCTTCCATTTTGTTATTATTGCTCCCACAGTTGATTTCATCACACCAAGCTGCTTGCCTATTGCAGATTCAGTCTTCGCAGCCTGGTGCAAGGCTACAATTTTTTTCTGGTGTCCTTCAACAGCTCTTTGGTCTTCACCATAGTGGAGTTTGGAGTGTGACTGAGGTTGTGGACAGATGTCTTTTATACTGATAACAAGTTCAAACAGGTGCCATTACTACAGGTAATGAGTTGAGGACAGAGGAGCCTCTTAAAGAAGAAGTTACAGGTCTGTGAGAGCCAGAAATCTTGCATGTTTTTAGGTGACAAAATATTTATTTTCCACAATAATTTGCAAAATAAATCTTGCCAAATCAGACAAGGTGATATTATGGATTTGTTTTCTCATTTTGACTCTCATAGTTGTGGTCTGTTTATGATGTAAATTATAGGCCTCTCTCATCTTTTTAAGTGGGAGAACTTGCACAATTGTGAATGACTAAATACTTTTTTCCACACTGTATGTCTGGCCTGTGGGGTAGGCTGGCCTTTTCTTACAAAGAAAATCATCCATGCCCATCTACGTTTTGCCAAAACTTACATCAAGTCTTGAATATCATTTGGCAAAATGTGTTATCGTTTCCAGCACCGCTGAGTTCCACTGTTCACATGAAGCTGAAATTCTGACTCTCTGGATTACACTGGGATTTATGTGTGAACAAGAAGTTGCTTTTACAATGTAAGCTAAAGAAGTGTCAGACCAAGACTTCATAGACTTACATTGGAAAAGAGACTTCCAGTTTACAAATAAACACCTCTGTAATCCAGTGAGTCAGAATTTCAGTCACATGTGTGAACAGTGGAGCCGAACTGAGTTGTCTCATGTTTGAAGGTTGTCTTTTCCAGACGGCATGTTTCAGCTCTTTCCAGAGATGCTCAATACAATTTAGGTCAGGGCTCATAGAAGGCCACTTCAAAATAGTCCAATGTTTTCCTCTTAGCCATTCTTGGGTGGTTTTAGCTGTGTGTTTTGGCTCGATATCCTGTTGCAAGACACATGACCTGTGACTGAGACCAAGCTTTCTGACACTGGGCAGCACATTTCTCTCTAGAATCCCTTTATAGTCTTGAGATTTCATTGTACCCTGCACAGATTCTAGACACCCTGTGGCAGATGCAGCAAAACAGCCCCAGAACATAACAGAGCCTCCTCCATGTTTCACAGTATTGACAGTGTTCTTTACTTGATATGGTTCATTTTTCCGTCTGTGAACATAGAGCTGATGTACCTTGTCAAAAAGTTCCATTTTTGTCTCATCTGTCCATAGGACATTCTCCCAGAAGCTTTGTGGCTTGTCAACATGTAATTTGGCAAATACCAGTTTGGCTTTTTTATGATTTTTTTTTTCAACAATGGTGTCCTCCTTGGTAATCTCCCATGAAGTCCACTTTGACTCGTACAACGACAGATGGTGCGATCTGACACTGATGTTCCTTGAGCTTGAAGTTCACCTTTAATCTGTTTAGAAGTTTTTCTGGGCTCTTTTGTTACCATTCGTATTATCCGTCTCTTTGATCTGTCATCAATTTTCCTCCTGTGGCCACGTCCAGGGAGGTTGGCTACAGTCCCATGGATCTTAAATTTCTGAATAATATGTGCAACTGTAGTCACAGGAACATTATGCTGCTTGGAGATGGTCTTATAACTTTTACCTTTAACATATTTATCTATAATTTTCTTTCTAATGTCCTGAGACAACGTTTTCCTTCGCTTTCTCTGGTTCATGTAGAGTGTGATACACACCATGTCAACAAACAGCACAGTGAGTATTTGTAGCCCTATATACAGGCCCACTCACGGATTCCAAGATTGTAGACACCTGTGATGCTAGTTAGTGGACACACCAGGATTTAACCTCTTAATCCCATATGACGTACTATCCCGTCCAGGTGACCTGGGACTTAATTCCCAAGGACGGGATAGTACGTCATATGCGATCGGCCGCGCTCACGGGGGGAGCGCGGCCGATCGCGGCCGGGTGTCAGCTGCCTATCGCAGCTGACATCCGGCACTATGTGCCAGGAGCGGTCACGGACCGCTCCCGGCACATTAACCCCCGGCACACCGCGATCAAAGATGATCGCGGTGTGCCGGCGGTGCAGGGAAGCATCGCGCAGGGAGGGGGCTCCCTGCGGGCTTCCCTGAGACGATCGGTACACGGTGATGTGCTCACCGTGTACCGAGCGTCTTCTCCCTGCAGTCCCCGGATCCAAAATGGCCGCCGGGCTGCATCCGGGTCCTGCAGGGAGCACTTCCGGGTCAGGATCAGGCTGCAGCTGCAGCTCTAATCCTGCCCGGCTGTATGTCAGATCACCGATCTAACAGAGTGCTGTGCACACTGTCAGATCGGTGATCTGTGATGTCCCCCCCTGGGACAAAGTGAAAAAGTAAAAAAAAAAAATTCCACACTTGTAAAAAAAAAAAAAAATTCCTAAATAAAGCAGAAAAAAAAAAATATTATTCCCATAAATACATTTCTTTACATAAAAAAAACCAAAAAAACAATAAAAGTACACATATTTAGTATCGCCGCGTCCGTAACGACCCGACCTATAAAACTGGCCCACTAGTTAACCCCTTCAGTGAACACCGTAAGAAAAAAAAAAAAAACGAGCCAAAAAACAACGCTTTATTATCATACCGCCGAACAAAAAGAGGAATAACACGCGATCAAAAAGACAGATATAAATAACCATGGTACCGCTGAAAACGTCATCTTGTCCCACAAAAAACGAGCCGCCATATAGCATCATAACCAAAAAAATTAAAAAGTTATAGTCCTCAGAATAAAGCGATGCCAAAATAATTATTTTTTCTATAAAATAGCTTTTATCGTATAAAAGCGCCAAAACATAAAAAAAATGATATAAATGAGGTATCGCTGTAATCGTACTGACCCGAAGAATAAAACTGCTTCATCAATTTTACCAAATGCGGAACGGTATAAACGCCTCCCCCAAAAGAAATTCATGAATAGCTGGTTTTTGGTCATTCTGCCTCACAAAAAATCGGAATAAAAAGCGATCAAAAACTGTCACATGTCCGAAAATGTAACCGATAAAAACGTCAACTCGTCCCGCAAAAAACAAGACCTCACATGACTCTGTGGACCAAAATATGGAAAAATTATGGGTCTCAAAATGTGGAGACGCAAAAACTTTTTTGCTATAAAAAGCGTCTTTTAGTGTGTGACGGCTGCCAATCATAAAAATCCGATATAAAAAACGCTATAAAAGTAAATCAAACCCCCCTTCATCACCCCCTTAGTTAGGCTAGGTTCACATTGCGTTAATGGGTTAACGCTAACGGACAGCGTTGCACGGCGAAAATGTCACAATTAACGCCGTGCAACGGGTCCGTTAGCACAACCATTGACAGCAATGTGATTTTCGGGTGTAGCGCATCGCTAGAGCGTGCCATTTTCGGCTCGCGCTAGCAAGGTGCCATTCTTTTGTGGCGCGCCTCAGACGCTGCTTGCAGCATCCGCGGCGCGCCCGAGGTCCGATCCCCGATCTTCCAGAGCGGGGACGTTAACGCGACCACTAAACACGACACCTGAAAAGACATTGCGTTAGCGCAATCCGCTAGTGCTAAACGGATTTCCCTAACGCAATGTGAACCTAGCCTTAGGGAAAAATAATAAAATTAAAAAAAATGTATTTATTTCCATTTTCCCATTAGGGTTAGGGTTAGGGCTAAGGTTAGGGCTAGGGTTAGGGCTAGGGTTAGGGTTTGGATTACATTTACGGTTGGGATTAGGGTTGGGATTAGAATTAGGGGTGTGTCAGGGTTAGGTGTGTGGTTAGGGTTACAGTTGGGATTAGGGTTAGGGGTGCGTTTGGATTAGGGTTTCATTTATAATTGGGGGGTTTCCACTGTTTAGACACATCAGGGGCTCTCCAAACGCGACATGGCGTCCGATCTCAATTCCAGCCAATTCTGCATTGAAAAAGTAAAACAGTGCTCCTTCACTTCCGAGCTCTCCCGTGCGCCCAAACAGGGGTTTACCCCAACATATGGGGTATCATCGTACTCGAGACAAATTGGACAACAACGTTTTGGGTCCAAGTTCTCTTGTTATACTTGGGAAAATAAAAATTTGGGGGACTAAAAATCATTTTTGTGGGAAAAAAAAGGATTTTTTATTTTCACGGCTCTGCGTTGTAAACTGTAGTGAAACACTTGGGGGTTCAAAGTTTTCACAACACATCTAGATAAGTTCCATGGGAGGTCTAGTTTCCAATATGGGGTCACTTGTGGGTAGTTTCTACTGTTTGGGTACATCAGGGGCTCTGCAAATGCAACGTGACGCCTGCAGACCAATCCATCTAAGTCTGCATTCCAAATGGCGCTCCTTCCCTTCCGAGCTCTGCCATGAGCCCAAACAGTGGTTCCCCCCCACATATGGGGTATCAGCGTACTCAGGACAAATTGAACAACAACTTTTGGGGTCCAATTTATTCTGTTACCCTTGTAAAAATACAAAGCTGGGGGCTAAAAAATCATTTTTGTGAAAAAAAAAAAGATTTTTTATTTTCACGGCTCTGCGTTATAAACTGTAGTGAAACACTTAGGGGTTCAAAGTTCTCACAACACATCTAGATAAGTTCCTTGGGAGGTCTAGTTTCTAATATGGGGTCACTTGTGGGGGGTTTGTACTGTTTGGGTACATCAGGGGCTCTGCAAATGCAACGTGACTCCTGCAGACCAATCCATCTAAGTCTGCATTCCAAATGGCGCTCCTTCCCTTCCGAGCTCTGCCATGCGCCCAAACAGTGGTTCCCCCCCACATATGGGGTATCAGCGTACTCAGGACAAATTGGACAACAACTTTTGGGGTCCAATTTATTATGTTACCCTTGTGAAAATACAAAACTGGGGGCTAAAAAATAATTTTTGCGAAAAAAAAAAATTATTTTAATGGCTCTGCGTTATAAACTGTAGTGAAACATTTGGGGGTTCAAAGCTCTCAAAACACATCTAGATAAGTTCCTTAGAGGGTCTAGTTTCCAAAATGGTGTCACTTGTGGGGGTTTTTAATGTTTAGGCACATCAGGGGCTCTCCAAACCAACATGGCGTCCCATCTTAATTCCAGTCAATTTTGCATTGAAAAGTCAAATGGCGCTCCTTCCCTTCCGAGCTCTGCTATGCACCCAAAAAGTGGTTTACCCCCACATATGGGGTATCGTCGCACTCAGGACAAATTGCACAACAACTTTTGTGGTCTAATTTCTTCTCTTACCCTTGGGAAAATAAAAAATTGGGGGCGAAAAGATCATTTTTGTGAAAAAATAAGATTTTTTATTTTTACGGCTCTGCATTATAAACTTCTGTGAAGCACTTGTTGGGTCAAAGTGCTCACCACACATCTAGATAAGTTCCTTAAGGGGTCTACTTTCCAAAATGGTGTCACTTGTGGGGATTTCAATGTTTAGGCACATCAGAGGCTCTCCAAACGCAACATGGCATCCCATCTCAATTCCAGTCAATTTTGCATTGAAAAGTAAAATGGCGCTCCTTCCCTTCCGAGCTCTGCCATACGCCCAAACAATGGTTTACACCCATATACGGGGTATCAGCGTACTCAGGACAAATTGGCCAACAATTTTTGAGGTCCAATTTCTTCTCTTACTCTTGGGAAAATAAAAAATTGGGGGCGAAAAGATCATTTTTGTGAAAAAATATGATTTTTTATTTTTACGGCTCTGCATTATAAACTTCTGTGAAGCAATTGGTGGGTCAAAGTGGTCACCACACATCTAGATAAGTTCCTTAGGGTGTCTACTTTCCAAAATGGTGTCACTTGTGGGGGGTTTCAATGTTTAGGCACATCAGTGGCTCTCCAAACGCAACATGGTGTCCCATCTCAATTCCTGTCAATTTTGCATTTAAAAGTCAAATGGCGCTCCTTTCCTTCCGAGCTCTGCCATGCGCCCAAATCTGTACTCAGTACAGATTGTACAACAATGTTTGGCATCCATTTTATCCTGTTACCCTTGGTAAAATAAAACAAATTGGAGCTGAAATAAATTTTGTGTGAAAAAAAGTTAAATATTCATTTTTATTTAAACATTCCAAAAATTCCTGTGAAACCCCTGAAGGGTTAATAAACTTCTTGAATGTGGTTTTGAGCACCTTGAGGGGTGCAGTTTTTAGAATGGTGTCACACCTGGGTATTTTCTATCATATAGACCCCTCAAAATGATATCAAATGAGATGTGGTCCCTAAAAAAAAATGGTGTTGTAAAAATGAGAAATTGCTGGTCAACTTTTAACCCTTATAACTCCCTAACAAAAAAAAATTTTGGTTCCAAAATTGTGCTGATGTAAAGTAGACATGTGGGAAATGTTACTTATTAAGTATTTTGCGTGACATATCTCTGTGATTTAAGGGCATAAAAATTTAAAGTTGGAAAATTGCGAAATTTTCTAAATTTTCGCCAAATTTCCATTTTTTTCACAAATAAACGCAAGTTATATCGAATAAATGTTACTACTAAAATGAAGTACAATATGTCACGAGAAAACAATGTCAGAATCACCAAGATCCGTTGAAGCGTTCCAGAGTTATAACCTCATAAAGGGACAGTGGTCAGAATTGTAAAAATTGGCCCGGTCATTAACGTGCAAACCACCCTCGGGGCTTAAGGGGTTAACATGCCCCTTTTGTCACATTATTTTCATGGGTACCATCATTTCTTTCCAGGCCTATTTAATGAGTTTTATTTTTTTTAAAATGCTGTAGAAGCATAGTTGAAAAGCAATGTCTGACTTTCATTTTTTTCATTTTCATAGATCTTTAATTTATTATTACTGTTGTCAGATTCAAGTTATTTCTGTGACCATTGTGGATTTTTCTGTCATTAAACGAGGGGTACCAACAATTGTGATCATGTCTGTATAGTTTTAAGGATGAAGGTAGAATTAAGGCAATTGAGTTCAACCTATACAGTCATGGCCAAAAGTGTTAGCACCCTCGAAATTGTTACAGAAACTGAAGTATTTCCTTCAGAATATTATTTCAATTACACGTGTTTTGTTATACATATTTATTTCCTTTGTGTCTATTGGAACAATACAAAACAAAAACTGTGAAAAAAGGCAAATTGGACATCATTTCACACAAAACCCCAAAAATGGGCAAAACAAAATTGTGGGAACCTAAAACTTAATATTTGGTTGCACACCCTTTGGAATAAATGACTGCAATCAATCACTTCCTATAACAATTAACACGCTTCTAACACCTCTCAGATGGAATTTTGGACCACTTTTCTTTTGCAAATTGCTCCAGGTCTCTCATATTTGAAGGGTGCCTTCTCCCAACAGCAATTTTAAGATCTCTCCAAAGGTAATCAATGAGATTTCGATCCAGATCCATTGCTGGCCTCTTAAGACTCTCCAGTGCCTTGTTTCTTTCCATTTCTGGTTGTTTCTTAAAGTACGTTTGGGGTCATTGCCCTGCTGGAAGACCCATAAGCTAGGACGCAAACCCAGCTTTCTGACACTGAGCACTACATTGTAACCCAAAATTCTTTGGCAATCTTCAGATTTCTTGATGCCTTGTATACAATCAAGGCACCCAGTGCTAAAGACAGCAGAACAACCGCAAAACATCCTTGAACCTCCACCATTCTTTGTTCTTTTCTCATTCCATTTTCAGTAAACAGTAGAATGATGTGGTTAAACAAACAGCTCTATCTTGGTTTCTTCTGTCTACTAGATGCATTCCCAGAAGTATTTTGGCTTACTCATGGCCACAGGATTTATTTCATTCAAATGTCGATGGATAGTTCGCACTGACACTGATGCACCCTCAGCCTGCATGTCTGGATTGGGGCTGCTTATCCACCATCTAGCCTAATGTGCGCTGTAACATCTCATCAATTTTTCTCTGCTGTCCACATTCTGTAATATTAGCCATGGGTTGTAAACTTCTTGTTTATGTTGTGCATCATGGAAAAAGGAACATCAAGATCTCTGGAGATGGACTTGTAATATTGAGATTGTTGATATTATTCAACAATTTTGGTTCTCAAGAAGTTTTTTCCTCCTCAGTCTGACACACAATGCAAAGATTGAGTCAAATTTTATCTGGTTTCAGGTGTGATTTTCAAATTGCACACACCTGTTACTTGCCACAGATGAGTTTGAATGTGCATCACATGCTTTAACTGCTTTCTGCCATTGGACGTACTATCCCGTTCATGTGACCTGAGACTTAATTCCCATGGACAGGATAGTACGTCCTAGGCGAACAGCCGCGCTCCCGGGGGGAGCGCGGCCGATTGCGGACAGGTGTCAGCTGGTTATCACAGCTGACATCCGGCAGGGTTAGGGGTGTGTTGGGGTTAGGGCTGGAGTTAGAATTGGGGGTTCCACTATTTAGGCATATCAGGGGCTCTGCAAATGCAACGTGACCCCCGCAGACCATTCCAAAACGCCACTTCTTCCCTTCTGAGCCCCGACTTGTGCCCAAACAGTAGTTTTCTCCCACATATGGGATATCAGCATACTCAAGACAAATTGGACAACAAATTTTGGGGTCCAATTTCTCCTGTTACCCTTGGGAAAATACAAAACTGGGGGCTAAAAAATCATTTTTGTGGAAAAAAATGATTTTTTATTTTCACAGCTCTGCGTTATAAACCTTAGTGAAACACTCGGGGGTTCAAAGTTCTCACAACACATCTAGATAAGTTCCTTAGGTAGTCTAGTTTCCAGTATGGGGTCACTTGTGGGGGGTTTCTACTGTTTAGGTACATTAGGGGCTCTACAAACGCAACGTGACACCCGCAGACTTTCCATATAAGTCTGCATTCCAAAATGGCGCTCCTTCCCTTCCGAGCTCTGCCATGTGCCCAAACAGTGGTTCCCCCACATATGGGGTATGAGCGTCCTCAGGACAAATTGCACAACAACTTTTGGGGTCCAATTTCCCTTGCAATTCTTGGGAAAATAAAAAATTGGGGGCGAAAAGATCATTTTTGTGAAAAAAATATGATTTTGTATTTTTACGGCTCTATTTTATAAACTTCTGTGAAGCACTTGGGGGTTCAAGGTGCTCACCACACATCTAGATAAGTTCCGTAGGTGGTCTAGTTTCTAAAATGGGGTCACTTGTGGGGGTTTCCACTGTTTAGGCACATCAGGGGCTCTCCAAACACGACATGGCGTCCTATCTCCTTTCCACCCAAATTTGCATTGAAAAGTCAAATGGCGCTCCTTCCCTTCCGATATCTGCCATGCGCCCAAACAGTGGTTTACCCCCACATATGGGATATCGGCGTACTCAGGACAAATTGTACAACAACTTTTATGGTCCAATTTCTCCTATTACCCTTGGTAAAATAAAAAAAAATTGGATCTGAAGTAATTTTTTTTTTTTTTTTGTGAAAAAAAAAGTTAAATGTTCATTTTTTTTTAAACATTCCAAAAATTCCTGTGAAGCACCTGAAGGGTTAATAAACTTCTTGAATGTGGTTTTGAGCACCTTGAGGGGTGCACTTTTTAGAATGGTGTCACTTTTTGGTATTTTCTATCATATAGACCCCTCAAAGTGACTTTAAATGTGATGTGATGTGGTCCCTAAAAAAAAATGGTGTTGTAAAAATGAGAAATCGTTGGTCAAATTTTAACTCTTATAACTCCCTAACAAAAAAAAATTTGGTTCCAAAATTGTGCTGATGTAAAGTAGACATGTGGGAAATGTTACTTATTAAGTATTTTGTGTGACATATCTCTGTGATTTAAGGGCATGAAAATTCAAAGTTGCAAAATTTTTGCCAAATTTCCTTTTTTTCACAAATAAACTCAAGTAATATCAAAGAAATTTTACCACTATCATGAAGTACTACAGTTAGGGCCAGAAATATTTGGACAGTGACACAATTTTTGCGAGTTGGGCTCTGCATGCCACCACATTGGATTTGAAATTAAACCTCTACAACAGAATTCAAGTGCAGATTGTAACGTTTAATTTGAAGGGTTGAACAAAAATATCTGATAGAAAATGTAGGAATTGTACACATTTCTTTACAAACACTCCACATTTTAGGAGGTCAAAAGTAATTGGACAAATAAACATAACCCAAACAAAATATTTTTATTTTCAATATTTTGTTGCAAATACTTTGGAGGCAATCACTGCCTTAAGTCTGGAACCCATGGACATCACCAAACGCTGGGTTTCCTCCTTCTTAATGCTTTGCCAGGCCTTTACAGCCGCAGCCTTCAGGTCTTGCTTGTTTGTGGGTCTTTCCGTCTTAAGTCTGGATTTGAGCAAGTGAAATGCATGCTCAATTGGGTTTAGATCTGGAGATTGACTTGGCCATTGCAGAATGTTCCACTTTTTGGCACTCATGAACTCCTGGGTAGCTTTGGCTGTATGCTTGGGGTCATTGTCCATCTGTACTATGAAGCGCCGTCCAATCAACTTTGCAGCATTTGGCTGAATCTGGGCTGAAAGTATATCCCGGTACACTTCAGAATTCATCCGGCTACTCTTGTCTGCTCTTATGTCATCAATAAACACAAGTGACCCAGTGCCATTGAAAGCCATGCATGCCCATGCCATCACGTTGCCTCCACCATGTTTTACAGAGGATGTGGTGTGCCTTGAATCATGTGCCGTTCCCTTTCTTCTCCAAACTTTTTTCTTCCCATCATTCTGGTACAGGTTAATCTTTGTCTCATCTGTCCATAGAATACTTTTCCAGAACTGAGCTGGCTTCTTGAGGTGTTTTTCTGCAAATTTAACTCTGGCCTGTCTATTTTTGTTATTGATGAATGGTTTGCATCTAGATGTGAACCCTTTGTATTTACTGTCATGGAGTCTTCTCTTTACTGTTGACTTAGAGACAGATACACCTACTTCACTGAGAGTGTTCTGGACTTCAGTTGATGTTGTGAACGGGTTCTTCTTCCCCCAATTAAGTATGCGCGATCATCCACCACTGTTGTCATCCGTGGACGGCCAGGCCTTTTTGAGTTCCCAAGCTCACCAGTCAATTCCTTTTTTCTCAGAATGTACCCAACTGTTGATTTTGCTACTCCAAGCATGTCTGCTATCTCTCTGATGGATTTTTTCTTTTTTTTCAGCCTCAGGATGTTCTGCTTCACCTCAATTGAGAGTTCCTTTGACCGCATGTTGTCTGCTCACAGCAACAGCTTCCAAATGCAAAACCACACACCTGGAATCCACCCCTGACCTTTTAACTACTTCATTGATTACAGGTTAACGAGGGAGACGCCTTCAGAGTTAATTGCAGCCCTTAGAGTCCATTGTCCAATTACTTTTGGTCCCTTGAAAAAGAGGACGCTATGCATTACAGAGCTATGATTCCTAAACCCTTTCTCCGATTTGGATGTGGAAACTATCATATTGCAGCTGGGAGTGTGCACTTTCAGCCCATATTATATATATAATTGTATTTCTGAACATGTTTATGTAAACAGCTAAAATAACAAAACTTGTGTCACTGTCCAAATATTTCTGGCCCTAACTGTATCTGTCATGAGAAAACACTGTCAGAATCACTGGGATCCGTTGAAGCGTTCCAGAGTATAACCTCGTAAAGGGACAGTGGTCAGAATTGTAAAAAATGGCCCGGTCATTAACATGCAAACCACCCTTGGGGGTTAAGGGGTTAAACAAAGTTTTTTACGTACAATTTTGGAAAGGTGCCAACAGTTTTATACGGTAATCAGACTAATTCCCTGGATCAACGCCCTATCACAAAATATAGTACTCATAACCTGTAATGTTATATTTATCAGGAAAAGCATCCAGCTGTAATAATAATGACTAATTGTATGAATGTGCTACTTTGTACTTTAATAATATGTAATATAGATATCATATCTCACCTTTACAAACAGCTCTGTAGTTTGTACAACAATCTCCTTTTGTCACGCAGTCATCTGAGCATGAGCAGTAACTGCCGGCAATCCGCTTCTCTCCGCAACGTACCATGCTACAGCTCCAGTCTTCCTCTGCGATACATTAAAACAGCTGATAAGCAACAGACTACGGTAGAAAAACAGGAATAGCACTATCTATTGAACTCCATATATGTTCCTGAGACATTTCTTGCAAATGATTGAAGAAAGGTTTGGCTGAATACCAGTGCAGTTATCATTTACTTATCAGCGATTCAAAATGTTAAGTAATCAATATGACGTAGTGTAATAATTTATAAAGTTCATGTAACACTTTTCTATATGAAACATTTCATCTACTGTCATCAGCTGTTTTAGGCATATAAAAAAACTGATAAAACACTGATGGTAAAATCTTATAATCTGACCAAATAATGATGAATATCTGATCCAAACCAATAAATGTGAAAATGGCATTAGAGGGAAATTTGTATTCCAACATGTGACACAACATAATTGACAAAAAGATGAATATGACAGTACACTGCAACTTTGCAATAATGGCATACAATTAGGGATGATCGAATAGCTTTGGATAACTCCTTATCCGAATAGCTGCATCGGGAATTCGGCTTCCTGGAGCGCTCTCGATAATCATCTGTTCCGAAACGCTGCCGCATGTGTCGTGGCTGTGTGACAGTCACAACATGCATGGAGATCCCATCAAACAGGCTCTCCATGTGTGTGTTGTGACTGTCACACTGCAGCTGCGGCTCGGAACAGATGAATATCGGGAGCGCTCCAGGTGTTTGGGTTCCCAATACAGCTATTCAGTAAGCGCTATAACTATTCAGATAAGGAGTTATCCCTACATACTATGATATATAAATGGTTTTCTGGGATATAACATTTAAGGGTTCCCTCATCAGAAATATTAGAAGTGTTTGATCCATGGTGGTCTGACTCCCATGACTCGCTGCTTAGCAGATCCAAAGGGGTTTGCTTTATTAGGGTAGCCTTTTCACTGTCATAACTAACACAATTTTGTCTATGTCTGTATGGTTTTGTCTCATACTTAGGCCAAGCTGGGATAATAGGTGCTTTCCACCCAAGAATAAACTTTTGTCAAGCAATGTCGCTTGACGATTATTAACAGTGTATAATATAAACAGTGTTAGGATTTGCCTTTGCTGGCCAGTTTGAATGGTCATCAAGTGACCACAAGCATGAAATTTGTACACATGGTCACATGCCGACTAGATCCTCATCTGCGTCTTTCAATCTTCATTCTTCTGAAGACTGCTCAAACCGTCTAGCAGAGCTTATTTCTACCAGTGTGTGTATTACACACTTTTAGTATTCGGCAAGCTACACTACTTACCGAAAGTTTTCCATGGGGGTGGAAAACCCCTTTAATACCTAGTGGCATGCACAGCTACATGGCTAATAGTAATAGTAGTTTTGTGTTGGATAATGCATGTAATAGGGTGATGAAAGACATACTAATTATACATGAAAAGTATTTACGTCGATGTACTTAAACAAGAATGACATGAAGACAGGATGCTAAACATTAGGAAGGGAATGTCATTGCAAGATTTCCTGCAGATTTTGTAAATAAAAGAACACTTGAACTGACTAACCCAAGTGCTGCTAATAGAGATCGCACTTCATACTTACTTGGTTTTACACATAGATCTTGAAAATCAAAACAACACTTTCCGGAATCAACACAATGTGTATTGCAGCTGCAATCAGTTTCTCGAATACTGTCGGTGTCGAAGCATCTGTTCCTACATGACACTAGGAAAGCAAAAAGAAAAAAGTTTATTAGAACTGGACTTACTGTTTAGAGGGTATTAAAAATACGGACACCACAGGGGACACTTTTTTTTGCTTACAGCCCCAATTCCCAAAAAAAGTTGAAACACTGAAATGTAAAGAAAACCAGAATACAATGAATTTTTAAATGGAATGGAAAAATATCTAATTTTCAACTTCTGATCTGTGTTCTGGGCTCTGTTGTAAATAGAATATTGCTATAAGTAATTTCCAAATTATTGCATCCTTGTTTTCTTTACATTTCACACAGTATCTCAATATTTTTGGAGTTGGGGTTGTAAATACACGCTTTTATCAATAGAGTTTGATTAAATTAAATGTGCTTTTGCAAGATTTCTGTTTAACTTGGACACTTTGCAAATCACTTTATCAGGGGATTTGTTTTAGTTTGTTAAAAAAAATGTAAGTGACTTCCAAATCCCTGCTTTTTCCCCGTGTATTTGCCTGCCGGCAGCTGTATTGATAACCAAACATAGGTGCTACCAACATCTGTACTCCAAGTAACTGTCTGCTCCTCTATAGGTACCGTTACACTAAACGACTTACCAACGATCACGACCAGCGATACGACCTGGCCGTGATCGTTGGCAAGTCGTTGTGTGGTCGCTGGGGAGCTGTCACACAGACAGCTCTCTCCAGTGACCAACGATCAGGGGAAAGACTTCGGCATCGTTGAAACTGTCTTCAACGATGCCGAAGTCCCCGGGTAACTAGGGTAAACATCGGGTTACTAAGCTCAGGGCCGCGCTTAGTAACCCGATATTTACCCTGGTTACCATTGTAAAAGTTAAAAAAAAACAGTACATACTCACATTCCGATGTCTGTCACGTCCCCCGGCGTCAGCTTCCCGCACTGACTGTGTCAGCGCCAGCCGGCCGTAAAGCAGAGCACAGCGGTGACGTCACCGATGTGCTCTGTTTTACGGACGGACGGCCGGGTTACTGAGCGTCACCGATGTGCTCTGCTTTACGGCCGGCCGGCCGGGTTACTAAGCGCGGCCCTGCGCTTAGTAACCCGATATTTACCCTGGTTACCAGTGAACACATCGCTGGATCAGCGTCACACACGCCGATTCAGCGATGACAGCGGGTGATCAGCGACCAAAAAAAGGTCCTGATCATTCCCAGCGCCCAACGATCTCCCAGCAGGGGCCTGATCGTTGGTCGCTGTCACGCATAATGATTTCGTTAACGATATCGTTGCTACGTCACAAAAAGCGTGATGTTGCAATGATATCGTTAACGAAATCGTTATGTGTGAAGGTAGTGTGTTAGTGTTCTGCTTATCAGAATGATAAACTAGCAGGGTGATCTCCAGAGTTAGTGGAAGCAAGGTGCTGAGGTGACCCTTCACTGCCATCATCTGTACTCCAAGTAACTGTTCACTCCTCTGAGTGTTCTGCTTATCAGAACAATCTACTACAGCAGGGTGATCGATAAAGTTAGTGAAAGTAAGGCGCTGAGCTGACCCTTTCACTGCCATTATCTCTACTCCAAATCAATACATTCTAATTACATGAATGCAGCTAAAGGTAAGCAAACATGCTGGGAGAAAACAGGGAATTTGAAGCCACTTACCTGTAAATTATTTAGAAGAACGATAAATATTGTAATAAAGTGGTTTGCAAAATGTAATATCTTTCCATGCTGGACAAAATTATTAAAAACGAAATAAAAGTTTAATTACTATTTAAAAATGTAAAACTGTTTATAACTTCAGCCTACATCCTCTGTATCACTATACATAGCAGACTGCAGAGTTTGTTAAGTCAAAACCAACAGTGAGGTTTTTGAGCAGAAAGCAGGATTTGTAACCCTTATGACTGCATCAAAGTTCGCTTTTTATATTGTCATCATGTAAGGGACCATTATTATTATTTATTTATATAGCACCATTTATTCCATGGAGCTGTACATGAGAAAGGCTTACATACAAATTACAGATATCACTTACAGTAAACAAACTAACAATCACAGACTTAAGGTACCGTCACACTCAGCAACTTTGCAAAGAGAACGACAACGATCCGTGACGTTGCAGCGATCTGGATAGCGATCTCGTTGTGTTTGACACGCAGCAGCGATCTGGATCCCGCTGTGCCATCCCTGGTTGGAGCTAGAAGTCCAGAACTTTATTTCGTCGCCAGGTCGGCATGTATCGTCATGTTTGACATCAAAAGCAACGACGCCAGCAACAAGCATAGGGCCCCTAGATGTGTGTCGGATCGGTACACTCCAGCTGTTTGACATGGAGCTAACAACCAGCGAGAACGAGAAGTGAGTCGCCGTTACATCACTGGATCGCTCCTGCATCGTTCTGGAGTTGCTGTGTTTGACGTCTCTACAGCGACCTAAACAGCGACGCTGCAGCGATCTAGTTTAGGTCGCCTCGTTGTCTATATCGCTGCAGCGTCGCTGAGTGTGACGGTACCTTTATACAGAGGGGAGAGAACCCAGCCCTTGAGGGCTTACATCCTATGGGATAGTGGGGAAGGAGACAGTAGGTTGGGGGGTTGCAGCATCTCCGTTGTTGGTGAGACGGTAGCTCTGGTAGTGGTGAGGAGGCAGCGGGGGTCAGTGCATGCTGTAAGCTTTCTGAAGAGGTGGGTTTTCAGGTTCCGTCTGAAGGATCCGAATATGGTTGATAGTCGGACGTGTTGGGGCAAAGAATTCCAGAGCATGGGGGATATTCGGGAGATGTCTTGGAGGCGATTGAGTGAGGAGCGAATAAGTGCGGAGGAGAGAAGTAGGTCTTGAGATGACAAAAAATTACGTGAGGGAAGATATCGGGAGATTAGTTCAGAGACATATGGAGGAGATAGGTTATGGATGGCTTTGTAGGTCAGTATTAGTAATTTGAACTGGATACGCTGAGGGAATGGGAGCCAGTAAAGAAATTTACAGAGGGGAGAAGCGGAAGAGTAGCGAAGAGAGAGATGAATTAGTCGGGCAGCACAGTTAAGGATGGACTGGAGAGGTGCAAGAGTGTTAGCAGGGAGGCCACAGAAAAGGATGTTGCAGTAGTAGAGGCGGGAGATGATGAAGGCATGCACAAGCATTTTAGTAGATTGAGGGTTGAGGAAAGGACGGATTCTGGAGCTATTTTTGAGCTGTAGGCGACAGGAGGTGGAAAAAGCTTGGATGTGCGGTTTGAAAGGCAGGGCAGAGTCAAGGGTTACTCCGAGGCAGTGGACTTTCAGTACAGGGGAAAGAGTGATGTTGTTAATTGTGATAGATATTTCAGGTAAGGAAGATCTGTGAGATGGAGGAAAGATGATGAGTTCAGATTTGTCCACATTGAGTTTGAGGAAGCAAGAGGAGAAGAAGGAGGATATGGCTGATAGAAACTCTGGGATTCTGAACAGCAGAGGTGACGTCGGGGCCAGTGAGGTAGATCTGAGTGTCATCAGCATAAGGCCGGGATCACACACAGCGAGATACGGCCAAGTCTCGCAGGTTAAAACCAAGCTCTGGCACCGGCACTCCAGAGCGGAGCGTGCGGCCGCACAGCAATACATTGAGCTGCACGCTCCGCTCCGGAGTGCTGGTGCCAGAGCTTGTTTTTAACCTGCGAGACTCGGCCGTATCTCGCTGTAGTGTGACTCCGGCCCAAAGGTGGTACTGGAATCCATGGGACTTTATGAGTTGCCCCAGGCCAAGTGTATAGATTGAGAAGAGTAGGGGTCCTAGAACAGAGCCTTAGAGCCTTGGGGGACTCCAACAGAGAGAGTATGGGATGCGGTTCTTCTCCACTATTAGGGTGTGTCACTGAGTTGTAATCAAGGCTACCTGGTTAGGGACCCACTCAGAAGCTTCGCCCCCCCCCCCCCCCGAACCAAAACCCTAGCTATGCCTCTGATTAAACCCATTTTAAAAAATGCATGATTTAAGTAAAACAATACCTTCAATGGTTTTTAAATTCTTTAAAAGCTATTAATACCTCTACAATCAAATTTTATTACCTAAATATAGCTAAAATATTTTTTCAAAAAACTTTTATTAAGTTTTGAATAAAAAATTGCTTACTGTTTTGTGTGTATACAGTGCCAGACTTGTGTCTCTGTGGTAACAGATGCCAACCAAAGATACAAACAAATCCTATGTAGTCTGATCCTGCAGCCGCACCGCCTTCCATCTGTCTGCTACGTTTTGTTATCATACATTCATCAGGGTGGCAAGAAAAGAGTTTGATTTTACAATCAGACAGCACATAATCTGTTTGTGCTTTGTAATCATGCTGATGCATTGGAGCTGTAGACATTTTTTAATTCAGCTTCAATCATTCATGCAAATGTGGACGTAACCAATAAATATTATAGTAAGCATATAATTTTAAGAAATCATCAGTAAATATTTTCATGGTCATTTTGACATATCGTCACGTTTTCCACTATCATCAGTTATAAGTCTTCCCTAATACTTCAGTTATAGACACTCCAGCTTTTACAGACATGAAGAAACTGATTGGCAACAGAAATGTAATAGGATTATAATGGGCTATTCTACACAATGCAGGTGTTACACACGCTATTTAAACACGTGACTATATAAGAAAATGTATTCATTTTTTATTATTATGCATTGCCTACATGGTGCCATCATATTCTGCAGCACTTTACATACATTATCATCACTGTCCCCATTAGGGCTCACAATCTACAATCCCTATCAGAGCCTTCTTCACACACAATCACCCCTGTTATTTACATGTACGTGTTATTGCAATAACACTAGAATTACTGCATGTTTCATAATACCTATAACTACCACTTGGGGTCATTTTGACCCCCATTCAAAAGTACTGTCCTGGTAGTAAAAATAACTTTTTTTGACAATAAAATTAAAGAACATTTATTTTTACTTAGTAGAAACAGTGTTGAGATCAAGTACAGCAGTTTAAACACATTTTCCTTATCCAATATTTAACACAAACAGTACTTTTTCCGCTTTCCCAGTGCATTTTAGACAGACTGGTTTGTTACAGCTTGCACAAGTTTCAAACATTCTGTTTTCATTGCATCTTCAATCTTCCCATTTTTGACACTTACGGATTTCTTGTCCTTTTGTTTGTTGTCCAGACAATACAGATAACGTGCCACGTCTTGATTCCAAATGATTCTTGCAAAGCTCTAATGCAAGCTGAAGAATGAACTCACGTCTGCCAATTTGACTCCCAGTTGCTGTTCCATAGAGTATTCTTGCTTTTATAGCTGCTAAATCAAGTATATTACAAAACACCTGAAAAGGCCATCGGCGGCTTTCAGATTTTGTGGTGTACTTTCAAGTTATTTGGTCTACTGTGTCCACTCCAACATTTGATTTATGGTGAAATGTTATTGTTTCTATTTTTTTCTCTTGTCGTTTCCAACTTCTACATCTGGGTGAAAGGCTACTGAGCAAAATGATATTCTTATGTGCCTTAACTTGGTAAAGTAAGAGTGATGTCACCATTCTTCATCAGAGTAGTCTCGTATGTATATGTTTGTTGCTTTTTTGCCAAAGATGGAATCTCTTTCCTTGCATGATTCATCGTTCCCACAATTCTCGTTCTCTTTGCTTCTCAGCGTATTGTCATGTTTCAATTAGGTGAAAAAGTTATCTGTAGTAACATTTTGTTCCTTGTTCAAAAAATGATACATTAGTTTGAGAACAACATGTTTTGCAAGAGGCTGATCAGCCAGTTATTCATCATTTCCCAAATATGGAAACCCATTGCAGAAGGATTTGCATTCTATGGCAGCTACTAGCCGGAACTTTATTCCAATTTTGTTCGGCTTATTGGCTATATACAGTATTAGGTGAACGGACATCTTTATTCAGTTGGAAAAAGCTGTTCATCACCTGTCAGGTTTTGTCCATGTTTGTAACACAGTATGCAATTTTCAATGAAGCGATTCCACACTTCAGAAAATAAAGCAAACTTGTCATTCTTCAGTGTATCAGATCTGGTGGATTTTATGTCACATTGCACAAATCGCATCAATTCTTCGAACATACTTCTCAGCATAATGTCCTGAGAGAAGCGAGGACCCCAAGTACTTGACCACAAGGTTTTTACAGAAAAACCTTTTGCATTATATGCGCCCCACACATATAACATTGCAATAAATGTATTGACTTTGATAAGAGAAACAGTTCATTTATCATCTTCAAGTCTCTGAGGAGCCTCCGTTACTCTACACTTTTTTTTGTGGTGAAGTATAGGTTTATGAATTAGTAACCTTCACGCACTTGATATGTACCCATTGATGATCTCTCTTATGTCATAAGGGGTGGGTCCAGATGTAGTATGTTTTGTTGGGCCAGCTAGCCAGTAGAAGCTGAAGAACTGTGGACAACTTCCCACACACTTCCATGGTGACAAGTCTCTTAAAAATCTACAGCAGTTGGAATGTCCACTCTACCTTTCTTTTTCCCTCCGTATCCAATATCTTGTGGTTGGGTCCCTCATCCTCTAACTCTCAGTCATTCTATGTAGCGGGGGTGTCCCTGCATGCTGCCTCTCTTCCCTGGCCGGGACGCAGATTCACTCACCGCTTTGGCTTCAGTCCAGCACTCCATACACCTACCTCATAGGCTGCTGCACGTGGTATATGCATGGCACACAGATCCTCAGGTATTGTGTTTAGGACGTGTGCGTGTGAGAAGACCGCAAGCATGTAGGATGCAGTAATGGACTGTATACAGACCAAGGGTGATAGGGGTTTATTATACAGCAGAAACTCCACGCAGGGAGAAAACAGAGGGATATTATTCCCTAAAACAGCAAATGGCTAATGGGGGTAACTTAAGAAACACGAACAAGTAAAGCAGACAATTCAATTAAATATAACATGGCTCAGACGCCAGTTGTGGTCAAACTCCTGCCTGTGACTGGGGCCGCTTAGATGGCATCGCAGTGGGAGTCTGTCGCAGTCCTGAGTAAGATGGGGTAGTATCTCCTGATGTTGGCAGTGTCCTCTCGTGGTCCTTACGATGGTGACAACTCCTCGGGATCCTGACGCGGTTCTTGGGTCCAGCAGATGAGGAGATGAAGAGGGAAACGTCCTTATCCTCAGCGGTAAGTATCCCAACACTACGGAGACCTGCAGCACTGCCCAAACACAGTTTACAATGGACAATCTGATTTGCTGTGCCGTATCGATGTGTACCTAAGTCTCGTTCACAGACCTTGTCTCTCACGGTCAGTGCTGTCAGCGGGGGTGACTGCAGCAGCGGTCGCAGCGATATCAGCGGGGACAGAGGTGTCTGAGTGGTACCCAGTCGGTAGTCTCCTGTCAAAGCGCTTTGACATCCCAGGCTCTGCTCTACTCTGCCCAGTCGCCTCAAAGCTGATTTTACCTCCCAGACATCTCGCGCACTCGATGTTCCTGCCCAAACTGTTTGAATCCTTGTGCGCGAATATCCTCTCAGCTTGACCAAGCCCCCTTCTCTCGAGTACAGGGAGCGGTCCCGTGCTTTAAGCTTTCCCCCTGTAATTTAGGTGACAGCCCTGACGGTTCTGGACCCATTATGGAGGAGATATACCTAGTTGGTTTCTTCCCTTACACGCACATGCTCCCTCCTTTAAAGGGGCCGCGTGCATTGTCATTAAGCATCCCCAGCCAATGGCTGGGAGACACTTATTATTTAAGGCACCTTCACCTGCATGGAGGTGCCTGTGCGATGTTGTTAGTCTGTTTCCAAACAAGCTTGCTAGTTCTGAAGTCCCTGTCCTCTTTCAATGCTGGTCCCTCTAGTGTCTGTCCATCCCTAACCACCTTGATAGTGTTTGTTTTCTCAGTCTGTATTACAGCCGGATCAGCCTGCACCTGCCATGCCAGTCTGTATAACAGCCAGACCCGCCTGCACCTGCGTGCAATTCTGTATAATAGCCGGACCCGCCGTGCCAGTCTGTATAACAGCCGGGCCCACCTATACCTGCCATGCCAGTCTGCATGTCAGCAGGAACCCTTAACACCTGCCAGTGCCATCCTGTATATCAGCAGCACCAGTAAAGTGCCTGCTTGTATCAGCTGCCCTCTCCTTCGGAGCCGTTCTAGCTATCAGTCCTTTGGGGGTCAGCTGCCGTGCATCCGAGGTCTGTCTTAAGGTACTGTCACATTTAGTGATGCTGCAGCGATATAGACTGCGATATAGATCGCTGCAGAGTCGCTGTTTAGGTCGCTAGGAGATGTCAAACACGGCAACAGCTGAACGATGCAGGAGCGATCCAGTGACGTACTTATCGTTCTCGCTGGTCGTTGCTCCATGAAAAAACATTGCAGGCATCGTTGCTTTTGCTGTCAAACAGGAGGAATCACGCCGACCTAATGACCAACTAAAGTTCTGGACTTTCAGCGACGACCAGCGATGTCACAGCAGGATCCTGATCGCTGCTGCGTGTCAAACACAATGAGATCGCTATCCAGGACGCTGCAACGTCACGGATCGTTGTCGTTCTCGTTGGAAAGTTGTTCAGTGTGAAGGTACCTTTAGAGTAGAACCTAGGTGTTCATTGGGAGCTAAATCAAATCCCACCATCAGGGGCTCAAGTGAAGAGTCAGGTGCTCACCCAGTTATGCCCCTTCAGGAAAAGAAAAATAAGGCATAATTAAAAACAGGTGAAAAATAGCAAAATCTAGACAAAAAATGTACAATATTGTATCAGACATTTTATCTAAAAAATGTTCTGGGTGTTCCCCATTTTTCTGCCAAAGTAGAGCAAGAAACTAATTTACATTTATGAATGTGTTGCAACTGACTGGCATAAAGTCACGAATCTGGTATTTCTTGTTTTAACATTTGCCAAAAAGTTGACTTTCCCAGGATGGCTTGGCAGTATGTAAAACATATGTGACAAAACAATGATGATTTATGCAATCACTCAAGGAGTATTTGCAGTACATGACCCATTAATCTCAGGCTTAATATTCCTTAATGATAGATATATAACATGATTGTATTAGGCATGTGTGACACACTGATCCTTACACTACTGCCCGACAGGTGCACATTTACACCAATATTTAGGGGGAATTTAGGGGGGGAAATGTCCATGTCTTTAACAAATGAGTACACTTGGACAAAAATCTGTTTCTAGACTTTTTAAAAATTAGTTATAAAATATGTCTGAACTCTCATTCACACGTCTAGAACATATATATATATATATATATATATATATATATATATATATACTGTTTATATTATAGTCTATGGGGTTGTTCTCATTTCCATTGTTTCTGTAGACCCTATGTCCATGAAAATATCATATAGACATGTCCATATTTCATCGGTTTCATGGATGAAAATCATCCATTCAAGCTATGGGTCTGTGAAAATCTTAACGTTAACAGGAATCTGTCAGTAGGAACAACCATCCTAAGCTGTCTACATGGGCATGTAGGTATCACTTTATTCAGCTTCCTATGACTTATGTGCCCATATACAGTTGTGCTCAAAAGTTTACATATCCCCACAGAATTTTTGCTTTCTTGGCCTTTTTTCAGACAATATGAATGACAACATTCATATTTTCATTATGATTTTAAAAAGAGAAAACACAGTAGTTTGACAATAAATGTCTTCACCCAACCACTAACCACGAGTGGAGAAAAAGATTTGATATTATCAATCATATTCTCTGAAAAAAAGGCCAAGGAAGCAAAAATTCTGCCGGGGTATGTAAACTTTTGAGCACAACTGTAGATGGCTTAGGAGGTTTAAACTGCTTCAAGTCTGTGTTTGAGATTTCAGAAGTTCCATTCAATTTGCTGATACTGTAAATTCTGTGTTTTTCTTGCATGCAAAATGCAATATGTGAACAAGCCATAAGGCTAAGTTCCCATCATGAGTATTTGGTGTATTTTTGATGTTGCAGATTTTCTAAATTAGGTAGCATGTTTTTTCCCTCTGTTTTAACATGCTTTTTATAGTGGTCCTGACGCTGGATTTTTGTTTCTTCTTGACATGTCACGTTTGAGATAAAGCTTTGGTTTTGATACTTTCTGGCATTTATTGACTATTGATACAGTCATGTACGGATTACATGCATTTTTAGGGTGTTTCACAATGGAAAAGGGTATGCTTTTTTTGCCTGTAGACTTAAGTGTGAAAACGTGCACATAAAACTCAGAGTACCAGCAAGAGGAACTGAAATGTTGTGGATTTCAAAAAACGTGCCGCAGGTCAGTTTACACAGCAAAAACAAAAAAGCACAGCGGGCCAAAGATTTCTATATATAAAGTTTTACCTGTTTTTTTCATAGCAAAATTAAGCAAAATCAAAAACTCACAAAAAACTAATAGTGGAAACTTAAAGAGGTTGTCCACTACTTTAGCACTGATGACCTACCCTCAGGATAGGTCATCAATGTCTGATCAGTTGGGGTCTGGCACTTGGCACCACGCCAATCAGCTGTTATCCGTGGCAGCCAATGGACGGAAGTACTTACTTGCGGAGCTGGCTGTTTTCTAAAATACGGAGGTGGATGTGCAGTACCCTGCCTCGGACACAGTCAGAAGATGGAGCAATTCCACAAGTGAGTACTTCTGGCCAGCGACCACTGAGAATAGCTGATTGTTGGGGATGAAGGGTTTCACACCTCGACCGATCAGACATTGTTGACCTATCTTAAAGATAGGTCATCAGTGCTATAGTGGACCTTTTTAACCTAAAACATCCTCCCATATAAGTGAACTCCCACACAGTTCGCTAATGTTAGTTGAGCTAACACACAACTTTTTGGATACGAGACAGACCCCCCCACTCCATCTTAAAACAACCAGAACTACAGTAAAGCTAGACTCTGGAATAAATACACAAATACATTATTTTGGTGGTCAAAATGGACACAGCTTTATTTAAATCACAGGATTAAAACAAATACAGTAAGAGTCAGATGAAGTGCTAGTACATTGGGATTCTCAAGTACTGTGATATCCCCAGCTGTCTGACATACAGCAACAGGACAGACAGCCATAAAGGAGCTGCACGCACTGGCTTGCCATTCAAGCGGGGCCAGTAAACTTTCAGGGCACCAATGACCCTATTATCCTTTTCTTAACCACTGTGCCCACCCCTGATTGAAGTTACAATTACTACATTTTTAAGGCTGTCCACCAAAGCCGAGCCTGTTCACCACCATGAGGTTTCACATCTTCTATTAGTTAACATGAGGCCACCTTACCTTGTCTTCAACTTCCACCTGACTCCTAAACCGCAAACTTGTAACGAGTTATAACTTCCAAGCCATGTATGACACTTTATATATTTATTTTATTTTCTTTATAAATGAATGACTTATTTCACTTGGGTAAACTTATAAAGTAAGTGCCCCTGCAAAAGCAATCAGGGGACTAAACTTGGTAAACCTCTGACTCAGGGCAGTCCCACACGTCCAGATAATTCCGGTACCGCCCGTGTGCCCACTGGGTACCACTCGCACCGTGCAGGAGACAGCGCTAAAGTTCAGTGCTGTCCCCTGCATCTGGTGCTGAAGCCGCCATTCATATCTTCTCTGCAGCAGCGTTTGCTGTAAAGAAGATATGAATATTCCTTTTTTTTTTTTTGTTTCTCGTGTTTAAAATAAAGATTTACTTACTGTAGCGCTGTCTCCTGCACGGCACACGGGCTGCAGACGGACAACGTCCGTGTGCGGTATGTTTTACACGGACCCATTGACTTTAATGGGTCCGTGTAATCCGTGCGCTCCCACGAACACTGACATGTCTCCGTGTTTGGCACACGGAGACACGGTCTGCAAAAAATCAATGACATCTGCACAGATGCATTGATTTGAATGTGTCTACGTGTGTCAGTGGCTCCGCTGCGTGAGGAAACTGTCACCTCACGTACCGGAGACACTGACGTGTGATACCGGCCTCACAAAGAGTCATCCTACAGCGCTCAGGAGAGGAAAAATCCCCCCTGTGCAGGATACCTCTAGGAAACCTCTTCTCTTGAGCTTAGAGGTTAGTGCTAATGTTAACTCTTTATAGCCATGATATAATTGGACCTGGTACAAGATATACAATGGGTAATTAAACGAATACAATAACGCATTCATCATTATACAAGTAATGGTTAAATGGGTGAAAAAATGCTGAAAGAAGTGACATGGTCTACTGTATGTCCAAAAAAACCATGCAAAGCACAAAATACCGATGACAAAAATAATGTACATACATGACATTTCTAAAATCTCATAGGCTTTGCTGGTACTGTAAAAAGCAGCTGCAAATTAGCAACAAAAAAGCGCAGCAAAAAAACACAGCAAAAGTCCAGTGTGAACTTTGCCTAAGGCCGGGGTCACACTTGCGAGTGCAATGCGAGAAACTTGCGCGAGTCTCTTGCATCAATACCCGGCATTGCCGCCGGCACTCAGCTCCGTAATGTGCAGTTGCATGTATTTCTATGCAGCTGAACGCTCCGGTCCTGAGTGTCGGCGGCAGTGCCGGGTATCGATGCGCGAGTTTCTCGCATTGCACTCGCAAGTGTGACCCTGGCATAACACAGTATTGCTATATATAATATGTACCAGCTTAGAGACAAGCCTCCCTAGCAAATAGTATTTTCTAGTTTGGTCACAATTACATCCACTTTTCGGCAAACAGGACAAGATGGTGTACAGTCTTTTAGCCCCTGAATGGGAACATTAATTCTTTTTCATTCACCAACAACAGAAATCTCGAAAACAATGAAGGATTGAAGCACAAAAAATAATACAAACTTGCAGAACTTTTCATTATTAGGGTTCACTCACACTAGTATATAAAAAAAAAATCAGTCCCATTCTCATCCAGGAAAGTGAGACGATTTTCACTCACTTGCTGTCCGTATTCAATCCTTTTTTCACTCAGCATTTACATTTACATTTATAGGACCATTTGCAGTTTCCTATGCTACAGAATTGTAATGTATCTGTAAAAATCGGATGTCACTCTAATGGTCCATATGTCATCTGATTTTTTTCTGATTGCAGAGTGAAATCGCAGCACACTGTGATTTAGTTCTCATGCCTAATAAAGCTGAGAAAAAAATAGGCAGATCTGCACTTTCTCATTGCATAACATTGGTCCAAGTGCAATCCGATTTTTTTCTGGCTTTGCACTTGTCCGATTTATACACTAGTGTGAGCGAGCCCTAAAAGAAGAAAACTCATAGAAGAAATATATAATCCACCAGTCTTAAAGACAAAAAAAATGTAGATTGGTGATACCTAATGGCCTTTCCGGTTGTTTCTCTTTTGTTTTTAGTCCCAAGCCCAAACCTAATCCAAGTGACATCACAACCAGCGCAACAAGAAGCACCTGTAAGAGAATGTGAAATGTATAAATGATCTTATACAGCATGATTAATTAATATAACACTTTTTTTCAGTTTATAAGCTCGTATATAGTTAAGATAGTTAGAATATACTCATAATCGACAGATATGCTGCACAATGGGTATGTGTATGTTCATATGTAGCAGATTTCTTGTAGAAATTTTTGTAAGTGAAAATTAGCCCTGATCATCTGCAACAAGAAAACGTTACATGCAAATTTGGCAGTAGATTTTATCTACCACATTAGGTTAAGTTCCTAACCTAATTTATAGAAGTCTCATACTCATGTGCTTTTTTTGCTCTGCGTAAACTGACCTATGATCTGTGTTTGATATCCACAAAATATAAACTTTTCTTGTGGGAACGCTGAGGTTTATGTGCAGATTTTCCCCATAGACTTGTATTAGATGTGAAAAATCCATAGGTAAAAAATCCATATGTGTTCCATACATGACTGTTTCAATAAAGCTTTGTCAAAGCCAAATATTAGGAAGTATCAAAAACAAAGCAGCTTTATTCAAAACTTGACATCCCAAAAATAGAAAAAAAATCTAAAAAAAGTAAAAAAAATACAGGTAACCTAATAGGCTTCATTCAGACATTTTTGATTTTATCATTAACCCCTTTCTGACATCGGACGTACTATCCCGTCAAGGTGGGCTGGGCCTGTATGACCACCGACAGGATAGTACGTCATACGCGATCGGCCACGCTCACGGGGGGAGTGCGGCCGATCGCAGCCGGGTGTCAGCTGACTATCGCAGCTGACATGCGGCACTATGTGCCAGGAGTGGTCACGGACCGCCCCGCCACATTAACCCCCAGCACAGTGCGATCAAACATGATCGCAGTGTTCCAGCGGTATAGGGAAGCATCGCGCAGGGAGGGGGCTCCCTGCGGGCTTCCCTGAGACCCCCGGAGAAACGCGATGTGATCTCGTTGCTGTGAGGGTCTCTTACCTCCTCCTCCCTGCAGCAAACCCGGATCCAAAATGGCCACGGGGCTGCATCCGGGTACTGCAGGGAGGTGGCTTACCAGCACCTGCTCAGAGCAAGCACTGGTAAGCCTGAAGGAGTGCACGTCAGATCGCTGATCTGACACAGTGCACAGTGCCCCCCCTGAGGCAATGTTATAGTGTAAAAAAAAATATTCGCATGTTTAAAAAAAATAAAAAAAATTCCTAAAAAAAAAAAAAAAAAAAAAAATATTGTTCCTATAAATACATTTCTTTATCTAAATAAAAAACAATAAAAGTACACATATTTAGTATCGCCACGTCCGTAACGACCCCACCTATAAAACTATATCACTAGTTAACCCCTTCAGTGAACACAGTAAAAAAAAAAGGCAAAAAACAACGCTTTATTATCATACCGCCAAACAAAAAGTGGAATAACACGCGATTAAAAAGACTGATATAAATAACCATGGTACCGCTGAAAACGTCATCTTGTCCCGCAGAAAACGAGCTGCCATACAGCGTCATCAGCGAAAAAATAAAAAAGTTATAGTCCTCAGAATAAAGCGATGCAAAAATAATTATTTTTTCTATAAAATAGTTTTTATCATATAAAAGCGACAAAACATAAAAAAATGATATAAATGAGGTATCGCTGTAATCGTACGGACCCGAAGAATAAAACTGCTTTATCAATTTTACTAAACGTGGAACAGAATAAACGCCTCCCCCAAAAAAAAATTCATGAGTAGCTGGTTTTTGGTCATTCTGCCTCACAAAAATCGGAATAAAAAGCAATCAAAAAATGTCATGTGCCCGAACATGTCACCAATAAAAACGCCAACTCGTCCTGCAAAAAACAAGACCTCACATGACTCTGTGGACCCAAATATGGAAAAATTATAGCTCTCAAAATGTGGTAACGCAAAAAATATTTTTTGCAATAAAAAGCGTCTTTCAGTGTGTGACGGCTGCCAATCATAAAAATCCACTAAAGAACCTGCTATAAAAGTAAATCAAACCCCCCTTCATCTCCCCCTAAGTTAGGGAAAAATTAAAAAATTTAAAAAATGTATTTATTTCCATTTTCCCATTAGGGTTAGGGTTAGGGCTAAAGTTAGGGTTAGGGTTTGGATTACATTTACGGTAGTGAATAGGGTTGGGATTAGGATTAGGGGTGTGTCAGTGTTAGAGGTGTGGTGAGGATTACCGTTGGGATTAGGGTTAGGGGTGTGTTTGGATTAGGGTTTTAGTTATAATTGGGGGTTTCCTGTTGTGAATTCTGTTGTCGAACTCCCTCCTATGGTCATGAATGGTACTTCGGCGAGTTCTGTCTATGGACTCCCTCTGGTGGCTGTGAGTGGAGCTGCTGCTTCTGAGGTTCCTTACACAGGTGACGTGGTTTATCCTTTGGTTGGCTGCTCTATTTAACTCCACTCAGATCGTTACTCCATGCTAGCTGTCAATGTTCCTGCATTGGTTCAGTTCGCTCTTGGATCTTTCTGGTGACCTGTCTGCTCCAGCAGAAGCTAAGTCCCTGATAGTTATTATTTGTTCATTGTTTTCTTGTCCAGCTGGATATCATGATTTTGCCTTGCTAGCTGGAAGCTCTGGGATGCAGAGTGGCATCTCCGCACCGTTAGTCGGTGCGGAGGTCTTTTTGCACACTCTGCGTGGTCTTTTGTAGTTTTTGTGCTGACCGCAAAGATACCTTTCCTATCCTCTGTCTGTTTAGTAAGTCTGGCCTCCCTTTGCTAAAATCTGTTTCATTTCTGTGTTTGTGACTTCATCTTAACTCACAGTCAATATATGTGGGGGGCTTCCTTTACCTTTGGGGAATTTCTCTGAGGCAAGGTAGGCTTTATTTTCTTTCTCTAGGGCTAGCTAGCTCTTAGGCTGTGAAGAGGCGTCTAGGGAGTGTCAAGAACGCTCCACGGCTATTTCTAGTTGTTGTGATAAGATTAGGGGTTGCGGTCAGCAGAGCTCCCACATCCCAGAGCTTGTCCTGTGTCAGTTTAACTATCAGGTCGTGCCGGGTGCTCCTAACCACCAGGTCCATAACAGTACAGCTGGCCCAAAGTATTAATGCATCTCAATAGAGGGATAAGAGAAGTTCTGAGACCATTTTTTTTTCTTTGCACTGTGTTTTGTCTTTCTTTTCCCCTAAACCTTTGGGTGGTTCAGGACACAGGTGTAGATATGGACATTCAAGGTCTGTCCTCTTGTGTGGATCATCTCACTGCAAGGGTACAAAACATTCAAGATTTTGTGGTTCAGAATCCGATGTTAGAACCTAGAATTCCTATTCCTGATTTGTTTTCTGGGAATAGATCTAGGTTCTTGAATTTCAAAAATAATTGTAAACTGTTTCTAGCTTTGAAACCCCGCTCCTCTGGTGAACCCGTCCAACAAGTAAAAATCATTATTTCTTTGTTGCGTGGTGACCCTCAAGACTGGGCATTTTCCCTTGCGCCAGGAGATCCTGCATTGCGTGATGTTGATGCGTTTTTTCTGGCGCTTGGATTGCTTTATGATGAACCAAATTCAGTGGATCAGGCAGAGAAAATCTTGCTGGCTTTGTGTCAGGGTCAGGATGAAGCGGAGGTTTACTGTCAGAAGTTTAGAAAGTGGTCTGTGCTTACTCAGTGGAATGAATGTGCCCTGGCGGCAATTTTCAGAAAGGGTCTTTCTGAAGCCCTTAAAGATGTCATGGTGGGATTTCCCACGCCTGCTGGTCTGAATGAGTCTATGTCCTTGGCCATTCAGATCGATCGGCGCTTGCGTGAGCGCAAAGTTGTGCACCATTTGGCGGTATTCTCTGAGCATAGGCCTGAGCCTATGCAGTGTGATAGGACTTTGACCAGAGCTGAACGACAAGAACACAGACGTCGGAATGGGCTGTGTTTTTACTGTGGTGAATCCACTCATGCTATCTCCAATTGTCCTAAGCGCACTAAGCGGTTCGCTAGGTCTGCCACCATTGGTACGGTACAGTCTAAATTTCTTTTGTCCGTTACTCTGATTTGCTCTCTGTCGTCCTATTCTGTTATGGCATTTGTGGATTCAGGCGCTGCCCTGAATTTGATGGACTTGGAGTTTGCCAGGCGCTGTGGTTTTTTCTTGGAGCCCTTGCAGTATCCTATTCCATTGAGAGGAATTGATGCTACGCCTTTGGCCAAGAATAAGCCTCAGTACTGGACTCAATTGACCATGTGCATGGCTCCTGCACATCAGGAGGATATTCGCTTTTTGGTGTTGCATAATCTGCATGATGTGGTCATTTTGGGGTTGCCATGGCTACAGGTCCATAATCCAGTGTTGGATTGGAACTCTATGTCTGTGTCCAGCTGGGGTTGTCAGGGGGTACATGGTGATGTTCCATTGTTGTCAATTTCACCTTCCACTCCTTCTGAATTCCCTGAGTTTTTATCAGATTACCGGGATGTATTTGAAGAGCTCAAATCCGGTGCCCTACCTCCTCATAGGGATTGCGATTGTGCTATTAATTTGATTCCTGGTAGTAAGTTTCCTAAGGGCCGACTGTTTAATTTATCTGTGCCAGAGCACGCCGCTATGCGGAGTTATATAAAGGAGTCCTTGGAGAAGGGTCATATTCGCCCGTCGTCGTCACCATTGGGAGCAGGGTTCTTTTTTGTGGCCAAGAAGGATGGCTCTTTGAGACCTTGTATTGATTACCGCCTTCTTAATAAGATCACAGTCAAGTTTCAGTATCCTTTGCCGCTGCTGTCTGATTTGTTTGCTCGGATTAAGGGGGCTAGTTGGTTCACCAAGATAGATCTTCGAGGGGCGTATAATCTTGTGCGAATTAAACAGGGTGATGAATGGAAAACAGCATTTAATACGCCCGAGGGCCATTTTGAGTACCTGCTTATGCCATTCGGGCTTTCTAATGCTCCATCTGTGTTTCAGTCCTTTATGCATGACATCTTCCGAGAGTACCTGGATAGATTCATTATTGTATATTTGGATGACATTTTGGTCTTTTCGGATGATTGGGAGTCTCATGTGAAGCAGGTCAGAATGGTGTTCCAGGTCCTTCGTGCGAATTCCTTGTTTGTGAAGGGGTCAAAGTGTCTCTTTGGAGTTCAGAAGGTTTCATTTTTGGGTTTAATTTTTTCCCCTTCTACTATCGAGATGGACCCTGTTAAAGTTCAGGCCATTTATGATTGGACTCAGCCGACATCTGTGAAGAGCCTGCAGAAGTTCCTGGGCTTTGCTAATTTTTACCGTCGCTTCATCGCTAATTTTTCTAGTATTGCTAAACCGTTGACTGATTTGACCAAGAAAGGCGCTGATGTGGTCAATTTGTCCTCTGCAGCTATAGAGGCTTTTCAGGAGTTGAAGCGTCGTTTTTCTTCTGCCCCTGTGTTGTGCCAGCCAGATGTTTTGCTCCCGTTTCAGGTCGAGGTTGATGCTTCTGAGGTTGGAGCAGGGGCTGTTTTGTCGCAAAGAAGTCCTGATGGTTCGGTGATGAAACCATGTGCCTTCTTTTCTAGAAAATTCTCGCCTGCTGAGCGCAATTATGATGTTGGCAATCGAGAGCTGTTGGCCATGAAGTGGGCATTTGAGGAGTGGCGACATTGGCTTGAAGGAGCTAAACATCGCGTGGTGGTCTTGACGGATCACAAGAATTTGACTTATCTCGAGTCTGCCAAACGCTTGAATCCCAGACAGGCTCGATGGTCGCTCTTTTTCTCCCGTTTTGATTTTGTGGTTTCATACCTTCCGGGATCTAAGAATGTGAAGGCTGATGCCCTGTCAAGGAGTTTTGTGCCTGACTCTCCGGGTGTTCCGGAGCCGGCGGGTATTCTTAAAGAGGGGGTAATTTTGTCTGCCATCTCCCCTGATTTGCGGCGCGTGCTGCAGAAGTTTCAGGCTGATAGACCTGACCTTTGTCAAACGGAGAAACTGTTTGTCCCTGATAAATGGACTAGAAGAGTTATCTCTGAGGTTCATTGTTCGGTGTTGGCTGGTCATCCTGGAATCTTTGGTACCAGAGATTTGGTGGCTAGATCCTTTTGGTGGCCTTCTTTGTCACGGGATGTGCGTTCGTTTGTGCAGTCCTGTGGGACTTGTGCTCGGGCTAAGCCCTGCTGTTCTCGTGCCAGTGGGTTGCTTTTGCCCTTGCCGGTCCCGAAGAGGCCCTGCATATTTCCATGGATTTTATTTCTGATCTCCCTGTTTCTCAAAGGATGTCGGTCATTTGGGTGGTTTGTGATCGCTTCTCTAAGATGGTCCATTTGGTACCCTTGTCTAAATTGCCTTCCTCCTCTGATTTGGTGCCATTGTTTTTCCAGCATGTGGTTCGTTTGCATGGCATTCCGGAGAACATCGTCTCGGACAGAGGTTCCCAGTTTGTTTCGAGGTTTTGGCGGTCCTTTTGTGCCAAGATGGGCATTGATTTGTCTTTTTCTTCGGCTTTCCATCCTCAGACTAATGGCCAAACCGAACGAACTAATCAGACTTTGGAAACATATCTGAGATGCTTTGTTTCTGCTGATCAGGATGATTGGGTGTCCTTCTTGCCTTTGGCTGAGTTCGCCCTTAATAATCGGGCCAGCTCGGCTACTTTGGTTTCACCGTTTTTCTGTAATTCTGGTTTTCATCCTTGTTTCTCTTCAGGGCAGGTTGAGCCTTCGGACTGTCCTGGTGTGGATACTGTGGTGGACAGGTTGCAGCAGATTTGGACTCATGTGGTGGACAATTTGACATTGTCCCAGGAGAAGGCTCAACGTTTCGCTAACCGCCGGCGCTGTGTTGGTCCCCGACTTCGTGTTGGGGATTTGGTTTGGTTGTCATCTCGTCATGTTCCTATGAAGGTTTCCTCTCCTAAGTTTAAACCTCGTTTCATTGGGCCATATAAGATTTCTGAAGTTCTTAATCCTGTGTCATTTCGTTTGGACCATCCAGCTTCTTTTGCCATCCATAATGTGTTCCATAGGTCGTTGTTGCGGAGATACGTGGCGCCTATGGTTCCCTCCGTTGATCCTCCTTCCCCGGTGTTGGTCGAAGGGGAGTTGGAGTATGTGGTGGAGAAGATTTTGGATTCTCGTGTTTCGAGACGGAAACTCCAGTACCTGGTCAAGTGGAAGGGTTATGGTCAGGAAGATAATTCCTGGGTTTTTGCCTCTGATGTTCATGCTGCCGATCTAGTTCGTGCTTTTCATTTGGCTCATCCTGATCGGCCTGGGGGCTCTGGTGAGGGTTCGGTGACCCCTCCTCAAGGGGGGTACTGTTGTGAATCCTGTTGTCGAACTCCCTCCTGTGGTCGTGAATGGTACATCGGCGAGTTCTGTCTATGGACTCCCTCTGGTGGCTGTGAGTGGAGCTGCTGCTTCTGAGGTTCCTTACACAGGTGACGTGGTTTATCCTTTGGTTGGCTGCTCTATTTAACTCCACTCAGATCGTTACTCCATGCCAGCTGTCAATGTTCCTGCATTGGTTCAGTTCGCTCTTGGATCTTTCTGGTGACCTGTCTGCTCCAGCAGAAGCTAAGTCCCTGATAGTTATTATTTGTTCATTGTTTTCTTGTCCAGCTGGATATCATGATTTTGCCTTGCTAGCTGGAAGCTCTGGGATGCAGAGTGGCATCTCCGCACCGTTAGTCGGTGCGGAGGTCTTTTTGCACACTCTGCGTGGTCTTTTGTAGTTTTTGTGCTGACCGCAAAGATACCTTTCCTATCCTCTGTCTGTTTAGTAAGTCTGGCCTCCCTTTGCTAAAATCTGTTTCATTTCTGTGTTTGTGACTTCATCTTAACTCACAGTCAATATATGTGGGGGGCTTCCTTTACCTTTGGGGAATTTCTCTGAGGCAAGGTAGGCTTTATTTTCTTTCTTTAGGGCTAGCTAGCTCTTAGGCTGTGAAGAGGCGTCTAGGGAGTGTCAGGAACGCTCCACGGCTATTTCTAGTTGTTGTGATAGGATTAGGGGTTGCGTTCAGCAGAGCTCCCACATCCGAGAGCTTGTCCTGTGTCAGTTTAACTATCAGGTCGTGCCGGGTGCTCCTAACCACCAGGTCCATAACAGTTTCCACTGTTTAGGCACATCAGGAGCTCTCCAAACACGACATGGCGTCCAATCTCAATTCCAGCCAATTCTGTGTTGAAAAAGTAAAACAGTGCTCCTTCCCTTCCGAGCTTTCCCGTGCGCCCAAACAGGGGTTTACTCCAACATATGGGGTATTAGCGTACTCAGGACAAATTGGACAAAAACTTTTGGGGTCCAATTTCTCCTGTTAGCCTTGAGAAAATATAAAACTGGGGGCTAAAAATAATTTTTGTGGGAAAAAAAGATTTTCACGGCTCTGCGTTATATACTGTAGTGAAACACTTGGGGGTTCAAAGTTCTCACAACACATCTAGATAAGTTCCTTGGGGGTCTAGTTTCCAATATGGAGTCACTTGTAGGGGGTTTCTACTGTTTAAGTACATTAGGGGCTCTGCAAACGCAATGTGATGCCTGCAGACCATTCCATCTAAGTCTGCATTCCAAATGGCGCGCCTTCCCTTCTGAGCCCTCCCATGCGCCCAAACGGTGGTTCCCCCTCACATATGGGTTATCAGCGTACTCAGGACAAATTGTACAACAACTTTTGGGTCCAATTTCTCCTGTTACCCTTGGGAAAATACAAAACTGGGGGCTAAAAAATAATTTTAGTGGGAAAAAAATAATTTTTACTTTCACGGCTCTGCGTTATAAACTGTAGTGAAACACTTGGGGGTTCAAAGCTCTCACAACACATCTAGATAAGTTCCTTTGGGGGTCTACTTTCCAAAATGGTGTCACTTGTGGGGGGTTTCAATGTTTAGGCACATCAGTGGCTCTCCAAACGCAACATGGCGTCCCATCTCAATTCCTGTCAATTTTGCATTTAAAAGTCAAACAGCGCTCCTTCCCTTCCGAGCTCTCCCATGCACCCAAAGAGTGGTTTACCCCCACATATGGGGTAACAGCGTACTCATGACAAATTGTACAACAATTTTTGGGGTCCAATTTCTTCTCTTACCCTTGGGAAAATAAAAAATTGGTGGCGAAATATCATTTTTGTGAAAAAATGTGATTTTTTATTTTTATGGCTCTGCATTATAAACTTCTGTGAATCACTTAATGGGTCAAAGTGCTCACCACACATCGAGATAAGTTCCTTAGGGGGTCTACTTTCCAAAATGGTGTCACTTGTGGGGGGTTTCAATGTTTAGGCACATCAGGGGCTCTCCAAACGCAACATGGCGGCCCATCTCAATTCCAGTCAATTTTGCATTGAAAAGTCAAATGGCGCTCCTTCGCTTCCGAGCTCTGTCATGCGCACAAACAGTGGTTTACCTCCACATATGGGGTATTGGCATACTCAGGACAAATTGTTCAACAACTTTTGGGGTCCATTTTTTCCTGTTACCCTTGGTAAAATAAAACAAATTGGAGCTGAAGTAATTTTTTTGTGAAAAAAAGTTAAATGTTCATTTTTATTTAAACATTCCAAAAATTCCTGTGAAACACCTGAAGGGTTAATAAACTTCTTAAATGTGGTTTTGAGCACCTTGAGGGGTGCAGTTTTTAGAATGGTGTCACACTTGGTTATTTTCTATCATATAGACCCCTCAAAATGACTTCAAATGAGATGTGGTCCCTAAAAAAAAAATGGTGTTGAAAAAATGAGAAATTGCTGGTCAACTTTTAACCCTTATAACTCTTTAACCCAAAAAAAATTTGGTTCCAAAATTGTGCTGATGTAAAGTAGACATGTGGGAAATGTTACTTATTAAGTATTTTGTGTGACATATCTCTGTGATTTAATTGCATAAAAATTCAAAGTTGGAAAATTGCGAAATTTTCAAAATTTTCGCCAAATTTCCATTTTGTTCACAAATAAATGCAGGTAATATCAAAGAAATTTTACCACTGTCATGAAGTACAATATGTCACGAGAAAAGAATGTCAGAATCACAGGGATCCGTTGAAGCGTTCCAGAGTTATAACCTCATAAAGGGACAGTGGTCAGAATTGTAAAAATTGGCCCGGTCAAACCATCCTTGGGGGTTAAGGGGTTAAACAAAGTTTTTTACGTACAATTTTGGAAAGGCGCCAACAATGTTATACGGTAATCAGACTAATTCCCTGGATCAACGCCCTATCACAAAATATGGTACTCATAACCTGTAATGTTATATTTATCAGGAAAAACGTCCAGCTGTAATAATAATGACTAATTGTATGAATGTGCTACTTTGTACTTTAATAATATGTAATATAGATATCATATCTCACCTTTACAAACAGCTCTCTAGTTTGTACAACAATCTTCTTTGCAGGTAATATCAAAGAAATTTTACCACTGTCATGAAGTACAATATGTCACGAGAAAACATTGTCAGAATCACCGGGATCCGTTGAAGCATTCCAGAGTTATAACCTCATAAAGGGACAGTGGTCAGAATTGTAAAAATTGGCCCGGTCATTAACGTGCAAACCACCTTTGGGGGTAAAGGGGTTAAAAATGGACCAAGTTTCATCAGTGTTTTTGATCCAAGTTTCATCAAAATTTTAGCAGAGTTTGGTCCAAGTTCCATCAGTTTTTCTCCACCTTTTCTTATCTATCTTTCTAATTTTTGACGGAGCTATAGACTTACATTGCCCACTAAAATCCGACACTAGGATCAATATTAGACAAGTCTTTGAGATTTTGGGTGAATCACTCAGTCTCACAAAAAAAGAGAATATGTGAACAGCCCGTAGACTATCATGGACAGAAATTGTACATGAAAAAACTGATACAGAGCATAATATTGGGTGAATTCAGCGAAAATACCAACAAGAATTTTGTGCAGATCTTTTCTGCCACATTTGGGTGAAATTTTGAGAATTTTCACCCCAAGCAGATATGGGAAACAGTCTAAAGACAATCCTCTGTCTTGAGGAAACCACTTTTGATACCACTCAGATTCCACAGATGCTCAGTAATGTTTAAAATGATTATGGCCAGATTCACACATCCATGTTTTGCGGTTAAAGAACATACTATGATGCCAGGACCGGCCGTGTTCTTCTGATCCAAACTTGAAAGCCTCATAGTTCAGTTTAGGACACCTATGGCTGTTGTGTGCCTCATGACCCGTACTCAGTACGTGAAACGCGGATGTGTGAGTACGAGCTTATAATAATAAGAATATTTTTTATTTCTATAGCGCCAACATATTCCACAGCAATTTACATTTCAGACGGGACTTGTACAAATGTGTTATGTGATGTAATGTGAACTGTAATGTATAATGTAAATTGCACTATGTGTTAACATAAGTAATGTGTGTAGTTTGTAGAGATAGAGTTAATTTTTTTGACTAGCAGAGTGAAGGGCTGATTTAGGCTTCTTTCACACTAGCGTCGGGCCCGGCCCGTCGCAGTGCGTCGGGCCGAGGTTACCGACGCTAGCGTTGCCTCCGCCGCACAACGGGTGCAGCGGATGCTGCTTTTCAGCGCATCCGCTGCCCCATTGTGAGGTGCGGGGAGGTGGGGGAGGAGTTCCGGCCGCGCATGCGCGGTCGGAAAAGACGGTCCGTCGGCAGCAAAAAATGTTACATGGAACGTTTTTTGCGGCCGACGGTTGGCCGAAAAACGGCGCAACCGTCGCGCGACGGTTGCGACGTGTGGCAATCCGTCGCAATGCGTCGCGTAATGTTAGTCAATGGAGAAAAAACGCATCCTGCAAACACTTTTGCAGGATGCGTTTTTTCTGCAAAACGACGCATTGTGACGGATTGCAGTTAACGCTAGTGTGAAAGTAGCCTTACAGGGAAAGTGTCAATTTCCTGTCAGAGACTCAGATAGGAACTGGACTATAGGGTCCAAGGTGAGCAGTGCCGCATTTTCGGGTGACCATAAGCAGCGTCGGACTGGAGCACCTTGGGCCCACCAGAGAAAATCATTCTTGGCGCCCACTATGTAGCTACATAGAAATAAATACAAGACCACCAATTGTGCGGTAAAATACGCTAATATCAGGGTATAATATAAGGTAGTATGTGGCGCCCCTGAGATCTGGTCACCACAGAGGTACTGCACCTCATCAAGAGGTGTGGGACTCCGCTCTCAGGTAAGGAGGGGGCACTAACTGGGACTCCACTCCTGCATCCAACACCACAACACTCCAGTCAGGGCACATGGGCGTACCCTAAGGGAGGAAGGCCTCTTTCCAGTCTGGAGAGGGTGACTAGGTAGAGGGTGTGGGTGGAGCCAGTAATTAGGGGAGGAGCTAATTAGGAGGGAAAGTTAGTCAGATTGTAAGAGGAGCTGAATGGAGTAAGATGTGCAGAAAGAAGCTCCCTGTCAGAGGGAGCTAGAGAAAGAACAGTAGAGAGAAAGAAGCTTCAGAAGAGAAAGAAGGGGTCCTAGAGGCACAGGAAGTGAGCAATCCACCCATGGGGCCCACATCCACGCAGACCATCGCCAGGTGAAGGGACCAGGTTACAGTGGGGATCCGGCACCCAAGACTAGTGGAGAACTACAGGACTCAGCTAGCCAGCTGGAGGCTGCAGCATCTGCATGTGCTGCAGCCACATCCAACATGTTTGCTGAAAAGGCAGCCACATAGGATCCAGGGGACCAACAGCGAGAGTCGCCCAACAAGATCTGAGACTGCTGGATTGGGACAATGTGTGTGAAGGTGCAGGGCAGAAGAGTGAGAGCCAGCGCAGCGAGACGGCCAGGAAAGGATCATAGAATGGGGGTTCCGGAAAGTGCACCCAATTTACTTGAGAGCTGGCTGGACCACAGACCCGGAAGACACAACACCCCGGCTGGGGATACAACTAAGAACTGTGAGTAAACGTGTGAAAACTGCACCCTGCTATGTCCTCTGAATTATTACTGCGTCACCTGCCCTGCACTACAACCGCCATCATCACCCTTTAACACGATCACTGCCCTTGGGTGTAGCTCTACCTGTAGAGAGCTTTAACAACACTGCTGCATCACCACCAGCCCCAGCAGTCTCTTCAAGCAGCGTCGGCTAACATCTCCTATTTGCCGAATGCCACAAGTGGCGTCACAAACAATTCCCCAAATCCCCTATAAACTTTATTCCATTCCCCTTTCATTTTATTGACTCCTTTATTGGACGCCCAGGGCTATGGACCGGGTCACTGCTGCCGTGACACATCCCCTCTAAGAACCGTTGGACCCGGCCCGAGTACCCCACGGCCCTGGCGGGCGTGCCAAGTACACATCTTAATTATGTAGCAGGGGTTGGGGTAGCCCCCCTCATAGAATATAAAATAGCCCCCTCATAGAATATAAAGTAGCCAACTCATAAAATATAAAGTAGCCCCCTTGTAGGGCACAATGCAGCCCCCTCATAGTATATAAAGTAGCCCCCTCATATAGTATAATGCAGCCCCCTCACAGAATATAATGCAACCCTCATATAGTATAATGCAGCCTCCTCATAGAATATAATGCAGCCCCATAGAATATAATGTAGCCCCCCCATAGAATATAATGCAACCAGCCTCATAGAGTATAATGCAACCCCCTCATAAGGTATAATGCAGCCCTTCATAGAATATAATGCAGCCCCCTTCATATAGTATAATACAGCCGCTCCCCAGAATATAATGCAGCCCCCCACAGAATTTAATGCAGCCCCCACAGAGTATAATGCAGCCCCTTCATAGGGCCTCATGCTGCCCCCTCTTAGGGTATAATGCTGCCCCCGCCTCAAAGGGTATAATGCTGTCCCCCTCATAGGGTATAATGTAGCTCCTCCATAGGGAATACTGCTGCCCCCATAGGGTATAATGTATCTCCCCCATAGGGAATAATGCTCCCCCCCTCATTGGGTACAATGCAGCTCCCCCCATAGGGTATAATGTAGCTCCCTCATAGGGTATAATGTAGCTCCCTCATAGGGAATAATGCGGTCCGGCATAGGGTATAATGTAGCTCGCCCCATAGGGAATACTGCTGCCCCCCCATGGGGTATAATGTGGCTCCCCAATAGGGAATACCGCTGTCCCCATAGGGTATAATGTAGCTCCCCCATAGGGAATACTGCTGCCCTCCGTAGGGTATAATGTAGCTCCTCCATAGGGAATAATGCTTCCCAAGAAGTAATATATATATATATGTACAGACCAAAGTATGAAAATTGTACATTCACACTGAAGGCATCAAAACTATGAATTAATACATGTGGAATTATATACTTAACAAAAAAGTGTGAAACAACAACTGAAAATATGTCTTATATTCTAGGTTCTTCAAAGTAGCCACCTTTTGCTTTGATGACTGTTTCGCACACTCTTGGCATTCTCTTGATGAGTTTCAAGAGGTAGTCACCGGGAATGGTTTTCACTTCAAAGGTGTGCCCTGTCAGGTTTAATAAGTGGGATTTCTTGCCTTATAAATGGGGTTGGGACCATCAGTTGTGTTAAGCAGAAGTCTGGTGGATACACAGCTGATAGTCCTACTGAATAGACTGTTAGAATTTGTATTATGGCAAGAAAAAAGCAGCTAAGTAAAGAAAAACTAGTGGCCATCATTACTTTAAGAAATGAAGGTCAGTCAGTCAGAAAAATTGGGAAAACTTTGAAAGTGTCTCCAAGCGCAATGGCAAAAACTATCAAGCGCTACAAAGAAACTGGCTCACATAATGACCGCCCCAGGAAAGGAAGACCAAGAGTCACCTCTGCTTCTTAGGATAAGTTTATCCCAGTCACCAGCCTCAGAAATCGCAGGTTAACAGCAGATCAGATTAGAGACCAGTTCAATGCCACATAGAGTTCTAGCAGCAGACAAATCTCTACAACAACTGTTAAGAGGAGACTTTACGCAGCAGGCCTGCTAGGAAACCACTGCTAAGGACAGGCAACAAGTAGAAGAGACTTGTTTAAGCTAAAGAACACAAGGAATGGACATTAGACCAGTGGAAATCTGTGCTTTTAGTCTGATGAGTCCAAATTTGAGATCTTTGGTTCCAACCACCATGTCTTTGTGCGACGCAGAAAAGGTGAACGGATGGACTCTACATGCCTGGTTCCCACCGTGAAGCATTTAGGAGGAGGTGTGATGGTGTGGGGGTGCTTTGCTGGTGACACTGTTGGGGATTTATTCAAAATTGAAGGCATACTGAACCAGCATGGCTAACACAGCCTCTTGCAGCAGCATGCTATTCCATCCGGTTTGCGTTTAGTTGGACCATCATTTATTTTTCAACAGGACAATGACCCCAAACACACCTCCAGGCTGTGTAAGGGCTATTTGACCAAGAAGGAGAGTGATAGGGTCCTGAACCCAATCGAGGTGGTTTGAGCTGGACCACAGAGTGAAGGCAAAAGGGCCAACAAGTGCTAAGCATCTCTGGGAACGTCAAGAATGTTGGGAGACCATTCCCAGTGACTAACTCTTGAGAATGCCAAGAGTGTGCAAAGCAGTCATCAAAGCAAAAGGTGGCTACTTTGAAGAACCTAGAATATAAGACATATTTTCAGTTGTTTCACACTTATTTGTTAAATATATAATTCCACATTTGTTAATTCATAGTTTTGATGCCTTCAGTGTGAATTTACAATTTTCATAGTCATGAAAATACAGAAAAATCTTTAAATGAGAAGGTGTGTCCATATATATATATATATATATATATATATATATATATATATATATATATATATATATATATATATATATATATATATATATATAGTGGGGCAAAAAAGTATTTAGTCAGTCAGCAATAGTGCAAGTTCCACCACTTAAAAAGATGAGAGGCGTCTGTAATTTACATCATAGGTAGACCTCAGCTATGGTAGACAAACTGAGAAAAAAAAAATCCAGAAAATCACATTGTCTGTTTTTTTAACATTTTATTTGCATATTATGGTGGAAAATAAGTATTTGGTCAGAAACATAATTTCATCTCTATACTTTGTAATATATCCTTTGTTGGCAATGACAGAGGTCAAACGTTTTCTGTAAGTCTTCACAAGGTTGCCACACTGTTGTTGGTATGTTGGCCCATTCCTCCATGCAGATCTCCTCTAGAGCAGTGATGTTTTTGGCTTTTCGCTTGGCAACACGGACTTTCAACTCCCTCCAAAGGTTTTCTATAGGGTTGAGATCTGGAGACTGGCTAGGCCACTCCAGGACCTTGAAATGCTTCTTACGAAGCCACTCCTTCGTTGCCCTGGCGGTGTGCTTTGGATCATTGTCATGTTGAAAGACCCAGCCACGTTTCATCTTCAATGCCCTTGCTGATGGAAGGAGGTTTGCACTCTCAAAATCTCACGATACATGGCCCCATTCATTCTTTCATGTACCCGGATCAGTCGTCCTGGCCCCTTTGCAGAGAAACAGCCCCAAAGCATGATGTTTCCACCACCATGCTTTACAGTAGGTATGGTGTTTGATGGATGCTACTCAGTATTCTTTTTCCTCCAAACACGACAAGTTGTGTTTCTACCAAACAGTTCCAGTTTGGTTTCATCAGACCATAGGACATTCTCCCAAAACTCCTCTGGATCATCCAAATGCTCTCTAGCAAACTTCAGACGGGCCTGGACATGTACTGGCTTAAGCAGTGGGACATGTCTGGCACTGCAGGATCTGAGTCCATGGTGGCGTAGTGTGTTACTTATGGTAGGCCTTGTTACATTGGTCCCAGCTCTCTGCAGTTCATTCACTAGGTCCCCCCGCGTGGTTCTGGGATTTTTGCTCACCGTTCTTGTGATCCTTCTGACCCCACGGGGTGGGATTTTGCGTGGAGCCCCAGATCGAGGGAGATTATCAGTGGTCTTGTATGTCTTCCATTTTCTAATTATTGCTCCCACTGTAGATTTTTTCACTCCAAGCTGGTTGGCTATTGCAGATTCAGTCTTCCCAGCCTGGTGCAGGGCTACAATTTTGTTTCTGGTGTCCTTTGACAGCTCTTTGGTCTTCACCATAGTGGAGTTTGGAGTCAGACTGTTTGAGGGTGTGCACAGGTGTCTTTTTATACTGATAACAAGTTTAAACAGGTGCCATTACTACAGGTAATGAGTGGAGGAAAGAGGAGACTCTTAAAGAAGAAGTTACAGGTCTGTGAGAGCCAGAAATCTTGATTGTTTGTTTCTGACCAAATACTTATTTTCCACCATAATATGCAAATAAAATGTTAAAAAAACAGACAATGTGATTTTCTGGATTTTTTTTTCTCAGTTTGTCTCCCATAGTTGAGGTCTACCTATGATGTAAATTACAGACGCCTCTCATCTTTTTAAGTGGTGGAACTTGCACTATTGCTGACTGACTAAATACTTTTTTGCCCCACTGTATATATATATATATAGATAGATAGATATATATAGATAGATATATATAGATATTCATGTATATACCCACAATAGTCACCTCTCCTCCTCGCTCCCACGGTGATTCCGGCGGCTCCGCTCTGATGTCAGGAGCTGTGCTGCAGTCAGACTCGCACACAGCAGGTACGTGATGAAGTGACGTCTGTGTGTCAGAGGCGAGGGAAATGATGGGAGAGGGAGCGTCATCTGACGCTCTCTCCTCCATTAATGCGCACTGGGGGCAGACGCTGAGTCCCCCTGGCTTATGGCCCCACAGTGGCCGTGTGGGCTGGGGGCCCCTGAGGGAGCGGGGGCCCTGATAGCGGGCAATGTTAGCTGCAGCATGTGGAAAACACTGCACGCTATTAGAGTGAAATGAAGTTGCTCCTCTCCACGCCCATGGAGCGTGGGGAAGCGTGAATATTCATTTCACTTTAGCAGCGGGTTCAGGCTTCGACTTCCTGTCACACGCTGCAGCTCCGCTGGCACTGGGGGCCCCCATAGCAGCTATGTGGTGTGCCGCTATTAGCGACACACCACTGGCTGGGGGCCCCTGGAGCACTGTATGCCAGCAGGTGTCAATGCCTTGGCCCACCAGAGAATCTTCTGGTTCTCCAGTGGCCCAGTCCGACCCTGACCATAAGTGAGAGAAGATACAGTAGAAGAAAGGGGATACCAAGATCTGGAGCATAAGTGACTAAAAGACAGAGTGACCTTCCGGAAACTGGCCATGAGACCCTGAGCTTATAACTCTAGAGGTAACAGGACTAAAGAAGGACTAATTATTTGGGATGAGTAGAGTGCCCCTAGCGGGAGTTCCAGAACGTCAGCTTTATGGGGCAGACAGACAGCCGTATTTCTCATGTGATGATATCATTGCAATCCTCAGATTGACAGTTGGCTCTCCTGACCTGAGCGTCACAGCTACATAGAAATACATCACGCTGTCACACTGAGGCCAGGCGAGGTGTCGAGTCAGTCCGTGCACTGCGATGCGATCCTTGCACAAGAAATATTGCAGTCTGTCTGTGCCCTTACTGGCCATACTGACAAGCTGAAGAGAAAAGAGGACGTGGAACCACAGAACACGTAAATGACACTCGTTCATCACGACTGTTGTGTTAGAGCATTTATTTTTGAATGGTGGTCTTCCTCAATGAACTCTGAAACATCTGGTCCTGGCAAACCAGCATCATTAGTTACATGCTGCCTGCACGGGTGTAATGCACTCACAGTCCACACATCCAGCCAGGACCTCCACTTTCATGTAATGTATCGATGTGCCACAGACGAGCGCCTCGCTCACGAGTATCACCCTGCCCAACGTTATACAGACAATGAAGACATTACAGAGCAACACATAATTCAACAGTTACCGAGAGGAGTGAGGGCCCTGCTCACAAGCTTACATTCTAAGAGGCTAAGTTTCCAAGAGCTTACTTCGGTCTATGTGTAGTCCTTGTGTGCAACAGACCACACAGAACATAGGCTAAGTGCCGACAAGTCTTTGGTGAATTTTTGATGTTAGAGATTTTCTGCAGCATTTCTACACCATTTAGGTAAATTAGGTTACTTGCAGTTTTTCATTGTGTTTTTGTGTGCGTTTTCATACATGCATTCTTAAAGTGTTTGCTCTTTGGTTCTTCATCTCCTTTTTTATGTAAAGTTTTAAATAAATTGTTTTGTTTTGGACACTTCCTGTTACTTAGCTTTGATAAAACTTTTTTGATAAAGCCATGTGTGGATCACATGTGTAATATTCAATTTTTGCCTGTGGATTTCCCCCATCTCAATCAAGCCTGGGGGGGGAAACCTACAAAGAAAATTAATATTCACTGCAAAAATTGACGCTGCAGTTCAGTTTACACAGTGTCAAAAAACAGCACAGTTGACATGAGATTTCTATGAATCCCATCCACTTTGCTGGAGCTGTAAGATGATGCGTTTTCTTGAACAGCAAAAACGCACATATTCAAAAACTGACCAAATACTCATCGTGGGAACTTGGCCCTAGCCTATGCACTTTGCTTCTGGACTATTTTCCATGCGTAACGCAGTGTCACAGCTGTCTGGTCCGATTTAGCGACCAGATTAGTGCATGTAAATGGCAAGCAGTACAATGTCACCAGCTCAGTAGCCCCCCAAGTATTTGGCATAAACATATTATACAGGTAAATGTGAGAGATTAATGTACAGAAAGCACAGAACCTACATGAGTTAACCGATATTAACAAATTCAGGTCAATGCAAATAATTACTTGTAAAGTCAAATTAATATTTATTTAGCAGACATGCAGTTTTAACTATTTCATGGCTTTACTTGCAATTACTACACAATTTATATCACCCAACCTATTGTTACTTATGTTGTTGCATGCAATAAAACAATGTAAAGTCAACTTACAGGAGGCTGGTAATGATAACCCATTGTCTGCTCTGCATTCAGACTTCTATATCATGCTTCCTGTGTGTCTTATTAAATTGTCAGCTGAGATTAAGTAACATGTAAATTGTTTTTAATCAGGGAGTTGTCAACTGCAAGCAGGATCAAATTAAACACTTGTACTTAGGGCAGAGTCACACAAGCTTAGATTTTAGCATCAGACAGAATCGGGCCAATTATGCAAATAGCAATCTGGTCAAACTCTGATGTGGAAAAATAATTTCTACATCTTCACCATTCTATCAGAAATCAGTCTGCACTCAGATGTCATCTAAGTGCAGTCTGAGACTTTCCACGGACTCATTGACTTGCAAGGCCGAATGTGATCCAAATATGGCAATTTATTTTCCTTGACTTTGTCGGTGCAAAGAAATATATATGGCCCCACAGAGTAACATTGGTTTGAGTATGATCTGATGATTTGTCAGATCGCACTCGGACCGAAAATACGGTCATGTGCAATAGCCCTTAGGCTGGAGTCACATTATCGTAGAATATGGCCAAGTGCTATGCGAGAAAACATTGCATAGCACTTGGCTTCAGTGTTAATCTATGGGACAGATCACATCACCGTGTATTTTCTCAGGCGTATTCGACGTGCGTATAAAATCGCAGCATGCTGTGATTGTCGCTGAGACCTGCCAATGCAAGCCTATGGGTGCGAGAAAAAAAAAAAAATCGCACAGCACTCAGACAATGCGAGTGCTGTCTGATTTTTACGCATCGGTGTCCTTTGCAAAGCCGGCAATTCATCTACTGAGTACAGTAAAATCACACTGATAGGTTAGAATAGAATAGATAGAATAGATATATACACATAGAATACATATACATAGATGTCAGTGACACACACATGTATATCTATATACATAATTGTGTAAGGGTCACTTCCGTCTGTCCTTCTGTCACGGTTATTCATTCGCTGATTGGTCTCGGCAGCTGCCTGTCATGGCTGCCGCGACCAATCAGCGACGGGCACAGTCCAATTACTCCCTCCCCTACTCCCCTGCACTCACTGCCCGGCGCCCGCTCCATAATCCCCTCCACTCACCGCTCACACAGGGTTAATGGCAGCGGTAACGGCCCGCTGCTATTAACCCTGTGTGTCCCCAACTATTTACTATTGATGCTGCCTATGCAGCATCAATAGTAAAAATACGTCATGCTAAAAATAATTAAAAAAACAAACAAAAACCTGCTATACTCACCATCCACCTCCTTTTCCGCTCCTCGCGACACTCCCGGGACCGCTCCATTGCAAGCGGCAGCTTCCGGTCGCAGGGCTGGTGTGCGACAAGGACCTGCCGTGACGTCACGGTCATGTGACTGCGACATCATCATAGGTCCTGCTCACACCAGCCCTGGGACCGGAAGCTGCCGCTTGCAATGGAGCGGTCCCGGGAGCGTCCCGAGTAGCGGGAAAGGCGGCGGATGGTGAGTATAGCAGGACTTCAACGGGCCTTCGGAAGGTGAGTATATGTTTTGCTTTTTTTTAAGTCTCTATACTACGTGGCTCTGTGCTGGGCAATATACTACGTGGCTGGGCAATATACTACGTGGCTGGGCAATATACTACGTGGCTCTGCTATATACTATGTGGCTGGACAATATACTACGTGACTGGGCAACATACTACGTGACTGGGCAATATACTACGTGGCTGGGCAATATACTACGTGGCTGGGCAATATACTACGTGACTGGGCAATATACTATGTGGCTGGGCAATATACTCCGTCGCTGGGCAATATATTACGTGACTGGGCAATATACTATGTGGCTGGGCAATATACTACGTTACTGGGCAATATACCGTACTACGTGGCTCTGCTATATACTATGTGGCTGGGCAATATACTACGTCACTGGGCAACATACTACATGACTGGGCAATATACTACGTGGCTGGGCAATATACTACGTGACTGGGCAACATACTACGTGACTGGGCAATATAATACGTGGCTGGGCAATATACTACGTGACTGGGCAATATACTACGTGGCTGGGCAATATACTACGTCACTGGGCTGTATACTACATGGTTGGGCAATATACTACGTGACTGGGCAATATACTACGTCACTGGGCAATATACTACGTGACTGGGCAATATACTACGTGGCTGGGCAATATACTACATGGCTGGGCAATATACTACGTGGCTAGGCAATATACTACGTGGCTGGGCAATATACTACGTGGCTGGGCAATATACTACATGACTGGGCAATATACTATGCGGCTGGGCAATATACTACGTGGCTGGGCAATATACTACGTGGCTGGGCAATATACTACGTGGCTGGGCAATATACTACGTCGCTGGGCTATATACTACGTGGACATGCATATTCTAGAATACCCGATGCGTTAGAATCGGGCCACCATCTAGCATGTATATATTACATAAATAGATAGATAGAAGAAAAGTAAATTCTGCAACCGCGTAGAGTAATATCACAGCAGGAGCTGACAGGATAGAAGAGATGGATTACATACAGTAAATACATATAGAATAGGTAGATATATAGATGTCTGTGACAAATGTAATTAGTACAGTGTGTGTGCAGCTTACTGAACAAGTATTTAATTAATAAAAGATTATTTTTCTGAAGGGAAGGGGATTAATATCAGGCTATTAATCCCAGGCTATTAATATCAGCTCACAACTGTATACTTAGCCTTTACTGGCTATTAAATTGGGGTACCCCCAAAAAACTGAGGTAGGACCCATTATAATTAATAACCAGCAAAGGCTATGCAGACAGCTGCGGGCTGTTCTTAATAGCCTAAGAAGGGGCCATGGATACTACCCCCCAGGCTAAAAACATCAGCTCTCAGCAGAAAAAGCGCATCTATAAGATGCGCCAATTATAGCACTTAGCCTTGCTCTTCCCAATAGCCCTGTAGCTGTGGAAAGTGGGGTGATAGTTGGGGGGGTTTATTTTTTGGGGGGTCCCAAATTTTAATAGCCATTAAGATTTTGAGGCTGTCGCTTGGCAACTCGGAGTTTCAACTCCCCCCATAAGTTTTCTATGGGATTTTACGGTACATGGCTCCATCCATTCTCCCATTACATAGTTAACATAGTAACATAGTTAGTAAGGCCGAAAAAAGACATTTGTCCATCCAGTTCAGCCTATATTCCATCATAATAAATCCCCAGATCTACGTCCTTCTACAGAACCTAATAATTGTATGATACAATATTGTTCTGCTCCAGGAAGACATCCAGGCCTCTCTTGAACCCCTCGACTGAGTTCGCCATCACCACCACCTCAGGCAAGCAATTCCAGATTCTCACTGCCCTAACAGTAAAGAATCCTCTTCTATGTTGGTGGGAAAACCTTCTCTCCTCCAGACGCAAAGAATGCCCCCTTGTGCCCGTCACCTTCCTTGGTATAAACAGATCCTCAGCGAGATATTTGTATTGTCCCCTTATATACTTATACATGGTTATTAGATCGCCCCTCAGTCGTCTTTTTTCTAGACTAAATAATCCTAATTTCGCTAATCTATCTGGGTATTGTAGTTCTCCCATCCCCTTTATTAATTTTGTTGCCCTCCTTTGTACTCTCTCTAGTTCCATTATATCCTTCATGAGCACCGGTACCCAAAACTGGACACAGTACTCCATGTGCGGTCTAACTAGGGATTTGTACAGAGGCAGTATAATGCTCTCATCATGTGTATCCAGATGCTGTGAAGTAGTCTTGTGCCCTTAGCAGAGAAACACCCCCAAATATAATGTTTCCACCTCCATGCTTGACAGTGGGGATGGTGTTTTTTGGGTCATATGCAGCATTTCTCTCCCTCCAAACATGACGAGTTGAGTTAATGCCAAAGACTTCAATTTATGTCACATCTGACCACAGCACCTTCTCCCAATCACTTACAGAATCATCCAGGTATTCATTGGCAAACTTCATACGGGCCTGCACATGTGCCTTCTTGAGCAAGGGGACCTTGTGGGCACTGCAGGATTTTAAACCTTTAAGGTGTAATGTGTTAGCAATGGTTTTCTTGGTGAATGTGGTCTCAACTGCCTAGAGATCATTAACAAGTTCCCCCTGTATAGTTTTAGACTGATCTCTCACCTTCCTCATGATCAAGGATACTCCACAAGGTGAGATTTTTTATGGTGCCCCAGGGTCACGGACGTGGTTTGTGGAACCACTGTGCCAAGGACCCTGGAGAGCCTGGTAGGGTGTGACTAAGCGAACACCTAACTGTTCACTAGAGCCTCTGATGGTGAGGTTAGACTTAGCTCCCAATGAATGCCAGGTGCCACTGAAAGACAGACCAACAGACGCGCAACAGCTGGACCCAGAGGACAGACTGGAGGGAGCAGATGGCAGAGTTTGTATTAGAATGCAGCAGACAGTTCACATCTGAGTGCAGCAGAGTTCATATCAGAGTGCAGCAGGCAGTGCGTGTATCAGAGTGCAGCTGACAGGATCTGCAGTAGAGTGCCGCAAGCAGGATCTGCATTAGAGTGCACAAAGCAGGGTCTGCAGTTGAGTGCATCGGGGACTGGTATGCAACATTATACAACTTAAGGCTGTCGTCACACTAGCAGTATTTGGTCAGTATTTTACATCAGTATTTGCAAGCCAAAACCAGGAGTGGGTGATAAATGCAGAAGTGGGGCATATGTTTCTATTATACTTTTCCTCTAATTGTTCCACTCCTGGTTTTGGCTTACAAATACTGATGTAAAATACTGACCAAACACTGCTAGTGTGACGGCAGCCTAAGACTGCGAACCAGGAAGGTTGCTCAGGCACCTCCCTAGTGGGGAGGAAGCAATATATACAGTGCTGCGCAAATTAATTGGGACAAAGCATTTTTTAAGTAAAATCTTAAGTTGGTTTCCGGTCAGTGATTCAAACCAGTTTTAATATATAATAAATAAATATTGCCCAACTAGCCAGTGGAAAAAGGTAATTTTCAGAATTAGTATGTAACAGTGCTTTATAACATTTTATTTTTTTTACTTTGTCCCAATTAATTTGCACAGCACTGTACATAATGTCCCAAATTGGCTGGGAAGGAAATAGCAAGGGCACCCCCTGGCCCTTTAAGAGGGCGGGATCGCACACGCGCGTGCCTTAAGGACACGTCTAGAGGACCGGCTGGAAGCATGCAGAGCATGGGGAAGGGAAGAACTGTCTGCAGCATGGATAAGTGAAGAGACATGCCGGAGACCCTGCCTGTCAGAGAAGGGATCCAGGGAGGTGCTAACACCCAGATCGATGTAGATTCAGAGTAATTTTGTATTTCTTCGATTTTCTTACTATTGCACCAACAGTTGTCTCCTTGTCCCCAGTATCTTACTTATAGCTTTGTAGCCCATTCCAGTTTTTTACAGGTCTATGATCTTGTCCCTGACATCCTTATAACACTCTTTGGTCTTGCCCATGTTGTAAAGGTTAGAGTCTGACTGATTAATTAAGTCTGTGAACAGGAGTATTTTATAAAGGTGACTATGTAAGACAGCTGTCTTTAATGCAGGTAAAGAGTTGATTAGGAGCGTTTAACTGGTCCGTAGGAGCAAGAACTCTTAATGGTTGGTAAGGGATCAAATACTTATTTCTCACTGCAAAATGCAAATACATTTATATAATTTATACAATGTGATTTTTTGGATTGTATTTTTGATATTCTATCTCTCAATGTTAACATTAACCTACCCTTAAAATTATAGACTGTTCACGTCTTTGTCAGTGGGCAAACTTACAAAATCAGCAAGGGATCAAATACTTATTTCCTTCAATATATATACATATATATATATACACTGCTCGAAAAAATAAAGGGAACACTTAAACAAAACAATGTAACTCCAAATCAGTCACATTGCTGTGAAATCAACCCGTCAACTTAAGAAGCAACACTGATTGTGAATCAATTTCTCCTGCTGTGTGCAAATGGAACAGACAACAGGTAGAAAAGATAGGCAAGACAACACCTATAAAGCAGTGGTTCTGCAGGGGGTGACCACAGACCATTTCTCTGTTCTCATTTTTTTTGGCTATTTTGGTCACTTTTGCATTTTGTCATTGCTCTCACCCCTTGAGGTCCTGTACAGTAACATGAAGTGGTGTCTACAACCCACAGAAATTGCTCAGGTAGTGCAGCTCATCCAAGGTGGCACATCAATGCGAGCTGTAGGAAGAAGGGTAGCTGTGTCTGTCACCACAGTGTCCAGAGAATGGAGCAGATTCCAGGAGACAGACCAGTACACCAAGAGATGTGGAGAGTTTGTAGGAGGGCAACAACCAAGAAGGAGGGCAGCTATCTCCTCCTTTGTGCAAGGAGGAACAGGAGGACCAGCGCCAGAGCCCTGCAACATTACCTCCACTAACACCCATGTGTCTGCTCAAACTGTCAGAAAGAATCCATGAGGGTGGTATGAGGGCTCGACGTTCACAAATGGGTGTTGTGCTTATAGCCCAACACAGTGCAGGGCGATTGGCCATTGCCAGAGAACACCAAGATTTGCAGATTTCACATTGGTGCTCTGTGCGCTTCCTGGATGAGAGCAGGTTCACACTGAGCACATGTGACAGACATGACAGAGTCTGGAGAAGCCATGAAGAACGTTCTGCTACCTGCAACATCCTCCAACATGATTGGTTTGGCAGTAGGTCAGTAATGGTGTGGGGAGGCATTTCTTTGGAGGTCCGCACAGCCCTCCATGTGCTAGCCTGAGTTACCCTGACTGCCATTAGGTACTGGGATGAAATTCTCAGACCCATTGTGAGAACATGTGCAGGTGCACTGGGTCTCAGGTTCCTTCTGATGCATGACAATGCTAGGTTTTGTGGCTGAAATGTGTCAGCAGTTCCTGCATAATGAAGGCATTGATGCTAAGGACTGGCCTGCCTGTTCCCCAGACCTGAATCCAATTAAGCACATCTGGGACATCATGTCTCGTTCCATCCACCAACACCACGTGGCATCACAGACTGTACAGGAGTTGACTGATGCTTTATTCCAGGTCTCGAAGGAGATCCCTCAGAACATCCACCGCCTCATCAGGAAGACCATGCCCAGGGACTGTATGGAGCATATATATATACACTGCTCAAAAAACTAAAGGGAACACTAAAATACCACATCCTAGATATCACTGAATGAAATATTTCAGTTGCAAATCTTTATTCATTATATAGTGGAATGTGTTGAGAACAATAAAACCTAAAAATGATCAATGTGAATCACAACTAATATCCCATGGAGGTCGGGAGTTGGAATGATGCTCAAAATCAAAGTGGAAAATCAAATTACAGGCTGATCCAACTTCAGTGGAAATGCCTCAAGACAAGGAAAGGATGTTTAGTTGTGTGTATGTTGCCTCCATGTGCCTGTATGACCTCCCTACAATGCCTGGGCATGCTCCTGATGAGGCAGCAGAAGGTCTCCTGAGGGATCTCCTCCCAGACCTGGACTAAAACATCTGCCAACTCCTGGACAGTCTGTGGTGCAACATCACGTTGGTGGATGATGCGAACCATGGAAAAGATCATGACATCAAGCCAATATAGAGTGTATAGAGTGTATTCACATGAGACTTTTTTTTACTACATGGTCAAAACTGCAAAAAAAAAAAAAAGTTAAGCCACTTGGGGTTTTACCAGAGATTGTTGCAGTTTTGATGCAGATTTGTGCACATATGGTGTTTACACGTGAAATATTTATGTAACATGTTTTACCTATGAAAATGGAGTGGTCTAAAACTGCTTTGTAAAAGTACATAAAATACGGTCAAATGAAATATTTTTTTCAGTCAGTTTTTTATTTTGTGGTATGTATACATACCTATACAAAGCTTTTACCCTGACCATAGCTGGCACAAAGCTGAATGAGATAATAGAAGAACAGAAAGCAAGAGGCACACTATTGAAGGCAAAACCAATATTGAAGAAACATGAATAGTGGTCAACAGTGTATGATTATAAAAATACCTTGATTCATATCAATAGGTTACATGGTGGCAAAAAGAAGAGAGGGCACACACAAATGAATAAAATAACATTACATGGTGCCTAAAAAAGGTTGAGGTAACAGAAGGGGGGTAAAAGTTGTAGCAGACTGTCATACTGCGGGACTGTCCCGATTTTGAGGCTGTGCCCCGCAGTCCCGCAAGGGACTCTGCTGCTCTCGCACAGCCAGCAGTAGAAGCAGACGACATGCCCCCTTTGTATTAGGCCACCCCCCTCTGTATCTTCTTCTCCGGTGGTACAGAGAGGGAGAGAGAACATTCTGTGGTACGTGTGTGTTGCACACATACATGCAGCTAGCCCTGCTGTGCTTACAGTTCAAGGCATTATAACCAGAAGCAGTGGCAGCAGTTACAGCAATCCAGTGCAGCCTGTAAGTCATAGGCACAGTATATATGTATGTATCCTTTCTATACTACAGCAGTTATGGAGTGGAGCCAGTAGATAGTTGTCGGAGTGCATGCAGAGTTTGCAGAGCTGGGCTACATTGCAATGTGCAGGATCTGTGAGTCAGCAGTGCGTACAGTGACAGGTGATGAAATCTTTGCCTGCATTGTAAGCAGAGCTGCTGGAACACATCTATAGCCCCGACTGCACACTGGCATCGTCATGTGTGGCCATCATACAGTATAGAGAACTGTGTGGTCATTATACAGTATTGAGCATCATGTGGGGCCATTATACGATGTGGAGCACTGTGTTGCCATTATACAGTATTAAGCATCATGTGTGGCCATTATACCGTATGGAGCATCATGTGCGGCCATTATACAGTATTAAGCATCATGTGTGGCCATTATACCATATGGAGCATCATGTGTGGCCATTATACAGTATGGAGCATCATGTGGGGCCATTATTCTGTATGGAGCACTGTATGGCCATTATACAGTATGGAGCATCATGTGTGGCCATTATACTGTATGCAGCATCATGTGGGGTCATTATACAGTATGGAGTTCAAAAACCTGACCTGCACATCCAAAATTAGACTCAGTGTGAACAGGTGCTGAACCTAGAGTCGCCAACTCGTATATAGTTAAGTAAATAAGGCAGCACACTGCAGCGCCAAAACATGCAAACTTGAAAACACGAAATTTGAACTGCATTACTGCACTAGAAATACGAAAAATGAGAGCTTTTAGTGCATAAAAATGGCCAATTTTATGTGTACCTGGTAGCCCCGTTACGGCATCTCTCCTATACCAGGTCCTACGCTTGCCTTACCTCGCTGAGAATAAACGTCTCCATCTGAATGGGTACATGTGAAACCTCTTCTTAGACTAAAATTCTCTCTCTCTGTGGAGGGGTATTGGACCTGCTGTAATTAAAACACCTGAAGCTAGGAGGCGGAGTGCACGATCAGAAGGCTAGAGAATACATTTCAAAAACCTGACCTGCACATCCAAAAATAGACTCAGTGTGAACAGGTGCTGAACCTAGAGTCGCCAACTCGTATATAGTTAAGTAAATAAGGCAGCACACTGCAGCGCCAAAACATGCAAACTTGAAAACACGAAATTTGAACTGCATTACTGCACTAGAAATATGAAAAATGAGAGCTTTTAGCGCATAAAAATGGCCAATTTTATGTGTACCTGGTAGCCTCTTTACGGCATCTCTCTTATACCAGGTCCTACGCTTGCCTTACCTCGCTGAGAATAAACGTCTCCATCTGAATGGGTACATGTGAAACCTCTTCTTAGACTAAAATTCTCTCTCTCTGTGGAGGGGTATTGGACCTGCTGTAATTAAAACACCTGAAGCTAGGAGGCGGAGTGCACGATCAGAAGGCTAGAGAATACATTTCAAAAACCTGACCTGCACATCCAAAAATAGACTCAGTGTGAACAGGTGCTGAACCTAGAGTCGCCAACTCGTATATAGTTAAGTAAATAAGGCAGCACACTGCAGCGCCAAAACATGCAAACTTGAAAACACGAAATTTGAACTGCATTACTGCACTAGAAATATGAAAAATGAGAGCTTTTAGCGCATAAAAATGGCCAATTTTATGTGTACCTGGTAGCCTCTTTACGGCATCTCTCTTATACCAGGTCCTACGCTTGCCGTACCTCGCTGAGAATAAACGTCTCTGTTATGAAAGGTAATTCAGTACCACAATGGACATAGAGGTCAGCGCACATACAGTCACCTGGCAATAACCCAAAAAACAAGAACGAGCTCTGAGACGTGGGAACTCTGTTGACCGCAATCCCTAATCCTCTCCAACAACACTAAAGGCAGCCATGGATTGCGCCTAACGCTCCCTATGCAACTCGGCACGGCCTGAGAAACTAGCTAGCCTGAAGATAGAAAATAAGCCTACCTTGCCTCAGAGAAATACCCCAAAGGAAAAGGCAGCCCCCACATATAATGACTGTGAGTTAAGATGAAAAGACAAACGTAGAGATGAAATAGATTTAGCAAAGTGAGGCCCAACTTTCTGAACAGAGCGAGGATAGGAAAGGTAACTTTGCGGTCAACACAAAACCCTACAAAAACCACGCAAAGGGGGCAAAAAGACCCTCCGTACCGAACTAACGGCACGGAGGTACACCCTCTGCGTCCCAGAGCTTCCAGCAAGCGAAAAATAAACAAATTGACAAGCTGGACAGAAAAAAACAGCAAACAAATAGCAAAGAGGAACTTAGCTATGCAGAGCAGCAGGCCACAGGAACGATCCAGGAGGAAACAGGTCCAATACTAGAACACTGACTGGAGGCCAGGATCAAAGCACTAGGTGGAGTTAAATAGAGCAGCACCTAACGACTTCACCACATCACCTGAGGAAGGAAACTCAGAAGCCGCAGTACCACTTTCCTCCACCAACGGAAGCTCACAGAGAGAACCAGCCGAAGTACCACTTGTGACCACAGGAGGGAACTCTGCCACAGAATTCACAACAGTACCCGCTTCTTGAGGAGGGGTCACCGAACCCTCACCAGAGCTCCCAGGATGACCAGGATGAGCCATATGAAAGGCACGAACAAGATCGGGAGCATGGACATCAGAGGCAAAGACCCAGGAATTATCTTCCTGAGCATAACCCTTCCACTTAACCAGATACTGGAGTTTCCGCCTTGAAACACGAGAATCCAAAATCTTCTCCACATTATACTCCAATTCCCCCTCCACCAAAACCGGGGCAGGAGGATCAACAGATGGAACCATAGGTGCCACGTATCTCCGCAACAATGACCTATGGAATACGTTATGCATGGAAAAAGAATCTGGAAGGGTCAGACGAAAAGACACAGGATTAAGAACCTCAGAAATCCTATACGGACCAATAAAACGAGGTTTAAACTTAGGAGAGGAAACCTTCATAGGAATATGACGAGAAGATAACCAAACCAAGTCCCCAACCCGAAGTCGGGGACCCACACAGCGTCTGCGATTAGCGAAACGTTGAGCCTTCTCCTGGGACAAAGTCAAATTGTCCACTACATGAGTCCAAATCTGCTGCAACCTGTCCACCACAGTATCCACACCAGGACAGTCCGAAGACTCAACCTGCCCTGAAGAGAAACGAGGATGGAACCCAGAGTTGCAGAAAAACGGTGAAACCAAGGTAGCCGAGCTGGCCCGATTATTAAGGGCGAACTCAGCCAAAGGCAAAAAGGACACCCAGTCATCCTGATCAGCAGAAACAAAGCATCTCAGATATGTTTCCAAGGTCTGATTGGTTCGTTCGGTCTGGCCATTAGTCTGAGGATGGAAAGCCGAGGAAAAAGACAAGTCAATGCCCATCCTACCACAAAAGGCTCGCCAAAACCTCGAAACAAACTGGGAACCTCTGTCAGAAACGATATTCTCTGGAATGCCATGTAAACGAACCACATGCTGGAAAAACAATGGCACCAAATCAGAGGAGGAAGGCAATTTAGACAAGGGTACCAAATGGACCATCTTAGAGAAGCGATCACAGACCACCCAAATGACTGACATTTTTTGAGAGACGGGAAGATCTGAAATAAAATCCATAGAGATATGTGTCCAAGGCCTCTTCGGGACCGGCAAGGGCAAAAGCAACCCACTGGCACGAGAACAGCAGGGCTTAGCCCGAGCCCAAATCCCACAGGACTGCACAAAAGTACGCACATCCCGCGACAGAGATGGCCACCAAAAGGATCTAGCCACTAACTCTCTGGTACCAAAGATTCCAGGATGACCAGCCAACACCGAACAATGAACCTCAGAGATAACTTTATTCGTCCACCTATCAGGGACAAACAGTTTCTCCGCTGGGCAACGATCAGGTTTATTAGCCTGAAATTTTTGCAGCACCCGCCGCAAATCAGGGGAGATGGCAGACACAATTACTCCCTCTTTGAGGATACCCGCCGGCTCAGATACACCTGGAGAGTCGGCCACAAAACTCCTAGACAGAGCATCCGCCTTCACATTTTTAGAGCCCGGAAGGTATGAAATCACAAAGTCAAAACGGGCAAAAAACAACAACCAACGAGCTTGTCTAGGATTCAACCACTTGGCGGACTCGAGATAAGTCAAGTTCTTATGATCAGTCAAGACCACCACGCGATGCTTAGCTCCTTCAAGCCAATGACGCCACTCCTCGAATGCCCACTTCATGGCCAGCAACTCTCGATTGCCCACATCATAATTTCGCTCAGCAGGCGAAAACTTCCTGGAAAAGAAGGCGCATAGTTTCATCACCGAGCAATCAGAACTTCTCTGCGACAAAACAGCCCCTGCTCCAATCTCAGAAGCATCAACCTCGACCTGGAACGGAAGTGAAACATCTGGTTGACACAACACATGGGCAGAAGAAAAACGACGCTTCAATTCTTGAAAAGCTTCCACCGCAGCAGAAGACCAATTGACCAAATCAGCACCTTTCTTGGTCAAATCGGTCAATGGTTTAGCAATACTAGAAAAATTGCAGATGAAGCGACGATAAAAATTAGCAAAGCCCAGGAACTTTTGCAGACTTTTCAGAGATGTCGGCTGAGTCCAATTATGGATGGCTTGGACCTTAACAGGGTCCATCTCGATAGTAGAAGGGGAAAAGATGAACCCAAAAAATGAAACCTTCTGAACACCAAAGAGACACTTTGATCCCTTCACAAACAAAGAATTAGCACGCAGGACCTGAAACACCGTTCTGACCTGCTTCACATGAGACTCCCAATCATCCGAGAAGATCAAAATGTCAACTAAGTACACAATCAGGAATTTATCCAGGTACTCTCGGAAGATGTCATGCATAAAGGACTGAAACACTGATGGAGCATTGGCAAGTCCGAATGGCATTACTAGATACTCAAAATGGCCCTCGGGCGTATTAAATGCTGTTTTCCATTCATCGCCCTGTTTAATACGCACAAGATTATACGCACCACGAAGATCTATCTTGGTGAACCAACTAGCCCCTTTAATACGAGCAAACAAATCAGACAGCAGCGGCAAGGGGTACTGAAATTTGACCGTGATTTTATTTAGAAGGCGGTAATCAATACAAGGTTTCAGCGAACCATCCTTCTTGGCCACAAAAAAGAACCCTGCTCCCAATGGCGACGACGACGGACGAATATGACCCTTCTCCAAGGATTCCTTTACGTAACTCCACATAGCGGCGTGTTCAGGCACAGACAAATTAAACAGTCGACCTTTAGGAAATTTACTACCAGGAATCAAATCGATAGCACAATCACAATCCCTATGCGGAGGTAGGGCACTGGACTTGGGCTCATCAAATACATCCCGGTAATCCGACAAGAACTCTGGGACCTCAGAAGGGGTGAATGATGAAATAGACAGAAAAGGAACATCACTATGTACCCCCTGACAACCCCAGCTGGACACAGACATTGATTTCCAATCCAATACTGGGTTATGGACTTGTAGCCAGGGCAACTCCAACACGACCACATCATGCAGATTATGCAACACCAAAAAGCGAATATCCTCCTGATGCGCAGGAGCCATGCACATGGTCAGCTGGGTCCAGTACTGAGGCTTATTCTTGGCCAAAGGCGTAGCATCAATTCCTCTCAATGGAATAGGATACTGCAAGGGCTCCAAGAAAAACCCACAGCGCCTAGCATACTCCAAGTCCATCAAATTCAGGGCAGCGCCTGAATCCACAAATGCCATGACAGAATAGGATGACAAAGAGCAGATCAAAGTAACGGACAAAAGAAATTTCGACTGTACCGTACCAATGGTGGCAGACCTAGCGAACCGCTTAGTGCGCTTAGGACAATCGGAGATAGCATGAGTGGAATCACCACAGTAAAAACACAGCCCATTCTGACGTCTGTGTTCTTGCCGTCCAGCTCTGGTCAAAGTCCTATCGCACTGCATAGGCTCAGGTCCATGTTCAGATAATACCGCCAAATGGTGCACAGCTTTACGGTCACGCAAGCGTCGACCGATCTGAATGGCCAAAGACATAGACTCATTCAGACCAGCAGGCATAGGAAATCCCACCATGACATCCTTAAGGGCTTCAGAGAGACCTTTTCTGAAAATTGCTGCCAGCGCACATTCATTCCATTGAGTGAGCACAGACCACTTCCTAAACTTCTGACAATATATCTCTACCTCATCCTGACCCTGAGACAGAGCCAGCAAATTTTTCTCTGCCTGATCCACTGAATTAGGTTCGTCATACAGCAATCCGAGCGCCAGAAAAAACGCATCAATATCACATAATGCAGGATCTCCTGGCGCAAGGGAAAATGCCCAGTCTTGAGGGTCGCCACATAATAAAGAAATAATGATCTTAACTTGTTGAACTGGGTCACCAGAGGAGCGGGGTTTCAAAGCCAGAAACAGTTTACAATTATATATGGATGGCTTGGACCTTAACACGGTCCATCTCGATAGTAGAAGGGGAAAAGATGAACCCCAAAAATGAAACCTTAGGAACACCAAAGAGACACTTTGATCCCTTCACAAACAAAGAATTAGCACGCAGGACCTGAAACACCGTTCTGACCTGCTTCACATGAGACTCCCAATCATCCGAGAAGATCAAAATGTCAACTAAGTACACAATCAGGAATTTATCCAGGTACTCTCGGAAGATGTCATGCATAAAGGACTGAAACACTGATGGAGCATTGGCAAGTCCGAATGGCATTACTAGATACTCAAAATGGCCCTCGGGCGTATTAAATGCAGTTTTCCACTCATCGCCTCGCTTAATACGCACAAGATTATACGCACCACGAAGATCTATCTTGGTGAACCAACTAGCCCCCTTAATCCGAGCAAACAAATCAGATAACAATGGCAAGGGGTACTAAAATTTAACCGTGATCTTATTTAGAAGGCGGTAATCTATACAAGGTCTCAGTGAACCATCCTTCTTGGCTACAAAAAAGAACCCTGCTCCTAATGGCGACGATGACGGGCGAATATGCCCCTTCTCCAAGGACTCCTTCACATAACTCCGCATAGCAGCGTGCTCAGGCACAGATAAATTAAACAGTCAACCTTTTGGGAATTTACTACCAGGAATCAAATCGATAGCACAATCACAATCCCTATGCGGAGGTAGGGTATCGGACTTGGGCTCATCAAATAAATCCCGGTAATCAGACAAGAACTCAGGAACCTCAGAAGGGGTGGATGACGAAATAGTCAGAAATGGGACATCACCATGTACCCCCTGACAACCCCAGCTGGACACAGACATGGATTTCCAATCTAATACTGGATTATGGACTTGTAGCCATGGCAACCCCAACACGACCACATCATGCAGATTATGCAACACCAGAAAGTGAATAACCTCCTGATGTGCAGGAGCCATGCACATGGTCAGCTGGGTCCAGTACTGAGGCTTATTCTTGGCCAAAGGCGTAGCATCAATTCCTCTCAATGGAATAGGACACTGCAAGGGCTCCAAGAAAAACCCACAACGCCTAGCATACTCCAAGTCCATCAAATTCAGAGCAGCGCCTGAGTCCACAAATGCCATGACAGAATATGATGACAAAGAGCAGATCAAGGTAACAGACAGAAGAAATTTTGACTGTACCGTACCAATGGTGGCAGACCTAGCGAACCGCTTAGTGCGCTTAGGACAATCAGAGATAGCATGAGTGGAATCACCACAGTAGAAACAGCCCATTCAGACGTCTGTGTTCTTGCCGTTCAACTCTGGTCAAAGTCCTATCGCACTGCATAGGCTCAGGTTTAAGCTCAGGTAATACCGCCAAATGGTGCACAGATTTACGCTCGCGCAAGCGTCGACCGATCTGAATGGCCAAAGACATAGACTCATTTAGACCAGCAGGCATAGGAAATCCCACCATGACATCCTTAAGGGCTTCAGAGAGACCTTTTCTGAAAATAGCTGCGAGCGCACCTTCATTCCACTGAGTGAGTACGGACCACTAGTACTGTTATGAAAGGTAATTCAGTACCACAATGGACATAGAGGTCAGCGCACATATAGTCACCTGGCAATAACCCAAAAAACAAGAACGAGCTCTGAGACATGGGAACTCTGTTGACCGCAATCCCTAATCCTCTCCAACAACACTAAAGGCAGCCGTGGATTGCGCCTAACGCTCCCTATGCAACTCGGCACGGCCTGAGAAACTAGCTAGCCTGAAGATAGAAAATAAGCCTACCTTGCCTCAGAGAAATACCCCAAAGGAAAAGGCAGCCCCCACATATAATGACTGTGAGTTAAGATGAAAAGACAAACGTAGAGATGAAATAGATTTAGCAAAGTGAGGCCCAACTTTCTGAACAGAGCGAGGATAGGAAAGGTAACTTTGCGGTCAACACAAAACCCTACAAAAACCATGCAAAGGGGGCAAAAAGACCCTCCGTACCGAACTAACGGCACGGAGGTACACCCTCTGCGTCCCAGAGCTTCCAGCAAGCAGAAAAAAACAAATTGACAAGCTGGACAGAAAAAAACAGCAAACAAATAGCAAAGAGGAACTTAGCTATGCAGAGCAGCAGGCCACAGGAACGATCCAGGAGGAAACAGGTCCAATACTAGAACATTGGCTGGAGGCCAGGATCAAAGCACTAGGTGGAGTTAAATAGAGCAGCACCTAACGACTTCACCACATCACCTGAGGAAGGAAACTCAGAAGCCGCAGTACCACTTTCCTCCACCAACGGAAGCTCACAGAGAGAACCAGCCGAAGTACCACTTGTGACCACAGGAGGGAGCTCTGCCACAGAATTCACAACACGTCTCCATCTGAATGGGTACATGTGAAACCTCTTCTTAGACTAAAATTCTCTCTCTCTGTGGAGGGGTATTGGACCTGCTGTAATTAAAATACCTGAAGCTAGGAGGCGGAGTGCACGATCAGAAGGAGACGTTTATTCTCAGCGAGGTAAGGCAAGCGTAGGACCTGGTATAAGAGAGATGCCGTAAAGAGGCTACCAGGTACACATAAAATTGGCCATTTTTATGCGCTAAAAGCTCTCATTTTTCATATTTCTAGTGCAGTAATGCAGTTCAAATTTCATGTTTTCAAGTTTGCATGTTTTGGCGCTGCAGTGTGCTGCCTTATTTACTTAACTATATACGAGTTGGCGACTCTAGGTTCAGTGTTATGAACAGGTGATTCAGAACCACAATGGACCTAGTGGTTAAGAGCACACAAAGTGACCTGATAGTTACTAACATAGGACGAGCTCTGAGACGTGGGAACTCTGCTGACCGCAATCCCTAATCCTATCAAACCACACTAGAGGTAGCCGTGGATTGCGCCTAACGCTCCCTATGCAACTCGGCACAGCCTGAGAAACTAGCTAGCCCTGAAGATAGAAAAATAAGCCTACCTTGCCTCAGAGAAATTCCCCAAAGGAAAAGGCAGCCCCCCACATATAATGACTGAGTAAAGATGAAAATACAAACACAGAGATGAAAGAGATTTTAGCAAAGTGAGGCCCGACTTACTGAATAGACCGAGGATAGTAAAGATAGCTTTGCGGTCAGCACAAAAACCTACAAACAACCACGCAGAGGGGCAAAAAGACCCTCCGCACCGACTAACGGTACTGAGGTGCTCCCTCTGCGTCTCAGAGCTTCCAGCAAGCAAGAAAAACCAATATAGCAAGCTGGACAGAAAATATAGCAAACAAAAGTAACACAAGCAAAACTTAGCTTATGCAGGGCAGACAGGCCACAAGAACGATCCAGGAGAAAGCAAGACCAATACTGGAACATTGACTGGAGGCCAGGAACAAAGAACTAGGTGGAGTTAAATAGAGCAGCACCTAACGACTTAACCTCGTCACCTGAGGAAGGAAACTCAGAAGCCGCAGCCCCACTCACATTTACCAGAGGAAGCTCATAGACAGAACCAGCCGAAGTACCACTCATGACCACAGGAGGGAGCTTGACCACAGAATTCACAACAGTACCCCCCCTTGAGGAGGGGTCACCGAACCCTCACCAGAGCCCCCAGGCCGACCAGGATGAGCCAAATGAAAGGCACGAACCAGATCGGCAGCATGAACATCAGAGGCAAAGACCCAGGAATTATCTTCCTGACCATAACCCTTCCACTTAACCAGGTACTGGAGTTTCCGTCTCGAAATACGAGAATCCAAAATCTTCTCCACTATATACTCCAACTCCCCCTCAACCAAAACCGGGGCAGGAGGATCAACGGATGGAACCACAGGTACCACGTATCTCCGCAACAATGACCTATGGAATATGTTATGGATGGAAAAAGAAGCTGGAAGGGTCAAACGAAAAGCCACAGGATTAAGAACCTCAAAAATCCTATATGGACCAATGAAACGAGGCTTAAACTTGGGAGAGGAAACTTTCATAGGAATATAACGAGATGACAACCAAACCAAATCCCCAACACGAAGTCGGGAACCCACACAGCGCCTGCGGTTAGCGAAACGTTGAGCCTTCACCTGAGACAATGTCAAATTGTCCACCACATGAGTCCAAATCTGCTGAAACCTATCCACCACAGTATCCACACCAGGACAGTCTGAAGACTCAACCTGCCCTGAAGAGAAACGAGGATGGAAACCAGAATTGCAGAAAAATGGTGAAATCAAAGTAGCCGAGCTGGCCCGATTATTAAGGGCGAACTCAGCCAAAGGCAAAAAGGACACCCAATCATCCTGATCGGCAGAAACAAAACATCTCAGATATGTTTCCAAGGTCTGATTGGTTCGTTCAGTCTGGCCATTTGTCTGAGGATGGAAAGCCGAGGAAAAAGACAAATCAATGCCCATCCTAGCACAAAAGGCTCGCCAAAACCTCGAAACAAACTGGGAACCTCTGTCAGAAACGATGTTCTCTGGAATGCCATGTAAACGGACCACATGCTGGAAGAACAATGGCACCAAATCAGAGGAGGAAGGCAATTTAGACAAGGGTACCAAATGGACCATCTTAGAGAAGCGATCACAAACAACCCAAATGACCGACATTTTTTGAGAGACAGGGAGATCTGAAATAAAATCCATAGAGATATGTGTCCAGGGCCTCTTCGGGACTGGCAAGGGCAAAAGCAACCCACTGGCACGAGAAAAGCAGGGCTTAGCCCGAGCACAAATCCCACAGGACTGCACAAACGAACGCACATCCCGCGACAGAGACGGCCACCAAAAGGATCTAGCCACCAAATCTCTGGTACCAAAGATTCCAGGATGACCAGCCAACACCGAACAATGAACCTCAGAGATAACTCTACTCGTCCATTTATCAGGGACAAACAGTTTCTCCGCTGGGCAACGGTCAGGTCTATTAGCCTGAAATTTTTGCAGCACCCGCCGCAAATCAGGGGAGATGGCAGACAAAATTACCCCCTCTTTGAGAATACCCGCCGGCTCAGACAAACCCGGAGAGTCAGGCACAAAACTCCTAGACATGGCATCTGCCTTCACACTTTTAGAGCCCGGAAGGTACGAAACCACAAAGTCAAAACGGGAGAAAAACAGCGACCAACGAGCCTGTCTAGGATTCAACTGTTTGGCAGACTCGAGATAAGTCAAGTTCTTGTGATCAGTCAAGACCACCACGCGATGCTTAGCTCCTTCAAGCCAATGACGCCACTCCTCGAATGCCCACTTCATGGCCAGCAACTCTCGATTGCCAACATCATAATTACGCTCAGCAGGCGAAAACTTCCTGGAAAAGAAGGCGCATGGCTTCATCACCGAGCCATCAGAACTTCTTTGCGACAAAACAGCCCCTGCTCCAATCTCAGAAGCATCAACCTCGACCTGGAACGGGAGCGAAACATCTGGTTGGCACAACACAGGGGCAGAAGAAAAACGACGCTTCAACTCTTGAAAAGCTTCCACAGCAGCAGAAGACCAATTGACCACATCAGCACCCTTCTTGGTTAACTCAGTCAACGGTTTAGCAATACTAGAAAAATTATTGATGAAGCGACGATAGAAATTAGCAAAGCCCAGGAACTTTTTCAGACTCTTCACAGATGTCGGCTGAGTCAATCATAAATGGCCTGAACTTTAACAGGGTCCATCTTGATAGTAGAAGGGGAAAAAATGAACCCCAAAAATGAAACCTTCTGAACACCAAAGAGACACTTTGACCCCATCACAAACAAAGAATTCGCACGCAGAACCTGGAACACCATTCTAACCTGCTTCACGTGAGACTCCCAATCATCCGAGAAGACCAAAATATCATCCAAGTATACAATCAGGAATTTATCCAGGTACTCTCGGAAGATGTCATGCATAAAAGACTGAAACACTGATGGAGCATTAGAAACCCCGAATGGCATAACCAGGTACTCAAAATGGCCCTCGAGCGTATTAAATGCTGTTTTCCATTCATCGCCCTGTTTAATACGCACAAGATTATACGCACCACGAAGATCTATCTTGGTGAACCAACTAGCCCCCTTTATCCGAGCAAACAAATCAGACAGCAGCGGCAAGGGGTACTGAAATTTGACCGTGATTTTATTTAGAAGGCGGTAATCAATACAAGGTTTCAGCGAACTATCCTTCTTGGCCACAAAAAAGAACCCTGCTCCCAATGGCGACGACGACGGACGAATATGACCCTTCTCCAAGGATTCCTTTACGTAACTCCGCATAGCGGCGTGTTCAGGAACAGACAAATTAAACAGTCGACCTTTAGGAAATTTACTACCAGGAATCAAATCGATAGCACAATCACAATCCCTATGCGGAGGTAGGGCACTGGACTTGGGCTCATCAAATACATCCCGGTAATCCGACAAGAACTCTGGGACCTCAGAAGGGGTGGATGATGAAATAGACAGAAAAGGAACATCACTATGTACCCCCTGACAACCCCAGCTGGACACAGACATTGATTTCCAATCCAATACTGGGTTATGGACTTGTAGCCAGGGCAACTCCAACACGACCACATCATGCAGATTATGCAACACCAAAAAGCGAATATCCTCCTGATGCGCAGGAGCCATGCACATGGTCAGCTGGGTCCAGTACTGAGGCTTATTCTTGGCCAAAGGCGTAGCATCAATTCCTCTCAATGGAATAGGACACTGCAAGGGCTCCAAGAAAAACCCACAGCGCCTAGCATACTCCAAGTCCATCAAATTCAGGGCAGCGCCTGAATCCACAAATGCCATGACAGAATAGGATGACAAAGAGCAGATCAAAGTAACGGACAAAAGAAATTTCGACTGTACCGTACCAATGGTGGCAGACCTAGCGAACCGCTTAGTGCGCTTAGGACAATCGGAGATAGCATGAGTGGAATCACCACAGTAAAAACACAGCCCATTCTGACGTCTGTGTTCTTGCCGTCCAGCTCTGGTCAAAGTCCTATCGCACTGCATAGGCTCAGGTCCATGTTCAGATAATACCGCCAAATGGTGCACAGCTTTACAGTCACGCAAGCGTCGACCGATCTGAATGGCCAAAGACATAGACTCATTCAGACCAGCAGGCATAGGAAATCCCACCATGACATCCTTAAGGGCTTCAGAGAGACCTTTTCTGAAAATTGCTGCCAGCGCACATTCATTCCATTGAGTGAGCACAGACCACTTCCTAAACTTCTGACAATATATCTCTACCTCATCCTGACCCTGAGACAGAGCCAGCAAATTTTTCTCTGCCTGATCCACTGAATTAGGTTCGTCATACAGCAATCCGAGCGCCAGAAAAAACGCATCAATATCACATAATGCAGGATCTCCTGGCGCAAGGGAAAATGCCCAGTCTTGAGGGTCGCCACATAATAAAGAAATAATGATCTTAACTTGTTGAACTGGGTCACCAGAGGAGCGGGGTTTCAAAGCCAGAAACAGTTTACAATTATATATGGATGGCTTGGACCTTAACAGGGTCCATCTCGATAGTAGTAGGGGAAAAGATGAACCCCAAAAATGAAACCTTCTGAACACCAAAGAGACACTTTGATCCCTTCACAAACAAAGAATTAGCACGCAGGACCTGAAACACCGTTTTGACCTGCTTCACATGAGACTCCCAATCATCCGAGAAGATCAAAATGTCAACTAAGTACACAATCAGGAATTTATCCAGGTACTCTCGGAAGATGTCATGCATAAAGGACTGAAACACTGATGGAGCATTGGCAAGTCCGAATGGCATTACTAGATACTCAAAATGGCCATCGGGCGTATTAAATGCAGTTTTCCACTCATCGCCTCGCTTAATACGCACAAGATTATACGCACCACGAAGATCTATCTTGGTGAACCAACTAGCCCCCTTAATCCGAGCAAACAAATCAGATAACAATGGCAAGGGGTACTAAAATTTAACCGTGATCTTATTTAGAAGGCGGTAATCTATACAAGGTCTCAGTGAACCATCCTTCTTGGCTACAAAAAAGAACCCTGCTCCTAATGGCGACGATGACGGGCGAATATGCCCCTTCTCCAAGGACTCCTTCACATAACTCCGCATAGCAGCGTGCTCAGGCACAGATAAATTAAACAGTCAACCTTTTGGGAATTTACTACCAGGAATCAAATCGATAGCACAATCACAATCCCTATGCGGAGGTAGGGTATCGGACTTGGGCTCATCAAATAAATCCCGGTAATCAGACAAGAACTCAGGAACCTCAGAAGGGGTGGATGACGAAATAGTCAGAAATGGGACATCACCATGTACCCCCTGACAACCCCAGCTGGACACAGACATGGATTTCCAATCTAATACTGGATTATGGACTTGTAGCCATGGCAACCCCAACACGACCACATCATGCAGATTATGCAACACCAGAAAGTGAATAACCTCCTGATGTGCAGGAGCCATGCACATGGTCAGCTGGGTCCAGTACTGAGGCTTATTCTTGGCCAAAGGCGTAGCATCAATTCCTCTCAATGGAATAGGACACTGCAAGGGCTCCAAGAAAAACCCACAACGCCTAGCATACTCCAAGTCCATCAAATTCAGAGCAGCGCCTGAGTCCACAAATGCCATGACAGAATATGATGACAAAGAGCAGATCAAGGTAACAGACAGAAGAAATTTTGACTGTACCGTACCAATGGTGGCAGACCTAGCGAACCGCTTAGTGCGCTTAGGACAATCAGAGATAGCATGAGTGGAATCACCACAGTAGAAACACAGCCCATTCAGACATCTGTTTTATTGCCGTTCAACTCTGGTCAAAGTCCTATCGCACTGCATAGGCTCAGGTTTAAGCTCAGGTAATACCGCCAAATGGTGCACAGATTTACGCTCGCGCAAGCGTCGACCGATCTGAATGGCCAAAGACATAGACTCATTTAGACCAGCAGGCATAGGAAATCCCACCATGACATCCTTAAGGGCTTCAGAGAGACCTTTTCTGAAAATAGCTGCGAGCGCACCTTCATTCCACTGAGTGAGTACGGACCACTAGTACTGTTATGAAAGGTAATTCAGTACCACAATGGACATAGAGGTCAGCGCACATACAGTCACCTGGCAATAACCCAAAAAACAAGAACGAGCTCTGAGACATGGGAACTCTGTTGACCGCAATCCCTAATCCTCTCCAACAACACTAAAGGCAGCCGTGGATTGCGCCTAACGCTCCCTATGCAACTCGGCACGGCCTGAGAAACTAGCTAGCCTGAAGATAGAAAATAAGCCTACCTTGCCTCAGAGAAATACCCCAAAGGAAAAGGCAGCCCCCACATATAATGACTGTGAGTTAAGATGAAAAGACAAACGTAGAGATGAAATAGATTTAGCAAAGTGAGGCCCAACTTTCTGAACAGAGCGAGGATAGGAAAGGTAACTTTGCGGTCAACACAAAACCCTACAAAAACCATGCAAAGGGGGCAAAAAGACCCTCCGTACCGAACTAACGGCACGGAGGTACACCCTCTGCGTCCCAGAGCTTCCAGCAAGCAGAAAAAAAACAAATTGACAAGCTGGACAGAAAAAAACAGCAAACAAATAGCAAAGAGGAACTTAGCTATGCAGAGCAGCAGGCCACAGGAACGATCCAGGAGGAAACAGGTCCAATACTAGAACATTGACTGGAGGCCAGGATCAAAGCACTAGGTGGAGTTAAATAGAGCAGCACCTAACGACTTCACCACATCACCTGAGGAAGGAAACTCAGAAGCCGCAGTACCACTTTCCTCCACCAACGGAAGCTCACAGAGAGAACCAGCCGAAGTACCACTTGTGACCACAGGAAGGAGCTCTGCCACAGAATTCACAACACGTCTCCATCTGAATGGGTACATGTGAAACCTCTTCTTAGACTAAAATTCTCTCTCTCTGTGGAGGGGTATTGGACCTGCTGTAATTAAAACACCTGAAGCTAGGAGGCGGAGTGGACGATCAGAAGGAGACGTTTATTCTCAGCGAGGTAAGGCAAGCGTAGGACCTGGTATAAGAGAGATGCCGTTAAAGAGGCTACCAGGTACACATAAAATTGGCCATTTTTATGCGCTAAAAGCTCTCATTTTTCATATTTCTAGTGCAGTAATGCAGTTCAAATTTCGTGTTTTCAAGTTTGCATGTTTTAGCGCTGCAGTGTGCTGCCTTATTTACTTAACTATATACGAGTTGGCGACTCTAGGTTCAGCACCTGTTCACACTGAGTCTATTTTTGGATGTGCAGGTCAGGTTTTTGAAATGTATTCTCTAGCCTTCTGATCGTGCACTCCGCCTCCTAGCTTCAGGTGTTTTAATTACAGCAGGTCCAATACCCCTCCACAGAGAGAGAGAATTTTAGTCTAAGAAGAGGTTTCACATGTACCCATTCAGATGGAGACGTTTATTCTCAGCGAGGTAAGGTAAGCGTAGGACCTGGTATAAGAGAGATGCCGTAAAGAGGCTACCAGGTACACATAAAATTGGCCATTTTTATGCGCTAAAAGCTCTCATTTTTCATATTTCTAGTGCAGTAATGCAGTTCAAATTTCGTGTTTTCAAGTTTGCATGTTTTGGCGCTGCAGTGTGCTGCCTTATTTACTTAACTATATACGAGTTGGCGACTCTAGGTTCAGTGTTATGAACAGGTGATTCAGAACCACAATGGACCTAGTGGTTAAGAGCACACAAAGTGACCTGATAGTTACTAACATAGGACGAGCTCTGAGACGTGGGAACTCTGCTGACCGCAATCCCTAATCCTATCAAACCACACTAGAGGTAGCCGTGGATTGCGCCTAACGCTCCCTATGCAACTCGGCACAGCCTGAGAAACTAGCTAGCCCTGAAGATAGAAAAAAAAGCCTACCTTGCCTCAGAGAAATTCCCCAAAGGAAAAGGCAGCCCCCCACATATAATGACTGTGAGTAAAGATGAAAATACAAACACAGAGATGAAAGAGATTTTAGCAAAGTGAGGCCCGACTTACTGAATAGACCGAGGATAGTAAAGATAGCTTTGCGGTCAGCACAAAAACCTACAAACAACCACGCAGAGGGGCAAAAAGACCCTCCGCACCGACTAACGGTACTGAGGTGCTCCCTCTGCGTCTCAGAGCTTCCAGCAAGCAAGAAAAACCAATATAGCAAGCTGGACAGAAAATATAGCAAACAAAAGTAACACAAGCAAAACTTAGCTTATGCAGGGCAGACAGGCCACAAGAACGATCCAGGAGAAAGCAAGACCAATACTGGAACATTGACTGGAGGCCAGGAACAAAGAAATAGGTGGAGTTAAATAGAGCAGCACCTAACGACTTAACCTCGTCACCTGAGGAAGGAAACTCAGAAGCCGCAGCCCCACTCACATCTACCAGAGGAAGCTCATAGACAGAACCAGCCGAAGTACCACTCATGACCACAGGAGGGAGCTTGACCACAGAATTCACAACAGTACCCCCCCTTGAGGAGGGGTCACCGAACCCTCACCAGAGCCCCCAGGCTGACCAGGATGAGCCAAATGAAAGGCACGAACCAGATCGGCAGCATGAACATCAGAGGCAAAGACCCAGGAATTATCTTCCTGACCATAACCCTTCCACTTAACCAGGTACTGGAGTTTCCGTCTCGAAATACGAGAATCCAAAATCTTCTCCACTATATACTCCAACTCCCCCTCAACCAAAACCGGGGCAGGAGGATCAACGGATGGAACCACAGGTACCACGTATCTCCGCAACAATGACCTATGGAATATGTTATGGATGGAAAAAGAAGCTGGAAGGGTCAAACGAAAAGACACAGGATTAAGAACCTCAAAAATCCTATATGGACCAATGAAACGAGGCTTAAACTTAGGAGAGGAAACTTTCATAGGAATATAACGAGATGACAACCAAACCAAATCCCCAACACGAAGTCGGGGACCCACACAGCGCCTGCGTTTAGCGAAACGTTGAGCCTTCACCTGAGACAATGTCAAATTGTCCACCACATGAGTCCAAATCTGCTGAAACCTATCCACCACAGTATCCACACCAGGACAGTCAGAAGACTCAACCTGCCCTGAAGAGAAACGAGGATGGAAACCAGAATTGCAGAAAAATGGCGAAACCAAAGTAGCCGAGCTGGCCCGATTATTAAGGGCGAACTCAGCCAAAGGCAAAAAGGACACCCAATCATCCTGATCGGCAGAAACAAAACATCTCAGATATGTTTCCAAGGTCTGATTGGTTCGTTCAGTCTGGCCATTTGTCTGAGGATGGAAAGCCGAGGAAAAAGACAAATCAATGCCCATCCTAGCACAAAAGGCTCGCCAAAACCTCGAAACAAACTGGGAACCTCTGTCAGAAACGATGTTCTCTGGATTGCCATGTAAATGGACCACATGCTGGAAGAACAATGGCACCAAATCAGAGGAGGAAGGCAATTTAGACAAGGGTACCAAATGGACCATCTTAGAGAAGCGATCACAAACAACCCAAATGACCGACATTTTTTGAGAGACGGGGAGATCTGAAATAAAATCCATAGAGATATGTGTCCAGGGCCTCTTCGGGACTGGCAAGGGCAAAAGCAACCCACTGGCATGAGAAAAGCAGGGCTTAGCCCGAGCACAAATCCCACAGGACTGCACAAACGAACGCACATCCCGCGACAGAGACGGCCACCAAAAGGATCTAGCCACCAAATCTCTGGTACCAAAGATTCCAGGATGACCAGCCAACACCGAACAATGAACCTCAGAGATAACTCTACTCGTCCATTTATCAGGGACAAACAGTTTCTCCGCTGGGCAACGGTCAGGTCTATTAGCCTGAAATTTTTGCAGCACCCGCCGCAAATCAGGGGAGATGGCAGACAAAATTACCCCCTCTTTGAGAATACCCGCCGGCTCAGACAAACCCGGAGAGTCGGGCACAAAACACCTAGACATGGCATCTGCCTTCACATTTTTAGAGCCCGGAAGGTACGAAACCACAAAGTCAAAACGGGAGAAAAACAGCGACCAACGAGCCTGTCTAGGATTCAACTGTTTGGCAGACTCGAGATAAGTCAAGTTCTTGTGATCAGTCAAGACCACCACGCGATGCTTAGCTCCTTCAAGCCAATGACGCCACTCCTCGAATGCCCACTTCATGGCCAGCAACTCTCGATTGCCAACATCATAATTACGCTCAGCAGGCGAAAACTTCCTGGAAAAGAAGGCGCATGGCTTCATCACCGAGCCATCAGAACTTCTTTGCGACAAAACAGCCCCTGCTCCAATCTCAGAAGCATCAACCTCGACCTGGAACGGGAGCGAAACATCTGGTTGGCACAACACAGGGGCAGAAGAAAAACGACGCTTCAACTCTTGAAAAGCTTCCACAGCAGCAGAAGACCAATTGACCACATCAGCACCCTTCTTGGTTAACTCAGTCAACGGTTTAGCAATACTAGAAAAATTATTGATGAAGCGACGATAAAAATTAGCAAAGCCCAGGAACTTTTTCAGACTCTTCACAGATGTCGGCTGAGTCAATCATAAATGGCCTGAACTTTAACAGGGTCCATCTTGATTGTAGAAGGGGAAAAAATGAACCCCAAAAATGAAACCTCCTGAACACCAAAGAGACACTTTGACCCCATCACAAACAAAGAATTCGCACGCAGAACCTGGAACACCATTCTAACCTGCTTCACGTGAGACTCCCAATCATCCGAGAAGACCAAAATATCATCCAAGTATACAATCAGGAATTTATCCAGGTACTCTCGGAAGATGTCATGCATAAAGGACTGAAACACTGATGGAGCATTAGAAAGCCCGAATGGCATAACCAGGTACTCAAAATGGCCCTCGGGCGTATTAAATGCTGTTTTCCATTCATCGCCCTGTTTAATACGCACAAGATTATACGCACCACGAAGATCTATCTTGGTGAACCAACTAGCCCCCTTAATCCGAGCAAACAAATCAGACAGCAGCGGCAAGGGGTACTGAAATTTGACCGTGATTTTATTTAGAAGGCGGTAATCAATACAAGGTCTCAGCGAACCATCCTTCTTGGCCACAAACAAGAACCCTGCTCCCAATGGCGACGACGACGGACGAATATGACCCTTCTCCAAGGATTCCTTTACGTAACTCCGCATAGCGGCGTGTTCAGGCACAGACAAATTAAACAGTCGACCTTTAGGAAATTTATTACCAGGAATCAAATCGATAGCACAATCACAATCCCTATGCGGAGGTAGGGCACTGGACTTGGGCTCATCAAATACATCCCGGTAATCCGACAAGAACTCTGGGACCTCAGAAGGGGTGGATGATGAAATAGACAGAAAAGGAACATCACTATGTACCCCCTGACAACCCCAGCTGGACACAGACATTGATTTCCAATCCAATACTGGGTTATGGACTTGTAGCCAGGGCAACTCCAAAAACGACCACATCATGCAGATTATGCAACACCAAAAAGCGAATATCCTCCTGATGCGCAGGAGCCATGCACATGGTCAGCTGGGTCCAGTACTGAGGCTTATTCTTGGCCAAAGGCATAGCATCAATTCCTCTCAATGAAATAGGATACTGCAAGGGCTCCAAGAAAAACCCACAGCGCCTAGCATACTCCAAGTCCATCAAATTCAGGGCAGCGCCTGAATCCACAAATGCCATGACAGAATAGGATGACAAAGAGCAGATCAAAGTAACGGACAAAAGAAATTTCGACTGTACCGTACCAATGGTGGCAGACCTAGCGAACCGCTTAGTGCGCTTAGGACAATCGGAGATAGCATGAGTGGAATCACCACAGTAAAAACACAGCCCATTCTGACGTCTGTGTTCTTGCCGTTCAGCTCTGGTCAAAGTCCTATCGCACTGCATAGGCTCAGGTCCATGTTCAGATAATACCGCCAAATGGTGCACAGCTTTACGGTCACGCAAGCGTCGACCGATCTGAATGGCCAAAGACATAGACTCATTCAGACCAGCAGGCATAGGAAATCCCACCATGACATCCTTAAGGGCTTCAGAGAGACCTTTTCTGAAAATTGCTGCCAGCGCACATTCATTCCATTGAGTGAGCACAGACCACTTCCTAAACTTCTGACAATATATCTCTACCTCATCCTGACCCTGAGACAGAGCCAGCAAATTTTTCTCTGCCTGATCCACTGAATTAGGTTCGTCATACAGCAATCCGAGCGCCAGAAAAAACGCATCAATATCACATAATGCAGGATCTCCTGGCGCAAGGGAAAATGCCCAGTCTTGAGGGTCGCCACATAATAAAGAAATAATGATCTTAACTTGTTGAACTGGGTCACCAGAGGAGCGGGGTTTCAAAGCCAGAAACAGTTTACAATTATTCTTAAAACTCAGAAACTTAGCTCTATTTCCAGAAAACAAATCAGGAATAGGAATTCTTGGCTCTAACATAGAATTCTGAACCACAAAGTCTTGAATATTTTGTACTCTTGCAGTGAGATGATCCACACAAGAAGACAGATCTTTAATGTCCATCACTACACCTGTGTCCTGAACCACCCAAATGTCTAGGGGAAAAGAAAGACAAAACACAGTACAGAGAAAAAAAAAATGGTCTCAGAACTTCTCTTTTCCCTCTATTGAGAAGCATTAGTACTTTGGGCCTCCAGTACTGTTATGAACAGGTGATTCAGAACCACAATGGACCTAGTGGTTAAGAGCACACAAAGTGACCTGATAGTTACTAACATAGGACGAGCTCTGAGACGTGGGAACTCTGCTGACCGCAATCCCTAATCCTATCAAACCACACTAGAGGTAGCCGTGGATTGCGCCTAACGCTCCCTATGCAACTCGGCACAGCCTGAGAAACTAGCTAGCCCTGAAGATAGAAAAATAAGCCTACCTTGCCTCAGAGAAATTCCCCAAAGGAAAAGGCAGCCCCCCACATATAATGACTGTGAGTAAAGATGAAAATACAAACACAGAGATGAAAGAGATTTTAGCAAAGTGAGGCCCGACTTACTGAATAGACCGAGGATAGTAAAGATAGCTTTGCGGTCAGCACAAAAACCTACAAACAACCAAGCAGAGGGGCAAAAAGACCCTCCGCACCGACTAACGGTATGGAGGTGCTCCCTCTGCGTCTCAGAGCTTCCAGCAAGCAAGAAAAACCAATATAGCAAGCTGGACAGAAAATATAGCAAACAAAAGTAACACAAGCAAAACTTAGCTTATGCAGGGCAGACAGGCCACAAGAACGATCCAGGAGAAAGCAAGACCAATACTGGAACATTGACTGGAGGCCAGGAACAAAGAACTAGGTGGAGTTAAATAGAGCAGCACCTAACGACTTAACCTCGTCACCTGAGGAAGGAAACTCAGAAGCCGCAGCCCCACTCACATCTACCAGAGGAAGCTCATAGACAAAACCAGCCAAAGTACCACTCATGACCACAGGAGGGAGCTTGACCACAGAATTCACAACAGTTCAGCACCTGTTCACACTGAGTCTATTTTTGGATGTGCAGGTCAGGTTTTTGAAATGTATTCTCTAGCCTTCTGATTGTGCACTCCGCCGCCTAGCTTCAGGTGTTTTAATTACAGCAGGTCCAATACCCCTCCACAGAGAGAGAGAATTTTAGTCTAAGAAGAGGTTTCACATGTACCCATTCAGATGGAGACGTTTATTCTCAGCGAGGTAAGGCAAGCGTAGGACCTGGTATAAGAGAGATGCCATAAAGAGGCTACCAGGTACACATAAAATTGCCCATTTTTATGCGCTAAAAGCTCTCATTTTTCATATTTCTAGTGCAGTAATGCAGTTCAAATTTTGTGTTTTCAAGTTTGCATGTTTTGGCGCTGCAGTGTGCTGCCTTATTTACTTAACTATATACGAGTTGGCGACTCTAGGTTCAGCACCTGTTCACACTGAGTCTATTTTTGGATGTGCAGGTCAGGTTTTTGAAATGTATTCTCTAGCCTTCTGATCGTGCACTCCGCCTCCTAGCTTCAGGTGTTTTAATTACAGCAGGTCCAATACCCCTCCACAGAGAGAGAGAATTTTAGTCTAAGAAGAGGTTTCACATGTACCCATTCAGATGGAGACGTTTATTCTCAGCGAGGTAAGGCAAGTGTAGGACCTGGTATAAGAGAGATGCCGTAAAAAGGCTACCAGGTACACATAAAATTGGCCATTTTTATGCGCTAAAAGCTCTCATTTTTCATATTTCTAGTGCAGTAATGCAGTTCAAATTTCGTGTTTTCAAGTTTGCATGTTTTGGCGCTGCAGTGTGCTGCCTTATTTACTTAATTATACAGTATGGAGCATCATAATGGGCCATTATACAGTATGGAGCACTGTGTGGCCATTATACAATATTGAGCATCATGTGGGGCCATTACACAGTATGGAGCACTGTGTGGCCATTATACAGTATGGAGTATGGAGCATCATGTGGGGCGATTATACAGTATGGGGCACTGTGCGGCCATTATACAGTATTGAGCATCATGTGGGGCCATTACACAGTATGTAGCATTGTGTGGCCATTATACAGTATGGAGCATCATGTGGGGCCATTATACAGTATGGAGCACTGTGTGGCCATTATACAATATTGAGCATCATGTGGGGCCATTATACAGTATGGAGCACTGTGTGGCCATTATACAGTATGCAGCATCATGTGGGGCCATTTACAGTATGGAGCACTATGTGGCCCTTATACAGAATGGAGCATCATGTGGGGCCATTATACAGTATTGAGCACTGTGTGGTCCTTATAAAATATGACAGAACATCCCCTCCACAAGTGACATAATTTTACAAACTACACCTCTCAATGAATTCATCTAGGGGTGCAGTGAGCATGTTGACACCACATGTACCTCACATACTTTTATAACATTGAGTGGTAAAGAAAGAAGATTTACATTTTTGCTGCTAAAATGTTGTTTTAGCCCCCAAATTTTATTTTTATAAGGGCTAAATGGAAAAAAATTGACCTCACAGTTTGTGGTGCAATGTGAGCAATATATTACAGTGCAGATTTTTATTGTTAGGCTATGTGCACACGTTGCGGATTTTGCTGCGGATCTGCAGCGGATTGGCCGCTGCAGATTCGCAGCAGTTTTCCATGCCTTGTACAGTACCATGTAAACCTATGGAAAACGAAATCCGTGTACATGCTGCGGAAAATACCACGCTGCATTGTATTTTCCGCAGCATGTCAATTCTTTGTGCGGATTCCGCAGTGCTTTACACCTGCTCCTCAATAGGAATCTGTAGGTGTAAAACTGCAGATGGAATCCACACAAAAACCGCAGGAAATCCGTGGTAAATCCGCAGGTAATCCCCAGTGCATTTTACCAGCGGATTTTGCAAAAACGGTGCAGAAAAATCCGCACACGAATCCGCAACGTGAGCACATAGCCTTATAATCTGTGGGTGCCATGACCCACTTTCAGAGCCAGTGCAGCAGAACCCCCCATAAGTGACCCCATTTTGCAAATTACATCTCTGAATTAATTCATCTAGGGGTGTAGTAATTACATTGACACCACAGGTGTATTGCAGAATTTCATATCATTGTGCAGTAAAGAAAAAATAGTTATATTTACAGCTCCAGATTTTACATTTTTACATGGGGAAATGGGTAAAAATGGCACCGTTATTTGTTACACAATTTCTACTGAACATGGCAATACGCCATATGTGGCTGTCCAGTACTGCTTAGCCACATGGCAAGAATCGGGAGGGACAGAGAGCTGTTTGCCTCCTGGAGCGCAGATTTTTCTAGAATAGTTTGCGGACTCCATATACAAAGTCCCTAAGTGCTACAATGGTAGGATACCCTCTCAAGTGACCCCATGTTGGTAATTATACCCCTGCCAAGCATGTGGATGATAAATGTTGTTTAGAAACACTGTGGGATTCAGAAGGGAGGGGTCATTTGGATTTGGGAGCGCAGAATTAGCTGGATTTCTTTTGGTGGGTGTGGGGGTCATAGCGCTTTTCCAGAGCCTTTGCACTACCAGTAACGTTGAAGCCTCCTATATTTCCGTTAACAGATGACGGACCTGAGTGAGGACTCGCTTTTTATGTTAATTGAGTTGAAGCTTTTATTGGGAACATTTTACATAACATTTTGGATCACATTTAATCTGTGCTCCACGCTGAGCACTTACATCAGGGTTTCCATCTAAATCTTCCAATGACATGATTCAGATGAAACCCCCAAGAGATCCATTCACTGTAATGAGACAGCAGAGTTAATCTAGAACAGGGGTGGGGAACCTCAGGCCCCCCGGGCCATTTACGGCTCTCAATCACATTTTATCAGGCCCCTGGGCAGATTCTCAGGGACCACATTCTTGAGCAGGGAGCTGTATTTTGATTGCTACCAGATCATTAATTTTTTCTTGCTCTGTTAGCACACACACACACACGCACACGCACACACACACACACACACACAGTGTTCACTACTGAACACTGAAGGGCATGCAATGAAAGATTACGTCCTGACACCAGTGGAAGAGTCAAAAAGTACTTTGTGGGCAGAGTTTGTACGGCCCCCGAAGGATGGTATAAATATCCAAATGGCCCTTGGTAGAAAAAAGATTCCCCGCCCCTGAACAAGACTATGTCTGGTCTCTGTTCAGTGGTGTCCTTCTTTTCAGAAGTGCACAAAACTGTAGTCAATCTAGCTTTCATGTACACCTAAAAAAAAAGACAGACACCACAGGATGAAAGACCAGATTGTGTCAACAGTGCGTCCATCTGCCTCATTATAGGGAATCTTCCACCGGAGGTTCCGTTTGTATCAGGTATTTCAGAGATATACACAGAACCCCAGATGTAACCGCTCAGCGAAGTGTGCAGGATAAATGAGAGCCGAGCTTACTGTATATAGCTTTGTTAGGTTTGGCAGCTGCCACGCACTAAAAGCGGCTTCTTTTTTTTTCAAAAGCCTGTCTTGCATCGCCATGGCTTGAAAGGTATAACTTTTCTATATTTCTGCAGACAGAGTAACGTGAGGGTTGCTTTTGTGGAATGTGTTGACGTTTTTATTGGTACCATTTTCGGGGCTCCTAACATTTTTTAATCACTTTCTATTCTGATTTTTGGGAGGCATAATGAACAAAAACCAGCAATTCAGTAATTGTTTTTTGGTTTTTTTTTTTATTCCGCTCCACGTGTGGTAAAAGTGACAAGGCAACTTTTTTTCTTCGGGTCAGAATGATTACAACGATACCACATTTATATAATTTTTTTGTGTTTTAGCGCTTTTACACAATAGCAATAATTATTTTTTTTTTATTTTTCAGCTGATTGAGCTCTATGCCTGATTGTTTTCTGCAGGACAAAATGACACTTTTAGGTATACCATTTTTATGTACATTTGTCTTTTTGATTGTGTTTTATTCTGCATTTTCCCAGCGATATGATGAAATAGCATATTTTGCACGTCTTTTTTTACGGCGCTTACTTAAGAGATTAACTAGTATGACACTTTTATAGATCGGGTCGTTCCGGATGCCGCAATACCAAATATGTGCACTTTTGTAGTTATTTTAATACATAAAAATGTGGATTTATTAGTGTAATATTTTTGTTTATTTTTGAATTATTATATTGTAATTTTCTAAAATATATTTTTCCTTTCTTTTTTTTTCTAAAATATATTTTTCCTTTCTTTTTTTTAACTATTTTACTTTGTCCCTCTATGGAACTTTCATTTTTTTTACTTTGATCTCAAGTATAATGCATTGCAATGCTTTCCGTAGCTTGGTGACCCGGGGGTAATTATGACAATCTTGGGTCACCATGGCTGACGTCATAGACGGGCCTATCTAAAGGCAGAGGGAGCTCCTGTCCCTCTGTGTGCCTAGTTAATGTTGTGATCGCTGTGGATTACAGCATTTAGGGGGTTAAACAGCCAGGGTCAGTGCTGGTACTGTCCTTGGATGTTATATCAGGAACTCGGCTGTTAGGTGAGCCAAGCTCCTGCTGTGATCATGCAGGAAGTGCTGATATTTCAGCACCTCCTAAACGATCATGCTGTGATCTGTCAGTCTGATTGACTGACCAATCACAGTGTCGTGAGTGCAGGGACTGACGGCATGCGTCCCCACACCTATTCCAGCGCTACTTGGATATCGTTGACAGCTGTCGGCTTGAAACTGTCACTGCATGTTTAAACGCTTTGCTTTGTAGCTCTGGGGTTACAAATCAGGCCCACTGGTCATCAGGCAACAAGTACTGTCTGCAGGCTTTTTCAAACCCCCTCAAAAATGTGTCCAGATCTGTGTCCTTGTCCATGACAGGAAAATGCTTGGGACAGGGTTCATGACTATCAACATTATTGGACTCACTGTTCAATGGGGTAGATTGATCCAGCTGGTGGTCTCTCTCAGCCAGTAACTCAGAAGCCTCTCACTTGGCTTGTTGCTCCTGGGCCTATCGTTTGGGTCTCTCAGCCTGTCAATTCACGATTTCTTGCTCAGCTTGGGCCCGCCGCTCTCAAAACTCACGTCTTACATTCTTGTAGCACAAGTTGCATCCACATTTGAGGGTCACAACCTCCCATTTGCTGCAGAATAAGTGGCAAGCAAGAGTCCATTCCACTATGGGAGCCATGGGTGCTGCTGGCTCCCTCTCAGTTGGATAGTTCTGGAACCAGATCCACATCTGGGCATACTAGTCCTCCACTGGTGCCAGTATTTGGTGCCACATTATGTTGGTGCCTGACATCAACCTCCACTAAGGCACATATTAACATCTCTTTGGTCTTGTTAAGATCTCACACCTCACAGAAACTGATCAGCATTCAGCCCAGCTTTCTAGTGCTTCTTATAAATTACCATCTTAGCAGTTACTCGCCAAACAAAAGATAGAACAGAAAAACAAGAGAAGGGGAGGGGTGTAACTACTACATGTACAGTATCCTCCCAAGTATGAATAAACATAAGTCCGATCGTCAAAACTCTGCACAGAATTCTCGCGGGGACCGTGCAAGTTTTTAGTGACAAAAATGATTGCTCAAACTACACTACTAATGCTCTGTGATATCCCACTGCTGCTATCAGTTTGTTAAGAAAAACACCACTGGGATCAATCAGATCCCATCGCTGCCACCAGTTGCCAAGGATACGCAACAAGGGGAATCACACAGATCTCACTGCTGCCACCAGTTTGTCGGGGATAGGAAACTCCGCCGCCTCCAATTGTAAAGACAAATACTCAATTGACTGACAAGTGATGGACGAGGCCGCCGCTGCTTCAACTACTAGGCCTGTTATAGGGGGACTCACAGTGAGTTTATAGTATATACACCTCTGATTTCAGCTCATGGAAAAAAATAAATTTTTTTTATATATATATATATTGTGGTAGATCATCACAAATAGCTGCATATAGAGGTAGATACAGGAACACGGTCCGTTTAAATCTTCTACTGGTTTATTAAAGGTACTACATAAACCAGTGCTGCGTTAGCAAAACAAACACAGCCTTTCTAGCCTAACGGGAAAACAAAAAACATAACGAATACCACAGTCCATGTGGCTGCAGTCTTCCGCTCGCTCAAAACAACAAAAGTTCAGCTTTCCTTATCATGAAAACAAAGCTCTAGATCTTGCATTTCCAGACACATCCAACACTGAATGAACCAAAGGTTGTGTTACTTTTTTTAGTTGCCATAGTTCCCTAAAAAAGGCTGTAACAAGAGATCAAAATGTCACATCTGTCCCAAAATGGTACTAATAAAAATGTCATCTTACCCCACAAAAAATAAGCTATCACAAAGCTTCATCGGCAGAAAAATAAAAATGTTACATTTTTCGGAAAATGATGACACAACGCCAATTTTTTTTTTCACCACTAAAATAATTAAAAAACTGCACATTTGGTATTGATGAGGAGAATCATATTGCATGGTGATTTTTACCACAAAATGTACACTGTAAAAACAATTCCTAAAAAACTGTCAGAATTGTGTTGTTTTTTTTTACAATTTCACCACATTTTTAATTTTTTCATGTTTTCGTGTACACTATGTGGTAAAATAAATGGTGTAATTGAAAAGTACAACTCGTCCCACTAAAACAAATCCTCACAAGTCTATGAAAACAGAAAAATAATATAGGTAAGGCTCTGGGAAGAAGAGGAGGAAAAAAAATGAAATGCAAAAACGGAAATTGGCTGCGGCGTAAAGGGGTTAATTTTCCTCTACCATGATAGGTTACTTAGTTAACACAATTCTGAGCAAAAAAGCATAAAAACAATTCCACTACGACAAGGTTTACCCAATTGGGATGATCCCTAACTCTTGTAGATCACTTCAGTATGCGTCAGCAGGCAGTAGCAGGAAGAATATTGGAATTATAAACAGTAGCAGACTGATTGTTTTATTATAGCTGATTTGGCAGTATGTGGAACATAGTCCACAGATTATATATATATGCAAAAAAACAAAATCTAATATAGATAAGTCCAGCATTGATAATGAATCCATTGCAAACTATAAAAGCATGAATTTGAAAAGCTGGCTGGGGACTATATGGAGAGACCTGACTAGTCCAATGAAGTCTCTGGTCGGCTTCTCCCTGCCCCGCTACACTTGACTTTCTTGTGTATGTAGGGAGAAACCTGTCAATAAACTGGAGGAGGGCGGTGAGCCGCCAGCCGAAGGCCGCACTGTACTAGTCATGACTCTCCCGGTAGTCCCCGGACGCTTTTCAAATTATGGTATGTTATTTCTGAAATGCTGTACCAAAGGAAGAAATGCCTGTGTGCTGCGCTGCTGGTCAGGAATTCACAGGATTCAGAAGAATAGGAATAGATTGTAGTTTATTACAAAACACATTCCTGGGAGTTTCAAATTATGGTATGCTATTTCTGAAATGCTGTAGTAAAGGAAGAAATGCCTGTGTGCTGGTCAGGAATTCACAGGATTCAGAAGAATAGGAATACACTGTGTTCCAAATTATTATGCAAATTGGATTTAAGTGTCATAAAGATTTAATTGTTTTGTTTTTCAAATAAACTCATGGGGTAGCACGGTGGCGCAGTGGTTAGCACTGCAGCCTTGCAGCGCTGGAGTCATGGGTTCTAATCCCACCCAGGACAACATCTGCAAAGAGTTTGTATGTTCTCTCCGTGTTTGCGTGGGTTTCCTCCGGGTTCTCCGGTTTCCTCCCACATTCCAAAGACATACTGATATGGAATTTAGATTGTGAGCCCCATAGGGGACAGCGATGATTATGTGTTCAAACTGTAAAGCGCTGTGGAATATGTTAGCGCTATATAAAAATAAAGATTTATTTTATTTTTTATTTTATGGATGGTATTGTGTCTCAGGGCTGAATGGATCACTGAAATCAACCTTAAATACATGTGATAATTAGTTTTCCTGGTGATTCAAAATAAAGGAAAACTACTTAAAAATGATGTTCCACATTATTAAGCAGGCCACAGTTTTCAAGTAACATGGGAAAGAAAAAGGATCTCTGCTCCCTAAAAGCATCAAATAGTGCAATGCCTTGGTCAAGGGATGAAAACATTAGATATTTCCCTAAAACTTAAGCGTTATCATTGTACTGTTAAGAGATTTGTGGCTGAATCTGAGCACAGACGTGTTTGTGCTGATAAAGGCATAATGAGGAAGGTTTCTGCCAGACAAATTCATGGGAAAGCAGACAAAGCAGCAAACAGTTATTTGAAGCTGCTGGTGCCTCTGGAGTCCCTCGAACCTCAAGGTGTAAGATCCTTAAAAGGCTTGCTGTGGTGCATAAACCTAATATTCAGCCACCCTTAAACAGTGTTCACAAGCAGAAATGGTTAACCCCTTCATGACCCAGCCTATTTTGACCTTAAAGACCTTGCCGTTTTTTGCAATTCTGACCAGTGTCCCTTTATGAGGTAATAACTCAGGAACGCTTCAACGGATCCTAGCGGTTCTGAGATTGTTTTTTCGTGACATATTGGGCTTCATGTTAGTGGTAAATTTAGGTCAATAAATTCTGCGTTTATTTGTGATAAAAACGGAAATTTGGCGAAAATTTTGAAAATTTCGCAATTTTCACATTTTGAATTTTTATTCTGTTAAACCAGAGAGTTATGTGACACAAAATAGTTAATAAATAACATTTCCCACATGTATACTTTACATCAGCACAATTTTGGAAACAAAATTTTTTTTTGCTAGGAAGTTATAAGGGTTAAAATTTGACCAGCGATTTCTCATTTTTACAACGAAATTTACAAAACCATTTTTTTAGGGACCACCTCACATTTGAAGTCAGTTTGAGGGGTCTATATGGCTGAAAATACCCAAAAGTGACACCATTCTAAAAACTGCACCCCTCAAGGTACTCAAAACCACATTCAAGAAGTGTATTAACCCTTCAGGTGCTTCACAGCAGCAGAAGCAACATGGAAGGAAAAAATGAACATTTAACTTTTTAGTCACAAAAATTATCTTTTAGCAACAATTTTTTTATTTTCCCAATGGTAAAAGGAGAAACTGAACCACGAAAGTTGTTGTCCAATTTGCCCTGAGTACGCTGATACCTCGTATGTGGGGGTAAACCACTGTTTGGGCGCACGGCAGGGCTTGGAAGGGAAGGAGCGCCATTTGACTTTTTGAATGAAAAATTGGCTCCACTCAATAGCGGACACCATGTCACGTTTGGAGAGCCCCCGTGTGCCTAAAAATTGGAGCTCCCCCACAAGTGACCCCATTTTGGAAACTAGACGCCCCAAGGAACTTATCTAGATGCATAGTAAGCACTTTGAACACCCATGTGCTTCACAAATTGATCCGTAAAAATGAAAAAGTACTTTTTTTTCACAAAAAAAATCTTTTAGCCTCAATTTTTTACAGAAATTACACCATTTTGGAAACTAGACCCCCAAAGGAACTAATCTAGATGTGTGGTGAGGACTTTGAACCCCCAAGTGCTTCACAGAAGTTTATAACGCAGAGCCATGAAAATAAAAAAAAAAATTATTTTCTCAAAAATGATATTTTAGCCTGCAATTTTTTATTTTCCCAAGGGTAACAGGAGAAATTTGACCCCAAAATTTGTTGTCCAGTTTCTCCTGAGTACGCTGATACCCCATATGTGGGGGTAAATCACTGTTTGGGCACATGCCGGGGCTCGGAATTGAAGTAGTGACGTTTTGAAATGCAGACTTTGATGGAATGCTCTGCGGGCGTCACGTTGCGTTTGCAGAGCCCCTGATGTGGCTAAACAGTAGAAACCCCCCACAAGTGACCCCATTTTGGAAACTAGACCCCGAAAGGAACTTATCTAGATGTGTGGTGAGCACTTTGAACCCCCAAGTGCTTCATAGAAGTTTATAATGCAGAACCGTGAAAATAATAAATACGTTTTCTTTCCTCAAAAATAATTATTTAGCCCAGAATTTTTTATTTTCCCAAGGGTTACAGGAGAAATTGGACCCCAAAAGTTGTTGTCCAGTTTTCCTGAGTACGCTGATACCCCATGTGTGGAGGTAAACCACTGTTTGGGAACACGTCGGGGCTCAGAAGGGAAGTAGTGACTTTTGAAATGCAGACTTTGATGAAATGGTCTGCGGGTGTCACGTTGCGATTGCAGAGCCCCTGGTGTGCCTAAACAGTAGAAACCCCCCACAAGTGACCACATTTTAGAAACTAGACCCCCCAAGGAACTTATCTAGATATGTGGTGAGCACTTTGAACCCCCAAGTGCTTCACAGACGTTTACAATGCAGAGCCGTGAAAATAAAAAATCATTTTTCTTTCCTCAAAAATGATGTTTTAGCAAGCATTTTTTTATTTTCACAAGGGTAACAGGAGAAATTGGACCCCAGTAATTGTTGCGCAGTTTATCCTGAGTATGCTGGTACCCCATATGTGGGGGTAAACCACTGTTTGGGCACACGTCGGTGCTCGGAATTGAGGGAGCACCATTTGACTTTTTGAATACGAGATTGGCTGGAATCAATGGTGGCGCCATGTTGCGTTTGAAGACCCTTGATGTGCCTAAACAGTGGTAACCCCTCAATTCTACCTCCAACACTAACCCCAACACACCCCTAACCCTAATCCCAACTGTAGCCATAACCCTAATCACAACCCTAACCACAACCCTAATTCCAACCCTAACCCTAAGGCTATGTGCCCACGTTGCGGATTCGTGTGAGATTTTTCAGCATCATTTTTGAAAAATCCGCGGGTAAAAGGCACTGTGTTTTACCTGCGGATTTTCCGCGGATTTCCAGTGTTTTTTGTGCGGATTTCACCTGCGGATTCCTATTGAGGAACAGGTGTAAAACGCTGCGGAATCCGCACAAAGAATTGACATGCTGCGGAAAATACAACGCAGCGTTTCCGCGCTGTATTTTCCGCACCATGGGCACAGCGGATTTGGTTTTCCATGGTACTGTAAACCTGATGGAACACTGCTGCGAATCCGCAGCGGCCAATCCGCTGCGGATCTGCAGCCAAATCCGCACCGTGTGCACATAGCCTAATTCTAAAGGTATGTGCACACGCTGCGGAAAACGGGGCGGATCCGCAGCAGTTTCCCATGAGTTTACAGTTCAATGTAAACCTATGGGAAACAAAAATCGCTGTACACATGCTGCGGAAAAACTGCACGGAAACGCAGCGGTTTACATTCCGCAGCATGTCACTTCTTTCTGCGGATTCCGCAGCGGTTTTACAACTGCTCAAATAGAAAATCGCAGTTGTAAAACCGCAGTGAAATGCGCAGAAAAAACGCGGTAAATCCGCCATAATCCGCAGCGGTTTAGCACTGCGGATTTATCAAATCCGCAGCGGAAAAATCCGCAGAGGACCAGAATACGTGTGCACATACCAAAACCCTAACCCTAGCCCTAACCCTACCCCTAACCCTAGCCCTAACCCTACCCCTAACCCTGCCCCTAACCCTAGCCCTAACCCTAGCCCTAACCCTACCCCTAACCCTACCCCTAACCCTATTCTAACATTAGTGGAAAAAAAAAATTCTTTATTTTTTTATTGTCCCTACCTATGGGGGTGACAAAGGGGGGGGGGGGTCATTTATTATTTTTTTTATTTTGATCACTGAGATATAATCTATCTCAGTGATCAAAATGCACTTTGGAACGAATCTGCCGGCCGGCAGATTCGGCGGGCGCACTGCGCATGCGCCCGCCATTTTGGAAGATGGCGGCGCCCAGGGAGAAGACGGACGGACCCCGGCAGGATCGGTAAGTATGATGGGGTGGGGGGGAGCACGGGGGGGATCGGAGCATGGGGGGTGGATCGGAGCGCGGGAGGGGTGGAATGGAGCACGCGGGGGGTGCATTGGAGCATCGGGGGGTGGATCGGACTGCAGGGGCGGTGGATCGGACTGCAGGGGGGGTGGATCGGAGTGCAGGGGGGGTGGTTGGAGCACGGGGAGGGTGATTGGAGCACGGGGGGAGCGGACAATAGCACGGGGGGAGCGGCGCACAGGACGGAGGGGAGCCGGAGCAGTGTACCGGACAGATCGGGGGGCTGGGGGGGGTGATCGGTGGGGTGGGGGCACATTAGTGTTTCCAGCCATGGCCGATGATATTGCAGCATCGGCCATGGCTGGATTGTAATATTTCACCCGTTATAATAGGTGAAATATTACAAATCGCTCTGATTGGCAGTTTCACTTTCAACAGCCAATCAGAGCGATCGTAGCCACGGGGGGGGGGGGGTGAAGCCACCCCCCCTGGGCTAAACTACCACTGCCCCTGTCCCTGCAGATCAGGTGAAATGGGAGTTAACCCTTTCACCCGCTCTGCAGGGACGCGATCTTTCCATGACGCCACATAGGCGTCATGGGTCGGATTGGCACCGACTTTCATGACGCCTACGTGGCGTCATGGGTCGGGAAGGGGTTAAAGTGGGCCCAGACATACATGAACACTAATTTCCAAATAGTCTTGTTTACTGATGAGTGTCAAGCAACCCTGGATGGTCCAGATGGATGGAGCAGTGGATTGTTGGTGGATTGCCACCATGTCCCAACAAGGCTGCGACGTCAGCAAGAAGGTGGAGGAGTCACATTTTGGGCCATAATCTGGGAAAACAGCTGGTAGGACACTTTAAGGTTCCTGAAGGTGTGAAAATGACCTCTGCAAAGTATTTGGGGTTTCTGACTGACAACTTTCTTCCATGGTCTAAAAAGCAGAGACGTGCCTTCAGGAGCAAAATCATCTTCATGCATGACAATGCACCATCTCATGCTGCAAAGAATAGCTCTGAGTCATTGGCTGCTATGGGCATAAAAGGAGATAAACTCATGGTGTGGCCACCATCTTCACCTGACCTCAACCCTATAGAGAACCTTTGGAGTATCATCAAGCAAAAGATCTATGAGGGTGGGAGGCAGTTCACATCAAAACAGCAGCTCTGGGAGGCTATTCTGACTTCATGCAAAGAAATACAAGCAGAAACTCTCCAAAAACTCACAAGTTCAATGGATGCAAGAATTGTGAAGGTGATATCAAAGAAAGGGTCCTATGTTAACATGTAACTTGGCCTGTTAGGATGTTTTGGAGTTAAATACCGTATATACTCGAGTATAAGCCGAGATTTTCAGCCCAAATTTTTGGGCTGAAAGTGCCCCTCTCGGCTTATACTCGAGTCAAGGTGGGCGGCAGGGTCGGCGGGTGAGGGGGTGAGGGCGCTGAGGCATACTTACCTGCTTCCAGCGATCCTGGCGCTCCCCGCCTGTCCCACAGTCTTCTGTGCTGCAGCTCTTCCCCTCTTCAGCGGTCACGTGGGACCGCTCATTAGAGAAATGAATAGGCGGCTCCACCTCCCATAGGGGTGGAGCCGCCTATTCATTTCTCTAATCAGCGGTGTCGGTGACCGCTGATAGAGGAAGAGGCTGCGGCACCGAAGACCAGCTGTGCGGGAGAAGGAGCCGGACACCGGGACCAGGTAAGTATGTAATATTCACCTGTCCGCGTTCCAGCCGCCGGGCGCCGCTCCATCTTCCCGGCGTCGCTCCGCTCTGACTGTTCAGGTCAGAGGGCGCGATGACGCATATAGTGTGCGCGGCGCTCTCTGCCTGATCAGTCAGAGCGGAGAGACGCCGGGACCGGACGCTGGGAGCTGCAAGCAAGAGAGGTGAGTATGGCATTTTTTTTTTATTGCAGCGGCAGCAGCCGCACAGATTTATGTGGAGCATCTATGGGGAAATATGAACGGTGCAGAGCATATATGGCACAGCTATGGGGCAGTATGAATGGTGCAGAGCACTATATGGCACAGCTATGGGGCAGTATGAATGGTGCAGAGCACTATATGGCACAGCTATGGGGCAATAATGAACGGTGCAGAGCACTATATGGCACAGCTATGGGGCAGTATGAACGGTGCAGAGCACTATATGGCACAGCTATGGGGCAGTATGAACGGTGCAGAGCACTATATGGCACAGCTATGGTGAAATAATGAACGGTGCAGAGCACTATATGGCACAGCTATGGGGAAATAATGAACGGTGCAGAGCACTATATGGCACAGCTATGGGGAAATAATGAACGGTGCAGAGAACTATATGGCACAGCTATGGGGAAATAATGAACGGTGCAGAGCACTATATGGCACAGCTATGGGGAAATAATGAACGGTGCAGAGAACTATATGGCACAGCTATGGGGCAGTATGAACGGTGCAGAGCACTATATGGTACAGCTATGGGGCAGTATGAATGGTGCAGAGCACTATATGGCACAGCTATGGGGAAATAATGAACGGTGCAGAGCACTATATGGCACAGCTATGGGGCAATAATGAACGGTGCAGAGCACTATATGGCACAGCTATGGGGCAGTATGAACGGTGCAGAGCACTATATGGGGCACAGCTATGGGGAAATAATGAACGGTGCAGAGCACTATATGGCACAGCTATGGGGAAATAATGATCTATTTTTATTTTTGAAATTCACCGGTAAATGCTGCATTTCCACCCTAGGCTTATACTCGAGTCAATAAGTTTTCCCAGTTTTTTGTGGCAAAATTAGGGGGGTCGGCTTATACTCGGGTCGGCTTATACTCGAGTATATACGGTAGCTTTTTTTGTTCAGTGAATGTGACCTCCTAATGCTGCAAATTCCACAAATGAGCATTTTCACTTCTTTAAAATATATCAAATGTATAGAAATTCTACTGTGCCTAATAATTTGGAACAGTGCATTTAGAGTTTTTATTTTTTTTGGAGATTATACTGTTATCATTGGGAAGTTTCTTCAATAAAATTCGATGTATACTCTAACGGGGGATGACTTTTATTAGACTGACTGTCATTTGCACCGACCATTTAGGAGAATCCGAGAAAAATGTCATTTGCATAATAATTTGGAACACAGTGTAACATAGTAACATAGTAACATAGTAACATAGTTAGTAAGGCCGAAAAAAGACATTTGTCCATCCAGTTCAGCCTATATTCCATCATAATAAATACCCAGATCTACGTCCTTCTACAGAACCTAATAATTGTATGATACAATATTGTTCTGCTCCAGGAAGACATCCAGGCCTCTCTTGAACCCCGCAGTAGTGTAGTGTAGTGTAGCGTAGTGTAGATTGTAGTTTATTACAAAACACATTCCTGGAAGAATGGGGGCACAACGATGTCAGCGCCTTTTTCAGCTGAATTCAGTTGACATGTTTTGTGGTGCAGACAGCCACCGGCAATCTTATCAAAGAGGCTGGCAGCTGACATCAGCAGGCCTGTCACATGACGTCACGCCAATATGCCACTCCACCAGGAACAGGTGAGAAGAATCATTTACTTTTCTTTATCTTTTTTTATGTATATGTGAAGAGCAGTGGGGGTAGCTGGGAGAGCATTATTACTGAATGGAAACATTATTACAGGAAGGGAAAGGATATTATTGCAGAATAGAGGAATTATTGCAGGATAGGTGACATTATTACAAGACGGGAAACATTAATACAAGAAGAATGGGTATTAATGTTAAATGGGAGACATTACAGGAGGGGGCATTATTACAGGATGGCTAGGAAAGGGGACATTATTAAAGGACAGGACCCTGATTACAGGACATTATTACTGGATGGGAGCCAGGGCAAAGGACATTAATACAGAATATGGACATTATTAGAAGATGGTGGCCATTATTACAAGATGAGGATATTGCAGGATGGGGGCCAGGAGGGGAGACATTATTACAGGATGAGGAAAAGAATGAGGATCATTATTACAGGATAGGGGCTTTTATTGCACAATGGGAGACATTATTACAGGACAGCAACAAAGACAGAGGACATTATTACAAGATGGTGGTCAGGGCAGAGAACATTATTAAAGAATAGGGGCAAGGATGGGGGACATTGTCATTATCACAGGATGGGAGTCAGGCTGGGAGACATTATTATAGGATAAGGGCCAGGATGGGGGACATCATTACAGAATGGGGGATGTTATTACAAGATGGGGCCAGGACGGGGGACTTTATTACAGGACGGGGAACAGTATTATGAGATGGTGGTCAGAGCCGAGGACATTAAAGGGACACGGTCACCTGAATTTGGAGGGAACAATCTTCAGCCATGGAGGCGGGGTTTTTGGGTGTTTGATTCACCCTTTCCTTACCCGCTGGCTGCAATATTGGATTGAAGTTCATTCTCTGTCCTCCATAGTACATGCCTGCACAAGGCAAGATTGCCTTGTGCAGGCGTGTACTACGGAGGACAGAGAATGAACTTCAATCCAATATTGTAGCCAGCATGCAGCCAGCGGGTAAGGAAAGGGTGAATCAAACACCCAAAAACCCCACCTCCATGGCTAAAGATTGTTCCCTCCAAATTCAGGTGACAGTGTCCCTTTAATACAAGAGAGGGGGAATGATAGGGGACATTCTTACAGGATGGGACACATTATTACAGGATGGGAGCCAGTATGAGGGACATTACTGGGCAAAGATGGGGGACATTATTACAGAATGGGGGCCAGGATAAGGGACATTGTTACAAGACGATGTACAAAATTACAAATGAGGCCAGGATGGGAGACATTATTACAGTATAGGGGTCAAGACAGAGGACATTATTACAAGATGGAGGTCAGGACAGAGGACATTAAGCCCTTACCAACATATGACATACTGGTAAGTCACAAGCCATCTCTCTGACTTTGCTGCAGGCCCAGGAACATGTAAAACTTCAGTCTATCAAAATATAAAATGAACTATCCCGATCAATAAGTGGTGTTAAAAGATCAAAACACTAAAACTGCAGTTTTTCAAATGCCACAACAGCGGAAATACTGCAGTAACAGGCAAAACATTGTAACTATCCTCAAATAGTATCAATAAAAACGTCATCTCAGGACTCAAAGCAGAGCCTTCACACAGCTCAATCACCTGAATATTGAAAATGTTACAGCTTTTTAAACACAAAAACCTATACATGTTCGGTATCACTATGGGAGAACTGAACTTTTTCCACAAAGGTCTAAATAATTAAGATTAAATGCTGTGTGGTCACATTGCTCCTCCATCTTAATTAGCCAGACGTGATGGGATTCTGATCATCCTTCTCCTGTTCCCTGGCTTGATCTGGGTAACTACTCATGTAATTGATGAGACCCGACTTGTATCCATTACATACACACATAGCGCCCTCCGCATCCTGTGGTTCCTGAAATAAATCCGATCAAGTGTTGGTGGCCTGGTATTCAATCCGTTGAAGCTGGCACAGCCCCTGTAGTTGCCGTTTCTTGTTGCGGTTATACATCCAGTCTGATCTGCTTCAAAGACCAAGCTGGTGGGGTTGGACATAGTTGCATCCGAAACCTGTCTATATGCCTCTCTGGTTGTGGAGCCCTTGGACAGTTTCTACAAACACCAGTCCCCTGCAGCTCCCTATAATCCTCTGGGCTGAGTAGCTTCCCATAGCTGCTACCAAATGTGGAGACATGGGTTCAGTGGGTGCTCCCGTCCGCTAGCATGAGACCGCATGGACCAGGGCTCATCACACTGAATTCTCGCTCTCCTTTTTCCCATGGGCATAATAGCACTCAGACAACACAAGGTGAGGGTAAAACAGCATGCATGGCAATACTTTATTGAACCCCCAAACAGATAACATATAGAACGGTCCCAGCAAAATACCCACAATGGTGCACTATTACAAAATTAGAGTCACACCCTTTAGCTGACTCATCAAGATTACAGCAGCTGCGACTCTGGGGCTTCTAGGGCCGACTTCCCTCACCAGTGACACCCCACTTTTGGTGGGCCCCCACAAAGATAAGGTAACAACAAGCTTAGAAAGCTGATGGTCCATTGAGGCACGTGGCCAAGTAAACAGATGGTCCCAACCTGGCTTCTCCAAATGTCTCCATGGTGCCAGGTGACCATAAGGTTCCAACCTGTTTTCTCCATGGTGCAAGGTGAGGGACACAACCTGGCTTCTCCGAATGTCTCCATGGGTTCCGTGATGGTCAATTTTTCCAGCTAGTGCTATGGTCCTTAAGCTGGCATCCTGTAGAATGTTAAATCTGTGTCCCTACTGATACAGCCATGTTGGCCGGGCAGTTGACCTGTAGAGTGTTCCTGGTTAAGGTTTTATAAAGTTCTTCTGATGGAGCCATGATGTCCTGGCTGTGGTTTTGTAAAGTGTCTACCTTCTGCAGAAGGACAGAAAATCCCTTTTTATATACATATCTATGGTTTAAGTCATCATCCACAGGACAGGGGGAGGTGGGATGAGTTTACCTTTCATTTTTCGAGCATTTAATTAATCTGCATAGTTTGTCCTCCTCTGTTTTGCAAGTCCACAAGTTACTTAGACTCATACAATGGATAATCAACATATTAGCAAACATCTATTGTGCAATAACCCTCTGCTCCTGTCCCCCAAAGATAGCAGACAATAAATTACAGCAATCAACAACTCAAGAGTTAGCATTCAAACAGAAGTCTATGATTCCCATGATAACAGTCTTTGTTTCTTGACCAACTGAAGAAAAACACATATAGTCAACATTCAGAAATAGCCTATTTCTCCTAGACTACTGAAAATAGACATCTGAATAATTAAGCTTAAATGTTGTGTTATCACACACACTATCAAAAATTAATTAAAATATGCCAAATAATGTTTGGTTTTCTTTATTTTTTTGTTACATACAAAATGGAAGAAAAAAGTGATCAAAACATCATCTAGAAAAAAAATTGCTAACACTGAAAAGATAATTTCGATCCACAAAAAATGTGGTCCGTCAAATTCAAGTTTTTTTTATGTGCTGCACTTTTACATAGCCTTTTGAGACCCTGGACTATATAATGCTTTAAATAAATCTCATGTACTGGGACTAAAACAATGGCATATTCTTAGGTTGTGTTCAAATGATGGGGGTATGCGCACAGAACCCTGCCCACCATAAGGAAGAAGGGGCCACAGTTAATACACGCAGAAAGGCTCATGTGTCCTAATTCCTGTGTCAAAAGAATGAATATTCAGTAATTTTTTTCCAGTATTTTTCTGAGAAATCTAGACGTTATGCAGCAGCTACTAGTAGTCATAAAAGAACATCTTAGCACTTACCACAGAAATTATCTTATACTTGTTCACTCGTTTTTTCTTTACAGGTTCTTCCATATTTAGCCTTTGAGTTGATTCCATTTTCTTAAAGAGGAGCTAAGCTGTTGTACGGCAGCTGGCAGGGTAAGGCGATGGCAGTATTTTTTGTGTCTTCTTGTTTCTTCCTGTACAGTAGAAAATCCTAGCCTGTGGAAGGAACAGCAGCACAATGTGACACCAGGAAGATACAAGAGACATATAACGGGTCAAAGACCAAACAGGTTTATCTGCTTGAGGTGAATGGGTAATAAGAGTGAAAAGATTACCGTATGGACTTCAGGTAAAGTACAATCTGTGATAATGAAGTAACATAACATTACTTTAACACCTTGCTTTACTTTCTGACAGCTACGATAAGAAGCATTTGCAATACACAGTTTAAAATTACGAAGGTTGTGAAATAATGCACTTTACCCACTATGGAGGCCGACTCACATAACAATAGTTAGGACCTGTCTGCCAAGTATTTTTTACTAACACTTTGTTCTGCATAAACTTACAGGTTTCACGTCAGTTTAGACAAGAGTAATCTACACGTACTGTACAGTACGAATACTGTCCTGCAGTTCTATTTAGGGACGGCCGTAATACGCAGTAATTGTCCCAAAACACTGTTCCGTATTCAATGCAAGGATGCGATTTTTACGCACAAATGTATCTGTCTGTCATTCGTATGGCTTCTGTACGGCGATTTTTTTGTCGCAGGCTTGCAAAATGGACATATCATGGATCCATCGGCTCAAATATTCTTAAAAACATATATACAGTCTATATATATATATATATATATATATATATGTGTGTGTGTCAGTGAGACACACATATATATATTTATATTTAATTCTGCGTTAGATAGCAGAAAAGCCGTTAATTCAATTGCCAGCTTTTCCTATCTCCTTCACAAACCCGACAGAGTATGAGACATGGTTTACATACAGTAAACCATTTCATATCCCTTCTTTTATTACATATTACTCTTTACTAATGTAAGAAGTGACTTTGTGTCAAATTTGGGGTCTCTAGCTGTTAAATTAAAGGGTTAAATCCCGGAAAAAATTGGCGTGGGTTCCTCCGCAATTTTCTCCGCCAGAGTGGGAAAGCCAGTGACTGAGGGCAGATATTAATAGCCTAGAGAGGGACCCTAGTTATTGGCCCTCCCTGGCTAAAAACATCTGCCCCCAGCCACCCCAGAAAAAAAGGACATTTGTAAGATGTGCCTATTCTGGCACTTAGCCTCTCTCTTCCCACTCCCCTGTAGCTGTGGGATATGGGGTAATGAAAGGTTAATGTCACCTTGCTATTGTAAGGTGGCATTAAGCCAGGTTAATAATGGAGAGGCGTCAATTATGACACCTATCCATTATTAATCCAATAGTACGAAATGGTTAATAAAACACACACACACATTATTAAAAAGTATTTTAATGAAATAAAGACACATGGTGTTTTAATATTGTATTATACTCTTAATCCACCTGAAGACCCTTGTCACCTGAAACAGAGTTAAAAAAACAAACAACAATATTTCATACCTTCCGTCGTTCAGTCTTGTCGCACACTGTAAATCCATCTGAAGGGGTTAAATCATTTTACACCCAGGAGCTCTGCTAATGCAGCTGTGCTCCAGACTGTAAAACTTGGTGAATAAATGGAATGCAGGGGAATGTACTGTAGTTACCTCGAGTCGTGGTGATGCGCCCTCTGCTGGATGAACTCATATGAACTCGAGCGTGGGAAAATATTCTGAGAAGTTCCCAGGCTCGAGTTCATATATGTGTCTCACTGACATATATATATATGCCGCACTGAATTACCGGCTTTTCTATAGAACACCGGTGCGTATTTCTCGCAAGTCACACGCATGGTCCGTGTTGTAATCCATCATTTTCTCACCCCCATAGACTTTCATTGGCGTATTTTTTGCGCAATATGCTAACAAACCCAGCATGCTGCGATTTTCTACGCCCATAACATACCATATATTACGGATGCGTAATATACGGCAGATAGGAACTGCCCCATAGAGAATCATTGGGCCGTGTGCAATGCGTATTTTCTGGACGTATTTTCTGCGCTCACACGTCCGTAAAACTCGCTAGTGTGACACCGGCCTAAGGCTTGGATTGGCCATTAGTGGAATGGGTGAACGAGCAGTGCTTCAAGAGGTAACATTTCTCCTTGCAAAGAGTGACATGTAAAGCCTGACATGCCAAGGTGAGGAGACTTTTAAGCCTTGCAATGTTCCTCTGGGAAATATGCAAATTTTTATTTTGGTTTTGGCTTTTACCCTAAGGCAAGAGGCAAGGCTCATTAGAGGGTCGATATTGACTTAGGATTGCTACTTTCAATAGGTGACACTAGAGTTCCAGTCCTCTTACTCTCTGATGAGACAATGAGCAGTGCTTGGCACACTATACTTTATGTGTTAGATTCAGGTAGGCCACCTGCTGCAGTTTAAACATAGTGTCAAAATTGCCATTAAGGACACTTCAGCAAATAAATTGATATGTTGCAATTGCAAAATTGCTATTTTTTTTTAAAGCACAGTGGGCATGAGATTCTATAAATCACATTCACTTTGATGTGACTGTAATTTACTGTGTTTTCTGGGCACAAAAATACAGTGTCAAAAATTCATGAAATGTTCATTGTAGGATCTTGGCTTTAAGGACAAAAGTATAAGCTGGCATGGGTGTGTTTTGCCCTTTCGGCAGGTGATTGGCCAACTGTTTGGTCAAGCCAATTTTCAGGTAACGAACATTCCTAGGAACATTTGTTCTCAATAATCAGCTAATGTAAATGCAGCCATGTTCCCATGTAGAATAAATACTATGATTCATCTACTGCATTTTGTACTGAAAATCTGCTGCATTTAACTATGTAACGTGTATGCAATTTCATGAAAAGTCATGCCCACGGTGCATCTAAGGAAGGAACGTATTTTCACTGTGCCAAAAACGCAACGTCTTACTGTTCCAGCAAAGTTGATGGGAGTTATAGAAATGTCATGGGCATTGTGCCTCTTTTTTACGCAGTGTAAACTGACCTGCTTTGCGTGTTCCAAATCCTTAACCCCTTTCTGTCATCGGACGTACTATTCCGTCCATGTGGGGTGGACCTAAATTCCCACGGACGGAATAGTACGTCCAGGGCCATCGGCTGCGCTCACGGGGGGAGCGCGGCCGATCGCGGCCGGGTGTCAGCTGCCTATCGCAGCTGACATCCGGCGCTATGTGCCAGGAGCGGTCACGGACCGCCCTTGGCACATTAACCCCCTGCACACCGCGATCAAACATGATCGCGGTGTGCCGGCGATATAGGGAAGCATCGCGCAGGGAGGGGGCTCCCTGCGGGCTTCCCTGAGACCCCCGCAGCAACGCAATGTGATCACGTTGCTGCAAGGGTCTCTTACCTTCCTCTCTGCAGCAGCCCCGGATCCAAAATGGCCGCGACATCCGGGTCCTGCAGGGAGGGAGGTGGCTTACCAAGTGCCTGCTCAGAGCAGGCGCTTGGTAAGCCTGCAGTGCTCTCAGACAGATCGGTGATCTGACAGAGTGCTGTGCAAACTGTCAGATCAGCGATCTGTGATGTTCCCCCCTGGGACAAAGTAAAAAAGTAAAAAAAAAAATTTTCACATGTGTAAAAAAAAAAAAAAAATCCTAAATAAAGAAAAAAAAAAATATTATTCCCATAAATACATTTCTTTATCTAGATAAAAAAAAAAAACAATAAAAGTACACATATTTAGTATCGCCGCGTCCGTAACGACCCAACCTATAAAACTGTCCCACTAGTTAACCCCTTCAGTAAACACCGTAAGAAAAAAAAAAAACGAGGCAAAAAACAACGCTTTATTATCATACCGCCGAACAAAAAGTGGATCAAAAAGACAGATATAAATAACCATGGTACCGCTGAAAACGTCATCTTGTCCCGCAAAAAACAGACCACACATTACTCTGTGGACCAAAATATGGAAAAATTATAGCTCTCCCCATAGGGGGTCTACTTTCCAAAATGGTGTCACTTGTGGGGGGTTTCAATGTTTAGGCACATCAGTGGCTTTCCAAACGCAACATGGCGTGCCATCTCAATTCCTGTCAATTTTGCATTGAAAAGTCAAACGGCGCTCCTTCCCTTCCGAGCTCTCCTATGCGCCCAAACAGTGGTTTACCCCCATATATGGGGTATCAGCGTACTCAGGACAAATTGTACAACAACTTTTGTGGTCCAATTTCTTCTCTTACCATTGGGAAAATAAAAAATTGGGGGTGAAAAGATAATTTTTGTGAAAAAAATGATTTTTAATTTTAACGGTTCTGCATTATAAACTTTGGTGGGTCAAAGTGCTCACCACACCTCTAGATAAGTTCCTTAGGGGGTTTACTTTCCAAAATGGTGTCACTTGTGGGGGGTTTCAATGTGTAGGCACATCAGGGGCTCTCCAAACGCAACATGGCGGCCCATCTCAATTCCAGTCAATTTTGCATTGAAAAGTCAAATGGCACTCCTTCGCTTCCGAGCTCTGTCATGCGCCTAAACAGTGGTTTACCTCCACATATGGGGTATCGGCGTACTCAGGACAAATTGTACAACTACGTTTGGGGTCCATTTTCTCCTGTTACCCTTGGTAAAATAAAACAAATTGGAGCTGAATTAAATTTTTTTTAAAAAAAAGTTAAATGTTCATTTTTATTTAAACATTCCAAAAATTCCTGTGAAACACCTGAAGGGTTAATAAACTTCTTGAATGTGGTTTTGAGCATCTTGAGGGGTGCAGTTTTTAGAATGGTGTCACACTTGGGTATTTTCTATCTTAAAGACCCCTCAAAATGACTTCAAATGAGATGTGGTCCCTAAAATAAAATGGTGTTGGAAAAATGAGAAATTGCTGGTCAACTTTTAAACCTTATAACTCCCTAACAAAAAAAAATTTTGGTTCCAAAATTGTGCTGATGTAAAGTAGACATGTGGGAAATGTTACTTATTAAGTATTTTGTGTGACATATCTCTGTGATTTAATTGCATAAAAATTCAAAGTTGGAAAATTGCAAAATTTTCTAAATTTTCACCAAATTTCCATTTTTTTCACAAATAAACGCAGGTAATATCAAAGAAATTTTACCACTACCATGAAGTACAATATGTCACGAGAAAACAGTATCAGAATCACCGGGATCCGTTGAAGCTTTCCAGAGTTATAACCTCATAAAGGGACAGTGGTCAGAATTGTAAAAATTGGCCCGGTCCATAACGTGCAAACCACCCTTGGGGGTAAAGGGGTTAATATGTCAATTTCTCTTGCGAGTGTGCTGAGTTTTTTTGTGTACATTTTTCCCATAAAATTGAATGAAATGCAAAAAATCCGCAAATAAAAAATGCATGTGTGTTTTTAATGCAGTTCAACTGTGGAAACGTACCAAAAATGCATGCAATCCACACATGACTGTATCAATACAATTTTGTTAAAGTCGAATACCAGGAAGTATAAAAAATAAAGCAGCTTTCTTTAAAGCATGACACATTAAAAAAGGAACAAAAATGCTGAGTGCTGATTCAAAACGTGATCAAAATGAATGTAAACAAACTTACTCAAATATATAAGAAAAACGCAAGTAACCTAAGTTACTTATTGATACAGAAATGCTGTAGAGAATCAGCAACATCAAAAATTAAATACAGTACTCATCGTGGAAACGTAGCCTAAAAAGTGCTAAATGAAAGCTTTTCTGTTCTAAAAAAAAATCCCTAGCTTCAAGTCTATACCGAAAGCGCAACAAATGAAAGTGAAAATGCTGCAAAAATGCAAGAATTGTAAATATCGATCTTGTATATTATGGTCCAGACACAAAAAGAACATATACACATCAAAAACACAACATTTATGCTACATGTAAACACTTAGACCGCGCTTACACTGCCTGACTATAGGCAAAAGACTGCCGATCAGCTGTATATTTGCAGATTGGTGGTTGTTTAATAACCTGTTTACACAGGCAGATGTGCACTGGAAGATCCTTAATGGATCATTTTGCGTGTAGAGACTGCCATTGTTTTACGCAGTGCAACTCCTGGTTATACAGGACGTTGTGTTCTCAAAAGTAATGACCTGTTAAGTAAACCAAAAGATCATCTCATGTGAAGCCTGTTTACTCTGAGCGATTATCGGGGACGTTCGGAACCCTCATTCATGATAATCATACAGGTTGATGGACCATTAATCATCAGTCTAACAGAAAACGTCAGAAAAAGTATAAAGGCCAATGATCAAAGCCATGGAGTGACGCCCTGAAAGGAATTGTTGCTATCAGTCTGACAGCTATAGTCATATTTCACATATCATACAGTTCAAAGACCTTCAGATATGGCAGGCAATTGAGTATCTCACCCCGATTCCACACAATTACCAATACATTGCTTTCATGGAGTCTAATGAGCATTCAGGTAGCAAGTAGTGCCGAGCGAACGTACTTGGATAAAGTGTGATCCGATCATGTTTGTGTGCTAATCGAGTGTCAACGTGCTCGTAAAATATGTTCAAGTCCCTGTGGCTGCATGTTTCGTGGCTGCAAGACAACCGCAATATATGCAGGGATTAAATTACCTATTTGCTAGGCAATCCCTGGATGTGTTGCGGCTGTCTAACAGCCATGGGACATGCAGCCGCGGGGACTCGAATATATTTTACGAGCACGCCGAAGACACTCAGTTAACACGCAAGCATGATCAGATGCCTTATCCAAGCACGTTCGCTCATTGCCGGTAGCTAGCCTTCACCCCCCGGCTTGGGGTGCTTTATTATGATACAGCGTCCCATATCAATCAATAAGTTTGCACCCATTTATTGGTCATTTTACATCAAAATAGTGTCTGTTGTGCTCGATGATACATTTTTAAACCATTTGTTCCAGAATTTACAGCCATCTGCACTCAGTTTGTGAAAAGGCATAGGGCCCCATTCATCATTTCTGCCGGTTTTTTAGTGACTTATTGATTTGCGTCAAATTCTTCAAAAGATTTGCAACTTTTTTCAAGTTTTATATTGCGGTTTAGTTGGTTTTCTGATTCTTACGTCAATGTGTTTTTTTTCAGATATTTTATACAGATTCATGAAATGTGACTTTTTCAAAAACTCGATAAATTTGGTTCAACTCTGCTCCAGTCCCTCCATGGAATGATTCTATGCACGCCAGCTAAAAAGCTGCATTTTTTTTAGACATTTTGCAAGCATTCATATTTTTGCACTAATAGGTCGCAAAAACTGTTGGAAAAAAAAGACAATTTAGGGCTTTTGCGCAAAATTAATTAATTAATAGAATGCACTATTATAACAGGTCAAAAAGGATTGTGAGACATTTATGGATGCAACTTCAACATTTTATAAGAATGTCATAAAAGTGAAGAAACCTCTCTAAACGTATTAAAACCCCTTAGGTTGAGTTCACATGATAAGTATTTGATTTTTTTTTTGAATTGCATAATTTTGCTGTGCAAAAAAAAACGCAGCAGCTTAAAGTTCCAGCAAAGTGCATGAAATTCTAAAAAATCTCATGCCAACTCTTCTTTCTTACACACAATAAAAATTTACCTAATAGGTGCAGAAAATGTACATAAAAAATGCAAGTCACTTTTTTATAACCATTTCCTGTCTTTGTAGACCTGAAACTGTTAAAAAAAGTTGAAAAAACTGAACATGTGCACAGAAAGTTTTTTTTTACATGGCAGTGCATATGTATATTCTTTTTACATTTACTTAATGTTTACTTAGCACTTTTTCAGGCAAATGACGGAACGCCCCTGTCTGAAAAATTAGAATTAGTTCTTACCGGTAATTCGGTTTCTAGGAACCTTCCACGACAGCATAGGAAGATGTCTCCATTTCCTAATGGGGGGAAGGAAGCACAAAGAGGTTAAAAGGCCCCTCCTACCTCCAGATCGCCAGTGACTTACAACGGATATCATAGCACTAGCTACCTTAATAAACCCAGGATAAATCCAAAGGAAGGGAGGGAATTAGTGCTGTCGTGGAAGGTTCCTAGAAACCGAATTACCGGTAAGAACTAATTCTATTTTCTCTAGTCACCTTCCACGACAGCATAGGAGGAATACCAACCAATTCAGCACTAGGGGGGGACAATAGCCTGGAGAACTTTCCGGCCAAAGACTAGATCCCGGTTGGACAATAAGGCTATGTTCACACGTTCCTGATTTCCCTCCTTTTTTTTCAGGACTAAAAACCGCAGCTCTTTGCAGAAAACGCAGGTCCTTTTTTTGGTGCTTTTTTGGTGCTTTTTTTGATGCGTTTTTTGATGCTTTTTTTATGCAGTTTTCTATGCAGAGAGTCTGTGTGTTTTCTAGGAAGTTTTTTAGGTTAAAATGGCTGAAAATACCCTAACCCTACCCCTAACCCTACCCCTAACCCTACCCCTAACCCTACCCCTAACCCTACCCCTAACCCTACCCCTAGCCCTAACCCTATTCTAACCTTAGTGAAAAAAAAAAAATTCTTAATTTTTAAAACAGCTGCGGACCCGCAGCGGGAAAATCGCGGCGATTCCGCATGAAAAAAAGGATAGTGTGAACATGGCCTAAGGCCCAAGGCCATGTTCACACCATCCTTTTTTTCATGCGGAATCGCCGCGATTTTCCCGCTGCGGGTCCGCAGCTGTTTTCCATGCAGGGTACATTACAATGTACCCTATGGAAAACAGGAACTGCTGTGCCCACATTGCGGAAAATCGCGAAAAAAGCCGCACTGAATAGCCGCGGTAAAAAAGAAGTACCATGTCACTTCTTTTTGCGGAACTGCAGCGGTTCTGCACCCATAGACCTCCATTGTGAGGTCAAACCCGCAGTAAAACCCGCAGATGAAAAAAATATCTGCGGGTTTTCTGCGGTTTGTGGTGCAGAACCGCTGCAGTGTGGCTGCCCCCCGTGCCCCAATCCCACCCCCCCAATGCTCCGATGCCACCCCCCCATGCTCCGATGCCACCCCCCATGCTCCAACGCCCCCCCGTGCCCTCATCTCCCCCCCTTATACTTACCCGGCCTCCCGGTGTCCGGCCGGCCGTCTTCTCCCTGGGCGCCGCCATCTTGCAAAATGGCGGGCGCATGCGCAGTGCGCCCGCCGAATCTGCCGGCCGGCAGATTCGTTACAAAGTGCATTTTGATCACTGAGATATAACCTATCTCAGTGATCAAAATAAAAAAAATAGTAAATGACCCCCCGCCCCTTTGTCACCCCCATAGGTAGGGACAATAAAAAAATTAAGAATTTTTTTTTTCACTAAGGTTAGAATAGGGTTAGGGTTAGGGGTAGGGTTAGGGGTAGGGTTAGGGGTAGGGTTAGGGGTAGGGTATTTTCAGCCATTATAACCTAAAAAACTTCCTAGAAAACACACAGACTCTCTGCATAGAAAACTGCATAAAAAAACGCATAAAAAAACGCATTAAAAAACGCACCAAAAAAAGGACCTGCGTTTTCTGCAAAGAGCTGCGGTTTTTAGTCCTGAAAAAAAAGGAGGGAAATCAGGAACGTGTGAACATAGCCTAAGTCCAATCTATAGTGTTTGGTAAATGTATGTGGTGAAGACCAAGTTGCGGCCCTGCAGATCTGCTTGATGGAAGCGCCCGCTCGTTCAGCCCATGAAGTTGATGTAGATCTTGTAGAGTGAGCCCTGACTCCAGTTGGCGGTGTTAGCTTTTGGGCTAGATATGCTTCTTGAATAGCCCTTTTAATCCAGCTAGAGATGGTGCTTTTTTCCACCTTCTTCCCTTTTTTCTGACCTGACATATGGACAAACAGGTTTTGGTCAGTCCTGAAAGAGTTTGTCTGTTCAAGGTAGTGTATCATGGTACGTCTAACGGCAAGAGTATGGAATTCTTCCTCTCTAGAATTTGTCGGATTCTGACAGAAAGAGGGAAGGATGATGTTTTGAGATCGGTGAAAATCATACACCACTTTAGGTAGAAAAAAGGGATCCAGACGGAGATTTATGGAGTTGTCTGTTATCACCAAGTAGGGTTCTCTTACTGATAGGGATTGAAGCTCTCCCACCCTTCTTGCAGTGGTTATTGCCACTAGAAAGGCCGCTTTGTATGATACAAATTGAGGAGAGCAAGAAGACAGGTGCTCAAATGGTGCTTGAGTGAGACCCTTGAGGACCAGGTTTAGATCCCAAGAGGGAACAACTGGTTGTTTCCCAGGTTGCAATCTGAGAGCTGATACCATAAATCTCTTGATCCAACGATGGTTGGCCAGCTCTTGATCGAAAACAGCACTGAGAGCAGAGACTTGAACCTTCAATGTGCTAGGTCTAAACCCTAACTCTAAACCGCGCTGAAGAAAGTCTAATATTTTTTATATATTGGGACAGAGAGGATCAGGAGTACTAGGAAGACAAAAGGTGGAGAAGGTCTTCCACACCTTACTGTAGATTGCATTTGTGACAGGTTTCCTGGGTTTTTGTAAGGTTGAAATGACTGCATCCGATAGTCCTCCCGCCTTTAGGACCCGGGTTTCAGCAGCCAGGACTGCTAGGTTCCATTTCCGGGGGTTGCAATGTTGAAAGGACCCCTGAATAAGAAGATCGGCATCCACTGGTAAGAGAATTGGCCCGTCTATATGCAGTTCGACAATGAGGTTGAACCAACTCCTCTTCGGCCATGCTGGGGCTACCAGTATGGTAGGTACCTGTTCCTCTTGTATCTTCCGCAGGACTTTCGCCAACAGAGGAATTGGTGGGAAAGCATATGCCAGTCGAAAGTTCCACGTCTGAACCATGGCATCTACCCCTCTGGGATTGTCCCTGGGATTTAGGGGAAAAAAGGTCTTTGCTTGGGCATTCTGACCTGAGGCAAAGAGATCTATCTCCGGAAGACTCCATTTGTCCACCAGCATCCTGGAAGTTCTTCTGTTCAGGCTCCACTCCCCAGGTTGAATTGTTATGAAAGGCAATTCAGTACCACAATGGACATAGCGGTCAGAACACATACAGTGATCTGACAATAACCCAAAATCATAGAACGAGCTCTGAGACGTGGGAACTCTGCAGACCGCAATCCCTAATCCTCTCCAAACAACACTAGAGGCAGCCGTGGATTGCGCCTAACTCTGCCTATGCAACTCGGCACAGCCTGAGAAACTAACTAGCCTGAAGATAGAAAATAAGCCTACCTTGCCTCAGAGAAATACCCCAAAGGAAAAGGCAGCCCCCCACATATAATGACTGTGAGTAAGATGAAAAGACAAACGTAGGGATGAAATAGATTCAGCAAAGTGAGGCCCGACTTTCTAAACAGAGCGAGGATAGGAAAGATAACTTTGCGGTCTACACAAAACCCTAAAGAAAACCACGCAAAGGGGGCAAAAAGACCCTCCGTACCGAACTAACGGCACGGAGGTACACCCTTTGCGTCCCAGAGCTTCCAGCAAAACAAATAGACAAGCTGGACAGAAAAAATAGCAAACAAATAGCAAAGAAGCACTTAGCTATGCAGAGCAGCAGGCCACAGGAATGATCCAGGGAAAAACAAGTCCAACACTGGAACATTGACAGGAAGCATGGATCAAAGCATTAGGTGGAGTTAAGTAGAGAAGCACCTAACGAGCTCATAAGATCACCTGAGGGAGGAAACTCAGAAGCCGCAGTACCACTTTCCTCCACAAACGGAAGCTCCCAGAGAGAATCAGCCGAAGTACCACTTGTGACCACAGGAGGGAGCTCTGCCACAGAATTCACAACAGTACCCCCCCCTTGAGGAGGGGTCACCGAACCCTCACCAGAGCCCCCAGGCCGACCAGGATGAGACACATGAAAGGCACGAACAAGATCGGGAGCATGGACATCAGAGGCAAAAACCCAGGAATTATCTTCCTGAGCATAACCCTTCCATTTAACCAGATACTGGAGTTTCCGTCTTGAAACACGAGAATCCAAAATCTTCTCCACAATATACTCCAACTCCCCCTCCAACAAAACCGGGGCAGGAGGGTCAACAGATGGAACCATAGGTGCCACGTATCTCCGCAACAATGACCTATGGAATACGTTATGTATGGAAAAAGAATCTGGAAGGGTCAGACGAAAAGACACAGGATTAAGAACCTCAGAAATCCTATACGGACCAATGAAACGAGGTTTAAACTTAGGAGAGGACACCTTCATAGGAATATGACGAGAAGATAACCAAACCAGATCCCCAACACGAAGTCGGGGACCCGCACAGCGTCTGCGATTAGCAAAACGTTGAGCCCTCTCCTGGGACAAGGTCAAATTGTCCACTACATGAGTCCAAATCTGCTGCAACCTGTCCACCACAGTATCCACACCAGGACAGTCCGAAGACTCAACCTGTCCTGAAGAGAAACGAGGATGGAACCCAGAGTTGCAGAAAAATGGCGAAACCAAGGTAGCCGAGCTGGCCCGGTTATTAAGGGCGAACTCAGCCAAAGGCAAAAAGAACACCCAGTCATCCTGATCAGCAGAAACAAAACATCTCAGATATGTTTCCAAGGTCTGATTGGTTCGTTCGGTCTGGCCATTAGTCTGAGGATGGAAAGCCGAGGAAAAAGACAAGTCAATGCCCATCCTACCACAAAAGGCTCGCCAAAACCTCGAAACAAACTGGGAACCTCTGTCAGAAACGATATTCTCTGGAATGCCATGTAAACGAACCACATGCTGGAAGAACAATGGCACCAAATCAGAGGAGGAAGGCAATTTAGACAAGGGTACCAGATGGACCATCTTAGAAAAGTGATCACAGACCACCCAAATGACTGACATCTTTTGAGAAACGGGAAGATCTGAAATAAAATCCATAGAGATATGTGTCCAAGGCCTCTTCGGGACCGGCAAGGGCAAAAGCAACCCACTGGCACGAGAACAGCAGGGCTTAGCCCGAGCACAAATCCCACAGGACTGCACAAAAGTACGCACATCCCGCGACAGAGATGGCCACCAAAAGGATCTAGCCACTAACTCTCTGGTACCAAAGATTCCAGGATGACCAGCCAACACCGAACAATGAACCTCAGAGATAACTTTATTCGTCCGCCTATCAGGGACAAACAGTCTCTCCGCTGGACAACGATCAGGTTTATTAGCCTGAAATTTTTGCAACACCCGCCGCAAATCAGGGGAGATGGCAGACACAATTACTCCTTCCTTGAGGATACCCGCCGGCTCAGACAAACCCGGAGAGTCGGGCACAAAACTCCTAGACAGAGCATCCGCCTTCACATTTTTAGAGCCCGGAAGGTACGAAATCGCAAAGTCAAAACGGGCAAAAAACAGCGACCAACGAGCCTGTCTAGGATTCAACCGCTTGGCAGACTCGAGATAAGTCAAGTTCTTATGATCAGTCAATAACACCACGCGATGCTTAGCTCCTTCAAGCCAATGACGCCACTCCTCGAATGCCCACTTCATGGCCAGCAACTCTCGATTGCCCACATCATAATTTCGCTCAGCAGGCGAAAACTTCCTGGAAAAGAAAGCGCATGGTTTCATCACTGAGCAATCAGAACCCCTCTGCGACAAAACAGCCCCTGTTCCAATCTCAGAAGCATCAACCTCGACCTGGAACGGAAGAGAAACATCTGGTTGACACAACACAGGGGCAGAAGAAAAACAACGCTTCAACTCTTGAAAAGCTTCCACAGCAGCAGAAGACCAATTGACCACATCAGCACCCTTCTTGGTCAAATCGGTCAATGGTTTAGCAATACTAGAAAAATTGCAGATGAAGCGACGATAAAAATTAGCAAAGCCCAGGAACTTTTGCAGACTTTTCAGAGATGTCGGCTGAGTCCAATCATGGATGGCTTGGACCTTAACAGGATCCATCTCGATAGTAGAAGGGGAAAAGATGAACCCCAAAAATGAAACCTTCTGCACACCAAAGAGACACTTTGATCCCTTCACAAACAAAGAATTAGCACGCAGGACCTGAAAAACCGTTCTGACCTGCTTCACATGAGACTCCCAATCATCCGAGAAGATCAAAATGTCATCCAAGTACACAATCAGGAATTTATCCAGGTACTCTCGGAAGATGTCATGCATAAAGGACTGAAACACTGATGGAGCATTGGCAAGTCCGAACGGCATCACAAGATACTCAAAATGACCCTCGGGCGTATTAAATGCAGTTTTCCATTCATCGCCCTGCTTAATTCGCACCAGATTATACGCACCACGAAGATCTATCTTTGTGAACCAACTAGCCCCCTTAATCCGAGCAAACAGATCAGATAACAATGGCAAGGGGTACTGAAATTTAACCGTGATCTTATTAAGAAGGCGGTAATCTATACAAGGTCTCAGCGAACCATCCTTCTTGGCTACAAAAAAGAACCCTGCTCCTAATGGCGACGATGACGGGCGAATATGCCCCTTCTCCAGGGATTCCTTCACATAACTGCGCATAGGGGTGTGCTCAGGTACGGATAAATTAAACAATCGACCTTTTGGGAATTTACTACCAGGAATCAAATTGATAGCACAATCACAATCCCTATGCGGAGGTAGGGTATCGGACTTGGGCTCATCAAATACATCCCGGTAATCAGACAAGAACTCTGGGACCTCAGAAGGGGTGGATGACGAAATTGACAGAAATGGAACATCACCATGTACCCCCTGACAACCCCAGCTGGACACCGACATGGATTTCCAATCTAATACTGGATTATGGACTTGTAGCCATGGCAACCCCAACACGACCACATCATGCAGATTATGCAACACCAGAAAGCGAATATCCTCCTGATGTGCAGGAGCCATGCACATGGTCAGCTGGGTCCAGTACTGAGGCTTATTCTTGGCCAAAGGTGTAGCATCAATTCCTCTCAATGGAATAGGACACTGCAAGGGCTCCAAGAAAAACCCACAACGCTTAGCATACTCTAAGTCCATCAAATTCAGGGCAGCGCCTGAATCCACAAATGCCATGACAGAATACGATGACAAAGAGCAGATCAAGGTAACGGACAGAAGAAATTTTGACTGTACCGTACCAATGGTGGCAGACCTAGTGAACCGCTTAGAGCGCTTAGGACAATCAGAGATGGCATGGTGGAATCACCACAGTAGAAACACAGACCATTCAGACGTCTGTGTTCATGCCGTTCAACTCTGGACAAAGTCCTATTGCACTGCATAGGCTTAGGTTTAATCTCAGGTAATACCGCCAAATGGTGCACAGATTTACGCTCACGCAAGCGTTGACCGATCTGAATGGCCAAAGACATAGATTCATTCAGACCATCAGGCATAGGAAATCCCACCATGACATCTTTAAGGGCTTCAGAGAGACCCTTTCTGAAAATCGCTGCGAGCGCAGCTTCATTCCATTGAGTGAGTACAGACCACTTTCTAAATTTCTGACAATATACCTCTATCTCATCCTGACCCTGACACAAAGCCAGCAAATTTTTCTCTGCCTGATCCACTGATTTAGGCTCATCGTACAGCAATCCGAGCGCCAGGAAAAACGCATCAATATTACTTAATGCAGGATCTCCTGGCGCAAGGGAAAATGCCCAGTCTTGAGAGTCGCCACGCAAAAAAGAAATAATAATTCTCACTTGTTGCGCTGGGTCACCAGAGGAGTGAGGTTTCAAGGCCAAAAACAGTTTGCAATTATTTTTGAAATTCACAAACTTGACTCTATCACCATAAAACAAATCAGGAATAGGAATTCTTGGTTCAAAAATAGGCTTCTGAACCACCAAATCTTGAATCTTTTGTACATTTATAACGAGATTATCCATTGAAGAGCACAGACCCTGAATCTCCATGTCCACACCTGTGTCCTGAACCACCCAAATGTCTAGGGGAAAAAAAAGGCAAAACACAGTGCAAAGAAAAAAAATGGTCTCAGAACTTCTTTTTTCCCTCTATTGAGAATCATTAGTACTTTTGGCTTCCTGTACTGTTATGAAAGGCAATTCAGTACCACAATGGACATGGCGGTCAGAACACATACAGTGATCTGACAATAACCCAAAATCATAGAACGAGCTCTGAGACGTGGGAACTCTGCAGACCGCAATCCCTAATCCTCTCCAAACAACACTAGAGGCAGCCGTGGATTGCGCCTAACTCTGCCTATGCAACTCGGCACAGCCTGAGAAACTAACTAGCCTGAAGATAGAAAATAAGCCTACCTTGCCTCAGAGAAATACCCCAAAGTAAAAGGCAGCACCCACATATAATGACTGTGAGTAAGATGAAAAGACAAACGTAGGGATGAAATAGATTCAGCAAAGTGAGGCCCGACTTTCTAAACAGAGCGAGGATAGGAAAGATAACTTTGCGGTCTACACAAAACCCTAAAGAAAACCACGCAAAGGGGGCAAAAAGACCCTCCGTACCGAACTAACGGCACGGAGGTACACCCTTTGCATCCCAGAGCTTCCAGCAAAACAAATAGACAAGCTGGACAGAAAAAATAGCAAACAAATAGCAAAGAAGCACTTAGCTATGCAGAGCAGCAGGCCACAGGAATGATCCAGGGAAAAACAAGTCCAACACTGGAACATTGACAGGAAGCATGGATCAAAGCATTAGGTGGAGTTAAGTAGAGAAGCACCTAACGAGCTCACAAGATCACCTGAGGGAGGAAACTCAGAAGCCGCAGTACCACTTTCCTCCACAAACGGAAGCTCCCAGAAAGAATCAGCCGAAGTACCACTTGTGACCACAGGAGGGAGCTCTGCCACAGAATTCACAACATTGAATGTCCTGACGACTCAGGAAATCCGCCTGGAGGTTTGATGACCCCTTCATATGGACTGCTGTGAGGGAGAGGTTTTTTCTGCCCAGCAAAAAATTTGACTTGAGATGCCCGCCAAGCTGTTGAATTTTGAGCTCCCCTGATGTTTGAGATGGGCGACCGTAGTCGTGTTGTCCGAGTAAATCTGGACATGTTTTCCTGAAATTAAGCTGCTTGCTGCTTTGAGGGTTTCCTCCACTGCTTTCAGTTCCCTGAAATTGGAGGATCTGGTACTTATTGTCTGACTCCAGAGGTCCTGAAACGGAGTATGCAGGATTACTGCTCCCCAACCCCGCTTGCTGGTGTCTGTTGTGATTGTCACAAGAGGAGATTTTGACCAGCTTACCCCCCTGCGAATATTTCTGGGGTTCAACCACCATGCAAGTGATGCCTTCACTTGACCTGGGGTAAACACTCTATTGTTTAGGGAACCTGGATTCCCATCCCAGTTTGCGAGAATGTGGGCCTGGAGGATTCTGGAATGGGCCTGAGCCCATGACACTGACTGGATACATGCCATCATGGAGGCTAGGACCGACATACTTTCCCGTATGGTCGGATATCTGCTTTCTCTGAAGTCTATCACCTTTTTTGTTAGGGTCCGAAGATGGTCTTCCGGGAGAAAAGACTTCTGTCTCACTGAGTCTAGTAGAACTCCCAGGAACATTCTTTTTCTGGAAGGCTGTAATTGAGATTTTTTTAAATTCGGGAGCCACCCTAATGTCTTGAGAATGTCCAGGGTTCTCGCAACATGACATGTGAGAGTCTGAGCTGAAGGGGCTATTAGAAGCAGATCGTCCAGGTAAGGGATGATATAAATTCCCTGTCTGCGGATATGAGACACTGTCTCTGCCATTATCCTTGAGAAAACTCTTGGAGCTGAAGAGATTCCAAAAGGGAGCACGTTGAACTGAAAGTGAGTCACCCGTTGATTGAACTGAATCGCAAACCTGAGAAATTTTCTGTGACGGAGTGAATGGGCACATGAAAGTAAGCGTCTTTTAGGTCTATTGATACCATAAAGAATCCTGGACCTATTAGGGGAACGGCAGACTTCACAGATTCCATCTTGAATCTGTGGTATACAATATGCCGATTCAGCTCTTTCAGGTTTATTAAGACTCTTGGTTCTCCTGTTGTTTTTTCATCATCATCATCATCATTGAAAAATGAGACGACGGGGAGGTAATCCGCAGACTCCAAGAGGAAGGGGGATAAGAATTCTATCAGAAGGCCCTCTTGTATTATGTTGAGGACCCACTGGGATTTGGAGATGGCCCGCCATTGATGGATGAATTTTGCGAGCCTCCCCCCTACCGGGATGGAGTCATTTGTCCTGCTGCTGTTGCTGGGGAATGAGGATATTTTTTCCTCTCCCTTTGGCATAGCTCCATCTCCCCGTTTTACCTTTACCTCTTGTTTGAGGGGTACTTGACTGGGGGGCACGAAAAAAAACGCTTCCTGATAGGCTTTTGCTCTGGAAGGGCCTTTTTCCTATCTGTGGCCTTTTCTAGAATTTCATCTAGAGAGGAGCCAAATAGGTGGTCACCTTTAAAGGGTATTGAGCATAACTTAATTTTGGAGGTTACGTCACCACTCCACATCTTAAGCCAGAGTGCTCTTCGTGCAGAATTTGACTGGACTAGGGACCTAGCCGCAATCCTAATAGACTCCATGGAGGCGTCTGAGAGAAAGGCCGAAGCCTTTTGAAGCATTGGTAGAGAATCCAGAAGCTCTCCCTTGATGTGCCCTGAGAAATATGCTTCTCAAGTTCATTTATCCAGCGAGAAAGGGCTCTAGCGACACAGGTAGCCGCAATGTTAGATTTTAACCCAGAGGCGGACGTTTCCCAGGATTTTTTTAATAGACTCTCCATTTTTCTATCTAATGGATCCCTTAGCTGGGAGGAGTCTTCAAAGGGGAGTGAAGTTTTTTTAGCCACTCTTGCCACCTGTATGTCCACCCTTGGTATATCCCAGGAGGGGGAACCTGCTTCTAAGGGAAACCTGTCTCATTTCCGATGGTGTGACTAGCCGCTTTTCGGGGTATTCCCACTCGTGAGATATCATGTCTATAATGCTTTGGTGTACTGGGAACCCCCTTTGCTTTTCTGACTTCAATCCTCCAAACATTTCATCTTGGATAGATTGAGATATAGGTTCCTCCTGTAGCCCCATAGTGCTGCGCACTGCCATCACTAGTTTATCTATGTAATCCGAAGAGAAAAGATACTTTCTTGCTTCGGAGACTTTATAACTAGAAGTTTCACCCCATTTTTTGGAGGAGGAAGAATAGGAACGGTTAGAATCAGAGTCAGAATCCTCAGTTTGAATCTTCCTTTTTTTGGAAGGAGAAGGATTTTGCGGAGGAGGAGGCATAGAAGGCATAGGAGGATTGAAGGCAGCTAAGGAGGATTGTACTTCACTCCTGACAAAGGTACGGATTTCTTCTAGCAGGGAAGGCTGCTCGGCTCTAACGATTTTGTCCGTGCAGGCCTGACATAGTTTCTTCTCCCATAAGGAGGGAAGCTTTATGCTGCAGATCGCACATTTTGCTGTTTTCTTGGCCGGGTTTTTCTGGGCAGACTTGTCTCCCTAAAATAAAGGGAGAGTGGAGTCGGGAATTAAAATAGGCCCCCATTACCCTGGGCATGGACCCACCCCGCAACCTAATTACTGGAGCTGGGGCAGCGCTGGGCTCTACAGATGTAGGACAGGAAGCACCATCCATACTGAAGGGATCAGTCTTACCTGGAGGTGTCTTCAGGCTGGTTTATATAGCCATAAACCCAGCCCCCAGCGCAGGTGAAAACATAGTCCCCTCCTCATTCTCGGGTCCAAGCAAGCCTCCACGTGGGGCAATGCGCTGTCTGAGGTGTCCACAGGCCCTGGAGGCTGGAACTAGGGAGGGAGGTGGCTTACCAAGTGCCTGCTCAGAGCAGGCGCTTGATAAGCCTGCAGCACTGTAAGTCAGATCGCTGATCTGACAGAGTGCTGTGCAAACTGTCAGATCAGCGATCTGTGATGTCCCCCCCGGGACAAAGTAAAAAAGTAAAAAAAAAAATTCCCACATGTGTAAAAAAAAAAATAAAAAAATAATTCCTAAATAAAGAAAAAAAAATATTATTCCCATAAATACATTTCTTTATCTAAATAAAAAAACAAACAATAAAAGTACACATATTTAGTATCGCCGTGTCCGTAACGACCCAAACTATAAAACTGTCCCACTAGTTAACCCCTTCAGTAAACACCGTAAGAAAAAAAAAAAAAAACGAGGCAAAAAACAACGCTTTATTATCATACCGCCGAACAAAAAGTGGAATAACACACGATCAAAAAGATGGATATAAATAACCATGGTACCGCTGAAAGCATCATTTTGTCCGGCAAAAAACGAGCCGCCATACAGCATCATCAGCAAAAAAATAAAAAAGTTATAGTCCTCAGAATAAAGCAATGCCAAAATAATTATTTTTTCTATAAAATAGTTTTTATCGCATAAAAGCGCCAAAACATAAAAAAATGATATAAATGAGGTTTCACTTTAATCGTACTGACCCGAAGACTAAAACTGCTTTATCCATTTTACCAAACGCGGAACGGTATAAACGCCTCCCCCAAAAGAAATTCATGAATAGCTGGTTTTTGGTCATTCTGCCTCACAAAAATTGGAATAAAAAGCGATCAAAAAATGCCACATGCCCGAAAATGTGACCAATAAAAACGTCAACTCGTCCCACAAAAAACAAGACCTCACATGACTATGTGGACTCAAATATGGAAAAATTATAGCTCTCAAAATGTGGTGACACAAAAAATATTTTTTGCAATAAAAAGCGTCTTTCAGTGTGTTACGGCTGCCAATGATAAAAATCCGCTAAAAACCCCAATATAAAAGTAAATCAAACCCCCCTTCATCACCCCCTTACATAGGGAAAAATAAAAAAATTAAAAAAATGTATTTATTTCCATTTTCCCATTAGGGTTCGAGTTAGGGCTAGGGTTAGGGCTAGGGTTGGGGCTGGGGTTAAGGCTACAGTTAGGGTTGGGGCTAAAGTTAGGGTTTGGATTACATTTACGGTTGGGAACAGGGTTGGGATTAGGGTTAGGGGTGTGTCTGGGTTAGAGGAGTGGTTAGGGTTACCGTTGGGATTAGGATTAGTTGTGTGTTTGGATTAGGGTTTCTGTTATGATTTAGGTAATTCAGTACCACAATGGACATAGGAGTCAGAGCACATACAGTGATCTGACAAAAACCCAAAAACATAGAACGAGCTCTGAGACGTGGAAACAATGCTGACCGCAATCCCTAATCCTCTCCAACCACACTAGAGGCAGCCGTGGATTGCGCCTAACGCTCCCTATGCAACTCGGCACAGCCTGAGAAACTAGCTAGCCTGAAGATAGAAAATAAGCCTACCTTGCCTCAGAGAAATACCCCAAAGGAAAAGGCAGCCCCTACATGTAATGACTGTGAGTTAAGATGAAAAGACAAACGTAGAGATGAAATAGATTTAGCAAAGTGAGGCCCGACTTTCTGAACAGAGCGAGGATAGGAAAGGTAACTTTGCGGTCAACACAAAACCCTACAAACAACCACGCAAAGGGGGCAAATAGACCCTCCGTACCGACTAACGGCACGGAGGTACACCCTCTGCGTCCCAGAGCTTCCAGCAAGCAAGAAAAAACAAATAAGCAAGCTGGACAGAAAAAAACAGCAAACAAAATAACAAAAGCGGAACTTAGCTATGCAGAGCAGCAGGCCACAGGAACGATCCAGGAGGAAACAAGTCCAATACTAGAACATTGACTGGAGGCCAGGATCAAAGCACTAGGTGGAGTTAAATAGAGCAGCACCTAACGACTTCACCACATCACCTGAGGAAGGAAACTCAGAAGCCGCAGTATCACTCTCCTCCACCAACGGAAGCTCATAGAGAGAATCAGCCGAAGTACCACTTGTGACCGCAGGAGGGAGCTCTGCCACAGATTTCACAACAGTACCCCCCCCCTTGAGGAGGGGTCACCGAACCCTCACCAGAGCCCCCAGGACGACCAGGATGAGCCATATGAAAGGCACGAACAAGATCGGGAGCATGGACATCAGAGGCAAAGACCCAGGAATTATCTTCCTGAGCATAACCCTTCCACTTAACCAGATACTGGAGTTTCCGTCTTGAAACACGAGAATCCAAAATCTTCTCCACAATATACTCCAACTCCCCCTCCACCAAAACCGGGGCAGGAGGATCAACAGATGGAACCATAGGTGCCACGTATCTCCGCAACAATGACCTATGGAATACGTTATGAATGGAAAAAGAATCTGGAAGGGTCAGACGAAAAGATACAGGATTAAGAACCTCAGAAATCCTATACGGACCAATGAAACGAGGTTTAAACTTAGGAGAGGAAACCTTCATAGGAATATGACGAGAAGACAACCAAACCAAATCCCCAACACGAAGTCGGGGACCCACACAGCGTCTGCGATTAGCGAAACGTTGAGCCTTCTCCTGGGACAAGGTCAAATTGTCCACTACATGAGTCCAAATCTGCTGCAACCTGTCCACCACAGTATCCACACCAGGACAGTCCGAAGACTCAACCTGCCCTGAAGAAAAACGAGGATGGAACCCAGAGTTGCAGAAAAACGGCGAAACCAAGGTAGCCGAGCTGGCCCGATTATTAAGGGCGAACTCAGCCAAAGGCAAAAAGGACACGCAGTCATCCTGATCAGCAGAAACAAAACATCTCAGATATGTTTCCAAGGTCTGATTGGTTCGATCGGTCTGGCCATTAGTCTGAGGATGGAAAGCCGAGGAAAAAGACAAGTCAATGCCCATCCTAGCACAAAAGGCTCGCCAAAACCTCGAAACAAACTGGGAACCTCTGTCAGAAATGATATTCTCTGGAATGCCATGTAAACGAACCACATGCTGGAAGAACAATGGCACCAAATCAGAGGAGTAAGGTAATTTAGACAAGGGTACCAAATGGACCATCTTAGAGAAGCGATCACAAACCACCCAAATGACTGACATTTTTTGAGAGACGGGAAGATCTGAAATAAAATCCATAGAGATATGTGTCCAAGGCCTCTTCGGGACCGGCAAGGGCAAAAGCAACCCACTGGCACGAGAACAGCAGGGCTTAGCCCGAGCACAAATCCCACAGGACTGCACAAAAGAACGCATATCCCGCGACAGAGATGGCCACCAAAAGGATCTAGCCACTAACTCTCTGGTACCAAAGATTCCAGGATGACCAGCCAACACCGAACAATGAACCTCAGAGATAACTTTATTCGTCCACCTATCAGGGACAAACAGTTTCTCCGCTGGGCAACGATCAGGTTTATTAGCCTGAAATTTTTGCAGCACCCGCCGCAAATCAGGGGAGAAGGCAGACACAATTACTCCCTGTTTGAGAATACCCGCCGGCTCAGATAGACCCGGAGAGTCGGGCACAAAACTCCTAGACAGGGCATCCGCCTTCACATTTTTAGAGCCCGGAAGGTACGAAACCTGTTGTGAATTCTGTGGCAGAGCTCCCTCCTGTGGTCACAAGTGGTACTTCGGCTGATTCTCTCTATGAGCTTCCGTTGGTGGAGGAAAGTGGTACTGCGGCTTCTGAGTTTCCTTCCTCAGGTGATGTGGTGAAGTCGTTAGGTGCTGCTCTATTTAACTCCACCTAGTGCTTTGATCCTGGCTTCCAGTCAATGTTCTAGTATTGGACTTGCTTCCTCCTGGATCGTTCCTATGGCCTGCTGCTCTGCATAGCTAAGTTGCTCTTGTGTTATTTTTGTTTGCTGTTTTTTCTGTCCAGCTTGTTTATTTGGTTTTTCTTGCTTGCTGGAAGCTCTGGGACGCAGAGGGTGTACCTCCGTGCCGTTAGTCGGTACAGAGGGTCTTTTTGCCCCCTTTGCGTGGTTGTTTGTAGGGTTTTGTGTTGACCGCAAAGTTACCTTTCCTATCCTCGCTCTGTTCAGAAAGTCGGGCCTCACTTTGCTAAATCTATTTCATCTCTACGTTTGTCTTTTCATCTTAACTCACAGTCATATGTGGGGGGCTGCCTTTTCCTTTGGGGTATTTCTCTGAGGCAAGGTAGGCTTATTTTCTATCTTCAGGCTAGCTAGTTTCTCAGGCTGTGCCAAGTTGCATAGGGAGCGTTAGGCGCAATCCACGGCTGTCTCTAGTGTGGTGGGAGAGGATTAGGGATTGCGGTCAGCAGAGTTCCCACATCTCAGAGCTCGTTCTATGTTTTTGGGTTATTGTCAGGTCACTGTATGTGCTCTGACTTCTATGTCCATTGTGGTACTGAATTACCTAATCATAACAGTACTGGAGGCCAAAAGTACTAATGATTCTCAATAGAGGGAAAAAAGAAGTTCTGAGACCATTTTTTTTTCTCTGCACTGTGTTTTGCCTTTTTTTTCCCCTAGACATTTGGGTGGTTCAGGACACAGGTGTAGCGATGGACATTAAAGGTCTGTCTTCATGTGTGGATCAGCTCACGGCAAGAGTACAAAATATTCAAGACTTTGTGGTTCAGAATTCTATGTTAGAACCAAGAATTTCTGAGTTTCAAAAATAATTGTAAACTATTTCTGGCTTTGAAACCTCGCTCCTCTGGTGACCCAGTTTAACAAGTCAGGATCATTATTTCTTTTTTACGTGGCGACCCTCAGGACTGGGCATTTTCTCTTGCGCCAGGAGATCCTGCATTATGTAATATTGATGCGTTTTTCCTGGCGCTCGGATTGCTGTACGATGAACCTAATTCAGTGGATCATGCAGAGAAAAATTTACTGACTCTGTGTCAGGGTCAGGATGAGATAGAGGTATATTTTTCAGAAATTTAGAAAGTGGTCCGTGCTCACTCAATGGAATGAAGGTGCGCTCGCAGCTATTTTCAGAAAGGGTCTCTCTGAAGCCCTTAAGGATGTCATGGTGGGATTTCCTATGCCTGCTGGTCTGAATGAGTCTATGTCTTTGGCCATTCAGATCGGTCGACGCTTGCGTGAGCGTAAATCTGTGCACCATTTGGCAGTATTATCTGAGCATAAACCTGAGCCTATGCAGTGTGATAGGACTTTGACCAGAGTTGAACGGAAAGAACACAGACGTCAGAATGGGCTGTGTTTCTACCATGGTGATTCCACTCATGCTATCTCTGATTGTCCTAAGCGCACTAAGCGGTTCGCTAGGTCTGCCACCATTGGTACGGTACAGTCAAAATTTCTTTTGTCCGTTACCTTGATCTGCTCTTTGTCATCTTATTCTGTCATGGCATTTGTGGATTCAGGCGCTGCCCTGAATTTGATGGACTTGGAGTATGCTAGGCGTTGTGGGTTTTTCTTGGAGCCCTTGCAGTGTCCTATTCCATTGAGAGGAATTGATGCTACGCCTTTGGCCAAGAATAAGCCTCAGTATTGGACCCAGCTGACCATGTGCATGGCTCCTGCACATCAGGAGGTTATTCGCTTTCTGGTGTTGCATAATCTGCATGATGTGGTCGTGTTGGGGTTGCCATGGCTACAAGTCCATAATCCAGTATTAGATTGGAAATCCATGTCTGTGTCCAGCTGGGGTTGTCAGGGGGTACATGATGATGTCCCATTTCTGTCTATTTCGTCATCCACCCCTTCTGAGGTCCCAGAATTCTTGTCTGATTACCGGGATGTATTTGATGAGCCCAAGTCCAATACCCTACCTCCGCATAGGGATTGTGATTGTGCTATCGATTTGATTCCTGGTAGTAAATTCCCAAAAGGTCGACTGTTTAATTTATCTGTGCCTGAGCACGCCGCTATGTGGAGTTACGTGAAGGAGTCCTTGGAGAAGGGGCATATTCGCCCGTCATCGTCGCTATTGGGAGCGGGGTTCTTTTTTGTGGCCAAGAAGGATGGTTCGCTGAGACCTTGTATAGATTACCGCCTTCTAAATAAGATCACGGTTAAATTTCAGTACCCCTTGCCGCTGTTATCTGATTTGTTTGCTCGGATTAAGGGGGCTAGTTGGTTCACCAAGATAGATCTTCGTGGTGCATATAATCTTGTGCGTATTAAGTGAGGCGATGAATGGAAAACTGCATTTAATACGCCCGAGGGCCATTTTGAGTACCTAGTAATGCCATTCGGACTTGCCAATGCTCCATCAGTGTTTCAGTCCTTTATGCATGACATCTTCCGAGAGTACCTGGATAAATTCCTGATTGTATACTTGGATGATATTTTGGTCTTCTCGGATGATTGGGAGTCTCATGTGAAGCAGGTCAGAACGGTGTTTCAGGTCCTGCGTGCTAATTCTTTGTTTGTGAAGGGATCAAAGTGTCTCTTTGGTGTTCAGAAGGTTTCATTTTTGGGGTTCATTTTTTCCCCTTCTACTATCGAGATGGACCCTGTTAAAGTTCAGGCCATCCATGATTGGACTCAGCCGACATCTCTGAAAAGTCTGCAAAAGTTCCTGGGCTTTGCTAATTTTTATCGTCGCTTCATCTGCAATTTTTCTAGTATTGCTAAACCATTGAACGATTTGACCAAGAAGGGTGCTGATGTGGTCAATTGGTCTTCTGCTGCTGTGGAAGCTTTTCAAGAGTTGTAGCGTCGTTTTTCTTCTGCCCCTGTGTTGTGTCAGCCAGATGTTTCGCTTCCGTTCCAGGTCGAGGTTGATGCTTCTGAGATTGGAGCGGGGGCTGTTTTGTCGCAGAGAAGTTCTAATTGCTCGGTGATGAAACCATGCGCCTTCTTTTCCAGGAAGTTTTCGCCTGCTGAGCGAAATTATGATGTTGGTAATCGAGAGTTGCTGGCCATGAAGTGGGCATTCGAGGAGTGGCGTCATTGGCTTGAGGGAGCTAAGCATCGCGTGGTGGTCTTGACTGATCATAAGAACTTGACTTATCTCGAGTCTGCCAAGCGGTTGAATCCTAGACAGGCTCGTTGGTCGCTGTTTTTCGCCCGTTTTGACTTTGTGATTTCGTACCTTCCGGGCTCTAAAAATGTGAAGGCGGATGCCCTGTCTAGGAGTTTTGTGCCCGACTCTCCGGGTTTGTCTGAGCCGGCGGGTATTCTCAAAGAGGGAGTAATTGTGTCTGCCATCTCCCCTGATTTGCGGCGGGTGCTGCAAAAATTTCAGGCTAATAAACCTGATTGTTGCCCAGCGGAGAAACTGTTTGTCCCTGATAGGTGGACGCATAAAGTTATCTCTGAGTTTCATTGTTCGGTGTTGGCTGGTCATCCTGGAATCTTTGGTACCAGAGAGTTAGTAGCTAGATCCTTTTGGTGGCCATCTCTGTCGCGGGATGTGCGCTCTTTTGTGCAGTCCTGTGGGATTTGTGCTCGGGCTAAGCCCTGCTGTTCTCGTGCCAGTGGGTTGCTTTTGCCCTTGCCGGTCCCGAAGAGGCCTTGGACACATATCTCTATGGATTTTATTTCAGATCTTCCTGTCTCTCAAAAAATGTCGGTCATTTGGGTAGTTTGTGATCGCTTCTCTAAGATGGTCCATTTGGTATCTTTGTCTAAATTACCTTCCTCCTCTGATTTGGTGCCATTGTTCTTCCAGCATGTGGTTCGTTTACATGGCATTCCAGAGAATATCGTTTCTGACAGAGGTTCCCAGTTTGTTTCGAGGTTTTGGCGAGCCTTTTGTGCAAGGATGGGCATTGACTTGTCTTTTTCCTCGGTTTTCCATCCTCAGACTAATGGCCAGACCGAACGAACCAATCAGACCTTGGAAACATATCTGAGATGCTTTGTTTCTGCTGATCAGGATGACTGGGTGTCCTTTTTGCCTTTGGCTGAGTTCGCCCTTAATAATCGGGCCAGCTCGGCTACCTTGGTTTCGCCGTTTTTCTGCAACTCTGGGTTCCATCCTCGTTTCTCTTCAGGGCAGGTTGAGTCTTCGGACTGTCCTGGTGTGGATACTGTGGTGGACAGGTTGCAGCAGATTTGGACTCATGTAGTGGACAATTTGACCTTGTCCCAGGAGAAGGCTCAACGTTTTGCTAATCACAGACGCTGTGTGGGTCCCCGACTTCGTGTTGGGGATTTGGTTTGGTTGTCATCTCGTCATATTCCTATGAAGGTTTCCTCTCCTAAGTTTAAACCTCGTTTCATTGGTCCGTATAGGATTTCTGAGGTTCTTAATCCTGTGTCTTTTCGTTTGACCCTTCCAGATTCTTTTTCCATCCATAACGTATTCCATAGGTCATTGTTGCGGAGATACGTGGCACCTATGGTTCCATCTGTTGATCCTCCTGCCCCGGTTTTGGTGGAGGGGGAGTTGGAGTATATTGTGGAGAAGATTTTGGATTCTCGTGTTTCAAGACGGAAACTCCAGTATCTGGTTAAGTGGAAGGGTTATGCTCAGGAAGATAATTCCTGGGTCTTTGCCTCTGATGTCCATGCTCCCGATCTTGTTCGTGCCTTTCATATGGCTCATCCTGGTCGTCCTGGGGGCTCTGGTGAGGGTTCGGTGACCCCTCCTCAAGGGGGGGTACTGTTGTGAATTCTGTGGCAGAGCTCCCTCCTGTGGTCACAAGTGGTACTTCGGCTGATTCTCTCTATGAGCTTCCGTTGGTGGAGGAAAGTGGTACTGCGGCTTCTGAGTTTCCTTCCTCAGGTAATGTGGGGAAGTCGTTAGGTGCTGCTCTATTTAACTCCACCTAGTGCTTTGATCCTGGCTTCCAGTCAATGTTCTAGTATTGGACTTGCTTCCTCCTGGATCGTTCCTATGGCCTGCTGCTCTGCATAACTAAGTTGCTCTTGTGTTATTTTTGTTTGCTGTTTTTTCTGTCCAGCTTGTTTATTTGGTTTTTCTTGCTTGCTGGAAGCTCTGGGACGCAGAGGGTGTACCTCCGTGCCGTTAGTCGGTACGGAGGGTCTTTTTGCCCACTTTGCGTGGTTGTTTGTAGGGTTTTGTGTTGACCGCAAAGTTACCTTTCCTATCCTCGCTCTGTTTAGAAAGTCGGGCCTCACTTTGCTAAATCTATTTCATCTCTACGTTTGTCTTTTCATCTTAACTCACAGTCATTATATGTGGGGGGCTGCCTTTTCCTTTGGGGTATTTCTCTGAGGCAAGGTAGGCTTATTTTCTATCTTCAGGTTAGCTAGTTTCTCAGGCGGTGCCGAGTTGCATAGGGAGCATTAGGCGCAATCCACGGCTGCCTCTAGTGCGGTTGGAGAGGATTAGGGATTGCGGTCAGCAGAGTTCCCACGTCTCAGAGCTCGTTCTATGTTTTTGGGTTATTGTCAGGTCACTGTATGTGCTCTGACTTCTATGTCCATTGTGGTACTGAATTACCTAATCATAACAGAAACCACAAAGTCAAAACGGGCAAAAAACAGCGACCAACGAGCCTGTCTAGGATTCAACCGCTTGGCAGACTCAAGATAAGTCAAGTTCTTATGATCAGTCAAGACCAACACGCGATGCTTAGCTCCTTCAAGCCAATGACGCCACTCCTCGAATGCCCACTTCATGGCCAGCAACTCTCGATTGCCAACATCATAATTTCGCTCAGCAGGCAAAAACTTCCTGGAAAAGAAGGCACATGGTTTCATCACCGAGCAATCAGAACTTCTCTGCGACAAAACAGCACCTGCTCCAATCTCAGAAGCATCAACCTCGACCTGGAATGGAAGCGAAACATCTGGTTGACACAACACAGGGGCAGAAGAAAAACGACGCTTCAACTCTTGAAAAGCTTCCACAGCAGCAGAAGACCAATTGACCACATCAGCACCCTTCTTGGTCAAATCGGTCAATGGTTTAGCAATACTAGAAAAATTGCAGATGAAGCGACGATAAAAATTAGCAAAGCCCAGGAACTTTTGCAGACTTTTCAGAGATGTCGGCTGAGTCTAATTATGGATAGCTTGGACCTTAACAGGTTCCATCTCGATAGTAGAAGGGGAAAAAATGAACCCCAAAAATGAAACCTTCTGAACACCAAAGAGACACTTTGATCCCTTCACAAACAAAGAATTAGCACGCAGGACCTGAAACACCGTTCTGACCTGCTTCACATGAGACTCCCAATCATCCGAGAAGATCAAAATATCATCCAAGTATACAATCAGGAATTTATCCAGGTACTCTCGGAAGATGTCATGCATAAAGGACTGAAACACTGATGGAGCATTGGCAAGTCCGAATGGCATTACTAGATAATCAAAATGGCCCTCGGGCGTATTAAATGCAGTTTTCCATTCATCGCATCGCTTAATACGCACAAGATTATATGCACCACGAAGATCTATCTTGGTGAACCAACTAGCCCCCTTAATCCGAGCAAACAAATCAGATAACAACGGCAAGGGGTACTGAAATTTAACCGTGATCTTATTTAGAAGGCGGTAATCTATACAAGGTCTCAGCGAACCATCCTTCTTGGCCACGAAAAAGAACCCTGCTCCTAATGGCGACGATGACGGGCGAATATGCCCCTTCTCCAAGGACTCCTTCACGTAACTCCGCATAGCGGCGTGCTCAGGCACAGATAAATTAAACAGTCGACCTTTTGGGAATTTACTACCAGGAATCAAATCGATAGCACAATCACAATCCCTATGCAGAGGTAGGGTATCGGACTTGGGCTCATCAAATACATCCCGGTAATAAGACAAGAACTCTGGAACCTCAGAAGGGGTGGATGACGAAATAGACAGAAATGGAACATCACCATGTACCCCCTGACAAACCCAGCTAGACACAGACATGGATTTCCAATCTAATACAGGATTATGGACTTGTAGCCATGGCAACCCCAACACGACCACATCATGCAGATTATGCAACACCAGAAAGCGAATAACCTACTGATGTGCAGGAGCCATGCACATGGTCAGCTGGGTCCAGTACTGAGGCTTATTCTTGGCCAAAGGCGTAGCATCAATTCCTCTCAATGGAATAGGACACTGCAAGGGCTCCAAGAAAAACCCACAACGCCTAGCATACTCCAAGTCCATCAAATTCAGGGCAGCGCCTGAATCCACAAATGCCATGACAGAATAAGATGACAAAGAGCAGATCAAGGTAACGGACAAAAGAAATTTTGACTGTACCGTACCAATGGTGGCAGACCTAGCGAACCGCTTAGTGCGCTTAGGACAATCAGAGATAGCATGAGTGGAATCACCACAGTAGAAACACAGCCCATTCTGACGTCTGTGTTCTTGCCGTTCAACTCTGGTCAAAGTCCTATCGCACTGCATAGGCTCAGGTTTATGCTCAGATAATACTGCCAAATGGTGCACAGATTTACGCTCACGCACGCGTCGACCGATCTGAATGGCCAAAGACATAGACTCATTCAGACCAGCAGGCATAGGAAATCCCACCATGACATCCTTAAGGGCTTCAGAGAGACCCTTTCTGAAAATAGCTGCGAGCGCACCTTCATTCCACTGAGTGAGTACGGACCACTTTCTAAATTTCTGACAATATACCTCTATCTCATCCTGACCCTGACACAGAGCCAGCAAATTTTTCTCTGCCTGATCCACTGAATTAGGTTCATCGTACAGCAATCCGAGCGCCAGGAAAAACGCATCGATATTACTTAATGCAGGATCTCCTGGCGCAAGAGAAAATGCCCAGTCCTGAGGGTCGCCACGTAAAAAAGAAATAATGATCCTAACTTGTTGAACTGGGTCACCAGAGGAGCGAGGTTTCAAAGCCAGAAATAGTTTACAATTATTTTTGAAACTCAGAAATTTAGTTCTAGCTCCAAAAAACAAATCAGGAATAGGAATTCTTGGTTCTAACATAGAATTCTGAACCACAAAGTCTTGAATATTTTGCACTCTTGCCGTGAGCTGATCCACACATGAAGACAGACCTTTAATGTCCATCGCTACACCTGTGTCCTGAACCACCCAAATGTCTAGGGGAAAAAAGAGGCAAAACACAGTGCAGAGAAAAAAAAATGGTCTCAGAACTTCTTTTTTCCCTCTATTGAGAATCATTAATACTTTTGGCCTCCAGTACTGTTATGATTTAGGTAATTCAGTACCACAATGGACATAGGAGTCAGAGCACATACAGTGATCTGACAATAACCCAAAAACATAGAACGAGCTCTGAGACGTGGGAACTCTGCTGACCGCAATCCCTAATCCTCTCCAACCACACTAGAGGCAGCCGTGGATTGCGCCTAACGCTCCCTATGCAACTCGGCACAGCCTGAGAAACTAGCTAGCCTGAAGATAGAAAATAAGCCTACCTTGCCTCAGAGAAATACCCCAAAGGAAAAGGCAGCCCCTACATGTAATGACTGTGAGTTAAGATGAAAAGACAAACGTAGAGATGAAATAGATTTAGCAAAGTGAGGCCCGACTTTCTGAACAGAGCGAGGATAGGAAAGGTAACTTTGCGGTCAACACAAAACCCTACAAACAACCACGCAAAGGGGGCAAAAAGACCCTCTGTACCGACTAACGGCACGGAGGTACACCCTCTGCGTCTCAGAGCTTCCAGCAAGCAAGAAAAAACAAATAAGCAAGCTGGACAGAAGATAACAGCAAACAAAATAACAAAAGCGGAACTTAGCTATGCAGAGCAGCAGGCCACAGGAACGATCCAGGAGGAAACAAGTCCAATACTAGAACATTGACTGGAGGCCAGGATCAAAGCACTAGGTGGAGTTAAATAGAGCAGCACCTAACGACTTCACCACATCACCTGAGAAATGAAACTCAGAAGTCGCAGTACCACTCTTCCACCAATGGAAGCTCATAGAGAGAATCAGCCGAAGTACCACTTGTGACCGCAGGAGGGAGCTCTGCCACAGAATTCACAACAGGTTTCAGTTATAATTGGGGGGTTTCCACTGTTACGGCACATCAGGGGCTCTCCAAACGCAACATGGCGTCCGATCTCAATTCCAGCCAATTCTGTGTTGAAAAAGTAAAACAGTGTTCCTTCCCTTCCGAGCTCTCCCGTTTGCCCAAACAGGAGTTTACCCCCACATATTGGGTATCAGCACACTCAGGACAAATTGGTCAACAACTTTTGGCGTCCAATTTCTCCTGTTACCCTTGGGAAAATTCAAAACTGGGGGCTAAAAAATAATTTTTTGGTGAAATTTTTTATTTTATTTTCACGGCTCTGCGTTATAAGCTGTAGTGAAACACTTGGGGGCTCAAATTTCTCACAACACATCTAGATAAGTTGCTTGGGGGGTCTAGTTTCCAATATGGGGTCACTTGTGGGGGGTTTCTACTGTTTAGGTACATTAGGGGCTCTGCAAACGCAATGTGACGCCTGCTGACCATTCCATCTAAGTCTGCTTTCCAAATGGCGCTCCTTCCCTTCTGAGCCCTCCCATGCGCCCAAACGGTGCCCCCCCCCACATATGGGGTATCAGCGCACTCAGGACAAATTGGACAACATTTGTGGTGTAATTTCTCCTGTTACCCTCGGAAAAATACAAAACTGGGGGCTAAAAAATAATTTTTGAGGGAAAAAATGTTTGCTTTATTTTTACGGCTATGCATTATAAACGTCTGTGAAGCCGTTGGTGGGTCAAAGTGCTCACTACACATCTAGACAAGTTCCTTAGGGGGTCTACTTTCCAAAATGGTGTCACTTGTGGGGGGTTTCAATGTTTAGGCACATCAGTGGCTCTCCAAACGCAACATGGCGTCCCATCTCAATTCCTGTCAATTTTGCATTGAAAAGTCAAACGGCGCTCCTTCCCTTCCAAGCTCTCCCATGCGCCCAAACAGTGGTTTACCCCCACATATGGGGTATCAGCGTACTCAGGACAAATTGTACAACAACTTTTGTGGTCCAATGTCTTCTCTTACCATTGGGAAAATAAAAAATTGGGGGCGAAATATAATTTTTGTGAAAAAAATGATTTTTTATTCTTACGGTTCTGCATTATAAACTTCTGTGAAGCACTTGGTGGGTCAAAGTGCGCACCACACCTCTAGATAAGTTCCTTAGGGGGTCTACTTTCCAAAATCGTGTCAGTTGTGGGGGGTTTCAATGTTTAGGCACATCAGTGGCTCTCCAAACGCAACATGGCGTCCCATCTCAATTCCAGTCAATTTTGCATTGAAAAGTCAAATGGCGCTCCTTCGCTTCCGAGCTCTGTCATGCGCCCAAACTGTGGTTTACCTCCACATATGGGGTATCGGCGTACTCAGGACAAATTGTACAACAAGGTTTGGGGTCCATTTTCTCCAGTTACCCTTGGTAAAATAAAACAAATTGGAGCTGAATACATTTTTTGTGAAAAAAAGTTAAATGTTAATTTTTATTTAAACATTCCAAAACTTCCTGTGAAACACCTGAAGGGTTAATAAACTTCTTGAATGTGGTTTTGAGCACCTTGAGGGGTGCAGTTTTTAGAATGGTGTCACACTTGGGTATTTTCTATCATATAGACCCCTCAAAATGACTTCAAATGAGATGTGGTCCCTAAAATAAAATGGTGTTGGGAAAATGAGAAATTGCTGGTCAACTTTTAACCCTTATAACTCCCTAGCAAAAAAACATTTTGGTTCCAAAATTGTGCTGATGTAAAGTAGACATGTGGGAAATGTTACTTATTAAGTATTTTATATGACATATCTCTGTGATTTAATTGCATAAAAATTCAAAGTTGGAAAATTGCAAAATTTTCAAAATTTTTGCCAAATTTTCGTTTTTTTCACAAATAAACGCAGGTAATATCAAGGAAATTTTACCACTATCATAAAGTGCAATATGTCACGAGAAAACATTGTCAGAATCACCGGGATCCGTTGAAGCGTTCCAGAGTTATAACCTCATAAATGGACAGTGGTCAGAATTGTAAAAATTGGCCCGGTCCATAACGTGCATACCACCCTTGGGGGTAAAGGGGTTAAAGGGAACCTGTCACCCCCAAAATCGATGGTGAGGTAAGCTCACCGTCATCAGGGGCCGGCAGGCGCCGGAAACATCAGAGAGGCCCGGCGCCTGTGCACTGCAGTACTTTGCTCTGCCCTCAACAGGGCAGACAAAGTACGCCTGCGCCGGAGCCGCGGCGTGAAGACCAGAAGAGGACGTCATGGAATGAAGATGGGAGGCGCCGGAGCGGACCTGAGACACCCATTTGACCAGACCGCAGCGGGACCGCCCCTTGGTGAGTATAATCTAACCTCTTTTTCTCCTTTTTCAGGTTACATCGGGGGCTTATCTACAGCATTACAGAATGCTGTAGATAAGCCCCTGATGACGGTGAGCTTACCTCACCATCGATTTTGGGGGTGACAGGTTCCCTTTAAGTAAGCAGTGTATTCTGGGTTAGAACCGCTCCCTCAGCTCTCCGAGGAGAGTTTTGCAGACATGTTTTCCTGGGCTTTCTGAAGAGATACACGTGTGTCCAGGCTCTCTCTCTCTTCACTACAATCACCCCCCTTACCTGTGGTTCCAAGTTAAGGCTATGTGCACACGTTGCAGATTTCCTGCAGATCTGCAGATTTTTTTTCCACGCAGAAACGCTGCAGTTCCGCAAGTGATTTACAGTACAATGTAAATCAATGGCAAAAAAAATGCTGTGCTGATGGTGCGGAAAAATCTGCACAGAAAACGCAGCAGATTCAAAAAAGGACCATGTCAATTCTTTTTGTAGATCTGCTGTGTTTCTGCACCTATTCCATAATAGAAATCTGCAGGGGTAAAAAAAGGAAGAAATCTGCACAAAAATCTGCAATATGTGCACATACCTAAAAAAGGCGCAGATTCTGACCTGCGTTTTATGCCAAGAAATGCAGAATCTGCACAGAAAATTCCAGTCAAATCTGCAACATGTGCACATAGCTAATGCATTTGTGTTAGAATCAGCTGTGCAGCCACTGTGTAGTCTCTGTATCTTCTAGTTTAGTTAATGCTCTTTGCACGGCATACAGATAGATCCATTCCTGTATTGAGCAGAACAGTGTTGCAGCATGTACTTTTAGATAGATATTATAACTGCATTCCTTTGTTGTAATGTTACTGTGCAGCCTCTGTAATGAGTTACTGATGTAATTGCACTCTGTATCATGCTGTTGTCTCTGTTATCTGCCAGTACTGATACACTGTTTATTCTCTTTGTAGTTTTTACCATTATCAATACCATCCACTACGATTGTCATCCATTATCATCCGTTATCGATCACATTATCATCTCAATAAATATAGACTTAAGAAACCATACAGTCTGTTTACTGAGAAGTGGATGAAAGGTTTATCTGTATGCTGGAATCCACACGGCATCATATGTGGAAGAAGGCAGAACAATCAGTAATACAATCTACTGATAAATGAGTCCAAGGTCTACTAGGGATCACCAATGGTTGGAGAGAGTCAGACGAATGAGTATGTGGGGGTCTTAGGGTACCGTCACACTATAACATTTCGATCGCTACGACGGTACGATTCGTGACGTTCCAGCGATATCGTTACGATATCGCTGTGTCTGACACGCAGCAGCGATCAGGGATCCTGCTGAGAATCGTACGTCGTAGCAGATCGTATGGAACTTTCTTTCATCGCTGGATCTCCCGCTGTCATCGCTAGATCGGTGTGTGTGACACCGATCTAGCGATGCGATCCAGCGATGCGTTCGCTTGTAACCAGGGTAAACATCGGGTAACTAAGCGCAGGACCGCGCTTAGTTACCCGATGTTTACCCTGGTTACAAGCGTTAAACTAAAAAAAAACAAACAGCACATACTTACATTCTGGTGTCCGTCAGGTCCCTTGCAGTCTCTGCTTCCCGCACTGTGACTGCCGGCCGTAAAGTGAAAGCAGAGCACAGCGGCTGTGCTTTCACTTTCACTTTACGGCCGGCAGTCACTGAGTGCGGGAAGCAGACTGCAAGGGACCTGACGGACACCAGAATGTAAGTATGTGCTGTTTGTTTTTTTTTAGTTTAACGCTTGTAACCAGGGTAAACATCGGGTAACTAAGCGCGGTCCTGCGCTTAGTTACCTGATGTTTACCCTGGTTACCCAGGGACCTCGGCATCGTTGGTCGCTGGAGAGCTGTCTGTGTGACAGCTCCCCAGCAACCACACTACGATTTACCTACGATCACGGCCAGGTCATATCGCTGGTCGTGATCGTAGGTAAATCGTATAGTGTGACGGTACCCTAAGAATGCACACACACACTACAGGCAGCTACATACTCCCAAACATACTGATGCAACGCAGTCCACCAAAAACGCTGCATAAGGAGATCTGTGGTGGCTTTACTATCAGGGTGTCCGGCAAAAACTGAATCATGATGTTCATTTATAGCTTTAGGATGAACATTCACAAGTAAAAATAGTTTATCTAAAGGAGATGCAGCAGGGGCATCTCCCTGAGCCTCTACCTTCTCTTTCTCAAGGTCAGAACTTATAGCAACAATAACTACCCCTTTCTGTAGTATAGGAACCAGTTCACAATTATCTCCACTCCCAGGAAAACAGTGGGATGAGGCATCAAACTTAAAGAGAACCTGTCACCCCTCCTCCCCCCAGGTGTTTCTAACTAAAAGAGCCACCTTGTGCAGCAGTAATGCTGCATTCTGACAAGGTGGCTCTTTTAGTTCTGGGTGCTGTAACTGCCGAAATAATCAGTTTTGTAATTTGTCCTAAATACCTTTTCTTCAGTCAAGGAGGCAGGCCTTTCCCCCCTGCTGCAGACGCCACACAGCCGTCACTCAAATCTTCTTGGCGCCGGGCGCCGCCGCTGTTTTGAAATGAGCCGGCGCCTGCGCTCTTTTCTCCTGCCTTGGGTAGGCGCAGTGAGCGCTGCCTGTCTGTCCTCATATGCAGTCCAGCTGACTGCGCCTGTGCGGGCGCCCTGCCTGTGAATCCCAGACCCGCAGTGTCTTCTTATTTATTCATACTACGGGGCTGGGATTCACAGGCAGGGCGTCCGCACGGGCGCAGTCAGCTGGACTGCATATGAGGACAGACGGGCAGTGCTCACTGCGCCTGCCCAAGGCAGGAGAAAAGAGCGCAGGCGCCAGCTCATTGCAAAAGAGCGGTGAGGAGGCGGCGCCCGGCGCCAAGAAGATTTGAGTGACGGCTGTGTGGCGTCAGCAGCAGGGGGGAAAGGCCTGCCTCCTTGACTGAAGAAAAGGTATTTAGGACAAATTACAAAACTGATTATTTCGGCAGTTACAGCACCCAGAACTAAAAGAGCCACCTTGTCAGAATGCAGCATTACTGCTGCACAAGGTGACTCTTTTAGTTAAAAACGCCTGGGGGAGGGGGGGTGACAGGTTCCCTTTAACATTCTTATTCCCCAGCTTATACATCACAGAAAAGTTGACTCTGGTGAAGAATAAAGACCACCTTGCCTGTCTGGGTGTCAGACGCCTTTAAATATAAATCATTTTTATGACTACTGATTACCAAGACCAGATGAACTGCCCCTTCCAGAAAAAGAAGCCACTCTTCAAATGTCCACTTAATTACCAAGAGTTCCCTGTTACCAATGTAATTTTTTTTTTCAGTGGACGATAGTTTCTTATAAAAATATGCACACAGAAGCCATTTACTAGGAAATGCACCCAGCTATAAAACAGCCCCCACTTCAGATGCATCAAATTCTATTATAAATGGCTGAATGATATCAGGCTGTATAAGGTTTGGCGCAGTAGCAAAACATCTTTTCAAGGTGTTAAAAGCCTCCAGAGCCGGACTGGACCATTAGGAAAACTCTTTCCTGGTCATATCTGTCAGTGGTTTGGCCACAACCAAAAAGTTTTTGATAAACTTTCAGTAGCAGTTGGCAAAACCCAAAAACCTTTGTAAGGTCTTTATGTCCTCTGGATGATCCCAATCCAGTACAGCTTGGATTTTCACCAGATCCATGCGAAAACTGGTGGATGATAAAAAAATAACCCAGAAAAGGGATCTTCTAAACCGAGAACATGCATTTCTTTTGTTTGACAAATAATTTATTGTCCCTGAGTATCTGAAAGACCTGCCTGACATGTACCAAAATGTCATCAATGTAGATCACAACAAACCTACCTTCCAGTTGACTAAAAATGTGATTAACAAAAAGTTGAAAGACAGCAGGAGCATTAGTCAACTTAAATGGCATCATGAGGTTTTCATAATGTCTCTCAGGCTTGTTGAAGACTGTCTTCCATTCATCCCCCTCCTTAATGTGAATGAAATTATCAGCCCCTCTGAGATCCATTTTAAAACACCTTTTGTCTCCCATAATCTGCTTAAAGAGGTCTGTGATAAAAGGGAGAGGGGATGGATTCTGGACAGTTACCTGATTAAGTTCGTGAAAGTCTAGGCAAGGATGTAACCTTCCATCTTTTTTCTTGGCAAAGAAAAACCCTGCAGCAATGGGAGATGAAGGTCTGATATGTCCCTTTGCCAGACTTATAGAGATATATTTCTTCTAGTCCTTCATGGTCTGCCTCTCTGGACATGAGATATTGTATAACCTGCTCTTTGGCAGTTTGGTCCCAGTAATCAGATGAACAGCGCAATCATAAGGATGATATGGAGGATGTTCTTGGCACCCCTGTTCCGAAAACACATCCCCGAAGTCAGACAGGTATACAGGCGGAGAGTGGGTACCCACCCTGGCTAGCCGGGTGCCCAAGCATTGTTCTTGGCAATACTTGCTCCATTTCACCACCTCACGAGTCTGACATTCTATGACAGTCTAGGATTGTACAGTGTAAACCAAGATAGTCCAAGAACCACAGGAGAGGGTAAGCTTTCTGGCACATAACAGTCTATAAATTCAGAGTGCATGGCTCCTACCTGTAAATGCAACCTACAAACAACCTGAGTAAAACAACCCTGGCTCAAGGGTGCAGTCAATAGCGATAACGGGTATTGATCTAGACAATATTTGTGGTTTGAGACCATGACCCTGAACAAACCTAGTTAAACCCCTCCTCAATATCGAGAAAGGCATGAAATTACCACCTCTAATTTGTCAAGATGGATCTTGGCTGGTAGAAAAATTGAGATCTACCAACGAAGGAAATAAGTACACCTGGGATGCCAACCATCCCCGAAACCTGGGCTCCTTAGTTTTCTGGCGGCTGTTTTCAGAGGGATATGGAAGGACAAGCAACTACAAAATGACTCTTTTAACCACAGAAGATATCCCCCCCTTTACGCAGAACTACCGTTGAATGAATTACATGGTTGACTAAGACCCAGGTTCCCTTGACTCTAGGCCTCCCACAAATTGGAGTGTCTCCCTACGACTCCAATGAAGACGGCAGTCTACAGAGACATGGCCGCCTTAAGGGAGACAAGAGTCTCATGTAGGGCAAAGGCATCCTTTACCCTTATAGATAACCCTTGATAGAACTGACTACGGAGTGCGAGGTCATTTCTCTTGGTATCGGTGGACCACCTCTGAAATTCAAGAGTAATAATCCTCTGCCGGTTGATCTCCCTGTTGAAGCTGAAGTTGAGTAGACTCGGCCAGGGAGACGCGGTCAGTGTCATCATATATGTGACCCAGCGACTGAAAAAATTCCTCAACTGACAGGTGCGACTTAGAGTTGTCGGGAAGAGAAAATGCCTAGACTTGAGGGTTACCCTGAAGGAGTGAAATTACGATCCCCACCAGTTGCTCCTCAGTTTCAGAGGAGTCAGGACATAACTTAAGGTATAGCTTACAGGTCTCCCTGAACACAACAAAGTTGTCCCGCCCCACAGAGAACTTGTCCGGCAAAGCGATCTTGGGCTCCACCTGGGTTTGCCTGGGAGTAGTGGTACCCAGACCAGCTGTGCTTGAGTGTTGTGTAATCACACAGTGATAAAGTGCCACCTCCAGGCTGAGCTGCTGCACTTACCCAGCCAGAGTATTAAAAAAATAGTATAGGCCAGTGTTAATGTCACAACTCTGTTCTCAGAATACCCAGGGCCAGGGGCTCTTTTCCTGTCCCCAATGCTACGGGTGCCCAAGCGATCCCTGCTCCACGGATTACTTCTGATGGTGAAGACGACGTGGTGATATACCTTGCTGAACTCCCGAATCAGCCCTATACTTATCTCCTTCCCCCACTCAGGGAAGCAGAGAGTAATAATGTATGTGCACTTATATTTTCGGCTCTGCTTACAACAGGGCAGAGCATAGTGAGCAGATGCAAGCCAGTGATTTCTCTGCGCAGGAGCGAGATTTCGCCTGGCTACGTGGATGATGCAGAAGGCGTCATCCACATCAATTGAAGCAGGAGAACGGCTATCAGCAGCCCAGAGGAGGGATAGAGAGGCTGGAAAGAGTGATGGAAACAGCAGAAGCCAAGCCTATCGGACTGAACAAACAGGATTAACCCCTTAACGACCGCCAATATGCCTTTTAACGGCAGCAGATAAAGGTACTTATTTCTCAGTGCAGCTTTTTAATGGCGCTGAGAAATAAGGGTATAGCGCTTCCCAGCGTTGGAAAATGTCCGGTGTCTCAGCTACTGGGGTCGTTTTTTACCGTCCCCAGTGTTGCGATCGCTGTTATTCACCGAATAACGGAAAATGCAAAAAAGTCTGATTTCACATTTATTTCTCTCTCCCCCGATATGATCTAGTATACCAGAGGAGAGAGAAATGGGGTCCCCAAGCCCCCCTGGTACCTCCAGTGTCCCTGGACCCTCCTGCATCTCCCGCTCCTGTCCCCCGGCGTCTTTTTAAGATAAGAAAATGTGCATGCATCCGCCGAGATTTGCTGGCCGGTTCCCGGTAACAATAGGAAATTTTTCCTACTGTTTTATTTTAATCACTGTGATAGACCCTATCACAGTGATTAAAATAAAAAATAGTTAATTATATCCCCCTTTATCCTTTGCTCTAAGCACTAAACGGCCATCGTCCGTGTGTGTTCACAACCCTCCCTGCAGCACAAAAGTTATGTCCAAATAAATTTGATGGTTCATCACCGGTGAGTATTCTTTATGAACTGTTTTAGAAGCAGCACCCCGGTGGGACCCTTTTTGTAAAAAAGGCAACATACGGTAAAACATTACAGCAAAACAGAATTCAGAGGTACAAGGGTCTAACTAATAACGGTGGTGCGGACGTGTATTTTTTTATTCCTATTGTATGGATTTATTTATTAACTATTTTGTGCGCTATGACTCTCTGATTTAACACCTTAATCCCATATGACGTACTATCCCGTCCAGGTGACCTGGGACTTAATTCCCAGTGACGGGATAGTACGTCATATGCGACCGGCCGCGCTCACGGGGGGAGCGCGGCCGGGTGTCAGCTGCCTATCGCAGCTGACATTCGGCACTATGTGCCAGGAGCGGTCACGGACAGCTCCCGGCACATTAACCCCCGGCACACCGCGATCAAAGATGATCGCGGTGTGCCAGCGGTGCAGGGAAGCATCGCGCAGGGAGGGGGCTCCCTGCGGGCTTCCCTGAGACGATCGGTACACGGTGATGTACTCACCGTGTACCGAGCGTCTTCTCCCTGCAGTCCCCGGATCCAAAATGGCCGCCGGGCTGCATCCGGGTCCTGCAGGGAGCACTTCCGGGTCAGGATCAGGCTGCAGCTGCAGCTCTAATCCTGCCCGGCTGTATGTCAGATCACCGATCTAACAGAGTGCTGTGCACACTGTCAGATCGGTGATCTGTGATGTCCCCCCCTGGGACAAAGTGAAAAAGTAAAAAAAAAAATTTCCACACTTGTAAAAAAAAAAAAAATTCCTAAATAAAGCAGAAAAAAAATATTATTCCCATAAATACATTTCTTTACCTAAAAACCAAACAAAACAACAATAAAAGTACACATATTTAGTATCGCCGCGTCCGTAACAACCCGACCTATAAAACTGGCCCACTAGTTAACCCCTTCAGTGAACACCGTAAGAAAAAAAAAAAAAAGAGCCAAAAAACAACGCTTTATTATCATAACGCTGAACAAAAAGTGGAATAACACGCGATCAAAAAGACGGATATAAATAACCATGGTACCTCTGAAAACGTCATCTTGTCCCGCAAAAAACGAGCCGCCATATAGCATCATAACCAAAAAAATAAAAAAAGTTATAGTCCTTAGAATAAAGCGATGCCAAAATAATTATTTTTTCTATAAAATAGCTTTTATCGTATAAAAGCGCCAAAACATAAAAAAAATGATATAAATGAGGTATCGCTGTAATCGTACTGACCCGAAGAATAAAACTGCTTCATCAATTTTACCAAACGCGGAACGGTATAAACGCCTCCCCCAAAAGAAATTCATGAATAGCTGGTTTTTGGTCATTCTGCCTCACAAAAAATCGGAATAAAAAGCGATCAAAAACTGTCACGTGTCCGAAAATGTAACCGATAAAAACGTCAACTCGTCCCGCAAAAAACAAGACCTCACATGACTCTGTGGACCAAAATATGGAAAAATTATAGGTCTCAAAATGTGGAGACGCAAAAACTATTTTGCTATAAAAAGCGTCTTTTAGTGTGTGACGGCTGCCAATCATAAAAATCCGATATAAAAAACGCTATAAAAGTAAATCAAACCCCCCTTCATCACCCCCTTAGCTAGGCTAGGTTCACATTGCGTTAATGGGTTAACGGTAACGGACAGCGTTGAACGGCGAAAATGTCACAATTAACGCCGTGCAAAGGGTCCGTTAGCACACCCATTGACAGCAATGTGATTTTCGGGTGTAGCGCATCGCTAGAGCGTGCCATTTTCGGCTCGCGCTAGCAAGGTGCCATTCTTTTGTGGAGCGCCTCAGACGCTGCTTGCAGCGTCCGCGGCGCACCCGAGGTCCGATCCCCGATCTTCCAGAGCGGGGACGTTAACGCGACCACTAAACACGACACCTAAAAAGACATTGCGTTAGCGCAATCCGCTAGTGCTAAACGGATTTCCCTAACGCAATGTGAACCTAGCCTTAGGGAAAAATAATAAAATAAAAAAAAATGTATTTATTTCCATTTTCCCATTAGGGTTAGGGCTAGGGTTAGGGTTTGGATTACATTTACGGTTGGGATTAGGGTTGGGATTAGAATTAGGGGTGTGTCAGGGTTAGGTGTGTGGTTAGGGTTACAGTTGGGATTAGGGTTAGGGGTGCGTTTGGATTAGGGTTTCATTTATAATTGGGGGGTTTCCACTGTTTAGGCATATCAGGGGCTCTCCAAACGCGACATGGCGTCCGATCTCAATTCCAGCCAATTCTGCATTGAAAAAGTAAAACAGTGCTCCTTCACTTCCGAGCTCTCCCGTGCGCCCAAACAGGGGTTTACCCCAACATATGGGGTATCATCGTACTCGAGACAAATTGGACAACAACTTTTTGGGTCCAAGTTCTCTTGTTATCCTTGGGAAAATAAAAATTTGGGGGGCTAAAAATCATTTTTGTGGGAAAAAAAAGGATTTTTTATTTTCACGGCTCTGCGTTGTAAACTGTAGTGAAACACTTGGGGGTTCAAAGTTTTCACAACACATCTAGATAAGTTCCGTGGGAGGTCTAGTTTCCAATATGAGGTCACTTGTGGGTGGTTTCTACTGTTTGGGTACATCAGGGGCTCTGCAAATGCAACGTGACGCCTGCAGACCAATCCATCTAAGTCTGCATTCCAAATGGCGCTCCTTCCCTTCCGAGCTCTGCCATGCGCCCAAACAGTGGTTCCCCCCCACATATGGGGTATCAGCGTACTCAGGACAAATTGAACAACAACTTTTGGGGTCCAATTTATTCTGTTACCGTTGTAAAAATACAAAGCTGGGGGCTAAAAAATCATTTTTGCGAAAAAAAAAAATATATTTTAACGGCTCTGCGTTATAAACTGTAGTGAAACACTTGGGGGTTCAAAGCTCTCAAAACACATCTAGATAAGTTCCTTAGGGGGTCTAGTTTCCAAAATGGTGTCACTTTTGGGGGGTTTTAATGTTTAGGCACATCAGGGGCTCTCCAAACCAACATGGCGTCCCATCTTAATTCCAGTCAATTTTGCATTGAAAAGTCAAATGGCGCTCCTTCCCTTCCGAGCTCTGCTATGCACCCAAAAAGTGGTTTACCCCCACATATGGGGTATCGTCGCACTCAGGACAAATTGCACAACAACTTTTGTGGTCTAATTTCTTCTCTTACCCTTGGGAAAATAAAAAATTGGGGGCGAAAAGATCATTTTTGTGAAAAAATAAGATTTTTTATTTTTACGGCTCTGCATTATAAACTTCTGTGAAGCACTTGTTGGGTCAAAGTGCTCACCACACCTCTAGATAAGTTCCTTAAGGGGTCTACTTTCCAAAATGGTGGGGATTTCAATGTTTAGGCACATCAGGGGCTCGCAAAACGCAACATGGCATCCCATCTCAATTCCAGTCAATTTTGCATTGAAAAGTAAAATGGCGCTCCTTCCCTTCCGAGCTCTGCCATACGCCCAAACAATGGTTTACACCCATATATGGGGTATCAGCGTACTCAGGACAAATTGGCCAACAATTTTTGAGGTCCAATTTCTTCTCTTACTCTTGGGAAAATAAAAAATTGGGGGCGAAAAGATCATTTTTGTGAAAAAATATGATTTTTTATTTTTACGGCTCTGCATTATAAACTTCTGTGAAGCAATTTGTTGGGTCAAAGTGGTCACCACACATCTAGATAAGTTCCTTAGGGTGTCTACTTTCCAAAATGGTGTCACTTGTGGGGGGTTTCAATGTTTAGGCACATGAGGGGCTCTCCAAACGCAACATGGCGTCCCATCTCAATTCCTGTCAATTTTGCATTGAAAAGTCAAATGGCGCTCCTTTCCTTCCGAGCTCTGCCATGCGCCCAAACAGTGGTTTACCCCCACATATGGGGTATCAGCGTACTCAGTACAGATTGTACAACAATGTTTGCCATCCATTTTATCCTGTTACCCTTGGTAAAATAAAACAAATTGGAGCTGAAATAAATTTTGTGTGAAAAAAAGTTAAATATTCATTTTTATTTAAACATTCCAAAAATTCCTGTGAAACCCCTGAAGGGTTAATAAACTTCTTGAATGTGGTTTTGAGCACCTTGAGGGGTGCAGTTTTTAGAATGGTGTCACACTTGGGTATTTTCCATCATATAGACCCCTCAAAATGACATCAAATGAGATGTGGTCCCTAAAAAAAAATGGTGTTGTAAAAATGAGAAATTGCTGGTCAACTTTTAACCCTTATAACTCCCTAACAAAAAAAAATTTTGGTTCCAAAATTGTGCTGATGTAAAGTAGACATGTGGGAAATGTTACTTATTAAGTATTTTGCGTGACATATCTCTGTGATTTAAGGGCATAAAAATTTAAAGTTGGAAAATTGCGAAATTTTCTAAATTTTCGCCAAATTTCCGTTTTTTTCACAAATAAACGCAAGTTATATCGAATAAATGTTACCACTAAAATGAAGTACAATATGTCACGAGAAAACAATGTCAGAATCGCCAAGATCCGTTGAAGCGTTCCAGAGTTATAACCTCATAAAGGGACAGTGGTCAGAATTGTAAAAATTGGCCCGGTCATTAACGTGCAAACCACCCTCGGGGCTTAAGGGGTTAAGGGCACACAAAAAGATTGAAAATTGCAACATTTTCAAAATTTTTGCCAAATTTCCATTTTTTTCATAAATAAACGCAAGTCATATCGAAGACATTTTTCCACTAACATGAAGTACAATATATCACGAAAAAAAATCAATCTCAGAATCAGTTTGATCTATTGAAGCGTTCCAGAGCTATTACCTCATAAAGTGACAGTGGTCAGAATTGTAAAAATTGGCTTAGTCATTAAGTACAAAATTGGCTTTGTCATTAAGGGGTTAACATACAGTGCTGGAGAACTTCAAAAGGTGTTTTGAAGAGTATACAGGAGTCAGGGGCTAACCATTGATGGACTGTAGCACAGGTGTTGATTAAAGTCATAGTATTAGCTGATCAGGACAAAACTGGTTAGAGGTTCCCTTTAAGACCGCATTGACGTCCTTTGGCCTTAATGCTTCTGCAATTTAGCAGAAGCAAATTAGGTTATTGATTGTTGGAGACCTTGGGGAGATAACAGATACTGTTTATTAACATCACAGATCAGCTCTGAAAGAGATGTGGCATGGCAGGGAGGTGTTTCCTGTATCTGGGATTTCTATGGATTTCCCACTGAGAGTTTGCTCACTCGAGAGTACACATTGAACGAGTGATAGCCAATGTTTTATCAAATATTCAATGGGGAAGTGCTGGTGCTTGATTGCTGATGTAGTGCAAATTGGAAACAGGAACACATGGGCTACTTGCACAGTGAACAAGTCTGTATGATCATGTTCACACACCACCAAAAAACCTGACGACACAAAAGAGAATAGTAAAACCAAAAACACTCAGTTTGAAAAAATGTTGCAGAAATCCGCAAGTGCTAGTAAAAGATGTAAAAAACAGGGTATTTGGTTGATACGTTTTTTGCAAAAAATGTATACTAAGCTGCTCTACCAATCTTCACGGTATACCCTTATCAGAGCAGTCCTAACTAATGTATGCAATCCCTATCTGATGTATTTAAAAACCTGATCATCTGTATATTACCTGTGTGAACAGGGTTCAGAGAGGAAAAATCCATGTGTGCATACAGGGTAGAACAGCTTTTGTGCAGATAGCCCAAGAGGAGTGGTGGAACTCCCCAGTCTTGTAGACACAAGAGAACAATTATGGAAACAGGAACACATAGTAGTGCAAATTGGATGCCAGTGAACCATTCAAGTCTATGCGTGCATGGAAAACATCAGACTGCATTCGGATGACATCCGAGTGCAGTCCGATTTCCACAGACTCAGATTGAAGATAGAGAAAATTCAATCTTTTCCTCACAGTGAGCTTTGATTCTCTCATCCAAGAGAATCGGATCACACTATGCAGACACTTCAAGAAAACTCAGATCAGCGTCATGTACATAGTCGTCCCCATTCTCTCGGCAGAGAGAATCTAGTCGTGTGAGTGAGCCCTCACAGTAAAAAAACTGGAGCAATCAAAACAATGTAAAGTCCACCAGAATTTTTTTTCTTCTTCACCCCTTTGATCTTACACTATATGCACAATTATTAGGCAATTTGTCATTTTGATCATTTCATCCCCGAACAAGTCCAGTGGTGTCGCCATGCCCATACAAGTCCAGTCTAACAAAATATAAAATTATAAATATCAAATTAGTAATAACATATCGAATACAGAAAAAAAAGGCCAGATTGGACTGAAGTTGTTGAAAAAATATAAAATATGTCCGATATATAAGTTACTGGTCTTAAAAAATGCCAGCATAAATATTTTTTAATACGTTTCATAATTTTTTTCACCACTAAAAAATATAGAAAAAAAAAAAGACCCAAGCTTGGTCTAACAGCAGCTGCTGATGCGTCTTAACGCCAGGTGATGTTTTACCACGTGATAAATATAAAACCTTTAAAAAATTATGAAATTGCAGTTTTTTTTCGCAATGGGCCTGCACTTGGGAGGTTTTTTCCCCATTTTCCAGGGCACTGAATGGTAAAATGAACGGGTCACTAAAAACTACAGCTGGCCCCGCAGAAACGCACGTTCTCATGCGCCCGTCTGGATGGATAAGGCTACTTTCACACTAGCGTCGGGCCGACGCATACTGTGGAAGTGCCGCACAACGGGGGCAGCGGATGCATTTTTCCAGCGCATCCGCTGCCCCATTGTGAGTTGCGGGGAGGTTGCAAGCAACGTTTTTTTGTCCGGACGGTCCGCCACAACACGACGACGACGGTTGCGACGTGTGGAAATGCACCGCAAATGTTAGTCTATGGGAAAAAAAAAGCATCCTGCAGACAACTTTGCAGGATGCGTTTTTCCCCAAAACGATGCAGTGCGACGTATCCCAAACGACGCTAGCGTGAAAGTAGAATAACTGATAAAATACGGTTCTTGGACGGACGGACGAAACGAAAACGCAAAGGGGTCAAAGTTCACTAAGGGCCAAGGGCGCCATATCATCGGTCTGGAGGGGCCCAAGAGGTAAGAGGGCCCATTTCTACCTCCAAAGCAGGCACAATTTTGCATTTTTGGGAGCCCTTGGGCTGCAGAGGGCCCATATATGGTTCTTGCACAGGGGCCTATGTGTCCGCCAGCGCTAAGCGCCACAGATTTTTGTCAGAAAAGTCACACAGTATTGAGCAAACGAGTAACACGAAATTCCATGGTATTTTCCCTAGTGAAGGGAGTGCAGCCAGCTGGGCATGACATTGCTAAGGGCGTTAAGACACCGTGGAGCACTACAGGTCCCATCATTCCTCTCTTGGGTCCGAACTACTCGGTCCAGGCTCAGCGCGTCCGCCGCTCGCCAGTCGCCACACAGCGCGCATGCGCAGCATTTCTCACTCCCCGCCGTGGTCAGGAACCTTAGTGAGGCGGAAGTTGCCAGTTTCCGGGGGGAGTGAATTCTCGTCTGCGCTCTCTCTCTAACCCGGAGACAAAAGCCAGAACACCCCGTGCTTTCCATAATGTTGCTAGATAACACCAGCTGCTGTTTGGCGTTCTCTATAAGGTGCAGGCTGTGGTGAGGCAGGGTCGCCTGCTAGCAGCCATTTATAGCGCAGTGTTATCCTTCCGGGCACATGGAGTCCCAGCTGCAGAGCATCTTTGAGGAGGTGGTGGTAAGTGGCTCTATACTGTGGGGGCGGCTGCAGCCAGTAATGGGTTAACTGGACACCTTGACAGCTGTACTCCTAGTGGGATGAAATAGGGCTGTGCTCCCACCTACCTGGTGCATACTGCTCTGTGCCCTACAGACCCCAGCACAGCCAGAGGGGGCCACCCCCCGGTGTAAGGGGTCTGACCCTGCTGCTGGCATAGATAACACTGATGTGACCGGGGTCTCTGGGCTGGTGGATCGCCGCGCCATGTGTCGCATGAATATCGCTCTCATTGGTAGCACAGATGCACTGCTCATATAATAATGCTGCCTGCTGGGCGCAAATATACATCACAAAACACACTTTATTAAAGGGTAATTCCCAGGATTGCAACTTCTCCTCCTCTCTGTAGTTTGTCCCATAGAAAACGAATGCAGCGGAGATTGAACATGAGCACCCCCCGCTCCATTCAGCGGATCAACGAGGGTCCCTGCAGTCGAATCCTCAGTAATCGCTACATTATCCCCCCGTAATAGGTAGAAGAACCTCACAATTCTGGAAATGATCCTTTAGTGGGAGTCTGTCATCTCACAGCTACACTTCAAACTAACCACATAGCCTTGTTTAAGATGGAGCAACAATACAAATCGTACTTTGTTAGATTTGCCAATGAAGATGCCTCGCTGAACCCCTTGTCGTCTGCAAGATGCCTCGCCGCACCATTCCATCCAAGTTAAATTACTGCCTCCCCTATGTTTGACAGGACCAGCGAAGGAGCCATTTTGTATTTTCTGTCTTGCATTCGCCAATTGGGACAATAACGAGATATCAGGTTGTGCCTCTGAAATGAAGAACCCTTAGGGCAAAGAGTTGAACCTTTTTTTTTTTTTTTTTTTTATTTCCACAACACATTTCAACTCTGGACTAGCGTCTTTTTCAAGTGGTAAGGCAATTGCTTTTTTCACTTAAAGACTCTAGTCCAGCTTTGAAACGCCTTATGGAAATAAAACCTGTTCAACTCAAAATGGTCCTAAGGATTCTTCATTACGACATCCTGTTATTGACCTAATTGGTCAACTGTCCTGGAGGAAATCCTCCTCAGCCACAGGACACCAGCATCTGATAGTTTCAGGAGTTCATAGGAGTTGTGCCTGTAAACAATCTGCTCAGGTGAACATCTTTTTGTTTTACTTTCCTTTGCACTCAAATGGATATTGCCCAATGGTCTTACGCACTTTTGCTCTTCTACAGTTTCTGATTTTCAGTTTTTTGAAGTTTCCACAATCTGTGATGGTTTGGGGAGCGATGTCATCTGCTGGTGCAGGTCCACTTTTTTTTTATCAAGACCAAAGTCAGTGCGGCCGTCTACCAAGAAACTTTAGAGCACTTCATGCTTCCCTCTGCCGATCAACTTTTTGGAGATGGAATTTTCATTCTCCAGCAGGACTTGGCACCTGTCCACACTGTCAAAAGTACCAATACCTGGTTTAAAAACAACAGTATCACTGTGCTTGATTGGCCAGCAAACTCGCCTGACCTTAACCCCATAGAGAATCTATAGGGTATTGTCAGAGGAAGATGAGACACGAGACCCAACAATGCAGATGAGCTGAAGGCCGCTATCAAAGCAACCTGGGCTTCCATAACACCTCAGCAGAGCCACTGGCTGATCGCCTCCATGCCACATTGATGCAGTAATTCATGGAAAAGGAGCCCCGATCAAGTATTGAGTGCATTTACTGAACATACACTTCACTAGGCCAACATTTCGGATTTTAAAATCCTTTTTCTAGCTGGTGTTATAAAGTATTCTAATTTACTGAGATAGTGACTTTTGAGTTTTCATTGCCTGTAAGCCATAATCATCAACATTAACAGAAATAAACACTTGAAATAGATCACTCTGTTTGTAATGACTCTATATAATGAGTTTCACTTTTTGTATTGAAGAACTGAAATAAATTAACTTTTTGATGATATTCTAATTTTGTGAGAAGCACCTGTAGACGATATATAAGCCTGCTTAAAAATCCTTGTTCTCTGCAGCACATCATCCTGTGCCACTAACGTTTTTTTTTGCCCTCAGAACGATCACATCTACAATCATTCTTTGTGCTGATAATTGTGGTCAGGCTATCTTTGGGCTAGTTAATGACCACAAATCAACATTCATTTGCCACAAGCATAAGGACATATTTAAACGGCCCCATAATTAACACGTGATCATGTGGCTAACCATTCCCAATTTTCAGCCTGTCAAAATACTCTGGAAAATCCCCGAAGAATGGATCGCAATTAATACCAACATGTGACCCAATATACATCTGCACTGGATGTATGTACATTAAAAAAATGTTTTATTATTTATAAAATGTATTAATTCATATGAAATTGGTTACATTTTAATTACACTTTTTTTTTTTTTCTCCTCTTTAGTTTTCTTCTAATGTACCTGTGGTGTACACCAATATGTAATCCTGTTCTGAGATTTGACTAACCTAATATACAAAATGCTAATTGGTCAAGTGTGGTGATTCTAAAACTCGTTTAATAATCATGGTTATTGGCAGCACATCATCCTATGTAAACAGGGCATTGTGCTGCCGATAACATGATGATCAATGTGCACAGATCGATTGTATTTCTGATTGTTCTGTGCTCCTCGAATTCCGGTCACCATGTCCAAATTGGCTAATAATGTTTTTCGGCATAAAGGACCCTATATTCATGTCCTGAGAAGGAATCCACACGTGTGCAAAGGACTCAAGCTGCCTCAACTCATGGCAGATAATATAATCTATAGTCTAGATGGCATTTCTAACAGAGTTCCTGATGTTAACCATTTGATTTCCACTGTGTACCTTCGGCATTTAAATTGAATGTGCGCTGATGTCCATTTGCACTGGCTCCAATCGTGGTCGACCCATGGATTACTGTCATCTGTCCTGTGAACTTGAGCTATAAGCTAAACTCAATCAGAAACTGAGATTTTCATTGCATCCTGCGATACTGTTGTATTGCAGTACATAGTATTAGCGATTAACCCATCATAGGTTCGAGCATCCTAAAGGGACTAAAAATAAGTTTAAAAAAAAAATACTTAAAGTGGTAGCGCTGTATTTCTTAAAGAAAGGAATCAATTAACCCAGTTGCTAAGCACTGTAAACAGAAAAAAATAGCAACAGAATTTAATGTCACCAAGTTTTTTTTATTACAGTCAAAATATCGTATATGCCCAAAACTGTTACCATTAAAGACCTTACTGTGCCAAAAAAAGACCTTACTCGGCCCTATCAACAGAAGAATAAAAATGTTACCAGAAATGGCGACATAAAACAATTCTTTTTTTCCAATCATTTTGTTAAAAAAATCGATGCATATTTGGTATCCCTGTAAGGGGACTGATGTAGTCAATTGTGTTTCCAGGTAATTTTTACTGCACAATGAGCTCCATAAGAAGAAAACCCCAAAACGTATGGTGGAATTGTAATTTTTCAAACTTAAAATTTTTCCCTGTGTTTCAGTGCAATATGTGGTAAAATTAATACGGCCATTCAAAACTACAACTTGTCTCACAAAAAAAAAGAAAATCCTCACAGGCCTGTTAATGGACAAATTAAAAAGTTATTGCTCTTGAAAGAAGCCGAGGGGGAAAAAACAAGTGTGAAAATCTTCTGATCCTGAAAGGGTTAAGCACCCCACACCCCCCATTAGCTTGCACATTGCTGATCAATGGACGTTTAATGTTGGAAAGCAGTGGAAATGGGGCCCAACAGTGCGGTAAATCGCTCTGAATCCAATCTGACCTATTGTATTCTCCTAGACTTTGCAGAAATCAGACTCGCTAAATCATGTTGCCGTCATAGAGAAGTACGAGGAATACAGCAATTTAATGTTTTTTTGTTTTTTTTTTCTCCCTATATAGAAGACGGAGGTCATTGAAGAGGCCTTTGCTGGGTGAGTACCCTGCTTTTCCTGTTAGGTTTTCGGTTGCATACAAACCTATTTTCTGACAAATGACGCGTATCAGCTAGTCTGTAAAGCTCTAAGTCTATGTATGACGCGCACTTTGTTATTGCTGAATGTGATAATCATATTTGCAGCTATTTAACTCTTTTCATCTTGTATCTTGACACTCTTGTGGTAGGGCAAAGGATAAATCCCAATCTACCTTTTGTATCTGTTAGTCATGTGTGTATATCTATATATCGCTTCCAAGACACTACAGTAACAAAGTTGGGGTGCACGTACCCTAAACTCTGCCATCAGGATTTTGCTAAAAAAAATTAAAACAAAACTCTTTAAGACTTGCAACATGGGAATATCTGCCGTGGGTTGCTGCTTAGTATTACAAAGGGTGAAATACACAGTGGCTTTAACAGATTATATTGACTTCCTGCAGATTTCAAATGCACAACACTGCCAAATGTATCCAGCTAATATATTTTGCTGCATGTGACTGAGAGGTTATAATCTGAGCCCAGTATTAACACTGGAAAGCGCAGCTGATTTACTGTCCGGATTTCCACTGCATTTTACTAAGTGGAAAAGTACCCTAAAGAATAAGCAGTGTTTGCCATGACTCTCTGACGCAAGCTTTTAATACCAAGTTTGTACATATCCAGCCATTCCGGCTAATTTTTTTTTTTTTTTCAGCTGATATCAATCTGGAATTTGTCATCTGGCTTTTTCACCAGTTTTTATAGCACAAGTGAGCTGGATAGAAAAAAAAAAGTAACTTTGCTTCAGATGAATATGAACGATCTCCTAACATACTATGGGATCCACACTAAAGATAAGAAAATAAATCCAAATGGTGTGTAGGACCTCTGGGTATAAAGATGCACAGTCACTTAGAAATCTGATAAATGTCCAATATCAAAAACTTGCAGTAATGCCATGTGGGTAGAGGCCTGAGAGGAGGGGTTGTTGTAAAAGTAATGCCAATTGGAATAGGGAGGTAAACTACATCACAACCTCACGGTGCAGATAACTAAAGAATTTATGCAAGATTATTACCCGTTTCTACGGCTGTCTGAAGGGAGCACTCCGCACACTTGTTCAGATTCTAGAGTCTCGACAAAGGTGTAGAAGTACCGTATGGTATGGATACTGGTACAGAATTGCTGAGAAACCAGTTGGTGCACGTGGTGACGAGGTTCTGTTAGGCTGCTTATGTAACACCCCAGGTTCCTGGTTGTTACAGCGGCATTGCTTTCCTCACGGGGAGAGTGATGTCAATCTTGGAAGCGAGGACGGATCTCTTATCAGGTAATCACAAGCATGCTACATGTTCATACTCCAGGCCAGAAGGGGGAGCTCTGATCCAGCTTGTTGGTTATATATATATATATATATATATATATATATATATATATATATATTTATTTCTGGTCTGGAGGGAAAGAGTTCAGTAGCGCAGGAGAGTGAAGAAATGGGGGGGTTAGCTGTGACTGAGCTACCTCCCCATTGAGCGCAGACACCAGTAGCCCGAAGACCATGGTTGTGAAGGACTCCATATTTCACAGCAGAAACTGGCAGAACAGCTGGATTACAAGTCACCTGTCCGCCCTTACACCTGAGGACACAGTAGCGCATAGAGCCCGAGTCGTGATAGAGATCCTGTAAAAAGGCTCAAGCTACCTGTCGTACGGGAGTGTCCTACCAACCCGGAGGACAGAGAGAACATGAGGACCTGGTGAGAGGATTAAGGCAGCAAGGGACTACACCACAGCGCTAGAGGGAAGGCTTCTAACCCCACCTAGTAAGGGGACTCCCAACACGCTTCCAAGCTGGCCGGGCCACATGAATATTCGTGATCCAGTACCCTGGACTGCGGCTGCCTGAATCCAACAGTAAAAAGGTAAAGCGACTGCAACCCTGTGTCCTCCTTGCTATACCACCCACCATCTTTATACACCAGGAGCCCTGGGGACCCAGCTTCACCTGTGGGAAGCCATACCATCCCTGCTGCCACAACATCACCCCAGAGGACCCCCTTTATGCAGCATCTGGCACCTCTGACTGAGAACCACAGGTGGTGTCACAAACTTTATTCCATTTCAAAAACCTGACCACCACATCCAAACATAGACTCAGTGTGAACAGGTGCTGAACCTAGAGTCGCCAACTCGTATATAGTTAAGTAAATAAGGCAGCACACTGCAGCGCTAGAACATACAAACTTGAAAAACGAAATTTGAACTGCATTACTGCACTAGAAATATGAAAAATGAGAGCGTTTAGCGCATAAAAATGGCCAATTTTATGTGTACCTGGTAGCCCCTTTACGGCATCTCTCTTATACCAGGTCCTACACTTGCCTTACCTCGCTGAGAATAAACGTCTCCATCTGAATGGGTGCATGTGAAACCTCTTCCTAGACTAAAATTCTCTCTCTCTGTGGAGGGGTATTGGACCTGCTGTAATAAAACACCTGTGGCTAGGAGGCGGAGTGCACGATCAGAAGGCTAGACGCGCTAAACGCTCTCATTTTTCATATTTCTAGTGCAGTAATGCAGTTCAAATTTCGTTTTTCAAGTTTGTATGTTCTAGCGCTGCAGTGTGCTGCCTTATTTACTTAACAAACTTTATTCCAAACCCTCTTTAAAGACCTTTTACTTGGGCACCCAGGGCCACGGACCGGATCACCACCACCGTGACACATCCCCTTTAAGTACCGGACCCGGTATCTAGTACCCCACGGCCCTGGCGGGAGTTCCACTTTGCACAAGCCGTGATATAGAGCCTCCGGCTTAGCGGAGAGCCTCACATGGGTTGCGGGATATGAAAAGTTTAAATGAAACTGCCGTGCTTGTAGCCCCCTAATTCACCCTATCATCGGAGGCTGTACCACAGCTCGTGCAAACATGCGCTCCCAGGACTTCGACACCACATGCGCTAGCTGGTTTCTCAGTCATTCCGCTCCAGTATCCATACCATACGGCACTTCTTCTACACCTTTGTGGAGACTCGGGAATCGGAATAGGTGTGCGGAGTGCTCCCTTCATACAGCTGTAGAAACAGGAAATAATCTTGCATAACTAAAGAAATTATCTGCACCGTGAGGTTGTGCTGCAGTTTACCTCCCTATTGAAATTAGCGTTACTTTTCCTTATACAACAACCCCTCTTTTACTGCAGGCCTCTACACACGTGTGGTAACGCCGCATATTTTTGATATTGGACATTTTGTATTAGATATCTAAGTGACTGTGCATCTTTATACCCTGGGGCCCTAAGCGCCGTTTGAATTTATTCTCTATTTTTGGATTTTTTGACAACCGGTGGTAGTTGTCCACCAAACAAGGCAGTTAAGATCAGGCTACATTGTTAAGCTTTTGTTAGATTTTCACTGGTATTGATTATTTTGATCTGATTTGTCATTTGTGACGTGAAAGGGAAAAGAAATTGACACCTAAAATCTGTATCAAATGCTCATGTGTAAATTAGATGTAACTCTCTGCAGTGTTTAACTAGTGTTCCTATTTCTGCAGTATGTTTATGGACACACCAGAAGATGAAAAGACAAAGCTGATCAGCTGCCTTGGCGCATTTAGACAGTTCTGGGGAGACCTTCCTCAGGTATGAAGTCCTCATCCCATAAAGTTCTGCTGCAATTTGAGGAATCAATTTGGTACACAAAAACCTAACCATTTCAGGAACTATTGAGATGTTTCCTTCTCCCACAATTTAAGAACATGGACTACAACCTGCTGACAGATTCCCTTTAACTTGATTGTTCCAATAGCAGCATTTATCTACCCATAGAATAAGAGAAACCTATTGATTACTGTATATCTTGCACCTGCGACCGTGTCCCCCATATAAAGTGAGGAATAGTCATGCATGGCTGTGACATTCATTGCCTACATGAATGATTGAGATGGCAAAGTACTGCACCAACCTCTTAAAACATGGGCAACAAAAGGGGATTTCCCCTGTTGAGGGTCAATAATCATTCAGCGTGTGGTGCCAGATAGTTGGAGCACTTAAAGGGTTATTTCTATCTCCGATTTTCATGAACTGTAATAACTCTGTCCTGCTTCAGACCACAGAAGGTGGGGCTATGGAAACAGTCAGCTGTGATTCTTCTTTTAGAACTCCAGAAGAAATGAATGGGTGTTAAAAAACCAGAGTGCTGCTGAACCTAGTTTTTCCCTCGGTGCCACCTTCTGTGTCCAAGGTCCAAACAAGGATATTCTTGTCTTGGCCATGAAAGGCTTTCATGGGAATAACCGTTCTCGTCATTACTTGTACATGTAACAGTTGTATTTTGTGGGCTCTGAAAAATACATGAAGCAGAGGTACATTTCTTATGTCCCATAATATAAATATCACTTTAAGAAGCAAGTATTGTTTACTCTCCAGCGAGAAGCCCCATGGTATAGAAGAAACATTAGATTTCTTATGTGGAAAGGGAATCTTAAATTTGACTTGTTTTATAAGAAACCCACCATGATCAGCTAAACATGTATTTAAATAAAGTAGTCCCCCTTTTAAAATATATTATACATAAAAAAAAAAAAGTGTGTTTTCTCCTTATTTAACAAGGTGGACTACTTCATTTAAAAAGGGGTTGTCCAGGTAGTGATATGTTCTTTGCAAGTTCTTCTTTCACAACTGCTATTGGCAATATACACGTCACTAACTGATTATTTGATGTGGTTTATACTTCAGGATTCTCATGAGCAATGCGTCCAATGGATTGTAAGGTTCGTACATGGGCAACATAGTCCAAAAAGAATCTCCTTCCTGTATGACTGTCTGGCCATGGCTGTGGAAACCTCTGTTCTACCTCCAAGGTTTGTGACTGATTTGATGAAACATTTCTTTTAACCTTATAGTTATTGTGTAATTATAACCATAATGTAATGCTGTACTTGCCCTTAATTTGATCAAGCATTCATTGGATTCATCTATTAATTCTGAACACCCTGAAGCTCCCTTGGGCCCCGATTCCTTAAGACTGGTGTTTCGTACACCAGTCTTAATGAGGGAAATCGGCTGTGATAATCTGACGTCCTGTCTGTTTCCTATTTATTTCTTATATAAATTTTCCCTGTTCAGGAGCTGCGGTATGATCAGACCATGTCCCTGTACGGTCAGACACATCCATTACACAGCACACAGCAGGGGCACATTTATAAGATTATCTCAGCACAGGAGCATTTTCTTTAAACACATCCAATTGTGGAAGTTATTATTATTCCAAGATTGATTAAAGTTAACTTTGTCATGGGAAAACCGCTTTAATGATGTAATGAATCTGCATGTGAAACAAATAGCAGCATGCACTAGTTTCTTTCTAAAATCAGAAGAGACTCAGCCATTCTTCGGGTGCGCCAAAAAAAAAAAAAAAAAAATCGGATGCCGTACTGAGCTACAGTATAAAATCCGATTTATTTCTTTGCGGATAAATTTCATTTGTGTAACACAAACTGTAAACGCCAGTGTGACCTTACACTTGATGCAACTTGGTGAGCTTCATTTTGGGACTGCTTGATTTGTAATGAGAATGTGCCTTCTGGTGTGCTAAAGAAGCTGTCTGAGACGGCTGGTCGCATGATCCAGGAGAGGACGGGAACAGGACTGCACACTGCAGACAACATAACACTGATGATAGTGTTCTCCTTTTATGGCTTACCTTTCTAAATCATATATACTGCTGTTTTCATTTGGTTAGATCTATTTCTTATTTGTTTGACTCTTATGTCAACTGCCTCTCCCTTCTACTATAATAATAATAATAATAATTTTTATTTATATAGCGCCAACATATTCCGCAGCGCTTTACAAATTATAGAGGGGACTTGTACATACAATAGACATTACAGCATAACAGAAATACAGTTCAAAACAGATACCAAGAGGAGTGAGGGCCCTGCTCGTAAGCTTACAAACTATGAGGAAAAGGGGAGACACGAGAGGTGGATGGTAACAATTGCTATAGTTATTCGGACCAGCCATAGTGTAAGGCTTGGGTGTTCATGTAAAGCTGCGTGAACCAGTTAATTAATTTTTTTTTTTTTTTTTTTAATATAGGCCACACAGGGATCGTTAGGTTAATGCATTGAGGCGGTAGGCCAGTCTGAACAAATGAGTTTTTAGGGCACGCTTAAAACTGTGGGGATTGGGGATTAATCGTATTATCCTAGGTAGTGCATTCCAAAGAATCGGCGCAGCACGTGTAAAGTCTTGGAGACGGGAGTGGGAGGTTCTGATTATTGAGGATGCTAACCTGAGGTCATCAGCGGAGCGGAGGGCACGGGTAGGGTGGTAGACTGAGACCAGAGAGGAGATGTAGGGTGGTGCTGAGCCATGGAGTGCTTTGTGGATGAGGGTAGTAGTTTTGTACTGGATTCTTGAGTGGATGGGTAACCAGTGTAATGACTGGCACAAGGTAGAGGCATCGGTGTAACGGTTGGTGAGGAATATGATCCTGGCAGCAGCATTCAGGACAGATTGGAGCGGGGAGAGTTTGGTAAGAGGGAGGCCGATTAGTAGAGAGTTACAATAGTCCAGACGAGAATGAATAAGTGAAACAGTAAGAGTTTTTGCAGAGTCGAAAGTAAGAAAAGGGCGAATTCTAGAAATGTTTTTGAGATGCAGGTAAGAAGAGCGAGCCAGTGATCGGATGTGGGGGGTGAATGAAAGGTCAGAATCAAGGATGACCCCAAGGCAGCGGGCATGTTGCTTTGGAGTAATGGTGGAACCGCAAACGGAGATGGCAATGTCAGGCAAAGGTAGGTTAGTAGAGGGAGAAAACACGAGGAGTTCAGTTTTTGACAGGTTTAGTTTCAGATAGAGGGAGGACATGATGCTAGAGACAGCGGTAAGACAATCACTGGTGTTTTCTAATAAGGCAGGCGTGAGATCAGGAGAAGAAGTGTATAGTTGGGTGTCGTCAGCATAGAGATGGTACTGGAAGCCAAATCTACTGATTGTTTGTCCAATAGGGGCAGTATACAAAGAGAAGAGGAGGGGGCCTAGGACTGATCCTTGAGGAACCCCAACAGTAAGGGGAAGGTGAGAGGAGGAGGAACCAGCGAAACATACAGTGAAGGATCGGTCAGAGAGATAGGAGGAGAACCAGGAGAGAACGGTGTCCTTGAGGCCGATGGAGCGGAGCATAGTGAGGAGGAGCTGATGATCCACAGTATCAAATGCTGCAGAGAGATCCAAGAGAATTAGCATGGAGTAGTGACCATTAGATTTAGCTGTTAGTAGGTCATTAGAGACTTTAGTGAGGGCAGTTTCAGTAGAGTGTAAAGAGCGGAAACCAGATTGAAGAGGGTCGAGAAGAGAGTTATCTGAGAGATAGCGGGTAAGACGGGAGTGGACCAGGCGTTCGAGGAGTTTAGAGATGAAGGGAAGATTAGAGACAGGTCTATAATTAGCGGCACAGTTTTGGTCGAGGGATGGTTTTTTAAGTAATGGATGTATGATGGCATGCTTAAATGAGGAGGGAAAAATACCGGAAGTGAGGGAAAGGTTGAATATTTTTGTTAGGTGAGAGGTGACAGCCGGGGAAAGGGACTGGAGGAAATGTGACGGAATGGGGTCACTGGTGCAAGTGGTCGGGCGAGAAGATGCAAGGAGCCTGCTTACTTCTTCTTCTGTAACTGGTTCAAAGTCAGAGAGTGAACTAGATGCAGTGGGGGAGGGAGGACAGTGCATGGTATGAAGAGATTGGGAGATGATTTCCTGTCGAATATGGTCAATTTTTTCTTTGAAGTAATTGGCCAGATTGTCAGCACGGAGATCCGTGGTTGGGGCCTGCGCTCTTGGGTTGAGTAGGGACTGGAACGTGTCAAAGAGACGTTTAGGGTTATTGGACAGGGAGGTGATGAGGGTGTTGAAGTAGGTTTGTTTGGAGAGGTGAAGGGCAGAATTGTATGTCTTTAGCATGAACTTATAATGGATGAAATCTTCGGGTAGATTAGATTTTCTCCACAGACGTTCTGCGCACCTGGAGCACCGCTGCAGGAAACGTGTTTGCAGCGTGTGCCACGGTTGTTGCCGTCTGTGCCGAGTTGTTTTATGTATAGGAGGAGCAGCTTCATCCAGGGCACTTTGCAGGGTTTCATTGTAATGCTTCAGAGCAGAATCAGGACATGAAATGGAGGAGATTGGGGCCAATGAGGACTGCAAGTTCTTCATAAGTTCCTGGGTGTTAATGGCCTGTATGTTTCTATAAGTGTGGAAAGTGGGGGTGACCTGAGCGGGATGGCAGTTCTTGATAGAGAATGAAAGAAGGTGGTGGTCAGAGAGTGGGAGAGGGGAGTTTGTGAAATCATCCACTGAGCAAAGCCGGGAGAAGACCAAGTCAAGGGAGTTTCCATCTTCATGTGTTGGCGAGTTAGTATGCTGCGAGAGGCCGAAAGAGGAGGTTAGAGCCAAAAGGTGAGAAGCAGATGGGGAGAGGGGAGAGGCAATAGGGATGTTGAAATCACCCATGATAAGGGTGGGGGGTGTCACAGGAAAGAAAGTGTGGAAGCCAGGTGGCAAGGTGATCCAGGAACTGATGAGAGGGGCCGGGAGGACGATACACCACCACCACTCGCATGGAGAAGGGGACGTAGAGTCTGACCACATGGTCTACTGCTGTCATGTCGTGGGGATACCATGACAGTGGGCCCGGAAGAACGCAGCATCTGGTCACCTGAACTCCTGCACTGGTTAGAACTGCTTTACCATCATACTAACTAGTGCAGATTTTGCTAGGGTTAATCAGTTCCTTATGCTTGACATTGGCATTTGGGAATTTCTAGTAGTAGTTAATTCTGCCTGGTTTGGAGTTGGAGGAGATGTTTGGAGAGTTGTTCTGGTGATTTCTACATGGAGTGTGTTAGCATGTTCCACCTCATCCTCTCCAATTTGATTTCACCTACCTTACCCTTCCCTGTGTTCCACTCCGTTGTTTGGCGAGTGTATTTTGTATGATTGCAGTATTCATTTATCCCTGTTTGTCTTCCCTTGTCTGTCTGGTTAGTGTTACCCTATACACTTTGGGCTCACACCATCCTGGGTGGGGGTGGGAACAGATAGGGGTAACTCATGAGCGTAACAAGGCATGTGACTCCATGTGTCCAGGTTAATATGGGGGATAGGGATAGACTAGGGTGAACCCTAGCGTGAGAGATAAGGAAAGAGCCCCTTTCAACGAGAATTCCTGCAACAGTACCGTGACATTTCATATGCTAAAATCCTTATTATATTTGCTTTCTTCTCAGGATGGTGTGTGAGACTTTAGTAAACTCTGATGCATTGGAATGGGAAAGAACGCAACTTTGGGTCTTGACATTTAAGCTTATCCTGAAAATCATAGGTGGTGTTGATTATAAGGTATGTACACCTCACCCAGATTTCAGATTTTGTTTATTTTTGAGTACACTAACTAGGGAAAGTTCTTAAATGGTATTGCGGAAACTTTGTGCATGTGTTTTACTGCAAGAAATGTAAAGTAAAACTATTATGCCATGGTGACAGAACATTCACAGAAATTGGCTGTTACTAAATTCTGGCATCTCATGGTAACAGTTGATGTCAGAGAGAACTCCGATGCCGGACTTTGAAGTCTGTAGTGACCAGGGGACCAACGTGGTGCAGATGGGTTGCCAAAGCTGCCTGCAGTCTATTTAAAGCATGGCCTAAAAGTATGCAAGTTTAAGGCATAATATATTGCAAAAAGCATAAGTATTGTGACAATTATAGATGTGACCACAGGATTACTGTACATATTTACCCTCCTACTGAAAGAAAAAAATAACTAAAATACAAAGAAAACCTCTTTGATGTTGCTGCCTCCTTCACATAAGTTGAAATCAGTTGGTTATATGCTCCTCAGAATGGCTCCAATATAGGTTGTCTTGCAAAAAAAGGGTCCTCGTATAGCTACATGACAAACCAGCACTTTTAAAAGCAGGATCTATGTGTGCTAATAAACAAAGGGAATGTGCACAAGATCAGTATCTGCAACAGAAAAGTACTGCAGATGTGCTGGTGGTAAACATGCTTCATAAAATATATACTAGATGGTGGCCCAATTCTAACGCATCGGGTATTCCAGAATATGTATGTAGTTTATTTATGAAGATTCCCACGCAGTATATAGCACAGCCCACGCAGTATATAGCACAGCCCACGTATATAGCACTGTGGGCACCATACCCCTGTCAAAAAAAACAATTAAAATAAAAAATAGTTATACTCCCTTTCCGTCGGCCCCCGGATCCAGCCCAGGTCTTTAGCGATGCTCCTCGCGACGCTCCGTTCCCAGTAATGCCTTGCGTCAATTACACGTGTTGATGTAGCGGTCTCGCCAGACCGCTACGTCATTGCCGCAATGCATTCTTGGGACTGGAGCGGGACAGGCGGAAGGTGAGAATATAATGAATTTTTTTTTTTTTTTTATTAACATTATGTTTTTACTATTGATGCTGCATAGGCAGCATCAATAGTAAAAAGTTGGTCACACTTACAGGGTTAATGGCAGCGTTAACGGACTGAGTTACACCGCATTATGCCGTGGTGTAACAGTCTGTTTAACGTACTGCTTAAACCCTATGTGGCCGCTGACTGGAGGGGAGTAGGGAGGGGCCAATTTGCGGCCAGACTGTGCCTGTCGCTGATTGGTCGCGGCCAGCCGGCTGCGACCAATCAGCGACCCGGGATTTCCGCGACCGGCACACAGAAGTTAGACAAACAGATAGAAGTACCCCTTAGACAATTAGATATAGATATATGTGGAAACTGGTAGAAAAAATGAGCACTCAGCAATCATGATTAGACCCGTAGAAGCTCAGGAGAGCGAAACGGCCGTCGTCACTAGGATCCACAGGTTCTCCCTGCCATATCCTGCTATTTTATACTGAAGCCTTAATAAAAAGAGGATAATTTTGTACGAATGGTGAGTGCTCATTTTTTCTACCAGTTTCCACAGTTGCCAGTTTTGTCTTTTTCCTGTGAGCACCCGTATTTCGTTGTGGCTTTATAACGCCGTCCAGTCCGCAATTCATGGACAAGTAAGGGGTGTTTCTATAAGCTGATTGTGCGCTACACTTTTTTCTTCTTTTCTTGGTTATTAGATATAGATATATACTTGACGCATAACAATTCTTTCAGCTTTTTTTTTTTTTTTTAAGCTTTTTACCCATTAAAATGAGTAATATCAAAAAATAATATATTTAAGAAAAATAGGAACAGTACAAATCCTTTACTTATCTTTGGGTGCAAAGCCTCCAGACAACCTGTCCACTGATTGTCCCAAGTCCATACAATTCAAAAAAGCAGGCAGCATTCCATATTCTTTGAATAATGTGCAGGTATTATTCAAACCCACATGTCTGGGCAAAGTTTCGGCTCTAAATGAGCCTTTCTCAAGCTTTAGAAAGGCTCATTTAGAGCCGAAACGTTGCCCAGACATGTGGGTTTGAATAATACCTGCACATTATTCAAAGGATATGGAGTGCTGCCTGCTGTTTTGAAATAAATATATATTTTTATTACCCATTTTAATGGGTAAAATGCTTCAAAAAACGCTGAAAGAATTGATATGCATCAAGTCTGCAACAGAAGAAATAAGCAGCATGTGCATAAGGTTTCAGAAATCTTATTAACCTTGCAGGGGCAGTAAAGTGATGCGTTTTTCATGAAAAAAATAAAATAAAGTGAAGTGTGCATTGCCTAACTAACCCTTTAACACACAAAAAAAATGTAATTTGAACAGCTAACATGTGCCCCGAACAGCCGAGGGCAGAATCGCAATCCACCCACGGCTGTTTACTCGTTAAATGCCGCTGTCAAGTCCTGACCGGCATTTAACAAGCGCTGCCCACCGGTGACCCCAACCCCCCCACTGGTATGACAACCAGATGTCTCCCAGAGATCTGTGGCTGTCACTGCCGGCTTTCTGTGAGCGCCGCCCAGAGGTCGGCACTCATAGCAGGTGAGTAATTCAGCACCTATGTGATGCTGAGCAGATCAGTTTATGGCAGCTTCTGGTCTCCCATGGTGACTATTGAAGCATGCTAAAAATTTTCAAAAAAAAAAAAAAGCCCTCACATAACCATATTGACCAAAAATAAAAAAATTATGGCTCTGGGAGGAAGAGAAGGAAAAAAATGAAAATGCAAAACCAAAAATACATCTGGTCGTAAAGTGGTTAAACGGTCATCTCTTTCTGCAAAAAAACAAAAACAAACCCTCACGCCTCTCTGGGGAAAACTTAAAGTTATAGGGACAGGATTATGCAAAGCCTAATTAAATTTAGTAAAAAAAAAAAAAATGTAATCAATAAATAATGTGCAAAGCAAAATAAGGTAAAATTACTGTAATTGTACTGACATGAGGAAGAAAGCGACTTATCGCTCTTACTTCCCGGTAAATAAGGAAGAGAAACCTTTCCATTCCTGATATACTGTTTTTTGTTTTGTTTTTTTGTTTTGTTTTTTTGTCCATTCTGCATCTGAAAAATCTGAATAAGGGTATGTGCACACGTCAGGTTTTTTTCCTGACAAAATCCGGAGATTTCTGGCAGAAAATCGCGTTTTTTTTCCGCGCGGATTTCTCGCGTTTTTTGCGCGGATTTTTTGCGTTTTTTTTTTTTTTTTTTTTTTTTTCCTGAATGCATGAAATCCGCAAAAAATCCGCAAAAAGAATGAGCATGGCCATTCTTTTTGCGGATTGCGTTTTTTTTGCGGAAAAAAACTCATACATCTACACAAAAAATGTGGAATGCATTCTAAATGATAGGATGCATAATTTGAGCGTTTTTATAGCGAAATTCCGCCAAAAAAACGCGAAAAATCCGGACGTGTGCACATACCCTAAAAGCGATCAAAAAATTTTTTTTCTAACCCAACATGATGCCAACAAAAATGTAGGTGGTGATGTTTTTATTTTTTCCTTCTTATGTAGTGTTAAGAGGAGCAAAACCTAAAACCTATATAAATCTGGTTTTGCCGGAGTTGTGCTGATCCAAAGAACAAAGCTGTCTTATCACTTATGCCACATGGTGATCAGTGAAAAAAGTGAAGGGAAAAAAAAAACCTTTTGATTACTGCTTGTTTGTTCATTCTGCCTCCCAAAAATTAGGATATGACTCGGTTGCCATTTATCCTGTGCTGTATGCATCAGGATTTCTATTTCAATCCCCCAGCGTGGTCTCCTCCTTTTTAGACCTCTGTGTGTGTGTGTGTGTGTGTGTGTTGTCAACCACAGATGTGTGCATGCCTATAAGGATGGGTAACTTGCCCCTTCTGTCAGAGTAGTGGATGGTTCAGTCATGTGCTTCATAGGAATCACGTTTTTTTTTTTTTTTTGCGATCTGGACAAACTTGGGCTTATCATGCGTCTGGGAATCTGCCTGAAAATGATGCACGCCAGAGTATGCGTTCACTCTGTCGGCACCATTATAGACTATGGGCCATCCGCATATATGCTAGTCACATTTTTCAGGGGAATTTGGACATAAGCACAGACGGAACCAATGAACTGATGCCAAAACGCAGTGTGATAGCATCCCGATGCTAAGAGCCCACTTTAAGGGTACTTGTTCCCAGAAGCACAAGCTGGTTACAATATATTGGGCACTGCAATGGAATATTTGCAATTTTCCCTCTAAAGCATCAACTATGACCTAATTTCTGGAAAATGCTCGAAAGGTCCAAATGATTATTACTACACCTTTTAAATGGATTTCTTTATCACCTCTCATTGGGGGACACAGGAACCATGGGTGTATGCTGCTGCCACTAGGAGGCTGACACTATGCAAATAAAAAAGTTAGCTCCTCCTCTGCAGTGTACACCCCACCGACTGGCATTATACTCTTCAGTTTAGCTTAGTGTCAGTAGGAGGTGGACATGGGTCTTTCATTAGACCCTTATCTACCTCATTGTGCGTCGTTTCCTTTCAGGTTTTTCCGGAGGGATACAGGGTGAACAGTCACACCTGTAGTCCCACTATGCGGACTATGAGTACGGTGTGTACTGCCACCCCGTATCCTCATAGATCCCTCTCCAGGACCAAGATCCTAGCACACAAGCGTGCTCAGAAGTCCGGTCCTGCGGCGCACTGTTCACCGCTGCGGCCCTTCCATGCCGGTCACTGACCGCTAATTTAGGCTCCGGCTTCTGCCTGGGCCTACTTCCGGTGCCGGACTCCGCCCCCTTTCCTTGTTCGTCGGGCGGGCTTTTCTCCTGCCCGACAATTTCACTGAGAACCGCCTTTTCTCCTCCCACCGGCGCCATCTTAGGACTCCTGAACCACGAGTTCCCTCCTCCACAATAACAGTGTGATATAGTACAGTGGTAAGGTGTGCAGGCTTGCAAACGGAGAGCTGTGAGTTCGAACCCCAGTAATGAAAGTTAATTTTAAGCAGCGCAGATCGATCAAGATTACGGCAGCAGGCCTTACCTCCCTCCTGCCTATGTGTCTATTTCTCGCCGGAGGTCCATACCATCTAGCCGGACAGCTTCCTCCGGATTTCGTCTGCTGTAAGTAGCTCTGCACTGCAGACTAACACTCCGCTGTGTCAGTCCTGCAGCAACCCGATTGTTCCCACCGCCCAGGATCCCCCAGTCGATCCGCCCCAGAGTGATACCCCCATCCCAGGCTGGGCTTCCTCTGTCACAATCGGTGGCCGATTTAACACGGGTGTCTCAAACCCTGGTGTCCGTGCCGGATCGATTACCCATGCAGCCCCCCGCAGTAGTCAGCGGGTCGCAGGAGCCGCCGTCCGAGCCCTCCTTGATAAGCCGCAAAAGGTCCAGACAAGAACGTCGGTCTGAGTCCTCTTCTCGCTCCATCTCGCCACACGGCCCAGATCCACCTCGGCATGACTCTCGGCAAGACTCCAGCCCAACTCCCAGGTTGGGCGGCCGTCTTCTCTTTTTCAGGGAAGTCTGGTTTTCCACAGTAGAGGACGCATGGGTCAGGGAAGTTGTATCCTCGGGATACGAGATAGAGTTCGTTTCACGACCCCGGGATCGTTTCTTCGATTCCCGTCCTCCAAGAGATCCCACTCTAGTTCCGGGCTTCTTCTCTTCTCAAAGCCGGGGTAATCGTTCCCGTCCCAGAAAAAGAACGGTTCACGGGTTTCTACTCGAACCCTTTTTGTGGTACTGAAAAAGGACGGCAAGGTTCGCCCCACTCTGGACCTCAAATTGCTGAACAGGAGAGTTCGTCTGAGACACTTCAGGATGGAATCCTTTCGTTCAGTAATTGCTTCCATGGAGGCCCAGTAATTTCTGTGCTCAATAGACATCCAGGACGCCTACCTCCATGTCCCGATATTTCCCGGACAGCACCGATTCCTGCGCTTTGCAGTGCAACAAGAACATTTTCAGTTCGTCGCCCTGCCGTTCGGTCTTGCAACCGCTCCAAGGGTGTTCACGAAGATCATGGCGGCGCTGATGGCCATCTTGAGAGTCAGAGGCCTGGTCCTGTTTCCATACCTCGACGACATCCTCATCAGGCTCCGTCCTTTTCTCAGGCTCACGAAAGCCTTCCATTGTTCTCGACTCCTTAGCCCGTTTCGGGAGGCTGGTCAACCGGAAGAAGTACTGCCCTATTCCTTCTCAGCGCATCATCTTTCTGGGAATGCTCTTCGACACTCGTCAGACCAGAGTCTTCCTTCGCAAAGACAAGAGATCCTCTCTTTGTCGGGACGTAGGGTTGCTCCAGGGTCCTCGGCCTCCCTCCCTCCGATCGGCCATGAAGGTTCTGGGGAGGATGGTAGCTACATTGGAAGCGATTCCCTTCGCCCAATTTCATACGCGACCCCTTCAGCAAGCCATTCTGTCTCAGTGGGACAGGTCTTCTTCTTCTCCCTGGATCGGCCGATCCGACTCTCTCTTCTCGGGTCAAACGGTCTCTCAACTGGTGGCTGTCATCACCTCTCATCTCCCAGGGCAGGTCCTTCCTTCCAGTTCTCTGGCAGGTGGTGACGACGGACGCCAGCCTGCTCGGCTGGGGTGCGGTTTTTCGCCACCTGACGGTTCAGGGCCGTTGGTCGCTGCAGGAGTCATCTCTGCCAATCAATGTCCTCGAAATTCGGGCCATCTTTCTTTCCTTCCCCCACTGTGAAAGGATTCTCTTGGGCCTACCAGTCCGGATCCAGACGGACAACGCCACGGCTGTGGCATATGTCAACCATCAGGGGGGGACCCGGAGCTCCTGGGCTCTTGCTGAGGTATCCAGGATCCTCCTTTGGGCAGAGGCAACGGTTCCGGTGATATCCGCGGTGCATATCCCCGGCGTGGACATCTGGGCCGCCGACTTCCTCAGCCGCGAGGGCCTCGCGGCAGGGGAATGGTCCTTGCATCCGGAGGTCTTCCATCAGATCTTGCCGACCGCCGTTCTTGGTCAGTCACCAGGACAAGGTGGTCTTCCGGCCTCCACCTTCTTTCCTTCCTAAGGTGGTTTCCACCTTCCACCTCAACGAGGACATCGTTCTACCTTCCTTTTGTCCAGCTCCGACTCATCCTCTGGAGCGATCGTTGAACAACTGGACCTCGTCAGGGCAGTGAGGATCTACCTGGATAGAACGTCCTCTTTCCGGAAGACGGATTCTTTTTTTTCGTCATTCCTGATGGCACGCGCAGATGCCAGCCGGCTTCCAAGGCGATTATTGCTCGCTGGATCAGAATGGCAATTTTGGAGGCTTGCCGGGTCAAGAACAGAGTGTCCCCTCCTGGGATTAAGGCTCACTCTACCCGGGCAGTCGGTACCTCCCGGACGGTGCACCACAGGGCTTCTGCCCTACAGCTTTGCAAAGCGGCAACTTGGTCTTCCATCCACACGTTCGCCAAATTTTACAAGGTACATACCTACGCTTCGGCTTCGGCTCCAGCCTAGGCAGAAGGATCTTGCAGGCGGCAATGGGGAGTCCTCTGACCTGATGGAAGTCTGTTTTTCCCGCCCGTGGGACTGCTTTGGGACGTCCCATGGTTCCTGTGTCCCCCAATGAGAGGCGATAAAGAAAACAGGATTTTTGGTTGCTTACCGTAAAATCTGTTTCTTGAAGCCTCCATTGGGGGACACCGCTCCCTCCCAATGTTTTTGTTATATGTTCTCTGACTGTTCTCACGTTTACAGTTCTCAAGTTTGTGGTTATGGTTTTAACCTTGTTCGTTATCTCCTACTGCTTTCTCACTAACTGAAGAGTATAATGCCAGTCGGTGGGGTGTACACTGCAGAGGAGGAGCTAACTTTTTTATTTGCATAGTGTCAGCCTCCTAGTGGCAGCAGCATACACCCATGGTTCCTGTGTCCCCCAATGGAGGCTTCAAGAAACAGATTTTACGGTAAGCAACCAAAAATCCTGTTTTCCAGATTTGGAAAATGAGGCTCGGTATACAGTATCCAAAATTGACTTTGTCACAAATAGGTTAAATTGTAATAATCCTTTCCACACTGTTTAGTGCATCGATGTCTGTGTTACTGAGAGTTAAAATTTTTTTTTTTGTTGTCAGGGAGTTCGAGATCTCTTAAAAGTAATAGTGGAGAAAATTCATACTATTCCGAACACTGTGAGCTCTGCCGTTGTACAGCAGCTTCTAGCAGCAAGAGAGGTAATCTTCGTGAATGTGTACATTTTTTTTTTTTTTTTCATTGCTTATCATAGAAGAAAAAAAAAAAAAAAAACTCCAGTGGTATATTTTGATATTAATATGAGCTTAGCCAATCATGCCTTCTTGTAACACCTCTACCCACGTAATTGGACACTGGTCATCATGACCATAACTTCTCATACATACTTCCACCTAAGAGTGATGTTTTATGCGTATGAATCCTATGGTTTTAGTGTGATCAAGCACAATATTTCTTCCATGTAGTTTTTCAGCAAGTATAAATTTTTATTTTTTAGAAGGGGCATAGGAAAATAAAGCTGCTAACTCATGATTCTAGAATTCATCAAATGATGTGGAGATCTGAGACAAAATGATGCTTTCTGTTACAGGTTGTAGCCTACATATTGGACAGAAATGCGTGCCTTCTACCAGCTTACTTTTCAGTAACCGAAATCCGTAAACTTTATCCTGAAGGAAAACTTCCACATTGGGTAAGGATTTATTGTAAAGCAATTTTAGGGAAGGAACCATTTTGGCAGGAAAGTGTGTGTACTTTTTATTTGGAAGTAATATCCTACTCTTAAGCCAAATTATAATTGTTTTATTTCGTGGCATAAGACAACAGGGTTTCTTTTGTTTTTGTTTTTTGGCACACTTAATGATGAGCCTTATAGCCCTGTTCCATCAGTGTTTTCACCGGAGTTCTTGAGTAAAACATTTTGAACCGTCCCACAATTTTCACGCAACACTAGTTTGTGCAGAAATAGATACTGTATTATCCGGCGAATAAGATGACCCTCCAACTTTTCCAGTTAAAATATAAAATCTTCTTAAACGTCGGGTCTTCTTATACGCCATGTGTCATCTTACAGGGTGAGTGTGGACCAATCTGCATATGGTGGAGGGGAGTAGTCCCGATGACGAAGGGGGGGGGCCTCTGACAGGGAAGGTGTAAGTGGAGTATCCTCCTATTGCCTCATTGTGGCAGCGATGCTCTCTGCGGGTCTCTGTGCTGGGGGGCGACTTCGGCTCCTCTTTCACCAGTGTGGGGGCTCTGTGCTGGGGGTGCAGTGTCGGGGCTCCGCCGGCATTTCCTCAAAGCCTGGAGGCCCCGGCAGCTCCATTCCTGCGATGCGGTGGCCTCTGGGGAAAATGGCAGCTGGCGGCGGCGCATGCTCAGTTTCAGATCTAGTCTTCCGAGATCTTGGGACAAGATCTGAATCTGAGCATGCACCATTTTCCCGGTAGACACCGCATCGCAGCAATGGAGCTGCTGGGGCCTCCGGGCTTTGAGGAAATGCCGGCGGAGCCCCGACACTGCACAAAGAGCCACCGCCCCCCCAGCACAGAGCCCCCATGCTGCACAAAGAGGAGCTGCCGCCCCCCAGCACAGAACCCCCACGCTGCGCAAAGAGGAGCCGCCTCCCCCGCCCCCCAGCACAGAGACCCGCAGAGAGCATCGCTGCCACAATGAGGTAATAGAGGGATACTCCACTTAGGCTACGTTCACATTAGCGTTAAGCTAATGTGCGTCGGGTTTGCGTCGGCGACGCAGCGGCGACGCATGCGTCATGCGCCCCTATACTTAACATGGGGGACGCATGCGTTTTTGTTTGTTGCGCTGTGCGACGCAAGCGTCGGACCAAGAAAACGCAACAAGTTGCATTTTTCTTGCGTCCAAATTTCGGCAAAAACCGACGCATGCGTCGCAAAACGCAGCGTTTTTGCGTGCGTTTTGCTGCGTTATTGCGTGCGTTGCGTCGCCGACGCAGCGGCGCACAACGCTAATGTGAACGTAGCCTTACACCTTCCCTGTCAGACGCTCCCTCTCTTCGTCATCAGGACCACTCCCACCACCATATGCACATTGGTCCACACCTGCCCTATAAGACGACCCCCAACTTTTAAGATTTTCAGGGGTTAAAGGGTTGTCTTGTACGCTGGAAAATATGGTACTTTAATGTTTTCACAACTGTTTCGTCCAGCTCTGCCAAGATGAGTGGAACTGGAATGGAGAAGAAAATGAGGCGCACTCTGCTCAATACGAGGTGCTGGCTGAACTTGGGTTAACCCAAAATCAAACTAAGAAGGAAGCAGCCGCACTCAAACACGGATATAGTTTAGGAAAAAAAAAGGTTGTTCCAGCATTTTGTAAGATATTTCTTTCTTTATTTTAGGTCCATTAAAAATTTACAAAAATTACAGTGGTTGCATAGACAGGGCAAGGGAACAAGATGCGTTTTGAACGCTCAATTGCTTTCTTTATCACAGCTTGGCTACACAATCAAAAGGATTTCCTAAAATACTAAAAAAGTGCCAATGAAAACCAGTTGGAACATGACACAATTACATTAATGAATACATTCCTTATTCAACAGATGTATGATAAGTCAGTAGTGATACATGGTCTCTTTAAATTAAAACCTTTTAGGGCTTCTTGAATCCAGATTAAATATCCAATATGCTTCTTTTGTTAATAATAGCTCCACCTCTTGTATGTGGAAATTTTTTTTTTTTCTTTTCTATACCTAAATCTTGTAAGGAAGACATGTCACAATTTTGCTCAACAATAAAATGCTTTGCAATAGCAGAAGCGTTTCTACTGATTTGTATTAAGATTATTATTTATATAGCACCATTGATTCCATGGTGCTGTACATGAGAAGTGGTTACATGCCAATTGCAGTAAACAAACTAACAATTACAGACTGATACAGAAGGGAGACGGCCCAGCCCTTGCGGACTTACATTCTACAGGATGGTGGGGAAGGAGACAGTAGTTTGGGGGGTTGCAGTAGCTCTGGTAGTGGTGAGGAGGCAGCGGGGTCTGCAGGCTGAAGGATCCAAATGTGGTCATTGTAATGTTTATTATACTAGGTTCTTAATTTACCTGCAGTGCATACTATGTGGTGCAATTCATTATCAATAAACGGTTTAATTTTATACTCATTTAAATGGTCAAAATCATAGAAAACAAAACTGCATAATGTGCATGAGCACATGCGACATCCCTGTGAACCACATGACACAATTGCATCAATGATTACATTCCTTATATATTATATTCCTGATGTAGTTTGCAAAAGTTATTTCTTGTTTATTACATGTGCAGAAAAAAACACCACAGCAAGGTGAAATAGTGATGGAAAGGTAATGTTACGACCTCTCCAGGGTCTTTGTCAAACATCACTGAGTCATTAGAACGACTTATATGGGCACATTAAGTATAGAGTTCCCATAGGGGCTTCTGTATCAGCGTAAAAGTGGCGTGTATTGTGCTTCCTGTGGTACCATCTGCACATGTAATAAACAAGAAATACCTTTTGCAAATTATATCAGTGTTTGAGTGCGGCTGTTTCCTTCTTAGTTTGAACTGGAGTGGGGCGTGATGACGTATGTTTGTCTAATTCATGGCAAACTGGCATACCTTATGGTACAGCTCTTGCTCCAGTCTCTGGAGTAAGATTTGTGGCAAGGTTCATGGTGCTTTTGAGACATGCCTGATTCTTTAAGAGGCGAGTGCATCTTAATGGATCAGACACCTCTAACTTCCCCAGGCCCCCTCATCAATACTGTCATGAACAACGCTAGTCTTGATGAATTGGGACCATAGATTTTATTAGCAAAAAAATGATACCAAGAGTTCTTTTGGTACTCGCGTCACCAGTGTACATAAGGATCCATAACCGTAGTTTTTTGGAGTATAAGACTCACTTTTTCAACAAGGAATTTGGGAGGGCAAATGGTAGTAGGGGATGCGTCTTATAGTCTGAATGCAGTCTTGCCGGAGGTGGGTTGTGGTGGTCGTGGAGCAGGGTCCTTTCCTCAGGGAGCCAGCGGGGGCAGAAGTGTGGTGATGCTGCGGCCTGTTGTGTGCAGTGAGCAGAACACATGATTGGTTTCCCAGCAGCCATTGTCGTGAAGCCATGGGCCTCCTGAGGCGGTGCATGCACAGATTGGGATCTCGGCCTAGCTGCGATCTCAATCTGCGCACGCGCTGCCTCCAGTAGCCATTTTCCTGACTCTTCAGCGAAATGGCTGCCAGAGGCCACGCGTGGATTTCTGGCTGGGCTGAGATTCCAATCTGCACACCGATGCCTCCTGGGGCCCACGGCTTCAGCAAAATGGCTGCCAGATGCACTCTGCTTATTGCTAACATCGGGCCGCAGCATCGCGCGGCTCGGATAGCCCATCCTCCCACCCAGGGCCCACAGCATTGCCCCACTTCTGCTGGCTTCCTGAGGAAGAGACCATGCCCTCTGTAACCCCCGCTCCACCAGTGCCAGCCCCAAGTAAGATACCCTAAATTCGGACTAGAAGACGTACCCCCATCTTGTAAAACTCTCTAATTTTTTTTTATAAATTTTTTTTGTTTGTTTTTTTTTCCTTTTCCAAAATTATTTTCGAAAACTTGGGGTGCGTATTATAGTCCAAAAAATATAGTAATTGTATTAAAAAGTATATTTGTGTTTTGCTTCCATTGACAATGAGTCAATGACTGAGTACCTGCTGGGGATATGGTCCAGATGTGATGCTGAGAACCTGTAATGTGATTTTAATAATATGGTTATCATAACATTTACCATATTTTTCGGACTATGAGACGCACCGGACCATAAGACGCACCCCAAGTTGGGGTGAAAATTGTCGCGGCATCAGGTGAGGTGACGCCGCGGCAGCAGAGCCGGGTTAATCACTGGTTTCTCGGTGGCGGCGACCATCTTCCTGAGGCCGCACATGCGCAGATTATGTGCTCTGCTTCCCGGGGCTTCAGGAAAATGGCCATGGGAAGTAGCGCATGCTTAGATGGAGATTGCGGTGGCCATTTTCCTGAGGCCGAGATCTCAATCTGCGAACTTGGCTTCAGCAAAATGGCCGCCGCGATCTCAGTCTGCGCACGCGCGGCCTCCCACGGCCATTTTCCTGAAGCAGAGATCTCAATCTGCGAACTCTGCTTCAGCAAAATGGCCGCCGCGATCTCAGTTTGCGCACGCACGGCCTCCCACGGCCATTTTCCTGAAGACCCGGGAAGCAGAGAACTCAATCTGCGCACGTGCGGCCTCAGGAAGATGGCCGCCGCCACAGCCGTGATTCACCCAGCTCTGCTACTCGCCTAGAATACCGGGCCGCGGCGTCACCTCACCTGTGGAAGGGACTCTGCTCACGCCATACCGCTCACCGCGCCTCATCATCCCCGCGCCTCATCATCCCCGCACCTCTGCCACCGCCACACTACTGCCACAACCAACCGGTAAGCCTGCATTCCAAATATAAGACGCACCCCCCCATTTTCCTCACAATTTTTTTGGGGAAAAAGTGTGTCTTATAGTCCGAAAAATACGGTACATTTCTAAACCACCTTCTTCCCCTTTCTTTCAGCTGTTGGGGAACTTGGTATCAGACTTTGTTGACAGTTTTAGACCCACAGCAAGGATTAACTCCATCTGCGGTAAGATTAAAGCTAACCATAGTTGGTACAATTTGAATTTTAATATATCTGTTCCTGAGGCTTCTGATGCGTCTGGTAGCCACTTATTTCATTCCCTTTAAAGATCTGCCAAACATGCATGTCTTTTAAAAGAGTTGGGGTATGTTTCCACGGGGCGTATTGCTTGAGTTTTTGCTGCGGATTGGATGCTGCGTACAGCCACAGCGTCCAATCCGCAGCGTCCAGATGTTACAGCATAGTGGAGGGGATTTTATGAAATCCTGTCTCCACTATGCATACAAACATGCAGGTGGCAGACCTGCGTAACCAGACATGCGGCTCGTCTTTATAGACTGCATCATGTCTATTTCGCTTCATTGGGGGACACAGGAAACCATGGGTGTATGCTGCTGCTGCCACTAGGAGGTTGACACTATGCAAAAAAAAAAAGGGTTTGCTCCTCCCCAGCAGTATGTACCCACCAACTGGCAGAAAGCTAATCCGTTTTAGCGGAGTGTCAGTAGGAGGTGGACACAGGCTGCTCTCGGCCACGTATCTACCTTAGGTTTTGTTGTGTTTTATTATTCATCTCTTTTTCAGATACAGCTTGTGATTCTGGGCGACGGAGTGTAATGGGTCACTCCGCTCTCCCCCCTAGAGACCGGGAGCACAGTGTGGGAATGTGTCACTACTGTACCCTCTCGTGCCGCGGAAACGCTCCCTCTCCGCAAGATAAATAAGTCTATGTATAGGATGCGGTGATTCCGTATGATTCAATGAACACATGCGGAATCACCGCGTGTACAAAAGCGGGCAGCGCTTTGGGCGGAGCTGGTTATCTGCTGCGTCCAAAGCTTTGCCAATTCGCCCTGAGGACACACAGCCTTAAACGTCCCCCCTTTTTTTTTTTTTATATATATACAGTACCTCTGATCATCTTAAAGTGTGCTAACTGTAAAGCGCTGCGGAATGTTAGCGCTATATAAAAATAAAGATTATTATTATAAAGATTATTAGGTGTGACTGTATGTAACCATATGCTGCAGACCACAGCACCATCAATGTTTCTCTATCGCCTTTCATTGGGGGACACGGAAACCATGGGTGTATGCTGCTGCCACTAGGAGGCTGACACTATGCAAATAAAAAAGTTAGCTCCTCCTCTGCAGTGTACACCCTACCGACAGGAAGTAGGATATCCAGTTTAGCTTAGTGTCAGTAGGAGGTGGACACGGGTCTTTCATTAGACCCTTATCTACCTCAATGTGCGTCGTTTCTTTTCAGATTTTTCCGGAGGGATACAGGGTGAACAGTCACACCTGTAGTCCCACTATGCGGACTATGAGTACGGCGTGTACTGCCACCCCGTATCCTCATAGATCCCTCTCCAGGACCAAGATCCTAGCACACCAGCGTGCTCAGAAGTCCGGTCCTGGCTCCGTCCCCCACCCACTCGCCCACCAGAGCCTGTCGGTTGGAGGAGACGAGGACGTCCATCACAGCTCCGTGGACGTCTGATACCTTCAGGTTAGTAACTGCGTGGGATGTTTAGGTGAGTATTTCCCCTAAATTTCCAGATCTTCCCCTTACTCTCTCACGGTGTGGGGGAGTAGTTGGCCCTAAATACGCTGCACTATCTTCTATGGCGGCGCTGATTTTATTTTAAAAGTGATCCTAGGGGCACCAAGACGAGCAGTGGCTCTGCACTACGGGCTATTCCCTTCATCGGGGCCGCAGTGCCCTCTCTGCGGCTGCACTGCGCAGCGGCCGCAATGTCACTTTTCTGGCGACGCCGGCACCGCTCCCCCCTGCGGCCGCCCTGCGGGCTTCGGCGCCGCGATCCCCTTTCCAGCGGCACCGGCCTCTAATTTAGGTCCCGGCTCCTGCCGGGGCCTACTTCGGCGCCACGTCCCGTTCTCCCTGCGGCTCTGGCAGGCTGCCGCGCTGCTCTGCGGCGCACTGTTCCGGGGCCGCGGTCTCTTTTCCAGCGGCACCGGCCTCTAATTTAGGTCCCGGCTCCCGCCGGGGCCTACTTCCGGTACCGCGCTCCTTCACTTCCGCTTTCTTCGGGCGGGCTTTCTCCCGCCCGACAAACTGTGCCCTGCAAACTCCGCCCACCGGCGCCATGTGGGCTGTCTCCGCCCCTTCTCCCACGTCGCTGCTGAGCCAGGGCACGAGATTCCAACGTGCCCGCATTTTCTCCTGGGGGCACAGCACATCATCTGCGCGGATCACACTAGAGGCTGCAGGGCAGCAGCTCCATCTTTCTGTTCCACTGCTGTTCTTCAGGCCTGCAGTAAGTTCCGGACAAGAGTGCCCCAGATGTGTCTACCTGTTCTCCTAGGGGCTATTGTTCCTGAGGAGCATCTTCCAAGCCGTGCAGCTTTCCATCTGGACACCGCAGCGCCTGCCGTGAGTACCTCTGCACCGCAGTTTGACTCAAACCCCTAATCTTCTGACATTTCTCTTAGGGGCCCGTTCGGTCTAATTTTAAGGGAGGTCGCTCCCGGCCTCCTACCTTTTCCTGTGTCTTAGTGAAACACTTTCAGGGTTCGCCTTGTAACCACAAGCTCCCTTCAGGCAGGCCTGCAGCAACCCACATTTTGTTCCCGCTGCTCCGCCTCAGAGCGAAGTCCCCACCCCAGGTTGGGCCTCCCCTCTGTCTCTATCAGTAGCGGATCTCACACGGGTGTCCCAGACCCTTGTGTCCGTGCTCGATCGGTTGCCCCTGCAGCCTTCCGTAGTAGCCAGCGGGTCGCAGGAAGCCCTGTCCGAGTTTTCCAATACAGGCTGCGAAAGATTCAGTCGGGAACGCCAGTCTGAGTTATCTTCTCGGTCCATCTCGCCCCACGGTCTTTCTCTGTGGTCCCCCCCCGGAGTCAGGCGAGGCTTTCTCTGATGTGCCTTCGGAGGATAATTTGGGGCCGGAGTCGAACCATATCTTATCATGAGGGATATGGTTCAAAGCCTCATTGGAGCGTCCAATCTGACTTGTGGCTACAAAGATTCCTCTACGAAACCCGCAGATCAGGCGGTTTCGTTTAGACGGTCTAAACTACCTCCCAAGGGATTCGCTCCTCATCCTGAATCGAGGAGCTTCTGGCCAGAGAAAGAGCGAATTCGACCAGACGTTCTCAAAGAGGAAAGCGTCTTGGAGTCTCATATCTCTTTCCTCCGAATCTCATCGCCAATAGACTTTCCACCAACACAGTCCTCACGCTGTCCGGTGGGGCGACTCTGACAGGTTCCATCGATAGGATCATGGAATCCTTTGTGAATTCGGCTCTCGAACCTGCCGCATCATCCCTATGCCCGCTTGCACTTGGGTTTCGAAGTCGGTATCCGAAGGGGCTAAAACAACTCCGTTGGGGCATTCTAGCTGGAGCTCCACCAGACTGGCTGGCGGAAGTTACCACCCAGATTACTCATGCCGGGGAGTAATGTGTTCTCTGGACGTCGCGTCTTCTGCCGCTCAGACACCCGGTAATGTTGTTGCCAGCCGTCGTTCTGTTTGGCTCAAGAGTCATCAAAGAAGTCCCTTACGAGCCTGGCTTTTTCAAGGATCACGTCCTTTCGGTTCCAAGCTGGACCAAATTATTAAGGACGCCACTGGCGGCACCAGTTCTCTTAGGCGGCAACTTCGGTCCTTTTCGGCCTTTTTTGCGTCGTTTCGCGGCATCAGATTCCTTTTCGCAACAGAGGCCACAGGCACGTTAAGAAAAGAAGGTATTCTTCGACTCACTCCTTCCTGGCGTCCCCGCTACTCCTAAGGTGGATTCTCCAGGTCCAGGACTGGAAGTTCCACCTAGGCATGACCCACGACTAGACTCTAGCCCGTTTCTCCTGTTCCTCAGGGACGTCTGGGTCTCCTCAGTAGAGGACGCATGGGCCAACCTCCAAGAGACCCCGCTCTAGTCCCGGGTTTCTTTACAGCCATTGTTTCCCTCCTTAGATCCGGGGTAATCGTTCCCGTCCCAGAACAGGAACAGTTCAACGGTTCACAGGCTTCTCTTCGAATCAGAGGACGACAAGGTTCGTCCCAGTCCGGATCTCAATTTGCTGAACAGGAGATTTCATCGGAGACACTTCAGGATGATATTCCCTCGTTCAGTAATCGCTTCCATGGAGGCTCAGGAATTTCGGTTTCAGGCTCCCGAAAGTCTATCCATCTTCCCGACACTCTAGCCGTTGCGGGTGGCTCGTCAACAGGAAGAAGTTCCGTCTTGTTCAGCGCCTCGTATCTCCGGGCATGTTCTTCGACACTTGTCGGACCAGAGTCTTCCTTCCCGAAGACAGGATATCCCTCCTTTGTCAGGAAGTTTGCTTGCTCCAGGGTTTTCGGCTCCCCTCCTTTCCGATGGGCCTTAAAGGTCCTAAGGAGGTTGGTTGCAACATCGGGAGCAATTTTCCCTTCGCCCGTTTCATTCAAGACTTCTTCAGCAGGCTATTCTATCACAGGGGGACAGGTCTGTCTTCTCCCTGCATCGTCCGATCCGGCTTTCCCCCGGGTCAAACGGTTCCCCGACTGGTGGCCGAGGTCACTTCTCTTATCCCAGAGTAGATCCTTCACAGCATATCTTTCCTTTCAGTTCCCTGGCAGGTGGTGACGACGGACGTCAGCCCGCTCGGCGGAGGCGCGGGGCTTTGTCACCTGTTCTTTTCAGGGTTGTTGGTTGGTGCAGGAGTCCTCCTTGCCGATCAATGTCCTCGAGTTCCGGATCATCTTTCTGTCTTTCCTTCACTGGGTAAGGATTCTCAGCAGCCTAGACAGACAATGACACAGCAGTGGCATATAGTAACATAGTAACATAGTTAGTAAGGCCGAAAAAAGACATTTGTCCATCCAGTTCAGCCTATATTCCATCATAATAAATCCCCAGATCTACGTCCTTCTACAGAACCTAATTGTATGATACAATATTGTTCTGCTCCAGGAAGACATCCAGGCCTCTCTTGAACCCCTCGACTGAGTTCGCCATCACCACCTCCTCAGGCAAGCAATTCCAGATTCTCACTGCCCTAACAGTAAAGAATCCTCTTCTATGTTGGTGGAAAAACCTTCTCTCCTCCAGACGCAAAGAATGCCCCCTTGTGCCCGTCACCTTCCTTGGTATAAACAGATCCTCAGCGAGATATTTGTATTGTCCCCTTATATACTTATACATGGTTATTAGATCGCCCCTCAGTCGTCTTTTTTCTAGACTAAATAATCCTAATTTCGCTAATCTATCTGGGTATTGTAGTTCTCCCATCCCCTTTATTAATTTTGTTGCCCTCCTTTGTACTCTCTCTAGTTCCATTATATCCTTCCTGAGCACCGGTGCCCAAAACTGGACACCGTACTCCATGTGCGGTCTAACTAGGGATTTGTACAGAGGCAGTATAATGCTCTCATCATGTGTATCCAGACCTCTTTTAATGCACCCCATGATCCTGTTTGCCTTGGCAGCTGCTGCCTGGCACTGGCTGCTCCAGGTAAGTTTATCATTAACTAGGATCCCCAAGTCCTTCTCCCTGTCAGATTTACCCAGTGGTTTCCCATTCAGTGTGTAATGGTTATATTGATTCCTTCTTCCCATGTGTATAACCTTACATTTATCATTGTTAAACCTCATCTGCCACCTTTCAGCCCAAGTTTCCAACTTATCCAGATCCATCTGTAGCAGAATACTATCTTCTCTTGTATTAACTGCTTTACATAGTTTTGTATCATCTGCAAATATCGATATTTTACTGTGTAAACCTTCTACCAGATCATTAATGAATATGTTGAAGAGAACAGGTCCCAATACTGACCCCTGCGGTACCCCACTGGTCACAGCGACCCAGTTAGAGACTATACCATTTATAACCACCCTCTGCTTTCTATCACTAAGCCAGTTACTAACCCATTTACACACATTTTCCCCCAGACCAAGCATTCTCATTTTGTGTACCAACCTCTTGTGCGGCACGGTATCAAACGCTTTGGAAAAATCGAGATATACCACGTCCAATGACTCACCGTGGTCCAGTCTATAGCTTACCTCTTCATAAAAACTGATTAGATTGATTTGACAGGAGCGATTTCTCATAAACCCATGCTGATATGGAGTTAAACAGTTATTCTCATTGAGATAATCCAGAATAACATCCCTCAGAAACCCTTCAAATATTTTACCAACAATAGAGGTTAGACTTACTGGCCTATAATTTCCAGGTTCACTTTTAGAGCCCTTTTTGAATATTGGCACCACATTTGCTATGCGCCAGTCCTGCGGAACAGACCCTGTCGCTATAGAGTCACTAAAAATAAGAAATAATGGTTTATCTATTACATTACTTAGTTCTCTTAGTACTCGTGGGTGTATGCCATCCGGACCCGGAGATTTATCTATTTTAATCTTATTTAGCCGGTTTCGCACCTCTTCTTGGGTTAGATTGGTGACTCTTAATATAGGGTTTTCATTGTTTCTTGGGATTTCACCTAGCATTTCATTTTCCACCGTGAATACCGTGGAGAAGAAGGTGTTTAATATGTTAGCTTTTTCCTCGTCATCTACAACCATTCTTTCCTCACTATTTTTTAAGGGGCCTACATTTTCAGTTTTTATTCTTTTACTATTGATATAGTTGAAGAACAGTTTGGGATTAGTTTTACTCTCCTTAGCAATGTGCTTCTCTGTTTCCTTTTTGGCAGCTTTAATTAGTTTTTTAGATAAAGTATTTTTCTCCCTATAGTTTTTTAGAGCTTCAATGGTGCCATCCTGCTTTAGTAGTGCAAATGCTTTCTTTTTACTGTTAATTGCCTGTCTTACTTCTTTGTTTAGCCACATTGGGTTTTTCCTATTTCTAGTCCTTTTATTCCCACAAGGTATAAACCGCTTACACTGCCTATTTAGGATGTTCTTAAACATTTCCCATTTAATATCTGTATTCTTATTTCTGAGGATATTGTCCCAGTCTACCAGATTAAGGGCATCTCTAAGCTGGTCAAACTTTGCCTTCCTAAAGTTCAGTGTTTTTGTGACTCCCTGACAAGTCCCCCTAGTAGTATATCTACCACCAGGGGTGGACTCGGCGGTCTCTGGCCTCGGCCAAGTTTCCAGGATCCTCCTTTGGACAAAGGTAACGGTCCTGGTGAGCTCCGCAGTGCATGTCCCCAGCGTGGACATTTAGGCCGCCGACTTCCTCGGCCGCGAGGGCCTTGTGGCAGGGGACTGGTACTTCAGGAGGTTTCCTATCGGATTGCTCTTCGATTGGGGGACTCCAGATGTGGACCTCATGGCATCCCGATTGAATAGGAAGGTCCCTTGGGTCGGTCCAAGGTCCCGCGATCCTCTCACAGTAGTGTTAACACTCTGGCCATTCCTTGGTTGCAGTTCGCGCTCCCCTATCGGTTCCCACTCCTTTCCCTTGCTTTCCAAGCTGTCGAAAAGATCAAGGTGCGATGGGTGTCGGTCATTCTGATCGTCCCGGACCCCTGGTGCCTTCCAAACAGACCCGATCTGCTGTCTCAGGGTCCGATCTGCCACCCAAATTATCGGTCGCTCAGTTTAACGGCATGGCTGTGGACTCCACAGTTCTAAGAGCGTCCGGTCTTTCGGCCCGGATGGGTCACGCTATAATCCAGGCTAGGAAGCCTTCGTCTTCTTTCAGGATCTACTATCGTACCTGAAAGGCTTACTTTCGTTGATGCCAGTCCAACCGCTTTTCACCTATGTCCTTTCCCTGCCTTCCATTTGGTTTTCCTTCAGGCAGGACTGGATTTGGGCTTCGCTCTCAGTTCCATAAAGGGCCAGGTTCCTGCGCTCTTCTTCCCTTTAAGAAGACGTTATCTTCTCAGCCACAGGTTAAGACCTTCCTTCAAGGAGTAGCCCACGCTGTCCCTCTGTACAGGGCCTCTGTGGATTCATGGGATTTAAAGGTTGTGCTGGTTATTCTCAGGGGTTCCCCCCTTTTGAGCCTCTCAGGGAGTTTTCTCTGTCAGTTCTATCTCGGAAGGTGGCTTTTCTCAAGTCCATCTCTTCGATCCGCCGCGTGTTTGAGTTGGCGGCCATTTCTTGCCGACCTCCTTTTATGGTTTTTCCACCAGGACAAGGTGGTCCCAGGCCTCCGCCTTCCTTCTTTTCACGAGGTGGTTTTCATCTTTCCACCTCAGCGAGGACATCGTTCTACCTTCCTTTTGTCCAGCTCTGACTCATCCTCTGGAGCGATCGTTGTACAGGCTGGACCCCGTCAGGGCAGTGAGGATCTCCCTGGCTAGCACGGCCGCTTTCCGAAAGATGGATTCTCTTTTCGTCATCCTTGATGGCGTGCGTAGAGACCTGCTGGCTTCCAAGGCGACTATTGTTCGCTCGATCAGAACGGCAATTTTGGAAGCTTACCGGGTCAAGAACAGAGTGCCCCTCCTGAGATAAAGGCTTACTCTACCCGGGCAGTCGGCGCTTCCAGTGTGGTACGTCACAGGGGTTTTCGCCGACGGCTTTGCAAATCGGCAACCTGGTCTTCCATCCACACGTTTTGCCGGACTACGGCGGACTCGAGCCTGGGCAGAAGGATCCTGCAGGCGGCAGTGGTGAGTCCTCGTACTTGATGGAAGTCTGTTTTTCCCACCCCAGGGACTGCTTTGGGACGTCCCATGGTTTCTGTGTCCCCCAATGAAAGGCGATAGAGAAAACAGGATTTTTGGTTGCTTACCGTAAAATCTGTTTCTCGGAGCCTTCATTGGGGGACACAGCTCCCTCCCAAGTTGAACAGCTCTGTTTACTGTATACGTTTGAGTTCTTTGAATACTCTTTGAGTGCTTGAAACTGTTAATCTATGGAGCGCCGTGGAATTTGTTGGCGCTATGTGGATAAAGTTTATGTTATTATTATTCTTTCTCTTTTACACGTTGCTTCTCCTACTGCTTTCTCACTAACTGAATATCCTACTTCCTGTCGGTAGGGTGTACACTGCAGAGGAGGAGCTAACTTTTTTATTTGCATAGTGTCAGCCTCCTAGTGGCAGCAGCATACACCCATGGTTTCTGTGTCCCCCAATGAAGGCTCCGAGAAACAGATTTTACGGTAAGCAACCAAAAATCCTGTTTTAGTGGCTGCTGTGGGTATTGCGCATTGTATTGTATTTGAGCTGTCCCACAGTCCCAGGCAGTGGCAATTACACATGGAACAGAGCTGCAGAAAGCAGCTTCTTTCAATGTGTTACATCTGGCTGCTGGAGCAAATAAACGCTAATTAGTGGAGCTGTCAGACCCCCACTGATAGCCTATCCTTTAAGTTATCAATAGGAGATCAATAAGGTGTGAACAGACAGCTCCTTTAATATAATAACACACTGTTAAAGATGTTTTCATGTGTTGTGAACCTCTGTCCCCAGCCTGCAGGCTTTTTGTTTTGTTTTTTTTTTCAAATATAAGACAAACTGCTTTTCTCAACCTCTTTAGGTTCAGAGCCAAGTCTCCTCCGCTCCTCCCTGTGCCTGTTACTGCCTGCAGCCAATTATTGAGCTCAGCAGCTTTGCCTGTCGCCGGCTGGAGCCGTCCAGTTGCTGAGCTCATTAATTGGCTGCAGTGCTGTCAACTTGACATCGGATCTGCAGGCATTAACAGATGCCAGGAGCAGCTACGGAGACTTCCCTGGACTCGGGGAAGGTGAGTAAAGAACGAAAACTGCAGCCGGGGCACAGAATAAAGATCAGATGTCAGAAACACTGCTAAATGTTGTCCAAAGGTTTGAGAAAGTTTCATGTTTCTTTATCACACACAATGTCCCAAGGCCGCTGCAGTCTTCTTCCTGTGGTGAACAATTCTGGAGCCATCTGCAATTCTTGGAAGTTGGACCCTTTAACACTGCGCTTCCCTTTGAGAGGTCTATTACCGTATGACAAGGTGAATCAGTCTTTTTTTTTTTTTTATTGTAAGAAAGAAATTATGAAAAATCCCTAAAATCTTGTTTATCTTAATCCATGGAAGGCTGTTGCCAGGTCTTCTACATAAACGGCCACTATATTCCCCATGCAGTGCTCTATAACACCCCCCCCCTCCCCCCCTTCCCAGAAAAAATAAGAAAATGAGCTTTGAAGTTGATCTGCACTGCCCTCTATTATTCACGGAGTGGCATTTCTGGTGTGTGCTCTGCCTGTTTCCGCCACCTATGATTGATGTACACAAACGGCATTGACAGGCATGAGGCTTTGCCAGCTTTGTGGACGAAGTAGAAGATGTCATCAAGTAATTCATAGGTATGAGGACTGTGTCACATTGCCAAGCACTGCCCATAGACTCCCATCAGACCACTCCAAATACATTAGCTCACTTGACAACTTCTACGTTTTTATCTATCTTTAAGGTATATTAAAGGGAACCTGTCACCCCCAAAATGGAAGGTGAGCTAAAGGTACCGTCACACTAGACGATAGCGCTATCGATCCGTGACGTTGCAGCGTCCTCGCTAGCGATATCGTCCAGTGTGACAGGCAGCAGCGATCAGGCCCCTGCTGTGCTGTCGCTGGTCGGGGAAGAAAGTCCAGAACTTTATTTGGTCGCTGGACTCCCCGTAGACATCGCTGAATCGGCGTGTGTGACACCGATTCAGCGATGTCTTCACTGGTAACCAGGGTAAACATCGGGTAACTAAGCGCAGGGCCGCGCTTAGTAACCCGATGTTTACCCTGGTTACCATCCTAAAAGTAAAAAAAACAAACACTACATACTTACCTACCGCCGTCTGTCCTCCAGCGCTGTGCTCTGCTCTCCTCCTGTACTGGCTGTGAGCGTCGGTCAGCCGGAAAGCAGAGCGGTGACGTCACCGCTCTGCTTTCCGGCCGCTGTGCTCACACACAGTACAGGAGGAGAGCAGAGCACAGCGCTGGAGGACAGACGGCTGTAGGTAAGTATGTAGTGTTTGTTTTTTTTACTTTTAGGATGGTAACCAGGGTAAACATCGGGTTACTAAGCGCGGCCCTGCGCTTAGTAACCCGATGTTTACCCTGGTTACCGGCATTGTTGGTCGCTGGAGAGCGGTCTGTGTGACAGCTCTCCAGCGACCAAACAGCGACGCTGCAGCGATCCGGATCGTTGTCGGTATCGCTGCAGCGTCGCTAAGTGTGACGGTACCATAAGGCCACTGGCATCAGGGGCTTATCTACAGCATTCTGTAATGCTGTAGATAAGCCCCCGATGTAACCTGAAAGATGGGGGGAAAAAGAGGTTAGATAATACTCACCCAGGGGCGGTCCCTCCCGCTGCGGCCCGGTCTGGTGCCTCCCATCTTCATAGGATGACGTCCTCTTCTGGTCTTCAGGCTCCGGTGCAGGCGTACTTTGTACTACAGTGCGCAGGTGACTGGAAAGGTCAGAGAGGCCCGGCACCTGCGCACTGCAGTTCTTTGCTCTGCCCTCAACAGAGCAGACAAAGTACTCCTGTGCCGGAGGCCCTGGACCGCGATGCCCATCGGACCGGACCGCCCCTGGGTGAGTATAAAATAACCTCTTTTTCTTATCTTTCAGGATACATCGGGGGCTTATCTACAGCATTACAGAATGTTGTAGATAAGCGCCTGATGCCGATGGGCTTAGCTCATCTTCGATTTTTGGGGGTGACAGGTTCCCTTTAAGCTGCCTGGGGAATATATCTGGAGTCTGTTACAAATGTATTAAAAGGCTGGAGGATGTGGTGGCAGTATCTTTTATATGGAAAACCCAATAACTGGTTCCCATTTTAGTGTAATTTTTTTTTTTTAAGCTGCCAATCCTTCTAGGACTATTGCTAAATATATTTGTGTGTATGTGTAAAATATATATATATATATATATATATATATATATATATATATATATATATATATATATATATATATATATATATATATATATATATAATTTCGAATGGATATAAAGTTGCCAATTGAATGTTAAATATACCAGGTTACGCTGCCATATGCTCCTGTGTATGCTTGGTTATCCATAGAAGTGATTTAGAATAGCCTACATTTAACTTCATGCTTGGCAAAATTTAGAGTAGTTATCTCACCAGAGATGTGCCATAAATGTTTGCTATATACTGTATAGATTCCAGATTAGGGGTCTCCTGATTCCCAGTACTGGCCATGAATGAGTGGAAAGTGGTGCCGCTTGTGGTGGCTCTCTTCATTCATTGCTATGGGAGTTCTTATAATGGCAGAAAATTGTTTGCCTCTATTCAGAACTACCATAGAATGAATTGAGAGCGCTTGTACAGGTGCATACTACCTCTCCACTCACTGATCAAATGCTGCCTGGATCTGGCAAATATAAGACCCCCAATCTAGAGATGGGTGCTTTAAAAGAAGGTAAAACCTTTGTAAGTGTGGAGCAATGTTCCTAGTATGGCCCTTAGGCTGGGCTCTCACACTATTCCGGCATGCATGTGCCAATTACTGCCCAACTTTTGGTGGGAAATGGACATTGTCTGCAAGATTATGCAGCCATTGGCCACCCATGCAGGCTTTGAAGGGGCAAGACTTGTTTTATCATGTCTGACTTTGTGTTATACACTTCTTGCAGGACTTATTTGAACCACAGACTGCTCTTTTGAGATATGTCCTGGAGCAGCCCTACTCCCGGGATATGGTGTGCAACATGTTAGGTCTAAACAAGCAGGTATTCCCATGATTCTTTTTCCGAGCGGTATTTCTCTATCCCCTATGTTTTTCTTTGCTATAGCAGCCTGAACAAAACAGTTGTGATAGTAGTCCCTTTTTATATTTCTTTAAGTATCTTGTTGGTACTTTGGGAAACTCCTCTTACTTAGCCCTTTCTGCCTGGGGGATTCATAGACCAGTAGATATTTGAAAAATGACTTTTTGTTTTGCCTTGCCTTCCCCTTCCTATAAGGCCAGTCTCGAGAGCCCTCTGCCAGCCCTTACTGCACCATGTACTGCAATACTCCACAAACCATTCCCCAAGTTCTATTAAAATGTCCCTCTCGTTTAACACGACGTAAATTGTTGCTACCCTTTGCAGACGCCAATGGTGGGTATATTCTGACTCAGGGCATCTTGAGGCTGGCCTCATAGTCACTGTTTTGTCTTTTCTTTTTTTCTTCCTTTATTTTTGTTCTGTCTTGTCCTGCCCATCCTCCAATGCTCTAGACCTTGAACATTGCTCAGGTATGTTCACAACCTTTTTCTTGTATTGTGACTAACAGTACTGCTGGCTGCTTCGTAGCCGCTGATCCCTCCTAGAAAACATACATTCTCAGTCAGGGCTTGAAATTGGCAAAGCTGCAACATACCAATTTCATGCATACAGTTAGACATCCTTTTGCAATCATCATTTCAGTGCTTCTGCAATCCAGAAACTTCCATTTCCACCTTCTCTGCATGTTTATGATGTAGTGAGTTGTGCTGTGTGTGTGTACTTGCATATTTAGATGTAGGGTTTCACAAAGGTTCCAGGTGGCTTTTCCGGTTTTGCACAAATACTGCATTATCTAGATTATTTCCACCTAATAGCTGAGACTCCCTTCCATTATGCTCTCGTTGTATGTGGTCCTGCTATCCACCATTTTTATGCTGTTGTCTCCTAGTGTATTGTTTTGGGTTTTTTGGGCCTTGATTTCACACAATAAGCTGGGGAATGGTGACTTTTCTGTTGCTGGAATGCACTATTTTTATTTTTTTCTGATATATGCAACGCTATGAAGTTTATTTAGTTGTGCAACATTTGGGTTAGACAACCTCCCTTTTTAAACTGCACCTGTCATTTCAGGTATCTTTACAGGATAGGCTATCCTATGCATATGAAGATTACAATTTCAGGCCATTATACACTACTCACACATAGGGATATTTGACTTCCAGGTAAAAAATGATGGTAAAAATAAGTTCACAGTATAACATGTTGTGCGTCTATTATGACAGGTTTTACTGAGAAGTATGGGTATATGAACCATTCTTCGTAGTTAATATGAAGTATCCCGCTAGCCACCCTTTGGGAATTGGTTCACAAATGGGGGATACCGCAATTTTTGAGTCTTTGCACTTCCTCTGCGCCCAAATTTCTAAGTGTTTGTGGGGTAATTAGAGAAACGTCAATGCGTCACCCCCCGATGTTTACATATATACTTACCTGAGAAGAATTAATGACTGAGGTACAAAGTGTAATTGAAAAGACCCAATATGATGGGGATTATATTTGTAAATAGAAATATGCAATGCTTTAATTTTATGAAAAAATAGAGAACTCTGGTATATTTTAGGATAATTTGCAGATGGAGATTCATATAGATGCGCCCCATGCGTGCCAGCTGGGCATGGGACCGGATGTGATGTAACAAAGATGGTGCAGGATATCTCCACCTTCACATGCGTTCCACATGTATCGGGAGCTGGATATGACATAAAGATGGCGGCCGAACTTCCGCCCGTCATACATTCCAAGCGGTGACCCGCAAAGAATGAGCTTCCAGGAGATCTGTATGCAATAGACCGGTAATGCCGCCCCTAAAGGTTCTTTGATTAACTTGGGGGGGGGGGGGGGGGGGGATGAGGACCGGAGAGGAGGTCAGACACCGGGGGAGGAGCCATTGAGTATGCCCCTATTTAAGGGTTATAGGTTGAAACCACCCCCATATGCCACACTTAAGATAGGGCCAGTGATGCAAACGGTCACACCTAGACAGGAGGATACCTGCCACTGCAGGGTTCTTACTCTACATGGTTGAACTCCCGCTGTTTACATTTATCTGTAGACCCCTGTGATGAATCCCCTTCAATGGGGAGGAAACGTGTAAGGAATTTATACATCATTTGAGTGATGGTGGGTATCCCATAGCAGCACATACTCGGGGACTGCCCTTGTAAGGATGGGAGCTATACAGGGACACGACAGGGAAGAATAGATGTCCTTTTCTCCCCATCCCCCCCCTCAGGTGAATATTAGCAGGCATATAGTCTACTCTGGTCCATGGTGAAGTCTGCTGTGGGAGAAGGATATTTGGGGAGACCAAACCATTTTTGTAAATGAGCACTGTTAAGCACGAGCACTTTGTTACGTTTTTTATTTTTGGTGTGTCGCTGTTGTGGAAGTCAGGATTTGATTTTAAGTTAATAAAGGTTTGATTTTATCTTTATTCAGACAGGACCCCCATAGCTATACTATGGTAGTATTATTATTATTATTATTATTATTATTATTATTCATATTGAACCACTAAGGCTGATTTTAAACATAAGTTCACGCTACAGTGATTTCTCTAGTCACCTTCCACGACAGCTACTTCGGAGGTTGTCTTCCCCGCCCTAATAGGGGACAGGAACACAAGAGGTTAAATACCCCTCCCCTTCCTGCACCGCCAGTGTTTTCCTGTCCCCTATGGGGCATGAAGAGATCTGAAGGGGCTGCCGTGGCCGGCGACGGAGCTCCACTTACCGGAAAGCCGGGCGGCATGAGGTCGGGCTCCCTCCTCTAGTATGCTGCTCCCGTCTCCTCTCTTCGGAGGGACTCGGGACCTTCCCGCCCCTCCGGCGCTCCCTTTGGGAGTAATGCGGGGCGGTGACGTGCTTGCCGGGGGCCTCCTGCAGCCCCCCGGTTCTCTCCTCCCATGGCTGCAGCGCTGGAGGTGGCGCGCGTCCCGGGCTGTGGCCGGAGGCCCGATGACTTCCGGGTTAACGCGCGTCACTTCCGGTTCATTCAGGGAGCGTTCCATGGAGCGCACGCCGGCCGGCAATGGCGTCCAGCAGCTGAAGCACGCCATACAGACAGCGTTTCGGGGGCGTTCCAGGACCTACCCCAATCGGGCACACGTGGGGGGAGGAGCACTGCACGCTGGGACCACCGATCCTTATAAAGAGATCCGGGTAGCAAGGTAAGCTGTCTGACTGTTAACAGCTGACGGACATGGACAGTGACAGACCCCCTTGCTCTGCATCTGCAGATGCCAGCGTTCCCCCTCCTACCAAAGTAAGTAGCAGGTGTTGGGCCCAGCTATCCCCTATATACATATGTGCTTTCATGTATATATGTATATGTAGATGTATACCCCTAAGTGGCTTAGAAACCCTCTCTCTCTCTCTTAGGGAGAAAAGGTTTCCGACCCTAAAAGGTCAAGCCGCAAATGCAAAGTGTGTACAGCCAAACTCCCATCAACATATGGGAAAAAGCTCTGCCAATCCTGTACGGATGAGGTCCTACGCGCTGAACAACCCTCGCTGTTGGATAGCATTAGATCTCTCATTAAAGATGAGGTCCACTCTTCTATGGCTACCTTCTCACAAATGTCGGTGCCTCAGCCACCCCCTCCAAAAAAGAGGAAAAAAGCCCCAGTAGAATCCGACCCGGACTCGGGAGAAATCCAGTCCTCAGGTTCAGAGGATAACTGGGAAAACGAAGGCTCTACTTCTACCCCCACCTGTAAATCAGAAAACAAAAAATATTATTTTAGTTCTGAGGACATGAGTGAACTAATCGGTTTAGTAAGAAGCACCATGGGGGTAGAGGATGAAGAAGTTACACTCACAGTACATGATGAGATGTTTGAGGGTCTGAAACCCAAAGACCAAAAAGGGTTCCCGGTGCATAAGAATTTACGAGATCTAATTCTGCATGAATGGGACCTCCCTGAAAAAGGTCTGACTATACCATCGGAACTAAAAAACCGGTACCCATTGGATGGGGATAACTCCTTATGGGAGACCCCGAAAGTAGATGTTCAGGTGTCTAGGGTAACTAAAAAAAACTGCCCTCCCCTTTGAGGACTCTTCGCAACTCAAGGATCCGATGGATCGTAAAATAGAGAGTTTATTAAAAAAGTCCTGGGACACCTCCACAAATCTGCTGAAATCTAATATAGCCTCTACTTGCGTAGCCAGATCTCTATTTATCTGGTTACGCAAACTTGAGGATCACTTGACTCAAGGCACCCCAAGGGAGGAGATTTTAGACTCCCTACCATTACTACAGAAAGCTACGGGGTTCCTAGCCGATGCGTCTGCTGAATCAGTTCGAGTAGCCGCAAAAGCTGCCGTTCTCTCTAACTCGTCCAGGAGAGCACTCTGGATAAAATCCTGGGGAGGCGATTTTGTCTCCAAGTCCAAATTATGTAGCATACCTTTTCAGTGTCATAATGTATTTGGACCAGTCCTGGACGATATTTTGGATAAGGCGGCAGATAAAAAGAAATCTCTTCCTGAGCAAAAGACCCCCAAAAAACGCTTTTTTCGTCCCTCCCGTGATCAAACCTCACAGAGAGGAAAAGGCAAAACGGGAAGATGGAGTTATCCTAAGGGAGGCAGGGGAAAAAATATCCTGGCCCCTCAGGCCCAGCAAACCCCAGATAAGCAATGACTGTACTCCGGTCGGGGGTCGTCTCTCACGATTCTTCACCGAGTGGCAAAACATCTCCACAAATCAATGGGTCCTTCGTACCATTCAAGAAGGATTAAAAATAGAATTCGTGAGACCACCCCCACAATGCGTAAAGATAACCTCCCTTCAAAACCCAGATCTCCAAAACTCCTTGTTACAAGATCTACAAAAACTAATGCAATCAAATGTGATTTCTCAGGTGCCGAAGTTAGAGGAAGGACGTGGTCATTATTCACGCCTTTTTCTAATAACCAAGCCGTCGGGGAAGAACAGAATTATCATAAATTTGAAACCCTTAAACGAATCTGTCCGATACAGGAGATTCAAAATGGACATCGAACATCAGCAGCAGCTCCTCGAATCTAAGAGAATTAAAAGCTGTAGAGGAGGCCCTAAAGGCATCATCTGCACTGATCAAAAATCATCACGTTCGTATTTACTCGGACAATATGACCACAGTAACCTATCTACGACACCAAGGGGGGACAAAGTATGCCTCTCTCAAAGAAGTGGCTGCAAGAATATTTTTCTGGGCAGAGAAGAACCTTCTATCGGTCACAGCAATACATCTGAGGGGATTGGACAACACTCAGGCGGATTTCCTCAGCAGGAAAGACGTTCATCCGGGGGAGTGGTCCCTAGACCAAGCAGTGTTTCAGTCCCTAACCAAAAAATGGGGTACTCCAGAGGTGGATTTATTCGCCAACAGGCAAAATGCGAAGGTAGAAACATTTTTCTCCCTTCATCACAAAGACAAAGCACAGGGAATAGATGCCTTTTCACACCAGTGGAAATTCAACCTTGCATATGCCTTTCCTCCCATTCCCATGCTGGCGAAAACTCTGCAAAAGATCAGGACAGACGAAGTGACCACAATCTTGATTGCCCCATTGTGGCCCGGGAGGAGTTGGTACGGCGCTCTATTAGATATGGCCCTGGAAGGTCCCTGCCTTCTACCTCAAAAGACCGATCTCCTACACCAGGGTCCTCTACTACATCCGGATCTAAACAGATTGAACTTGGCGGCATGGCTACTGAAGCCACAATTTTAAAAGCGAAAGGGCTCTCGGATGAAGTAATCCAGACACTTCAAAAAAGCAGTAAGGCAGTAACCAATGCCATCTACACTAAGGTCTGGAAAAAATTTACGTCCTGGTGCTCCCCAGAAGTTCCAGACCCCTTCAATCCTGATATAGCGAGGATCTTACAATTTTTACAGAAGGGCTTGGATATAGGCCTTACCCCTAGCACACTCAAAGTGCAAGTATCGGCCCTTAGTAGCTTTTTTTACTCTAATTTAGCCAATCATCGCTGGATCAAGCGATTTATGACAGCCGCATCCAGAATTCGTCCTACACTCCGTAATAGGGTACCCTCCTGGGACCTCAATACTGTACTTAACGCACTAACCCAGGATCCATTTGAACCCCTGGATGCTATAACCATTAAAAACTTAACTTTGAAAACAGTCTTTCTAGTCGCAATCACTACGGCTAGACGTGTTGGGGAATTACAGGCCCTGTCAATACAGGAACCCTATCTAACGGTCACTGCGGATAGCATTGTACTAAAGCTAGACCGGTCCTTTTTACCCAAGGTGGTCTCGAATTTCCACAGAGATCAGGACATTCTACTTCCTTCTTTTTGCCCAAACCCCTCCAACCCTAAAGAACAGACCTTCCACACCTTGGATGTTCGCAGGGTGGTCTTATTTTACTTACAACAAACTGAAACCTGGCGAATTGATCAAACTTTATTCATTCAGTTTTCTGGACGAAACAAGGGAAAGAAGGCGGCAAAAAACACCATCGCAAGCTGGATCAAACAATCTATTTGCTTGGCTTATTCATCACAGGGACTGGATCCACCTGCCTCTCTGAAAGCACACTCTACCCGAGCAATGGCAACATCGTGGGCAGAGAGGGGGAATGCCTCAGCAGAGTAGATATGCAGAGCCGCCACCTGGTCGTCCATCCATACGTTCACCAGACATTACCGGCTAAATTTCAATAGGGATTTAACGTTTGGCAGACGTGTTCTGCAGGCTGTAGTCCCTCCCTAGAGAAATTAGCTGTTGGTACTACTCCGAAGTGGCTGTCGTGGAAGGTGACTAGAGAAAATAGAATTATTCTTACCGTTAATTCGGTTTCTAGGAACCTTCCACGACAGCACTAATTTCCCTCCCTACCTGATATTCTTATTGGATGATTCCTGCACTTTTGTGGTAACTATACATGCTACTGTGTCCAGGAAAACACTGGCGGTGCAGGAAGGGGAGGGGTATTTAACCTCTTGTGTTCCTGTCCCCTATTAGGGCGGGGAAGACAACCTCCGAAGTGGCTGTCGTGGAAGGTTCCTAGAAACCGAATTAACGGTAAGAATAATTCTATTATTTCACTGACGTGGCATCCCACTCTTGAGGGCGGCCCGTAGATCATTGAGGTGCTGGGGTACAGAGTTACGGGCCTCTATACAGTGACTCGGATAATTTCAAAGGTTTTTCTAATGGTTTCTGATCTGGAGAAGGTGCAGGCCACTGAGGTACCCCAGTCTCCAGCAGCCATTCTCTAATGATGCGACCTTTATGAGCTGGAGCATTGTTTTCCATGAAGATGAAATTAGACCTTTGTTTGTGAATAAGCAGAATGCCTGGATTCATGAATTTATTCCAGTAGCAAGGGCTTGTCACAGAAGTGTAGGGCAGTTCTGTATTGACTAGACACACCTGCCCACATTGTAACATCACCACTACCAGCGGCTCATCTTGTGCCAACAGTGACTGATGCATAGCACTCTCATTGAGCTCTCCAACATCATTGGCGATAATCATTTCTGTTCAGCGTGAATCTTTCATCCGTGAACAGCACTGATGCTCCCTGGCGCATGCGAGATGATGACGCACGATGGTGTGGTCAGGTACCTTTGCAGGTCATCAAACGTGCACACCACATTGATGTAAATGAATGGTCTGTTGTGACACCTAGATTTCCATCCATTCCAAAGGGCATTGTTCATGATGAAGAGGTCATCTATGTGGGATATGGCCAAAGGACATCCACTTCTGTTCCAGCCTCTCTGTATCTCTGTTGCAACCTGCTGATGACCCTGTGACCCTCTAAACTCCGTGGCCACTTCTGTCTGAAAACATCCTGCTTGAAGCCACACAATGGCGAGGAATTGTTTAGCAATTGTTAGGTGTCGTCTTAAAATATGGACATCTATCATGCGTTAGGGCGGCATGTAAAGGGAGACACGTGAACATTCCCTGGTCTCTCCATGTGTCTACCTTTACATGCCTCACTACCGCATGATGGATGTCCATATTTGAAATAAAGGACTTTTAACCACCGAGGAAACTGGTGAGTGCTGCCTTTCATACTTTTCCTTATCGGACCACTAATTTTCAGCTGTCTGAGTTGGTGAGTAGGGACTAAATGCTATGATGCCTCCCATGTATAGCACAACACTGTAATGAAGGGATTCCTGCTCTTTCCCATTTTGTACCCTGTAGTGTGGGTAATGGTCGCATAGTCGATGGGAGGTGTGTGTCAGAGATGGCTTGTATCCGTGATGTTACCCGGAGTATTTTCTCTAGTGCATGAAAGCATTAAAAGGTTCAATTGTTGCACCTGGGTCCGGGTTGCAGGTAGCTGTGAGAGATGGGTGGGTCTGGTTAACCACATACCTCACCTCCGGGTGTGATTACAGCTAATAGAATGGACGCTGCTGTTTGGCACATGGTCTGTGTGTTGGGAGGGAGAAGGCCTCCTGTGTGTGTGGCTCCAGACCAAGCCTGAGTACTGGATATTATCCCAGCCTGTGTGCCCACAGGCCTGGTGGAGCAGAGCCCTGCTATGGACAGTTGTACTTTGTTTTGCCTGATCTAAAGACTGTTTACTTTCTATTTTTGCTTCTGGGTTTATGAAGCAATAAACCCCCATGAACTTTTATAATCATAATAATAATCTTTATTTTTATATGGCGCTAGTACAACCCCCTACAACACAGACAGAAGCTGCAGCATGATGGAATGGTGCATGGCTGAGAATATTAAGGTGTTAGAAAAGCTAAATGATTTCCCATAAAGATGCTTCTCAATCTGCTTGTGCTCCCTCTCCTTGTGCATCCCTCTGCTGGTCATTACTCCTCCCTCCCCAGGGCGTATAATGGGAAGTATAACCTGACACCACTGTGTACTGTCTCTTCTTGCATTGCTCACAGTGCAGTTTAGCAGTTTTTCACAGTAGATGGTGCGTTCAGGAGGGAGAAAAATGGCTTGTAAGTGGAGAAAGAAGCAGATTTCTTAAAATGTATTACAAAGTATATATTGTATTTAATTGTAATATTGATTTTATTCAGTGCTTGTTGATACGACAATGATCACTTCAGCTTGAGAGGTTGTCTAGGCTAAATGATGCATGACGGGTATAAACTTCACAAAGTGTTGCACTGTAGTCTACTCCCTAAGGCTATGTGCATACTTTCAGGATTTGCAACAGAAAATTCTACTGCAAATCCTGATGTATTGGTTGGAGAAATGCTGCTTAAAGGGAACCTGTCAACAGGATTGTGCACAGTAACCTACAGTGTCAGGTCGGCGCCATTATACTGACTATAATGATGCCTTGGTTGATGAAATCCGTCTTTTTTGTTGTTATAGATTTATTTTCAGTTTTTAATGATATGCCCTTGCTTCGGGGCTACCTGTGGAGGGTCTTGTGATTCTCTGCTTAGGTATTCATAATGCAGACTGCTGATAGGTCAGTGACCCTCCCCCTAGTTTGCATAATGAATACCTGACCATACTGAAGAAAAAAAACCTTCTGCTTGTAGGTGCCTAATAATCCCTGTTCTTGATGTTATTGAGCAAGTACAAAAAAAATATTTGAATATGGCGCCTGCCTCAGTAGCAGCTATCGATGTGAATAGAGATATGAAAGCTGCTATTGTACAGGGGTCGAAGGCGACAATTTGCTGGAGAAGAAAAAAACTTCTCCAAGATGGCGCTGTCCGCGCAGCAGCAGGCCCTCCAGGCCTGCCCCAGGGCACGGACATTTCCTTATTTAAAAACTGAAAATTAAAGATTACACAACGAGTCTGATTCAAATTTTTTTTTTTTTTAAATTAACCAAGGTATCATTTTAATCAGTATAACGGCGCTGACCTGACACTGTCTGTAGGTTACTGTGCACAATCCTGCTGACAGGTTCCCTTTTAAAGTGTTTTTTTTTTTTTTGTTTTTTTTTTACGTGTTTTTGTTATTTTTCATATTAGTATGGTCTACAAGGAAAAAAGTAATTAATGTGTGCATGAGATTTCAAGAATCTCACTCACTTTGCTTGTACTAGGAAAATCCTTCTGGTTTTCTAACAAAATTACATGGGAGGGGGAGGGACTCAACGAAAACACAACTTTTGTTCACCCATACACTTGGGTGGGCAAAGCGCTCTTGTTTGTTTGATTGCTTATATAGAAGAATATGAAAAAAGCTTGTCCTAAGCCTGGGATCACTAGGAGAGATAACTGTACCTACTAACCTTTTTGCTGTTACCTGCCAACACCCCATTACTCCACACATAATCGGGAATGATGGTGCCTTTGCTCCAATGAACAAGCGAAAGACTCATTTAGCTGGTGGACGAATCATTTATGCAGGAAAGAAATCCTATTAGTAGGACCTAGGCTCGCGTAAATGGGGAGGGGGGGGGAGTGCTCCTGATGACATGATGGTCTAGTTACAGATTGATCATATTAGCAAATGTTCTGTCCATATAATTGTTTGTCAGCCTGTGAGAATAAGCCAGTAAACGAAAGCCGAATGCCTATGGTGTATATAATAGTCTTTAGGCACTTCTGGGTGGAGCATCACATGTTGGACCTGGGAGAGGACTGAACCCAGTGTTTCGCCTTACTCCCCTGACTAACAGCCAACCAGAGTGGCTAAATTTGTGATCGCATATTATATAACGTGACTATTAGAAACTCCTGCCCATGTCAATGTCCCTTAATTTTAACCACTGCTGGCATGCAAACAAACACCATTAATGAGACGTCTTTGTCATATCTGCCATAATTGCTAAAGTGAACGCCAGGATTTCACAATCCACTTGTAATGTTTTCCCTTATCCCGATTTTTCTATACATCTCCGCTGCATGTTCTAGTTGCATACCACTATATCATAGAGAGAGAATTTCCTCATCCTTTCTTCTTAGGTAAAGGGTTCGCAATATAGCCTTTTAGAATATTTATACATCTATATCGTCAATGTGATGCCTAATTTAGACCTCATTCAAATGAATGTAATGCAGGACTGCCTTCACATCCATATCGCCACTGCAAACCTGGCCAGACCGCAAGTTTTAAAAGCAAAGTTGAAGAGTACCTTTCACCGGTTTTAGCAGGATGCATTGGCTACATGATGGATGGGTGGCTATAGAGTTGATTAAAACATGCAATGATAATGGCTTATAAAATTTAGATTCCAATTTATTCTAAGGGCAAGGGGTCGTTACCAGAGATTCATCTCTGGGGAGTTTCTTTTTCTCCTGCATGACTGTGACCAATCATAAGTAAAGAGGCATCAACCAGGGGAGAAAAACTCATCCAATCAAAAAAGCTTAGAACAGGCGTCTTCTGTACGAGACATGTAGTGACTAGTGATGAGCGAGTATACTCGTTGCTCCGGTTTTCCAGAGCACTCTTGGGTGACCTCCGAGTATTTTTTAGTGCTCGAAGATTGTTTTCATCACCGTAGCTGAATTGATTTCTTTATCGCCTCTCATTGGGGGACACAGGAACCATGGGTGTATGCTGCTGCCACTAGGAGGCTGACACTATGCAAATAAAAAAGTTAGCTCCTCCTCTACAGTGTACACCCCACCGACTGGCATTAAACTCTTCAGTTTAGCTTAGTGTCAGTAGGAGGTGGACACGGGTCTTTCTTTAGACCCTTATCTACCTCAATGTGCGTTGTTTCTTTTCAGGTTTTTTTCCGGATGGGATACAGGGTGAGCAGTCAGACCTGTAGTCCCACAAGCGGACTATGAGTACGGCGTGTACTGCCACCCCGTATCCTCATAGATCCCTCAGCAGGACCAAGAGCCTGGCACACAAGCGTGCTCAGAAGTCCGGTCCTGGCCCGTCCCCCACCCACTCGCCCACCAGAGCCTGTCGGTCGGAGGAGACGAGGACGTCCATCAGCAGCTCCTATGGACGTCTGATACCTTCTCAAGGTTAGTAGCAGACGACGGGGGATTTTACTAGGTGCGTATTTCTAAAGGGGTTCCCAGGACTCAGCGCGGGTCATCGCTGCATTTGCAGCACTTTCCCCGTTCCCTGCGCGGTGGCTCTTTCTGACGTGGCGTTTTTTTCTGTCAGCCGCGCTACCTTTCCATGCCCCACCGCGTTCCTCCAGCGGTCGCCGTTCTTCCTTCAGGCCCCGGCCTCCCGGGGCCTGCTTGCGGCACACTCCTGCCTGCAGCTTTTCCTTCAGCGGTCGCTGGCTCCTAATTTAGGCCCCGGCCTTTCCCGGGGCCTACTTGCGGCGTACCAGCTGCCCTCAGCGTTCCCCCCTCAGCGTTCTATGCGGCGGCCTCTCTGGCGTCGCTCACCTCCACAGCCAGCTGGGGCCTACTCCGGCGACTCTTCACCGGCGGCAGCGCTCCCTCTCTTAAAAGCGGCGGCTGCCGCGCTGCTCTGCCGGGCAGCGTCTGCGCCGCGGGGATCTTCTCTCCGGTCACCGGCTCCTAATATAGGCCCCGGCTTTTCCGGGGCCTACTCCGGCGACTCTTATCCGGCGGCAGCGCTCTCTCTTTCATGCGGCGGCTTCAGCGCCGCTCTGCCGGGCAGTGTCTGCGCCGCGGGGGTTCTTCTCAGCCAGCGGGCACCGGCTTCTAATATAGGCCCCGGCTTTTCCCGGGGCCTACTTCCGGTGCCGCGCTCCGCCCACTTCCTTCTTCATCGGGCGGGCTTTTCTCCCGCCCGACATACTGTGCCTGCTCATCGGCGCCCCCCTGTCTGGCTCCGCCACCTTCCTCCAGGGACAGCGTCTGTGTGTGCTCACCGCTTCTTAGCTGCAGGAGCTCACGCAGCGCGCCCCACACCTTCACCACTGCATCCTCCGTGGGCACAAAATCTGCACAGAATCCAGCACCTCAGGGCAGGAGTTCTCCTCCGGCAAGTGGGACATCTTCCAGGACGGGTCCGTGAGTAGCTGCACTGCAGACTGACACCCCAATCTGCCCCACTGTCCCCTAACCCACTGGCATCTTCAGGGACCTCTCAAAATGTCTACCTCTAAAGGGGGCCGCTCTCGCCCCCCTACTTCTTCTTCTGCCTTAGTCACGTACTTTGCTTGTTCGTCCTGTAACAGCAAACTTCCCTCAGGTCAGTCCTCCCCGCTGTGTCAGTCCTGCAGCAACCCGATTGTTCCCACCGCCCAGGATCCCCCGGCTGTTCCGCCCGAGAGTGATCCCCCCCCCCCCATCCCAGGATGGGCCGCCTCTGTCACAATCGGTGGCCGATTTAACACTGGTATCTCAAACCCTGGTGTCCACGCTTGATCGGTTACCCCTGCAGACCCCGGCCGTAGCCAGCGGGTCACAGGAACCGCCGCCAGAGCTCTCCTTGATAGGCCACAAAAGGTCCAGACAGGAACGTCGGTCTGAGTCCTCTTCGCGCTCCATCTCGCCGCTCGGCCCTCCCCCGCGGTTGGTGTCCCACCGATCCTCCTCCCCTGAGTCAGGCGAGGCATTATCTGATGCGCCTTCGGAGGATACTTCGGAGCTGGATCCTAACCAAATCGCCACCATGAGTGAGACAGTCCAGAACCTCATTGGGGCAATAAACCAAACATGTGGCATCAAGGATCCCTCTACGGAACCCGCAGATCAGGCGGTTTCGTTTAGACGGGCCAAACCACCTTCAAAATTTTTCGCTCCTCATCCTGAATTCGAGGAAATCATGTCCAGAGAGAGAGAGAACCCCACTAGGCGTTTTCAGAGGGGAAAACGCCTGGGTGTGTTATATCCTTTTCCTCCAGAACTTACCGCCAATTGGACGGCCTCTCCCTCGGTGGACCCCCCTGTTTCCAGGCTGTCCACCAACACGGTGCTTCCTCTGTCCGGCGGAGCATCTCTGAAGGATTCTAACGATAGAGTTATAGAATCCTTCGCGAAATCTGCTTTTGAAGCGGCTTCAGCGGCTCTATGTCCAGCTTTTGCGTCCACTTGGGCTTCAAAATCCATCTCAAAATGGGCCAAGGATCTTCGGCGAGGTATCCTGGATGGGGCGCCTCCCGCGCAATTAGCGGAACTTGCCAACCAGATTTCCCACGCTGGTGAATACCTGATTTCCGCCTCCCTGGATGTCGCGTCTTGTGCGGCTCAAGCTTCTAGCAATGCCGTTGCCATCCGCCGGACCGTTGGCTCAAGGCCTGGCAGGCGGACTTGTCCTCCAAAAAGTCCCTCACTAGTCTGCCCTTCCAGGGCTCTCGCCTCTTTGGTTCCCAGCTGGGCCAAATAATTAAGGACGCCACCGGGGGTACAAGTTCTCTTCTCCCCCAGGCTAAGCCTCGTCGCCCTCTTCCTAGACGACAGTTTCGTTCTTTTCGGCCTTTTCGTCGCTTCGCTGCGTCAAACTCCTTTTCCCAGCAGCAACAGAGGCCACAGGCACGTCAAGAGAAGAAGGCGGTGTCCTTTAGGCCCACTCCGTCCTGGCTTCCTCGTTTTTCCCAGGGTAGATCCTCCAGGCCCAGGACTGGAAGATCCACCTTGGCATGACTCTCGGCAAGACTCCAGCCCAACTCCCAGATTGGGCGGCCGTCTTCTCCTTTTCAGGGACGTCTGGATTTCCGCAGTAGAGGATGCATGGGTCAGGGAAGTTGTATCCTCGGGATACAAAATAGAGTTCGCTTCCCGACCTCGGGATCGTTTCTTCCAATCCCGTCCTCCAAGAGACCCCGCTCTAGTTCCGGGCTTCTTCTCAGCCATCGCTTCTCTGCTCAAATCCGGGGTAATCGTTCCCGTCCCAGAAAAAGAACGCTTCACGTGTTTCTACTCGAATCTTTTTGTGGTACCGAAAAAAGACGGCAAAGTTCGCCCCATTCTGGACCTCAAATTGCTGAACAGGAGAGTTCGCCTGAGACACTTCAGGATGGAATCCCTTTGTTCAGTAATTGCTTCCATGGAGGCTCAGGAGTTTCTATGCTCAGTAGATATCCAGGACGCCTACCTCCATGTCCCGATATTTCCCGGACATCACCGTTTCCTGCGCTTCGCAGTGCAACGAGATCATTTTCAGTTCGTCGCCCTGCCGTTCGGTCTCGCAACCGCGCCAAGAGTGTTCACGAAGATCATGGCGGCGCTGATGGCCATCTTGAGAGTCAGAGGCTTGGTCCTATTTCCATATCTCGACGACATCCTCATCAAGGCTCCTTCCTTCGCTCAGGCCCACGAAAGCCTGTCCATTGTTCTCGACACCTTAGCCCGTTTCGGGTGGCTGGTAAACTGGAAGAAGTCCTGTCTTATTCCTTCTCAGCGCATCATCTTTCTGGGCATGCTTTTCGATACTCGTCAGAGCAGAGTTTTCCTTCCCACAGACAAGAGATCCTCTTTTGTCGGGACATACGCTTGCTCCAGGGTCCTCGACCTCCCTCCCTCCGATCGGCCATGAAGGTTCTGGGGAGGATGGTAGCTACATTGGAAGCGATTCCCTTCGCCCAATTCCATTTGCGACCCCTTCAGCAAGCCATTCTGTCTCAGTGGGACAGGTCGGTCTTCTCCCTGGATCGACCGATCAAACTCTCCTTTCGGGTCAGGCGGTCTCTCAACTGGTGGCTGACGTCACCTCTCATCTCCCAGGGCAGGTCCTTCCTTCCGGTTCACTGGCAGGTGGTGACAACGGACGCCAGCCTGATCGGCTGGGGTGCGGTTTTTCGCCACCTGACGGTTCAGGGCCGTTAGTTGCTGCAGGAGTCATCTCTGCCGATCAACGTCCTCGAAATTCGGGCCATCTTCCTGTCCCTCCGCCACTGGGAAAGGATCCTCAGGGGCCTTCCAGTCCGGATCCAGACGGACAACGCCACGGCTGTGGCATATGTCAACCATCAGGGGGGGACTTGGAGCTCCTTGGCCCTTGCCGAGGTATCCAAGATCCTCCTTTGGGCAGAGGCAACGGTTCCGGTGATATCCGCGGTGGAAAACTGGGCCGCCGACTTCCTCAGCCGTGAGGGCCTCGCGGCAGGGGAATGGTCCTTGCATCCGGAGGTCTTCCATCAGATTTGTCTTCGATGGGGAACTCCGGATGTGGATCTCACGGCGTCCCGAGTCAACAGGAAGGTTCCGCAGTTCGTCTCCAGGTCCCGCGATCCTCTCGTAGTGGGCGTCGATGCTCTGGCCATTCCTTGGTCACAGTTCGAGCTGCCCTACCTGTTCCCACCCCTTCCATTACTTCCCAAACTGTTGAAGAAGATCAAAGCGGAAGGGGTGCCGGTCATCCTGATCGCCCCGGATTGGCCCAGGAGAGCTTGGTTCGCGGAGCTCGTCAACCTTCTCGCGGACGCTCCCTGGCGCCTTCCAGACAGGCCCGATCTGCTGTCCCAGGGTCCGATCTGCCACCCGAATTCTCGGTCGCTCAGTTTAACGGCGTGGCTGTTGAGACCGCGGTTCTAAAAGCGTCCGGCCTTTCTGACCGGGTGATTCACACCATGATTCAGGCTCGGAAGCCTTCGTCTTCCAGGATCTACTACCGCACCTGGAAGGCCTACTTCCGGTGGTGCGAGTCCAAAGCGTTCCGCCTATGGTTTTTCCCTGCCTTCTCTTTTGGCCTTCCTTCAGGCAGGACTGGATTCGGGCCTGGCTCTTAGTTCCCTGAAGGGTCAGGTCTCTGCGCTTTCCATCCTCTTTCAGAAGACCTTGGCCTCTCGGCCACAGGTTAAGACCTTCTTTCAGGGGGTAGCCCACGCTGTCCCGCCGTACAGGGCCCCTGTGGAGGCATGGGACCTAAACCTGGTACTGGACGTTCTGAAGGTTTCTCCCTTTGAACCTCTTAGGGAGATTCCTCTATCAGTTTTATCATGGAAGGTAGCCTTTCTTGTGGCCATCACGTCCATTCACCGCGTTTCCGAGCTGGCGGCCCTGTCTTGCCGTCCTCCGTTTTTGGTCATTCACCAGGACAAGGTGGTCGTCCGGCCCCCACCTTCTTTTCTTCCTAAGGTGGTTTCCACCTCAACGAGGACATCGTTCTACCTTCCTTTTGTCCAGCTCCGACTCTGGAGCGATCGTTGAACAAGCTGGACCTTGTCAGGGCTGTGAGGATCTATCTGGACAGAACGTCCACTTTCCGGAAGACTGATTCCTTTTTCGTCATTCCTGATGGCACGCGCAGAGGCCAGCCGGCTTCTAAAGCGACTATTGCTCGATGGATCAGAATGGCAATCTTGGAGGCTTACCGGGTCAAGAACAGTGCCCCCTCCTGGGATTAAGGCTCACTCTACCCGGGCAGTCGGCGCCTCCTGGGCGGTGCACCACAGGGCTTCCGCCCTACAGCTGTGCAAAGCGGCAACCTGGTCTTCCATCCACACGTTCGCCAAATTTTACAAGGTCCATACCTACGCATCGGCGGACGCCAGCCTAGGCAGAAGGATCCTGCAGGCGGCAGTGGTGAGTCCTCTGACCTGATGGAAGTCTGTTTTTCCCTCCCTTGGGACTGCTTTGGGACGTCCCATGGTTCCTGTGTCCCCCAATGAGAGGCGATAAAGAAAACAGGATTTTTGGTTGCTTACCGTAAAATCTGTTTCTTGAAGCCTCCATTGGGGGACACAGCTCCCTCCCAATGTTTTTGTTATATGTTCTCTGACTGTTCTCACGTTTACAGTTCTCAAGTTTGTGGTTATGGTTTTTCAACCTTGTTCTTTCTCCTACTGCTTTCTCACTAACTGAAGAGTTTAATGCCAGTCGGTGGGGTGTACACTGCAGAGAAGGAGCTAACTTTTTTTATTTGCATAGTGTCAGCCTCCTAGTGGCAGCAGCATACACCCATGGTTCCTGTGTCCCCCAATGGAGGCTTCAAGAAACAGATTTTACGGTAAGCAACCAAAAATCCTGTTTTACAGCTACTAGCCTGCTTGATTACATGTGGGGGTTCCCTAGCAACCAGACAACCCCCACATGTACTCAGCCTGGCTAGTAGCTGTAAATCATTCAGCTGAGGTGATGAAAACTAAATCTCCGAGCACTAAAAAATACTCGGAGGTCACCCGAGCGTCCTCTGGAAAACCTGAGCAATGAGTATATTCGCTCATCACTAGTAGTGACATAAAGCCCTGCTCTCCTCTGGTTTCTGCATCAGCTGTGTAAAGTAGATCAGAGCTGTGTGTCGCTACAACCACCTCTAGCAGCTCTCATCGCCTAGCAGTCCTAGTGGAGGGGGAAGTAGAGCAGAGCTACAGCTGCAAGAGGTGTTTGTAATGACCCTTAGCTCTGCTGTACTCTAAACAGTAGATGCAGAGCTCCCTGAGAAGGGCAGGGCTCTGTATCATTTGTTAGGGAGTTCCCATAAAGTCCACGTTTTTTCTTAGAGCGTTTTTTTTTTTTTTTTTTTTTAAACATACGTCCTAATTGACTTGTCAACATAAGTTCTCATTCAGACGACCAGTTTTTTTTTTTATATACAAGAAAAACTGACTGATTAACATCAGATTTTTTTTTTTCCTTCTTAGAGGGAAAAAAAAAAGTTTTACCACCTTCTTCAATCAGTCAGTGAAAAACACACTGCACCGATGGCATCCGAATGCTGACAGATTTTGTTCATACCCATTGACTTGCTCTGTTGATTTGGGTCCAGTACTCAGATCAATATCTGACATCTCCTTAATTTTGCATTGACCATTAGGCCAAGAAAAAGAAATCTGATGTGAACAGCCCCACAGATCAATAGGTACGAGTACTATCTGGTGGAAAAAAAAAATGGATAACACTTGTATGTGAAAACCTGACTTGTAGGGGGCGTGGCCTGAGTGTCCATGTGAGCGGACGTGCGGCAGAGAGCTCCCGCTGCTGTGCATTATAAAATCCTGTATAGCCGCCGCTGAACGGCTCCAGGGGAGGCTTACCGGCTGCGGGGTGACCCAGAGAGCTCGGCGGTGCTGAGCGGTAGCTCCGTGAACGGAGAGAATGACTAGGAGAAGGCAGAAGGACGCGGGAGCCGGGGATGCAGGCGCAAGCCAAGATGGCGCCGATGCAAGGGAGATGGCGGATAAAGAGAACGCCGCATGTAAGAAACGCATGGAGGTGGCGGCAAAGCTTCAGCAGTTTGTAAGCGTGGAGGCTGCAGAGGAGGAAACCGGAGCTGATACAGAGGAGGAGGAAGAGAACTCAGCAGGAGAGCATGAGGTACAACAGGGGAGACAGGAGAACAATATGGCGGTGGCAGTAGGGGGATCTGAGGACATGGCGCCAGAAGCTGAGCCTACCCTGAGAGACGTTTTTGCGTTGGTTTCTTCATGTAAACAGTCTCTGACCCAACAGATACAGGAGGTTAAGGGGGACACAGCCCAGATAAACGCAGCCATGCAGAAGATTGACAAACGTGTGGGGGAGGTAGAGGAGAGAGTGAGCACTACAGAAGATCATATAGTGCAGCTGCAAAAGGCTGAGAAGAAGTTCACTCAAGCAATAGCTGAATTGGCGGCAAAAAATGAGGATCTTGAGAATAGGTCCAGAAGAAATAATATACGCATAGTGGGCATCCCTGAAAAAGCTGAAGGAAGGAATCCAACTGAGTATATTGAAAAATGGCTGTTAGAGACTTTTGGAGATACGGTGCTGACAAAAGTGTTCGCGGTGGAGAGAGCGCATAGGGTCCCACCGAAACCACCTGTCCCTGGAGCGAATCCCCGTACCATGCTCGCCAAAATCCTAAATTACAGAGACAGAGACATTATCCTGAGGAAGGCCAGAGACATGACGGATCTGACAGTTGAAGGCCAAAGAATTGCGATTTACCCAGACTATTCTGCCCTGGTTCAGAAACAACGGATGATGTTCACGGGTATCAAGAGACGGCTGAGGGAGTTGGGAGTGCAGTACTCCATGATGTTTCCAGCAAGACTGAGGGTGGTGGCGTTTGAGAAAATTCACTTTTTTCAGAAGCCGGAGGAAGCAACTCAGTGGATTGACATTAATGCTAAAAGGCTTAAAGGAAAAGGAGACTGAAACTGAGGGGGGACTCTGAATGCGATTATTTCTCTGTCAGTTGGAAAAGAGACTTGTAATTAACAACTCAGGGGTTATGGGATGTGAAAGCTGAAGGGTGGAGCTGGGTTGTAATCAGCTACAGTTAAGGGAATGCTATAACGGCTGCTGGGGAAGGGGGAGGAAGGGTAAGCGGCGTATTATAAATTTGTTTAGGTTTCTTGTATTTGCAGGTTAATCAATGTTGAAATCTTGTGACATGTTAAAGAATGTATGGAATTCTGCTATGTACAGTGGCGGGAGGAGGGTTGGGAAGGTACTGCCAATCGGAGTGTTCGCTATGGGCGACGATGCCCCACTCTTGAAAAGAGGCAGAACGGTTAGTTGTGAGAGGGGAAGGGTGGGAAAGGGAGTTGGGATAGGGGGGGTTAGGGACGTTAGACAGCTCATGGTCAAGAATAATGATATAGTTAGAGAAGATGAGCCAATTGATGGGGGGCCGTTTTAAGATTTTGAGCTGGAATGTGAGAGGCCTGGCGGAGAAATCCAGACGAGCCGCGACTTTGCAGTATGCAAGAGACCAACGGGCCTCAATGATATGTTTGCTGGAGACGCACTTGGTAAGGGAGAAAGTGAATGTCTTAAATAGACGCTGGATTCAGAAGGGATATCACTCTACCTTCTCAACGTATGCGAGAGGTGTATCAATTTTGGTCCCAGCGGGAGTACAGTATGAGGAGGTGAAAGTTTGTGTAGATGCAGATGGTCAGTACGTACTAATACAGTGTATATTGTATGGAGTGAGAGTGTGTATTGCAGCTATGTATGTTCCGCCTCCCTACTCAAGCAGGAAGATTAGAGAAGTTTTGGAGCGAGTGGAACGATGGGGGCCGACACCACTGATGATTATTGGAGACCTAAATAACATCTGTGACGACTTCTGGGATAAAAATAAAAACACCCAGAATAGGTCGGGGGGACATACAACAACATTTGGCACCTATGTACATGAGATAGGTATGATTGACCTTTGGAGGGTTAGACATATTGGGGAGAGAGGGTATTCATGTTATTCGCCGGCGCATGCCACGCTCTCTAGAAGTGACATGGCTCTGGGAAATAAGCTATTAGACACACTAGTTGGGGAGGTGAGATATCTCCCAAGGGCCTTGTCGGACCACAGTCCAATTGAGGTGGAGTTTAAATTGGCGGGAACACAGTCTGTAAATGGGAGGGAATGGAAGATACATCCTAGTTGGTTACATAGTATTGAGATGGAAGGTATAGGACGGGAGGTGGCGGAGTTCTTCTTTTTGAATGATGGGAGTACAGACGCTCTTACGATTTGGGATGCAATGAAGGCGTATCTGAGAGGACTACTGTTTAGAGACATTAGTAGGTGTAAGCGAAGGACGAGAGAGGCAGAAAGGGCGGCAGTTGATGAGTTGAAGGATGCAGAGGATGGGATGGCGACACTGGGAACTCCTGAGGCGGGGAAAAGGCTGAAAAATGCACAAAATCAACTGGAAAAAGTACTGTTGGAAAAAGCTGATAGGAAGCAGGAATTTCAAAGAGTGTTGTATTACCAGGAGGGAGAAACTGTGGGTCATATGCTATCGCTGGTAGTGGCTGCTCAGAGGGGTACTTCATATGTACACTCATTGGAGCCTGTAAGTGGAAGCAGAGTATCTGAAACACCGGAGATTTTGAGGACTTTTGCGGACTTTTATGCAGACTTATATTCCTCCCGGGTCGGTGAGTCGGTCGGAGATGCATTGACCTTCTTGGAGGGTCTGGATCTGCCGAGACTGAATGAGGTGGATAGGGAGAGCTTTGAAGCCCCTATCACGGAGGAGGAGCTGAGTCGGGCATTGATGTCCATGGCCAATGGGAAGGCGCCTGGGGTCGATGGGTTGCCCGCCGAGATCTATAAAAGTTTGGGAGAAGTGTTAATTCCTAGATTAAAGACGGTTCTGGAGGAAGCTAGGTCCCGGGGGTGCTTACCAGCTTCTATGAGGGAGGCCATAATAGTGGTTATTCCAAAGGAGGATAAGGATTTGGGGAAACCTGAGTCATATCGCCCAATCTCTTTGCTAACTATTGATGTCAAGCTTCTGGCCAAGGTGTTAGCTTCCCGTCTGTCTAGTGTCATTACGGGCCTGGTGCATCCGGATCAGTCTGGCTTTATGCCTGATTGGTCGACGGCAATCAATCTGCGGAGGTTATATGTGAATTTACAGCTGAAGTCTGACAATTGTGGCCGGAGGGTGATTGCGTCACTGGATGCCCATAAGGCGTTTGACAGTGTAGAGTGGGGATATCTATGGCAGGTGTTGAAGAGTATGGGTTTTGGTCCGCAGTTTGTGGCCTGGATTCAGCTGTTGTATTCGCTGCCGACGGCTAGAATCAGGGTGAACTGGGAATTGTCTCAGCCTATAAAGTTGGCTAGAGGCACTAGGCAAGGGATGTCCGCTTTCGCCTCTCTTGTTTGCGTTGGCTGTGGAACCACTTGCCGCCAAGATTCGACAATCTGATGGGGTCCCTGGGTTTAGATATGGGGAAGTTGAGGAAAAGATAGCGCTATATGCCGATGACGTGTTGCTGTTTTTGGCTGATCCGGTTGATTCACTGGGAGGGGCCATTGAAATTGTTGAAAGATTCGGGTCCGTATCTGGGCTAACAATTAATTGGGACAAATCGTTTCTGTTTAAGGTGGATGGAGTAGGAGAGAATGCAAGTGTGAATGTGGGTGATGAGCGGCTTAAGGTGGTATCTCATTTTAAATACCTTGGGATATGGATTTCGGTTCCATTCGCGGAGTTCCTGCATAGAAATCTGACTCCTGTTATGGGGGTGCTCAAGGCAAAGGTAGATGCTTGGAATAAGTTGCATTTGTCGGTGGTTGGAAGGATCAATCTCATTAAGATGGTCCTGATGCCTAAAATTTTATACGTTTTACATAACGCGCCAATTTGGATCCCGCGGGGGAAATTCCGACAGATTAATGCCCTCTTTAGAAGCTTGATATGGGGGAGACAGTACCCACGTATTAGCCTGGAGACGCTTCAGCGACCCAAGGAAGATGGTGGTTTGGCTTTGCCCAACCCTGAAGTATACTTTCTTGCAGCCCAGAGTCAGCATTTGAAGGGCTGGGCGCGGGAGGCGTCATCCAGTGCAGTACAACACCTGATGGAAGGGGTGACAGGCCGACGCCCGGTAATGCAATGCTTAGAGGATGGCTCCTTGGGAGCATTGGGGAAGCTATATCCAACCCTGTTCCTGATACGTAAATTATGGAACAGATTGAGGCAGATTCGGGGGGTTACAGGGTTAACCAAATTTACACCAATATGGTCTAACAGTAATTTAAAGGAATTTGCGGCTCTGGGAGGTCTGATGGAGTGGCAGACTAAAGGAATTTGCTTTGTACACCAAATAGTCCAACAACGAGCGTTGAAGTCCTTTTCCCAATTGCAAGCAGAGTTTGGTCTGAGGCCCGCAGGAGAATATCAGTATGCACAGATGAGACATGCTTTTGGAGCTCAAAAAAGAGTACTGACATTGGGATTCAGGAGGATATAGTATTGGAGTATGTATGTGGTGACGGGACTACAAAGGGAGTTATTTCCACCCTATATAAGGACCTTATGCACACGTATCTGTTAGATTTCCCCATAAAGGCCAGAGCTAAGTGGGAGAGGGACTTGGGTCCGGTGGAGAAGGAAACATGGGAATCTGTGCTGGAGTGGGTTCCGCGATTGTCATTGAGTGAGCCGTATAGGTTGTCGCAGCTCTATATTATACACAGAGTATATAAATCTCCGGAAGTGCTACATAAAGCGGGGTTGCATGCTGATTCTGAGTGTCCGAGGTGTGGGTGTGAGAATGCAGGAATTTATCATATGATGTGGACGTGTCCTAGATTGGCCGCTTTTTGGGTGGTAGTTTTGAGTCGGGTGGAGGGAGCGTATAAATGTAGAGTCCTGAGAGATCCGATAATATGCTTGTTGGGATACGTGGATGAAATAGGAGTGGACAACACCTGGAAGATTGCAATCGCTAGGTTACTGTATATGGCTCGGAAAGTGATAGCGCGGAACTGGATAAAGGCAGAACCACCTGCGAGGAGGGAATTTCTTCAATATGTACAACATGGTCTAAAGCTGGAAAAAGGTGTTTACAAGAGACGGGGGAAAATAGAGATGTTTAACCCCTTAATGACCGCCAATACGTCTTTTAACTGACCTGAGATATAAGAGAATAGCCTCCCCATACAGATGATAATCCAGCATCTGTTGGTTGTACACTATAGCTGACAACTTGCTGTATCAGCCACGATCAGTATTTGCACCTTCTAAATCTGTTTAACCCCTTAGATGCTGCTGTCAATAGTGACTACATCATTATAAATGGTTAACAGAGTGTGGGGGCTTCTTCTTTATCCCAATTGGTGCCCTCAGATCATGATTTTGTTGTCCTGATGTTTGCGATGGCAATTCGTGACCAAATAGCGGCCTTAGAGTCTGACTGCTGTAGTAATCTGTTTAGAAGTTAGCAACATTTAGGTGGTAAAAATCCACATTTTCATTTCTGTCATACCACTTTGCATTAATTCCTGTAAAGCACCTGAAGGGTTAATAAACTACCTGACAGCAGATTTCAATATGTTTAGGGGTGCTGTTTTTAAAATGGTATCACGTTTGGGGGTTTCCCAATATATGGGACCCCTAAAGTCACTTCAAACATGGATAAGTCCCTAAAAAAATAAATGTGGTAAATTTCTTTGAAAAAATGAAAAATTGCTGCTACATTTTTAAACCTCCTAAAATGCTAACAAAATAAAATAACATTTTACAAATGGTGCTGATGTAAAGCAGACATGTGGGAAATGTTATTTATTAATAGTTTGCTGTTGTATGACTATCTGGATTAAAGGGATAATCATTCAAATTTAGAAAATTGCTAATTTTTTAACATTTTTCTCAAATTTTTAATATTTTTTATAAATAAACACAAAAAATGTTGAACTAAATTTACCATTATCATAAAGTATAATGTGTCACGAAAAAACAATCTCAAAATCACTGGGATTTGTTGAAGCGTTGCAGAGTTATTACCACATAAAGTGACACTGGTCAGATTTCAAAAATTTGGCTCGGTCACTAAGGGGTTAATAAAATGTGGTCTCCATGGCTTGAATTGGGATGAGGAGTAAAGGCCCCTTCACATTAAGCGACGCTGCAGCGATACCGACAACGATCCGGATCGCTGCAGCGTCGCTATTTGGTCGCTGGAGAGCTGTCACACAGACAGCTCTCCAGCGACCAACGATGCCGGTAACCAGGGTAAACATCGGGTAACTAAGCGCAGGGCCGTGCTTAGTAACCCGATGTTTACCCTGGTTACCATGCTAAAAGTAAAAAAAACAAACACTAGATACTTACTTGTAAAAAAAACAAACACTAGATACTTGTTTGTCCTCCATCGCTGCGCTCTGCTTCTCTGCTCTCCTCCTGTACTGTCTGTGAGCCGGAAAGCAGAGCGGTGACGTCACCGCTCTGCTTTCCGGCTCACAGCCAGTACAGGAGGAGTGCAGAGCACAGCGCTGGAGGACAGACAGCGGTAGGTAAGTATCTAGTGTTTGGTTTTTTTTACTTTTAGCATGGTAACCAGGGTAAACATCGGGTTACTAAGCGCGGCCCTGCGCTTAGTTACCCGATGTTTACCCTGGTTACCAGTGAAGACATCGCTGGATCGGTGTCACACACGCCGATCCAGCAATGTCAGCAGGAGTCCAGCGACGAAATAAAGTTCTGGACTTTATTCAGCGACCAACGATCTCCCAGCAGGGGCCTGATCGTTGGTCGCTGTCACACAGAACGATTTCATTAACGATATCGTTGCTACGTCACAAATAGCAACGATATCGTTAACAATATCGTTATGTGTGAAGGTACCTTAATAGAAGTTGGGTACTATAGGCTTCTGATAGGTGAGAACTACTTGAGGCACTGGTGGCCTCAGGGGAGTTTAGACTTGGGATGAGCTGTCCTGTGGGGGGGGGGGGGGTTGTTGTGGGTATGTTGGGGATTCTTAAATTAAGAAAAGATGTATGTAACATATTGAAATGTGGATGAGAGAATGATGTTTTCTCTTTTTCTGTTTATCGTTAATAAAAATCTATTTAAATTAAAAAAAAAAAAAAAGAAAACCTGACTTGTGAATGAACCCTACCTACACACAATGCTCCCTTTGTGTTAGCATAAACTAGAATGTAAACTTTGCAATCTAATACTACAGCACCAGAGAAGAGAAATGGATGAGTAAAGACTGTTTTATTCCTCCCTGAAGCCTCTGTTTCATGATATGGCCAGTCTAACATGTTCAGACTGGTGAAAGGTCCTCTTTAAAGGAGGGTACTCTGATGCCATTATTTCAGATCAGCAGTCAAGCCATTGCTTTCGTTCGTAATACAGATGCCCAAAATGCCCAAACATTATGGACATCTGAATGAGGCCTACCTGCAATTTTGCTGCGGAGCTTAGATTTGTCACTTTCTCTGTATTCTATGTAAAACTGTCATTTCTGCTTATTTCAATCAGCGGTATTTAGAGCTGGCTGTAATATGAAGAGTCTCTAGGACTTCAGTAATCTAGAACTCATTATTTACCGTATTTTTTGGACCATAAGACACACCCCAAATTTTCAGAAGGAAAATGGGGGGGAAAAAATGAGTCAAATGGGGGTCCGTCTTACAGTCTGCATTCAGCTTACCGGGGGGGATCGGCAGCGCTGGTGGGGCATGGTTGCAGGAGGTGTTCGGTGGTCCGGTGATAAGACTCCCATCCCAGACTGGTGTGGCAGGTTCGGCGGTTCTGGGGCTGCATCTGCATTTTGTTGAAGCCCGGATGCCCCTGCTCATCCATTGCTGTGATGTGGTGGAATCCGGGAAATCCCATCCCAGGCTGGGTCAGCTGTGTTCTGTAGTGCAGGGGGGCTATGCCTGCATTTTGTGAAAACCCGGAGGGCCCCCTGCACATCCATTGCTGCGATGAAGTGGCGGTGGCCTCTGGGAAAATGGCCGCCGGGGGCAGCGCAAGCTCAGATTGAGATCTCTGCACTCTGCACCTACCCACAACACAGAGCACTGCCGAGCCTGCCGCATCAGCCTGGTAAGAGAATATGATCATCGCCCTGCAACGTCGGACCGGGACCGCCGCAGAGTTGCCCGACTCCTGCCTCCACCACACTACTTGTAAGTATATTTTGACTATACGACGGGGGAAAAAGGTGTGTCTTATAGTCCGAAAAATACGGTACCTGGTCATCACAATGATCCGCCATGTCAGTAGTATTTGGTAAGGTACCCATGGCGTGCAAGAACCATTGACTGTATTCTGATGTTACCATCGATCTGTCTGCTTGTATGTAGTTAGCAAACCTTTCATGCCCATCACTTTTATTTTTTTATGTATATTTCACTGATGTGCATTTTGAATTATTAAAGTTATAGACTTATGGAGGCAGTAGTTGTACAATCCAATCTACAGTCGGTATTTATGATGTATCACAAATGAAACCTAGAAATATGTCCTCAAGTGCAAATTTAATTAATTTCAAGCCCTGTACTCTAGTTCTTGCATGTTAGATAACATTACATTTGTAGTGTTTTGTTGTGAATTTGTTTGTCTTGGATTATACTTTTTTTTCCTTCGTTTTGTCGTCCAAGGGGTCACAAGCAGTCTCCAATAGTCGTCTATTCAGAAATCATTAATCAATTCTCCTTGACATGTTCTTCACTAATTGTGTTAACATGTTGCTTTGCGACTTTATGCTTTTACTACCACAGATTGTTTTACCGTTTTTAATGCTTTTTAATGTTTTTAGCAACTTTAACTGCAGCTGGCCACATATTCAATGGCAGTTGGAAGGGTTGTGTTATCGTCACAAAACCCTGACTTAAACCATAGGAAATGTTCTAAGTGTAAACAATTTTGTATTTTTCCACATCACAATCTCAAAAATTAGATATCAAATCTTGCAATTCTCACGCTGGCCACTGGGGCTTTTTAGACTTTAACATCCTGTTTCCGGAAATCTAAATGTACGTTAGCAGCAATGAACAGACTGACCCTATATTTTGGGTTTTTGAGAGGGTAGTAGGGTCAGCTTTAACATTGCGTGTTGTGGTTGGTGGAGCCTGTGTTATCTCTGTATAAAGAAAGAACCTATCCTTGTAATCTTGCCTTTGATAACAAGAAGCCTGCTTAAAGGCAAGCGATCGCCCTTTTAAAGGGAATATGTCACCTAATTTTGGCCCTATAAGCTACGGCCACCGCCATCAGGGGCTTATCTACAACATTCTGTAATGCTGTTAAGCCCCTGATGTAACCTGAAAGGTAAGAAAAACAAGTTAGATTATACTCACCCAGGGGTGGTCCGGCACCTCCCATCTTCATGTGATGACGTCCTCTGCTTCCTATCGTGGCTCCGGCGCAGGCGTACTTTATCTTCCCTGTTGAGGCAAAGTACTGCAGTGCGCAGGCACCGGGAAAGGTCAGAGAGTGCGCCTGCGCAGGAGCCGGACTTCAACGCCCATCGGACTGGACCGCAGCGGGACCGCCCCCGGGTGAGTATAATTTGACTTGTTTTTCTTATCTTTCAGGTTATATCGGGGGGGGGGGGGGGGTGGCAATTTTAATTGATCGGGCGATTCTGAGCGCGGCGTTGCCAAATGTGTAGATTTGATTTTTTTTTTTTTTTATTATTGATTTATTTTGATTTGGGGCGAAAGGGGGGTGATTTAAACTTTTATATTTTTTTTTTTTTCCACATTTTTTTTAACTTTTTTTTTTTTAACTTTTGCCATGCTTCAATAGCCTCCATGGGAGGCTAGAAGCAGGCACAGCACGATCGCCTCTGCTACATAGCAGCGATCTGCTGTTCGCTGCTATGTAGCAGAATTGCAGGTGTGCTGTGAGCGCCGACCACAGGGTGGCGCTCACAGCTACCGGCGATCAGTAACCATAGAGGTCTCAAGGACCTCTATGGTTACAATGGAGAAGCATCGCCGACCTCCGATCATGTGACGGGGGTCGGCGATGACGTCATTTCCGGGTGCCCGGCCGGATGCGGTAGTTAAATGCCGCTGTCTGCGTTTGACAGCGGCATTTAACTAGTTAAGAGATTCTGCTCACGCCTATTACGGGCACATGTCAGCTGTTCAAAACAGCTGACTTGTCCCGGCTTTGGTGCGGGCTCACCGCCGGAGCCCGCATCAAAGCGGGGCTACTGACCTCGGACGTACTATCCCGTCCGAGGTCAGAAAGGGGTTAAACCCTTCCTGAAAGTAATAATAAAAAAGCAGGAGGCTAAATAAAGTAGCCCCAGAGGCAATAATAATAATAATAATAATAATAATACATTATTATTAACAATATCAAATATCATGTGAAGAGGAAAATTAAACCCAGCCAACTTTTTTTTTTTTTTTTTTTTTTTTAACAAATGTAGCATAAAAACCTGATTTAAACAATAGTTCATTATACAGATTCCTTATATTGTAAGGCTATCATATGAGGTTTGTGTATGCTGCATCCTCCAATAAATTGTGACCACACTTACATAATTTGTAGGTGTGAGCTACTGGATAACAGCTAGCTATGTTTATTCTATGCTGAGAATATTTTTCGAGTGTTTTTTTTTTTTTTTTTTTTTTGGTGCGCTTTTCCAAAAGAGATCTGTAATCATCATAAGGTGTACTGATTTATAGATGTAATGCACACAAAGTTAAAGGCGCTTGTCAAAATGTTTCATTTTCCTTAACTCCTTAAGGACTGGATTATTTTACTTTTCTGTCTTTTTCTGAGAACTGTAAAGTTATTTTTAATCTGATTTTGAGCTCACTGTTTCATTTTTTTTCATGGCAAGATGGTATATTCTTACCAACTTGTGGTCCATACAACACTGTGTTGTTGTTTTTTTTTTTCTTCAATCTTTTTTTTTTTTTTTTAAAGGGAATTTGTCACCACATTTAACCTATTAGTATGGCCATACAGGCTATAAACTGCTGAAAACAATCCTATTATCACTTTATATAAGTGACCTCTTCCTGACTCCAGGGCAGATGTTGCCTGGAGATAACTCTGCCTCCAGAACTTATTTTACATGAAGGAGAGTTACCAGTGTGAGGCAAGTAAGCGACACCGAATAGGAGAAATGAAATTTGTCTCGCAAACACATTTTTTTTGCTTCTCTCTCATCTATGCTGTATTGCAGCAATATTGCAACCCTGTCAGCTTGTGAGATGGAAGCTGGAACTGAGAAGAACCTGCAGATGTCAGTTATCAGTAAAGCAGAGAGCGGCCATTACATATCACACTGGTAACCATTATACATCACATTGGTCACTCCCCCTTATATTTAAAATAATCTCTGGGGGCAGAGTTATCTCCAGGCACTATCCGCCCCGGAGCCTGGAAGAGGTCACTGATATAATATGTTAGAAGATGAGGTCTCAGCAACACAGCTGATATGAGAAACACAGGGAGGACTGTTCTCGGCAGTCTATAACCTCTGTATGCCCATATAGTTTAGATAGGTCAAATGTGGTGACAGATTTTCATTAAGGGACTTGAATCTTTGAATGATCACGTGTTATATAGAGCAATCCGATCATGTCACATGGGGCTGATGATGCAAGTTAAGAGTAGCGACTAGATGGTAATCAGCAATGATTAGTGCTTAGTTCCAGCTGCTACTGTTAGAGACAGATAGCGCCTGTGTTACACACCTTTTGTCTATTACTTATGGAGTGGGTTCAGGTCCTCAGACCACCCTCTCACAAATGTGAAAATAGTGTGGACGTATGTTTATTTTGTGCAAAGAGGTTAACCACACATGTTCCTCACTACTAGCATTGATATAGACTTGTGGAGTGGTAGCTGTCGGCACTCTCCAGAGGTTACGTTAGCCTTTTATGCTGTAGTCAATAGCAATCACAGAATATAAGTAGTTTGACAGAGGGAAATCACACTTTTACTCCATTGGCTTCCCGCAGCATGGTCCCATGGAACTGATGTTTTCTCTCTCAGCCAGAGGCCAAATATTGACATCCAGGTCTGCCATAGTTCAAAGCTTAAAAGGTACAATCTTCTAGGCTTCTTGTCAGTTATAAGGCTGACAGGCTGGGTAATGCACTTCACTATTTGATTATATAGATAACACACTACACTCCTCAAAGGATCACATATTCAAGTCTTCTTGAAGGACTAATATTTATAAAACATCTGGTAACCCCACCGATCAGCTGTAATCGCTTCCATCAGTGGCCGGCTGAAAAAGGTGAACCGAAGACTGCAGCTCTGTATATTGTTTTGTGGCTGCTGCCAAGTACTGCAGATCAGCTTTTATTAAAATCAATAGAAGGTAATCTGCACTAGCTGGGAGCTAGCAACAAGCGGGCTACTGAACTGTCATGTTCCGCTCCGTTCTTCCTTTACATTTAAGCCGAGCTGGTAATGACCGATCAGTGGGGTTGGGGGGTGTTGAACCCCTACCAGCTGATATTGATAACCTTAAAGGGGTTGTCCGGCTTGCTGTAGGGATTTTCCGGCCCTGGGAGCATGACCGTAAGTATGTGATTTGCATACATGCAGTTGCGTGCTGGTCAACCCCTTTAAGGAGAAAAGCCATTGGTTATCTTGGTAGTGTAGATATGTTTAATACAGTAGAACAGTTTCTTGCTGGAATTGAGATCCAAGAAGTATCGTTTCTCCTTGTGGAGAGTGACGTAAGCATGTCGAGGTGGTGAGGAGACTTGAAGCCGCAATGCTCCTCTGGGAAATATGCAAATTGTCTCTTCAGAGAGGAAGAGGACTAGAACTTTAGTGCCACCTATTAGAAGTAGCAATCCTAACAGTCAATGTCGACCCTTTAACGAGCCTTGTCACATGACTTAGTATTATAGCCAAACCAGAATCTCAATTTGCAGATGCTGTGTTTCGGCTTTAAGTCTCCTCACCTCGACATGCTTATCATGTCACTCTCCGCAAGAAGAAATTATACTTCTTGGATCCCGGTCAAACGCCTCACTCAGCCAAACCAGATCTCCACTTTGCACTGACGATGGGCAGTACCCCGAAACAGTGTCTGCAAATTGAGATTTGGGTTTGGCTATTATCCTAAGTCATGTGACAAGGCTCGTTAAAGAGTCGACATTGACTGTTAGGATTCCTACTTCCAATAAGTGGTACTAGAGTTCTAGTCCTCTTCCTCTCCTAAGACACAATTTGCTGGAATTGAGGGGTAATTTTAATAATCAAACTAATGGAAACGAATGAGACCCATATTTCATCACTTGGCTTGGATCAACCATGTAAAATTTCACATAAGTTTTCGTCAATGAAGATATTAGTGAGCAAAATGGTGTTGGATTGTAAGACTTTTTTTTATATATAGAGCATATATTCTTCCTTAAACAGATAAAATTGTTTCTCTATCGCCTCTCATTGGGGGACACAGGAACCATGGGTGTATGCTGCTGCCACTAGGAGGCTGACACTATGCAAATAAAAAAAGTTAGCTCCTCCTCTGCAGTGTACACCCCACCGACAGGAAGCAGGATATTCAGTTTAGCTTAGTGTCAGTAGGAGGTGGACACGGGTCTTTCATTAGACCCTTATCTACCTCAGTGTGCGTCGTTTCTTTTCAGGTTCCGGAGGGATACAGGGTGAACAGTCACACCTGCAGTCCCACAATACGGACTATGAGTACGGCGTGTACTGCCACCCCGTATCCTCATAGATCCCTCAGCAGGACCAAGATCCTAGCACACAAGCGTGCTCAGAAGTCCGGTCCTGGCTCCGTCTCCCACCCACTCGCCCACCAGAGCCTGTCGGTTGGAGGAGACGAGGACGTCCATCAGCTCGGACGTCTCATTCCTCTTCAGGTTAGTATCGGCGTGGGAAGTTGAGGTGATCCCAAAATCTTTCAAGGGGGGCCTTGCTAGGGGCTCCCAGATTACCTGGTCGTCGCTTGCACCCAGATCGCGCAGCACGGCCCGGGATTACTGTTCCCATGCGGCATCTGCAGCCCCTCTGCCTTCTATTCTGGCGCGGGGCCTTTACAGGCTGCCGCGCTGCTTCCTTCGCCGCACCACTCTCCAGTGAGACAGCCCTGACAGGCTGTTGTGCCTCCTGCGGCGCGCTGCTCCGGCGCCGCGGTTTTAATGGGGCCGCACTTCCTTCCCCAGCGCGACAGCCCTGACAGGCTGTCCTGCCATTCTTTCTGCGGCACGCTGCTCCGGTGCCGCGGTTTTAAGGGGGCCGCACTTCCTTTTCCAGCGTGACAGCCTTGGCAGGCTGCCGCGCCATTTTTCTATCTGTGGCGCACTGCTCCGGCGCCGCAGCTCTCTCCTCCGGCGGTCGCTGGCCTGTAATTTAGGCCCCGGCTTCTGCCCGGGCCTACTTCCGGTGCCGCGCTCCGTCCACTTCCGCTTTCATCGGGCGGGCTTTCTCCCGCCCGACAATCTCCTTACTCCCTGCCCACCGGCGCCATCTTGGTGCTCCGGGGCCCATGACTTCTACGCCGCTGCTTGGCGCCACGTCGCAGCAGGGCACACGTTCCAGTCCCCCCTTTCAGCGGTCACCATCTGTGGTTCATCCAGACTGCAGCCAGGTCCTTTTTCCCCCAGCACACGCTTTCTCCAGCGGAGTCCCCTGCATCCTCCTTAGGTTGCCGTCTCATCGCTGGTGCCCTGGACCTGTGCCATGATGCCGGTCGCAGCTACAGCCGGGAGCAGTCTACAGGACTAAACTGTGAGTAGCCCTGCTATGCAGTCTATTACTCCCCTCTCCTGTTCCCCTAACCTTTGGGAATCATTTAGTGGGTCAGCTCCCAGGCCTAATCCGATAAGGAGAGCGTTCCCGTCCTCCTGCTTCCTCTAGTCAGCTGCAGCAACTCTCTGATCCAGGAGTCCCTACCCCGGGTGAGACCGAGACCCCTATCCCTGGGTGGGTTTTCCTTCTGTCTCAGTCTGGGGCGAACCCCACCAGGATGTCACGTCCTTGGTGTCCGTGCCTGACCGCAATTGCTAGTGGGTCACAGGATTCACCATCCAGCCTTGTTCAACTCAGGCCACAAGAGATACAGAGAAAGGAGGGATACAGGGTGAACAGTCACACCTGTAATCCCACATTATGGACTATGAGTACGGCATGTACTGCCACCCAGTATCCTCATAGGTCCGGCAGCAGGACCATGATCCTAGCACACAAGCGTGCTTAGAGGTTCGGTCCCAGCTCCATTCCCCACCCACTCGCCCTCCAGAGCCTGTCGGTTGGAGGAGCCCAGGACGTCCACCATCAGCCCCATGGACGTCTGACTCCTTTCTTTCCCACTCCATCTTGCCCTCCGGCCTGGACCGGTGAGATCCCTCTTCCTGATCCTCCTCTCTCTCTCGAGAGAGAGACATGCTTCCTCGGTCTTGTTTGCAGAAGAAGCTTCAGACTTGGATAACCTTGTCCCTAAGCATCATGGATACCTCTACGGAACCCGCAGAATAGGCGGTTTTCGTTTAGACGGTCAAACCACCTTCCAAGGCCTTCACCCCACACACTGAATTTGTGGTGGTACTTGCCAGGGGAAAATGCGAGCCATACCAGATGCTTTCAGACAGGGAAGCCTCTCGCCATCCTGTATTCCTTCTCTCCTGAGCTCATCGCTAACTGGACTGATTCCTCGGCAGGAAGCGGGCAATTCTGGACTCGTCAGTTCCCAGACTGTCTACCAACTTGGCATGGGTTCCAATGATACAATTATAGAACCGCTGGATAAATCCGCCTTTGAAACGGCTGCTTTCACTTTGTGCCTCGGCCATTGCCTCTACCTGGGTCTCAAGGACCATAGATAGATGGACCAAACAGTCTTGTAAGAGTACCCCGGCTGGAGCTCCTCCGGGGGAGCTAGCCGACCTGACGGACCAGATTTCCTATGCAGGGAAATATTTGGCATCTGCCTCCCTAGAGGCGCGGCTTGTGCAGCTCACGCATCCAGCAATATGGTGGCGACTGAATATTCCTCTCTATACACAGCAGGCGGACTTGTCTTTACTGGGGCCTGTCTCTTTGGCTACATGCTGGAATAAATTATTAATGATGCCACGGGAGGCACGAGTTCCGTTTGTCCTTTCGCTGTTTTGCGGCGTCTGAAGATTCCTCTAGCTAACACAGACTGCGATCTCGTCTGGCTAGAAAGGAAAGGAGAGGAAAAAAAAAAAGGCTTCCTTTTAAGCCTATCCCTTCCCGGCGTTCCTGCAACTCCCATGGTTGGTCCACCAGGGCTAGACCTGGCAGATCTTTCTCGGCATAACCAGTGCTAACGGCCCAGCGTTTCTTCCAGTTTGGGCGGGAATCTCCTGCCTTTTTCAGGGATGTTTGGCTGGCTTCGGTGGAGGACGCTTAGATCAGGGAGGTGATATCCTCTGGATACAAGATGGGGTTCGCTTCGCAGCCCTGAATCGCTTCTATGAATCCCACCCTCTAAAAATCCTCCTCTGATCTCAGGTTTCTTTGCGTCCATTACCTTCCTTCTTGTTCGGAGGTTATTGTTTCCGTCCCACAGCAGGTACGCTTCACAGGTTTCTATTCAAACCTGCTTGCAGTGCCGAAGAAGAGCGGCGCAGTTCGACCCATTCTGTCTCTGAAGTTAGTGAACAGAAGGTTCCGCATGCGGCATTTCCGGATGACGTTCCTCTGTTCAGTCCTGGCTTCCATGGATCCACAGGAATTCCAGTGCTCCATGGATATCCAAGATGCCTTGCTCCATGCCCTGATTTTCCTTGAGGATCAGGGGCCTAGTGCTCATTCCATACCTTGAAGTCATCCTCATCAAGCCTCTGCCCCTCTCTCAGGCCCAGGAGAGTCTGACCATCGTCCTCAACTCCCTGTCCCGTTTCTGGTGGCTGGACAGCAGAACAAAGTCTCTTCTTGTTCCGAGTCAGCGTCTTATCCTCTTAGGCATGTTCGGCACCACCGGGGGTTTTTCTTCTCGAGAAGCAGGCAATTCTCCATACGGAGTTCGCTCTCTGCAGGGCCCTCGGCTGCCTCCCTTCCGTTCAGCTACGACGGTCCTGTGAGGCATGGTGACAGCTCCGTAAGCGTTCTCTTTTGCGCTGTTCCACTTGAGACCACTTCAGCAGGCCATCCTTCCTCAGTGGGACACGTCTGTGCTGTCCATGGATTCTCCAATCCGACTTTCCATCCGATTCTAATAGCTTCTCAACTGGTGGCTGTCGTCCCCTCTCTTTCCCCATGCCGGTCCTCCCCAAGGCATGTGGTGACGACGGTCACCAGCCTTCCCGGCTGGGGTGCGTTTCTCGCCATCCGTCATTGAACGGCGTTGGTCGGAGCAAGAGTCCTCTCCGCCGATCGACACCCTTGAGATAGGGGTTTTCCTCTATCCCTGAGTCTCTGGGAAAGGCTTCTCAGAGGTCGGCCAGTCAGAATCCAGACGTCCAATTCTTCGGCTGTGGCGTACGTCAATCGCCAGGGAGGGAATCAGTCTCTTGGCAATGGCGGAGGTATCCAAGATCCTCCTCTGGGCAGAGGTGACGGTTTCGGCACTTTTCGCAGTGCATATCCCCGGCGTGGACAGCTAGGCCGCAGTGTTTTCTCGGCCGCGAGGGTCTTACGGCAGGACAGGACCTGCTTCAGGTGGTCTTCCTTCAAATCTGCCTTGATGAGGAACTCCGGACACGGATCTCCTGGCGGCCCAACTGCTTAGGAAGGTTCCACCGTTTGTTTCCAAGTCCGCGATCCTCTTGTTGTGGATACCGATACTTTGACCATTCCTGGGTCGCAATTTGTACTTCCAGGCTGTTGAAGATCAATGCGGAGGGGGTGCCGGTCATTTTGACTGCGCCAGATTGGCCCAGAAGGTTCTGGTTCGCTGAGATCGTCCATCTACTTGCGGACTCCCACTGGAGGCCTCCAGTCAGTTCAGATCTTCTGTACCGGGGACCCATCTGCCGCAGAGTTCTTGGTGGCTCAAGTTAACAGTTTTGCTGTTGAAACCTTCCTTTTTGGCCGTTTTCTCTAGGCGGGACTTGATGCTGGCCTTGCCTTAATTCTCTGAAGGGTCAGATAGCAGCCCTTTCCATCCTTTTTCTGAAGTCCCTTTCAGAGGTCCTTAGCTACTGGCTATCACGGTACGAAGATTTATTTCCGGCCCGTTCTCAGATCAGAACTTTTCTTCAAGTGGCGCATGCGGCTCCCCCCTACCACACTCCCGTGGATCCCTGGGACCTCAATCTTGTTCTGGAGGCTCAGTGGATTTTTCCCCTTGAGCCTCCCCATGAGCCTCACTGTTTTGTTCTGTCCTGCAAAGTGGCATTTCTGGTGGCCATCTCCATGCGTCTCGGAGTTGGTGGCTTTCTCCTGTCGCCCCATTTCTTGTTTTTTTTTACCAGGATAGGGTAGTTTTACGGCCTTCGTCTCCTTTTCTTCCCAGGGTGGTGTCCTCCTTTTACTTGAATAAGATCGTCCTTCCCACCTTTGTCCTGCTCCGTTCGATTCTCTGGGGCGTTCGCTGAACAGGCTAGTCCTGGTCAGGGCGGTGAGAATCTATTTGTCTAGGACCGCCTTCTTTAGGAAGACGGACTGTCTTTTTATCTTTCCAGACGGTACGCCAAGAGGCCTGCCGGCCTCCAAGGTTACAACTGTTCTCTGGATCAGACCTGCCATTCTGGAGGCTCTCCGGGTCAAGAACAGAGTGACCCCTCCTGGTATTAAGACTCACTCTGCCCCGGGCAGTGGGCGCCTCCTGGGTGGTACACCATGGGGCATCCGCCCTACAACTTTGCTAGGTGGCACCCTGGTGTTCCGTTCACTCTTTTGCCAAGGGTTATAAGCTCCATACCTGCGCTTCGGCAGTTGCCCGCCTAGGCAAGGAGTTTTTCTGCTGTTCCCACCCCAGGGACTGCTTTGGGACGTCCCATGGTTCCTGTGTCCCCCAATGAGAGGCGATAGAGAAAACAGGATTTTTGGTTGCTTACCGTAAAATCTGTTTCTCAGAGCCTTCATTGGGGGACACAGCACCCTCCCAAGTTGAACAGCTTTATTTATTGTTACACTGTTAACATTTGTGTTCTTTGAACGCTCTTTGAGTGTTTGAAACTGTTAAGCTGTAAAGCACTGCTTAGGTTTGTTGGCGCTGTATAAATGAAGATTATTATTATAATATTATTCTTTCTCGTTTACACGTTGCTTCTCCTACTGCTTTCTCACTAACTGAATATCCTGCTTCCTGTCGGTGGGGTGTACTCTGCAGAGGAGGAGCTAACTTTTTTATTTGCATTGTGTCAGCCTCCTAGTGGCAGCAGCATACACCCATGGTTCCTGTGTCCCCCCAATGAAGGCTCTGAGAAACAGATTTTACGGTAAGCAACCAAAAATCCTGTTGTTCAAAACTTATCTAGATGTAAATGATAAAGGGGATCTGTTTGCACTAGAGATCCTTTTTAGAAGACAATATTTTTACAAAGCGCGTACGACTTATGAACTGTGGCCCCATATCAAGCACATTAGAATATTTGGCCACCGTTACTTTGTGTGCTGTACACATTGAGGCATTGTCCATCGTTAGAAGCAGCATTGTGATCTTTGGCGCTTGCTCAACGTTGCCTTATAACCCCAGCCTTATTGCGGTAATAAGGTAAGGAGCTGCCATAGGCTTCAGAGCCACAGACTGGATATTGCTGCCTTACATCTGGCTTCCCCATTTACAAGGTGAGCCTGTCCTATGATGCTCTCTGGCTCGCGAGACTACATGTTACACTTTGTCACGGCATGTCTTGCCAGATCGTTGTTAGTCTTGCATCTTTCTAATTTGTTTCTCTGCTGGCAAAGAGCAAGTAAGGGTGATCTGATTTGTACATACTTTAACTTGGTAGCCACTTTCCTTTATCTTTTTTAATGGCAAAAAGTCACTGTTGGATATACCTATATCCTAATACATGGTAAATAACCTCATGAAATGGACAATTGGTCTTGACATATGTACAAGTAACAGCCTTTCTATATTCTATGTACTCCTGTTGACCCTGTGTATATATTTTTACTAGAAAAATATATACGTTTGATTTTGCCTGCAGAAAGGGACGCTGCAATTCTTTGTTTAGTATTCCGCTTCTTTTCATCTTCTCTATGTAATAAACCAGATGGAAGCTGAGCGCCATTGACAGGAGCACTCTAGATGGGAATTAGGAATATTTTGTATTGTATCCATCATGTGCAATGTTAAGTCCTCTCTATATATGAATGACTATCGTTGTCTAATTCACCTAGATGGCTAATTTTGATTGTGGCCTCTTTTCTAGGGTCAGACTATGCAATAAATGATGTTCTCCTGTCACATGGACTCTGCTTTCGTTCGCTTTTTTATGGTCTTCCATTCCATGCTGTTTGTTTATTTATTTTGGCCTGGTTTGGCCACCTTCTATTTTGTGCTAATAACTAGATCTTGGCGCATAGGACTTTTGGAATACTGATTTTCTATTTTCAGCACAAGCAGAGATGTCCTGTGCTGGAGGACCAGCTGGTTGATCTGGTTGTCTATGCCATGGAGCGATCTGAGACGGAGGATAAATTTGACGATGGTGGAACAAGTCAATTGTTGTGGCAACATCTTTCCAGCCAGCTGATTTTCTTTGTGCTCTTTCAGTTTGCAAGTTTTCCACATATGGTCTTATCTCTCCACCAAAAGGTATTGAACGGTACCCAACAATTGTATTTTTTACATATTTCAGGTTAAGGTCTTTGAAGGTTCACTGTTGGCTCATATGTACAGTATAATCGTGGGAACCTCTGCTGTGATAAGTGTCGAACATTTTCATCACAGGCATCTGATATGATTATCCCTGGTCTTGCTCCTGAGAAAAATGGTCAGATGACTGTCATTGTTTTACAGAAAGTTGGAGTCTACCATAAGGAATCTGTATCTAGCTTCCATAAAATAAGAAAACTTCTTTTAATGATGTAAAGGGGTTTTATGATTCTGGAAAACCCATGTTCCCCAGTACAATTTATTTTAAAAGGGAAAAAAAAAACTGTCCCTCTATGTACCCTCCCCAGGTTCATCACTGACATCCCTTACTACTACCCATGTCTGTTGTGGTCAGCATAGCTGACGCCACGTCATCCACACTGTAGCCAATTAATAAGCTGAATGGCTCAGGTAAATGACTGTCGGTATGTCTCATTACTGCAGTCATTAAGAACACCTAATTATACCATTCTGTGTTTTCCATCTCTGTAAAATAAGTTGAGAAGCCATTGTTTGGCTGCTTAATAATGACCGAAGGAACCTCTGATCCGAGTAGTTAAAATTTTTTGTTTAAATTCACAAAGTCAAAATTGACACTAGCATGATTTTACGTTGACCTCTTTGATTGAACTACCATGTTTTCCAGTCTCATGGTTGGAGACTTTAACATTCCTAAGATTACAGCCATTGGAACCTCGAACCTATCTGAACTTGTACGCCTGCTGTTGTATGTAGGCCTTCAGAGTCATGTGTAGCACTTATTCTTATAAAATGTTTTATGGCTTTTTGGAATAAGGCTCTTTAAAGAAGCCCAAAGATATGGGCCATTTTATTTTGTGTTTAACAGTCAAAAGGTCATTGAGGAGTTAATTGCATTGTCTGGCCAAAACCGTTAATTACTTATGACTTATGACTTAGTACTTATTCACAGTATACAGTACAGACCAAAAGTTTGGACACACCTTCTCATTTAAAGATTTTTCTGTATTTTCATGACTATGAAAATTGTACATTCACACTGAAGGCATCAAAACTATGAATTAACACATGTGGAATTATATACTTAACAAAAAAAAAGTGTGAAACAACTGAAAAAGCCCTGCAAGATGCTGTGATAGTTATGCTGGTTCAGTATGCCTTCAATTTTGAATAAATCCCCAACAGTGTCACCAGCAAAGCACCCCCACACCATCACACCTCCTCCATGCTTCACGGTGGGAACCAGGCATGTAGAGTCCATTCGTTCACCTTTTCTGCGTCACACAAAGACACGGTGGTTGGAACCAAAGATCTCAAATTTGGACTCCTTAGACCAGTGGAAATCTGTGCTTTGGTCTGATGTTCATTCCTTGTGTTCTTTAGCCCAAACAAGTCTCTTCTGCTTGTTGCCCGTCCTTAGCAGATTTTTCCTAGCAGCTTTTTTACCATGAAGGCCTGCTGCACAAAGTCTCCTCTTAACAGTTGTTGTAGAGATGTGTCTGCTGCAAGAACTATGTGTGGCATTAACCTGGTCTCTAATCTGAGCTGCTGTTAACCTGCGATTTCTGAAACTAATGATTGAGATAAACTTATCCTCAGAAGCAGAGGTGACTCTTGGTCTTCTTTTCCTGGAGCGGTCTTCATGTGAGCCAGTTTTTGTAGCGCTTGATGGTTTTTGCAACTGCACTTGGGGACACTTTCAAAGTTTGCCCAATTTTTCAGACTGACTGACATTCATTTCTTAAAGTAATGATGGTCACTCATTTTTCTTTACTTAGCTGCTTTTTTCTTGCCATAATACAAATTCTAACAGACTATTCAGTAGGACTATCAGCTGTGTATCCACCAGACTTCTGCACAACACAACTGATGGTCCCAACACCATTTATAAGGCAAGAAATTGCCTTATTAAACCTGACAGGGCACACCTGTGAAGTGAAAATCATTCCCGGTGACTACCTCTTGAAGCTCATCAAGAGAATGCCAAGAGTGTGCAAAGCAATCATCAAAGCAAAAGGTGGCTGCTTTGAAGAACCTAGAATATGACATAATTTCAGTTGTTTCACACTTTCTTGTTACTGGTAAGTATATAATTCCACATGTGTTAATTCATAGTTTTGATGCCTTCAGTGTGAATGTACAATTTTCATAGTCATGAAAATACAGAAATTTCTTTAAATGAGATAGTGTGTCCAAACTTTTGGTCTGTACTGTAGGTGATAACTTGTTGATCAGTGGGAGTCCGACCATTATGGTCTGCACTGATCAAAAGAATGAATGGAGCTGCAGTTGGGCCACTCTATTTTGTAACTGGGATAAACAAAAATCCTTGATCTGTACCAGTGTTCGGACACCCACCGGTCAGCTAGTGGTCACCTATCCTGTGGATAAGTGTTATCTTGTTTTCACCTGACAGCACTTTTAAGGCAATATTCATCACATATGTTCAGATGCTGATCAGTAACACGTGGCACATTTATTACAGCTTGCGGGTCGAGGTCTCATAAAAGGAAGGGATCACCTCATGTGGGTGCTTCTTCAGTTTATCTCCGGAAGCATACAGAAAAATGCTCTAGCTGACTTTTTACCAGTTATGAAGCTCTTTGACCTCTTGTATCCAGAAAAGGAGGTGAGTACTTAAGCAACAGGTAGGTTTTGGTGTTTGTATCTTGCCCTTTGACTTCTAGGGTTGAATAGACTCTTAAGTGTTACTAAAAAATATGCCTTTTGTTGGTTTCATCAAAGCTTTTTAATTAAAAAATAAAAATAAAATACATTTTAAAACACTATTCTAAAGCTATGTCCACACTAAACGTTTTTGCAGTGTTTTTTGGCTGCTTTTTTATGCTAATTTTCTCTGTCGCCCATGACGGCACCACGGAGAGAGAGGGGATCCGCCCACCAAGGACAGGAAACCTACGGATAAAAAGGCGGTACCACTCTCCTGCATCAGTTGGTTTCCTGTCCTTGATGGGAGACCTACGGACTCACCAGATCGACGTTGGAATTCCGGGGCCAACCAGTCCGACTCAGGCAGCTGGGGTCCCTCTGCCTCGGCTGGGGTGGTGACCCGAAGCGCCACCGCTGGGGGCTAGTGGGCCTCTAGGGTGTGCGGGGTAGGTGACAAGGAGTTCGCGGTCACCTCCCCAGGTAAGATGCAGCAGCGGCAACATCCAGGGGGGGTTCCTCTGTGGTTGCGGAAGGTGCGGCGCGGCCCTCCCCAAGAAGCGTCAGTCTGCACACTGCACCGCCATCCGGCGTGCAGAGCCGCGCGTTAGGGACTGCATAGGACCGGGGGCTCCGGTCAGAAGCGCCATATCTGCACTCCCGGGCGCCATCTTGAAAGCACGGCGCATGCCCGGGATTGCGCTGGTCTCGCGAGCTTCCGCGCAGGCGCCAGCGGTGTGTGCCGCTCGGGCGCCTAGAATGATATGCGCAGGCGCCGTAGAAGCTCGTCTGCGCAGGCGCCGGCGTTCGGCTCTCCTCGCTGACGGCTGGGAGCTACTGCGCAGGCGCGGGAAGAAAAAAAAAAGAGCGGTGGGAAAGCTTTAAATGGGAGAAGCTACAACCTCCCAGTGGCTCTGCAATATTATCGGCAGGAGCCTCAAGAGCTACTAGTCGCCGCAGCACGCGTTAAGGCAGCGACCGCAGACCAGCAGCAGTATGAGCGACCCGGCATCACCCTTGCCAGAATCACCTCCACCTATAGCATCGCCGCAGCAGCAGCAAAAAAGGCGACAGCAGAAAGGACACCAGCAAAGAACGCCAAAGGTCCCAACACAGTAAGGAGTCCAGTACGGCGTCGGGGAAAAAACCAGAGGCAGAGAAACCCCAACTGGTATTTATGGGTCCTGGAGGTGGTAAGTGATCTTCGTGAAAGTCAGAGACAGTAAGTTTATTATTTGTCTCTTTTAGGGGAGGAAAAGCTTAGGTAAATCCAAGCATAAAATCTGTGCCATCTGTAGAGAAGATCTTCCACCCACCTGGGAGAAGAGACTATGTAATACTTGCATACAGCAGACCGTATCCGAGAGTCTTCCCGGGTTTGCAGCCGATCTAAAAACCCTGATTAAGGAGCAAGTGGAGGACACCTTTAGATCCCTAAAAAGTGGGGAAAAAACGGAGAAAGACCAGACACAGGTCCCCGTCTCCGGTCTCAAAATCTGACAGTGATAGTGCGAGTTCAGTATCCTCTAACTCCTCCTCATCTTCATCATCCACTTCTTCCTCGGGGGGACACAATTGTTTCCCGCTAGAGGACACCGATGGCCTCATAAAAGCAGTGAGAAGTACTATGGGGTTAGTAGACTCCCACCCTAAAAAATCGGTGCAAGACATCATGTTTGGGGGTCTAGAACAAAAAAAGAGAAGGGCTTTTCCGCTTAATGACGCAATAGCGGCTTTAATTAAAAAAGAATGGAAAAAACCCATGAAAAAGGCCCTTCTAACTCCAAAAAGGAAATACCCCTTCGAGGATGAATCCTGCTCCTTTTGGGAGAAAGCCCCCAAGTTAGATGTAGCAATAGCTAACGCTTCAAAAAAAATTTGCTCTCCCGTTCGAGGATATGGGGGTCCTAAAAGACCCTATGGACAAGAAGGCGGACGCCTTCCTCAAAGGCTCTTGGGAGGCAGCGGGAGGAGGCCTAAAACCAGCAGTAGCAGCTGCATGTACATCCCGCTCCCTAATGATTTGGTTGAATCAACTAGAGGGTCAATTGAAAGGGAAAACTTCCCGGGACTCGATACTGAACACCTTACCAGTAATGAGGGGGGCTGCGGCTTTTCTGGCTGATGCCTCGGCCGACTCCATCAGATTAGCCGCCAGGTCAGCAGTGTTTGCTAATGCGGCCAGGCGCGCCCTCTGGCTTAAGAACTGGCCAGGCGACTTGCAAACAAAAACAAAATTGTGTACCATCCCCTGCGAAGGAGAATTTTTGTTCGGTTCTACCTTAGACGACATCCTAGAAAAAGCAGGGGACATCAAGAAGTCCTTTCCCTCTCTGGGTCTCACCTCTTATAGGAAGCCCTTTCGGAACAAGAGGTTTTTCCGTAAGAACCCGGGGAGAGGCAAGGGAAAATGGGAGGATAAGAGGAACAAAAATAAGGGATTCATCTTCAACAAAAATCCCAACGATGGCAAGAAACCTTCACAATGAAGGTTCGCCCCAGGTGGGAGGGAGACTATCTCTCTTTCTCCCAGCCTGGGAAAGGATTACCTCCAGTCAATGGATACTGAACATCATAGAATCAGGACTGAGGTTAACATTCAAAAGATACCCTCGTCCCTCTTTTACGATAACATCTACAAGATCTTCGGCAGAAGAACAGTTGGCACTAGAAAATGAAGTCATCGGGTTAGTAAAGAAGGGAGTACTCCTGGAGGTTCCCCCACAAGAAAGAGGGCAAGGGTACTATTCCCCTCTATTCCTGAGGAAGAAACCAGATGGTTCCTTCAGGACCATTATAAACCTGAAAAACCTAAACGATTATCTAGAGGTTCAAGCATTCAAGATGGAAACGATAGTCATCTATCAAAATGCTGTTTCCCCAATGCTTCATGGCGGTCCTAGACCTGAAGGACGCATATTATCACGTCCCAATACACAAGGATCACCAGAGATTCCTCAGGATGGCAGTTCACATCAAGGGAGTCCTAAGTCACTTCCAGTTCTCAGCTCTACCATTTGGTCTAGCCATAGCCCCGAGGGTTTTCACAAAACTGATCGCGGAGGTAATGGCTCACCTCAGGGAAGAAAATACCTTGATCGTACCATATCTGGACGATTTCTTGGTGATAGGCTCCTCCCCGCAACATAGCGAGAATCAACTGGCAATAGTGATACACTCCTTAAAGGAATTGGGTTGGCTAATAAACATTGAAAAATCCAGACTAATGCCTTCTCAGGTCCAGGAGTACCTAGGTCTCACCCTAGATTCCAGAAAAATGGAACGTCTGCTCCCGGAGAACAAAATACAGAAACTAAAAAGTTTAGTATCGAGAATTCAATCTCTCCCCTCCATAACACTCCGTCAGGGTATGTCCCTCTTAGGCTCCATGACCTCTTGCATCCCCGCGGTCCAGTGGGCCCAAATACATTCAAGAGATCTCCAATGGCAGATATTGTCAGAGCAAATCCATCTAGGGGGGCATTTAGATGGGCGGTTAACTCTATCTCCTCGCTCCAGTCACTCTCTGACATGGTGGACATCGCAGGAAAATCTTTCCCAGGGAGTCCCATGGGTAATTCAGATCTCGAAAGTCCTGACTACGGACGCAAGCCCCTCAGGGTGGGGGGCTCATCTGGGCGATCTGGTAGCCCAGGGCATCTGGTCTCTGTCACTAGCAAACAAATCCTCCAATATGAAGGAACTTCTTGCGGTCAAATTTGCCCTTCAGGAATTCTTGGGGGTCCTTCACTCTCACCATGTAAGAGTGATGTCGGACAACCGGGTGGTGGTATCATACCTAAATCACCAAGGGGGCACCCGTTCCAAAAATCTAATGGAAGTGACCAAGTCAATCCTACAAATAGCCGAGAGCAACCTCCTATCCCTAACAAGCCTGCACATAAAGGGAGTAGACAATTACAGAGCAGACTTTCTCAGTCGGTCCAGCCTAAAACAGGGGGAATGGGAACTAAATCAGGCGATATTTACCCAGATCACAGAAAAATGGGGTGTTCCCAAAATAGATCTCTTTGCGAGCCACCTAAACAAAAAAGTAGTCTCCTTTTGCTCCCTATCTCCCCTGGGGAACCCAGTAGTAGTGGACGCATTTCTGATGTCTTGGGGTCACCAACTGGTCTATGCCTTCCCTCCTCTTATCCTGATTCCGGCAGTGCTGAGGAAGATTCGGGAGGACGGGGCGCTGGTAATCTTAATTGCCCCGTTCTGGCCGAAGAGACCTTGGTTCTCCTGGATGAGGAAGATGTCAATATCCGACCCTTGGGTATTACCAGACCTCCAAGATCTATTGTCACAGGGCCCAGTCCATCATCCGCAAGTCAAGAACTTGCACTTGACAGCTTGGCTCTTGAAAGGAAACTATTAGAAAGCAGAGGGTTCTCTCCGGGGTTAATCTCAACTTTGTTACAAAGTAGGAAGCCGGTTACAACGAAACAGTACGGCAAGATATGGAAAAAGTTTCTGTCATCATCAGGTGCGAAATTAGGGAAAGAAATTCCCCTTAATTCCATATTAGAGTTCCTACAAAACGGGTTGGAGATGGGTTTAGCCACTAGTACCCTAAAAGTTCATGTGGCAGCATTGGGAGCCCTATTTAATTTTGATTTAGCTTCAAACAGGTGGGTCTCTAGATTCATCAGAGCAGCAGGAAGATCGAGGCCTCTTCCGGTAAAAGTTGTTCCTCAATGGGACTTAAACTTGGTCCTTAAAGCTCTAACTAGTCCACCATTTGAACCATTACACGAAACTTCAATAAAAAACCTATCTCTCAAAACCGCCCTGTTAGTCGCCCTCACTTCTGCCCGTAGGGTTAGCGACTTACAGGCCCTTTCAGCTAACCCCCTTTACACACAATTTCTAGAGGATAGGGTCATTTTAAAAATAGACCCAGCATATCTCCCGAAAGTGGCTTCGAAGTTTCACAGGTCTCAAGAGATATCTCTCCCCTCCTTCTGTCCCAACCCTAAAAATAAGGAGGAACAAACATTACATACACTAGATGTAAGAAGATGTCTCTTACATTACCTAGAAGTCACTAGAGAGAGTAGGGAGGATCCCTCTCTGTTTGTGTATTTCCAGGGTCCCCGGAAGGGGAAAAAAGCATCTAAAGCCACCATAGCAAGATGGATCACGGACGCCATCAGTCTTTCATACTCGGCAAGTGGAATGTCCGTTCCCGGGGAGGTTAAGGCTCACTCAACAAGGGCAGTGGCAGCTTCCTGGGCGGAGAAGGCCGGAGCTTCGATTGACCAGATATGTAGAGCTGCTACATGGTCCTCACCATCCACATTCTATAGGCACTATAGATTGGACCTAATCTCCTCCTCAGACCTTACCTTCGGTAAAAGGGTTCTGGAAGCGGTGGTCCCTCCCTGAATGTACTATCTATGCAAATCTCTCTGTGGTGCCGTCATGGGCGACAGAGAAAAATATAGTTCTTACCTATAACGGTATTTCTCTGAGCCCATGACGGCACCCGTACATTCCCTCCCTTCATTTGTGGGTGCACACATCAATATAGTGCCATAGTCTATTCATAGTTTTTAAAGTCACGTGGTATCTAGTTATGCTAAACAATTAAAATTAACAAATGTTTTTAGTAGTCTCCCATCGTTCTCTATGTAAAACAACTGATGCAGGAGAGTGGTACCGCCTTTTTATCCGTAGGTTTCCTGTCCTTGGTGGGCGGATCCCCTCTCTCTCCGTGGTGCCGTCATGGGCTCAGAGAAATACCGTTATCGGTAAGAACTATATTTTTCAGCTGCATTTGACAGTACCAGCTATGTGATTTCATAAATCTCATGCACACAGCTTGTATTTTTTGCCATCAGTATTTTGTGCTTTGCGTTTTTTTGGACATGGCATGTCACTACTTTTAGCGTTTTTCCACCGATTGAATGATAAAAATGCATGATAAAAAAATGCACCCAAACCACGCAAAACACAGCAAAACCTGCGTTTTTGCCGTAGCTTTTTTTCTGCCAAGCACTCAAGCGCTCAGGTTTTGCTGCAGGAAAAGAATTGCAGCATAAACGCCCAGTGTGAACTTGGCCTAATAATTTTAGGTTCGATTGCGAATGAACGAGCAGTATTGCACATTCTCTGTCCTCGTCGGACCCCCCCCCCCCCCCCCCCAAGGTCCAATAAGCTGAGTTGTGGGCTGCTCTTGTAGCTGCAGACCTTGTATAAAGGTGACCGTGGTCATCAATAATTTTCATGTTATTTTGAGTTCTGCATTATCACTATATTCTCATGTCCAGTTTAATGATTTAAACCTTTTCCGGTTTTGTTCGTTTTTTTTTTTTTTTTTTTTTTAATATTGGTATAATTGATTTTTATTTTGTTTTAGTGCATCCCTGTGCCAGATATCACCAAGCCTCAGTCCACACATTCCTTTGCAATGACTTGTATTTGGATCCATCTTAACAGGAAAGCACAAAATGACAACTCCAAGCTACAGATTCCCATTCCTCACTCTTTGAAGTTACATCATGAGTATGTAAAATAACCCTGCTAATGTGTATTCCTATAACTGCATATTGAATGTTATCTTTGGTTCTCCACATCTTGAATAATGACCTTTTCGTAGAAAAAAATTACAGAACTACCTTTTGCAGCTTTAGGTTTTCTCCTGAAGTTTTTTAACTGATGATTTCTTGAGATTTTCTATACTGCGACTACGCTCTTTTCAGTTCTTCACATTTGTATAATGCCCACTGTGGGGAAAGCCTTGGAAATTTATGGTGACCCTGGTTTCCCCACTGGTTCTAAAACCGCAGACCCCAGTCTCCAATGATATTTGGGAAGATTTAATTGAGGAGGCAATCATGAGTTTTGCTGCTCCATACCAGTTTATAGGAGACGCTGAAAAAGTTGCTTGCTCTCCATACCTTCCACAGAGTTGTAGGTATTGCACACTCTTGACCACGATTTCCAACAAATTCTATTCATTCTCTTTCTCTCTCCACTCTTGACCACGATTTCCAACAAATTCTATTCATTCTCTTTCTCTCTCTCTCTCTCTCTCTCTCTCTCTCTCTCTCTCTCTCTCTCTCTCTCTCTCTCTCTCTCTCTCTCTCTCTCTCTCTCTCTCTCTCTCTCTCTCTCTCTCTCTCTCTCTCTCTCTCTCTCTCTCTTTCTTTTTTTTTTTGTTTTTTTTTTTAACACGAAAGCCACATAACCTATGTTCTTTTATTTGTAGAATATTTAGTCTGATTTACTAAATTCATTATTGTTTCATATTGTATTTTAGAGTGCATACGGTACCTATTATTTTTTGCCTACTTTATTATGTTTCCTTAGACCCATGTGTTAGTCCTTGTGTAACAGCTTGGTGTTTTTGGTTTCTTTTTATGTTAGGTTCTTACAACAAAGTTTACGGAATAAGAGCTTACAAATGACTGACTATAAAATAGCCTTACTGTGCAATGCCTATTCCACCAACTCCGAGTGCTTCACGTTACCCATGGGAGTGCTTGTGGAAACCATTTACGGAAATGGAAACGTTAAGATACCACTCCCGGGAACAAATTGCACAGCATCTGGATCAACTACTCCACTACCAATGAACCTGTTAGATTCGCTTACTGTTCATGCAAAAATGAGGTAGGAATCTTACTGGAAAATGCACTTGAAGAGTGTCCTTGTCTTTTTCACAGTCTACATCAAACTGCAACTATTGTAAATTGCTTTGTCTCCTGTGCCACATTAATGGCATGGTGTTTTGTCATCTGATCAGACAGAAAAGTACAATGTGAATGCTGCTGTATTCCTAGTAATGGACTACTATGGTATGTTCACAAAGTACTTTCTTGCGAGAAAACGCTACGTACATTACGTCTATTTTTGAGTCTTTTTTTTTTATTTTTTTTTTTATATGCATTCATTTGGGTAAAACACTGATAGAATTGACGTTCAGCGGCATTGAAGAACTGCAGAGCACCTTAAACACAAGGAAAATAACGCAATGTAGGAGTGAGATTTTAGAAATATCATTTATTTTGCTGTAAAATGCTTTTATGTATTTTTTTTTACACATAAAAGCGCACGCTCCCCAAAAAATGCAGCAAAATCGCTACATCTCAACAAGCCCTACAATGTGAAAAGGATCAGAGGGCAACACTGTACACCTATAGCAAGAAAGGACAATGTATGCAAAACAATAGCGAAAGAGCATGCTATACAAAGCGGGATCACCAGAAGAGAGGTTTCAATAAATTCTTTATTAATGCAAGCTACAAAGACTAATTAAAAATAGGGTTGAGCGACTTTTAGTTTTTTAGGGTCGAGTCGGGTTTCGCAAAACCCGACTATCTCAACAGTCGAGTCGAGTGGAATCGGCCGATTATCGCGAAAAGTCGGGGATTGACCGAAACACGAAACCCAATGCAAGTCAATGGGGGAGCATAGTCGGTAGTGAGTGGAGGCCAGGAAAACATGTACAGTGCCCATTTTAATGGCAAAAACATACATTCTTGGTACTGAAGCTTGTCAATCTTAATTTACCTTATAATAATAGTAAGGCATTGGAAATTGGGGGTCATTTGGCTAAAGTTGTGGGGGGTAGGGCTGGTTCAAGAATTTAGTGGGCCCAGGAAATCTGGACCACGTCACGGCAGTGGAGCAGGGAGAGGTAAGTATTTCAACTTTGCAAGTGCTGTGATCCTGAGCAAGCGGGGGGGCCCACTCGTTGGCATTGGCACTGGCACAGGTCCCCTCAAAGTATGGCGGTGTGTTTGCACGGCGGGGGCGCCTCCCACCGGCAGCGACACTTTTGCGTACTATGAGGGGCCCTGTGCCAGTGACGTCGCCAATGAGTATTCCTCCCCCCACCTGATGAAGGAACCTGCACTTTCATCTGCACCTTCCTTTGTCCCCGTGTAAGATGGTATGGTATGCGGGAAGGGGAACCTGACTTTCAGCAGGGTCACAATCTTGCTGTGTAGCGTGCACGGGGAATGTTGCGTTATGGGTCAATGTACCAGCAGACTCCTATCACTGGCTGGGCAATGGGCAGGATGAGGAGGAAACAGATATAGGCCCAAAGAATAAAGTGGGCTAAATGCAGTTCAAAATTGGTAACAGGACTAACCAGGGGGCATTGCTTTGTTCAGTGGAGTACACCTGTAATGAGAGGCTGACATAGTGAGTAGGCCCAAATCAGTAAGTAGGCTAAATGCAGTTCAAAATTGGTAACAGAAGTAAACAGGCGGCACTGGTTTGTTCAGTGGAGCAGAACATCAAGGAGCGGCAGACACCGATAGTAGGCCCCAACCCAACTAGTAGGCCAAATGCAGTCTAACATTAACAACTACTTAACGAGAGCCTGAAAATGGAATTTCAGGACAGGAAACCAGGAGAACAGCAAGGAGCGGCAGACACTGTTAGTAGGCCCCAACCCAACTAGTAGGCCAAATGCAGTTGTTCCATTTAACAACTATTTAACAAGAGCCTGAAGATAGAAGCTCAGGAAAGGCAACCAGGAGAACACCTTGGAGCGGCAGACACTGTTAGTAGGCCCCAACCAAACTAGTAGCCCCACTGCAGTTTTAAATTTCCGATAGGCTGAAAACCTGATAATTGCAGGTCATTTTTTTTAAAGAGGACAGCTGTATTGAGTGGCGCAGCCAGACACTGCAAGTAGGCCTTACACCACAAAGTTGGCTCGACGCAGGTTTAAAAAAGGTTACATGGGTACACGGTCTTCATTGGTGTGCTCAGTGGAGGACAATTGGAAGGAGGGACCGCAGAAAGACTTAGTAGGCCTAAAATAACAAAATAGGCTCTATGCAGCTTCGATTATGTGGCAACCTGGAGAACACCTTGGAGCGGGAGACACCGTCTCTACAAGCCAGACCCAACTTGTAGGCCTAATGCAGTGTTATTTCAACAACTACTTAACGAGAGCATGAAGATTGAAGCTATGGAGAGGCAACCTGGAGAACACCTTGCAGCGGGAGACACCGGCTCTACAAGCCAGACCCAACTTGTAGGCCTAATGCAGTGTTGTTTCAACAACTACTTAACAAGAACTTCAAGATAGAAGCGAAGGAGAGGCAACAGAGAGAACACCTTGGAGCGGAAGACTCAGTATGTAGACCACAACGAAACTTGTGGCCCCAATGCAGTTTTATAATTCTGACAAGCTGAAAATCCGCCATTTTTTTTTTTTTTTTTTTTTAGAGGACAGCTGTATTAAGTGGCGCAGACACACTGCTAGTAGGCCTTAAACCACAAAGTAGGCTCAATGCAGGATGACAAAAAGTTACATGGGTACACGGTCTGCATTGGTGTGCTCAGCGGAGGACAAATGGAAGGAGGGACCGCAGACAGACTTAGTAGGCCTAAAATAAAAAAATTAGGCTCAAAGCAGTTAGAATTATCTTGCAGAGGTACACAGGCAGCATTGGCGTGGTCAGCGGAGGACGATTGGAAGGAGTGTCTGACACAGTTAGTACTCCCAAAAAATAAATAGATGTTAATGTCTCGCAAAACAACAAAACCAAAAAACAAAAAGGTGGCATACTTGGGTACAGGGGTGGGCTCCTCTGCTGAGTTTCAAACATAGTAATTTGGCGCAAAGTATTTACTGGTGTCAATATAGGACACTGACCGTGACTATTTTAACTAGCATCATACATGTCAACAAATTGGTATTGTCAGTGCCAGGCATTGAAGAATGTCAGCGCATAGACTAAACATTGGTGGAGCTGTGAGAGATAATTTTGCAAGTGGTAGAGCACTGTTTGAGCTGGGGGGGGACTCTCTTGTGGCCGGCGGTACAGGCCCAGGGCCCCTCATGTTACAACGGTGTGTCTGACGTTGGGTACGCACCACCACCGCCAGAGACACTTTATTGTACTATGAGGGACCCAGTGGCAGTGCCGTCGACCAAAAGCGGGCACACCCACCTCTTCAGACAAACAGCACTCTCACGGGTGCTTGCGGCAAGTGGCGCGACCACGGCCCCGTGGGGGGAGTTAGCCCATTTAGGGAGGTATAAACATGTATGCTGGACAAACAGCTGCTGCAAATTAAGAGATTGGAACAGTCAGTAAGACGAGTCCACAAGCAAGACCTTTTTATAGGAAAGCTAGGTGTCAGCCGGGAAAGGTGGGGCAAAATAATTCGAAATCCATGAGTGGTTCATTTTAATAAAGGTTAGATCAACATTTTGGGTAGCCAGACGAGTCCTTTTTTCGGTCAATATTGAACCAGCAGCACTGAATACTCTTTCTGATAGCACACTAGCTGCTGGGCAAGCAAGCTCCTGCAATGCATATTCTGCCAATTCAGGCCAGGTGTCTATTTTGGATGCCCAGTAATCAAATGGGAATGATGGTTGAGGGAGAACATCGATAAGGGATGAAAAATAGTTAGTAACCATACTGGACAAATGTTGTCTCCTGTCACTTTGAATTGATGCTGCAGTACCTGTCCTGTCTGCGGTCATTGCGAAATCACTCCACAACCTGGTCAGAAAACCCCTCTGTCCAACGCCACTTCTGATTTGTGCACCTGTAACACCTCTGCCCTGTTGCCCCTTGCAGCTCGTGTGAGAACCATCACCGGCGCTGTGTGCTGGGAATGCCTGAATCAAACAGTCAACAAGAGTTGCTTGTTTGGTTGCCAATATTTGTTCAAGGTTCTCATGTGGCATGATATTTTGCAATTTGCCTTTATAGCGAGGATCAAGGAGGCAGGCCAACCAGTAATCGTCATCGGTCATTATTTTAATAATGCGTGGGTCCCTTTTGAGGATACGTAAGGCATAATCCGCCATGTGGGCCAAAGTTCCAGTAGTCAAATCTGCGGTTGTGCTGGGTAGAGGGGCAGTTTCAGGCAAATCTACGTCACTTGTCTCCCTAAAAAACCCTGAACCCGGCCTTGCAACGCCACCAGTTGCTATTGGCCACGGAGAAGGTTCCTCATACAAAAAACTCTCATCCCCATCATCCCCCTCCTCCTCCTCCTCCTCCTCCTCTTCGCCCGCTACCTCGTCCTGTAGACTGCCCTGACCAGACAATGGCTGACTGTCATCAAGGCTTCCCTCTTCCTCGGCTGCAGACGCCTGCTCCTTTATGTGCGTCAAACTTTGCATCAGCAGACGCATTAGGGGGATGCTCATGCTTATTATGGCGTTGTCTGCACTAACCAGCCGTGTGCATTCCTCAAAACACTAAAGGACTTGACACAGGTCTTGTACCTCCGACCACTGCACACCTGACAACTCCATGTCTGCCATCCAACTGCCTGCCCGTGTATGTGTATCCTCCCACAAATACATAACAGCCCGCCTCTGTTCGCACAGCCTCTGAAGCATGTGCAGTGTGGAGTTCCACCTTGTTGCAACGTCTATGATTAGGCGATGCTGGGGAAGGTTCAAAGACCGCTGATGGTTCTGCAAACGGCCGGAGTGCACGGGCGAACGGCGGATATGCGAGCAAAGTCTGCGCACTTTGAGGAGCAGGTCGGGTAACCCCGGATAACTTTTCAGGAAGCACTGCACCACCAGGTTTAAGGTGTGAGCCAGGCAAGGAATGTGTTTCAGTTGGGAAAGGGCTATGGCAGCCATAAAATTCCTTCCGTTATCACTCACTACCTTGCCTGCCTCAAGATGTACAGTGCCCAGCCATGACTGAGTTTCTTTCTGCAAGAACTCGGACAGAACTTCCGCGGTGTCTGTTGTCGCCCAAATACTTCATTGCCAATACAGCCTGCTGACGCTTGCCACTAGCTGTCCCATAATGGGACACCTCGTGTGCAACAGTGGCAGCTGCGGATGCAGTGCTCGTGCGACTGTGGTCTGTGGACGAGCTCTCGCTTCTGCAGGAGGAGGAGGAGGAGGGGGGGCGAACGCCTACAGCCAACTGTTTCCTAGACCGTGGGCTAGGCAGAACTGTCCCAATATTGCTGTCCCCTGTGGACCCTGCATCCACCACATTAACCCAGTGTGCTGTGATGGACACGTAACGTCCCTGGCCATGCCTACTGGTCCATGCATCTGTTGTCAGGTGCACCATTGTACTCACAGATTGCCTGAGTGCATGGACGATGCGGTCTTTCACATGCTGGTGGAGGGCTGGGATGGCTTTTCTCAAAGTGTCGACTGGGTAGCTCGTAGCGTGGTACAGCGTAGTCCATCAGGGCTTTGAAAGCTTCACTTTCAACTAACCGGTAGGGCATCATCTCTAATGAGATTAGTCTAGCAATGTGGGCGTTCAAACACTGTGTATGCGGATGCGAGGATGAGTACTTCCTTTTCCTAACGAGAGTCTCATGTAGGGTGAGCTGGACTGGAGAGCTGCAGATCGTGGAACTAGCGGGGGTGCCGGTGGACATGGCAGACTGAGAGAGGGTTGGAGATGGTATTCTTGCTTGTGCCCTACATGCAGTGTTTCCTACTACGAAACTGGTGATTCCCTGACTGCTTTGGCCTGGCGACGAAATCTGCACATTTGCTGCAGGTGGTGCCGGAAATGGTGGGCTTACAGTGAGGGAAGGGATGTAGCGTTGCTGACTAGGCCTAGGGTGCTACAACCTTAAGGGACGTTTGGTAGTGAGTCCAGGCTTGCAAATGCATGGTGGTTAAATGTCTACGCATGCAACTTGTATTTAGACTTTTAAGATTCTGACCTCTGCTTAAGGTAGTTGAACATTTCTCCTTCGCCTCATTGGGGGACACAGACCGTGGGTGTATGCTGCTGCCAATAGGAGGCTGACACTAAGTGATACAAAAAAAGTTAGCTCCTCCCCTGCAGTATAAACCCTCCTGCTGGCTCTCAGCTAACCAGTTCTTGCTTAGTGTCTGTAGGAGGCACATGGGTCTGTTTCAGACCCCAACGTTTTTGTTTTATTGTTTACTTTTCTGTAAATTTTTATTTTTTAATTAACGGAGTGAAGGGGGCGACGGTTCCTTTCAAGGTTCCGATCTCCCCGAATCATCAACAGGCGAGCACGGCGTATACCTCCCCGTACCCTCTCCTGCGACGTGGGAAGCCATGCCTGAGCTCACCTCAGGGGCGACGGTTCCTTTCATGGTCTCGATCTCCCCACTCCAGCAGCAGGCGACCACATGGAGTGTCGCCTCCATGTATCCTCTCCTGGAGCCAGGCCTAATGCCGGACAACTGGCCCTGTCCACCCGGACTGAACTCCGTGGCTGTACAGAGGCCCCTCTCTATGGCGTCCGAGCAGCCCCCACTGTCCCACCACTGTGAAAGCGGATGGCACAAGGAGGCGGACGGGTCCTCTCCACCTCCCTAACAAACGGATGATGGATTGAGGCTTATCCCTGCACCGTCCACGCTGCACAGGACAGCGCTGAAACCCCCATCCACGGCGGCTCCATGCCGGGACGCACATCAATGGTGAGTGGATCCATCTTCAGTGGGATATTCACATGCTGACAGGCAGCCTACCTCTGAGGTAATGCTCTGGATGGCTGCAAAAATTTAGTCCCTGGCTTCGGCCGATTTGTAGGCCGCATCCAGGAAGTCTTGCCTGGAACGACCCACTGGTGACTTCTGCCGGCTACAGAAATTTAGGCCCCGGCTTAGGCCTATTCAACATTGTGTCTGTGGCTCCGCCCCCCAAATTGGCGCTTCTCGCTCTCTGCGAGATTTTTTGTCAACTCTGCAGCTCCCGGTGGCCATCTTGGTCCACCCGGCCAGCTCACACTGGGGTGACAGTATTTTTGCATTAAAGGGTCACATCGACTCTACATCAGTACCCGGGTAAGGAAGTACCTGGTCTTAAAGGCACATGACCAGTATTTCCTGGTCTTAAAAGCACATGACCAGTATTCCCTGGTCTTAAAGGGACACTGTCACCTGAATTTGGAGGGAACAATCTTTAGCCATGGAGGCGGGGTTTTTGGGTGTTTGATTCACCCTTTCCTTACCCGCTGGCTGCAATATTGGATTGAAGTTCATTCTCTGTCCTTCATAGTACACGCCTGCACAAGGTGCAATCTTGCCTTGTGCAGGCATGTACTACAGAGGACAGAGAATGAACTTCAATCCAATATTGCAGCCAGCGGGTAAGGAAAGGGTGAATCAAACACCCAAAAACCCCGCCTCCATGGCTAAAGATTGTTCCCTCCAAATTCAGGTGACAGTGTCCCTTTAAAGGCGCATGACCAGTATTTCCTGGTCTTAAAGGTGCATGTCCAGTATTCCCTGGTCTTAAAGGTGCATGACCAGTATTCTCTGGTCTTAAAGGTGCATGTCCAGTATTCTCTGGTCTTAAAGGTGCATGTCCAGTATTCCCTGGTCTTAAAGGCACATGACCAGTATTCGTGCATGACCAGTATTCCCTGGTCTTTAAGAACAGAGAATACTGGTCATGCGCCTTTAAGGTGCATGACCAGTATTTCCTGGTCTTAAAGGTGCATGACCAGTATTCTCTGGTTTTAAAGGTGCATGACCAGTATTCTCTGGTCTTAAAGGTGCATGACCAGTATTCTCTGGTCTTAAAGGTGCATGACCAGTATTCGCGCATGACCAGTATTCCCTGGTCTTTAAGAACAGAGAATACTGGTCATGCGCCTTTAAGGTGCATGACCAGTATTTCCTGGTCTTAAAGGCGCATGACCAGTATTCGTGCATGACCAGTATTCCCTGTTCTTAAAGATACTGGTCTTAAAGGCGCATGACCAGTATTCTCTGTTCTTAAAGATACTGGTCTTAAAGGTGCATGACCAGTATTTCCTGGTCTTAAAGGTGCATGTCCAGTATTCTCTGGTCTTAAAGGTGCATGTCCAGTATTCTCTGTTCTTAAAGGTGCATGACCAGTATTCGTGCATGACCAGTATTCCCTGGTCTTAAAGGCGCATGACCAGTATTTCCTGGTCTTAACCCCTTCCCGACCTTTGACGCCACGTAGGCGTCATGAAAGTCGGTGCCATTCCGACCCATGACGCCTATGCGGCGTCATGGAAAGATCGCGTCCCTGCAGATCGGGTGAAAGGGTTAACTCCCATTTCACCCGATCTGCAGGGACAGGGGGAGTGGTAGTTTAGCCCAGGGGGGGTGGCTTCACCCCCTCGTGGCTACGATCGCTCTGATTGGCTGTTGAAAGTGAAACTGCCAATCAGAGCGATTTGTAATATTTCACCCATTATAACTGGTGAAATATTACAATCCAGCCATGGCCGATGCTGAAATATCATCGGCCATGGCTGGAAATACTAGTGTGCCCCCACCCCACCACTCCGATCGCCCCCCCACCCCCCCGATCTGGCCGGTACACTGCTCCGGCTCCCCTCCGTCCAGTGCTCCGCTCCCCCCCGTGCTCGTGTCCGCTCCCCCCGTGCTCCAATCACCCCCCCGTGCTCCAATCACCCCCCCTGCACTCCGATCCACCCCCCCCGTGCTCCGTTCCACCCCCCCGTGCTCCGTTCCAGCCCCCCCGTGCTCCGTTCCACGCCCCCCGCGCTCCGTTCCACCCCTCCCGCGCTCCGATTCCCCCCCCCGTGCTCCGATCCCCCCCCCCGTGGTCCCCCCCCACCCTATCATACTTACCGATCCAGCCGTGGTCCCGTCCGTCTTCTCCCGGGCGCCGCCATCTTCCAAAATGGCGGGCGCATGCGCAGTGCGCCCGCCGAATCTGCCGGCCGGCAGATTCGTTCCAAAGTGCATTTTGATCACTGAGATATAATCTATCTCAGTGATCAAAATAAAAAAAATAATAAATGACCCCCCCCCCCTTTGTCACCCCCACAGGTAGGGACAATAAAAAAATAAAGAAATTTTTTTTTTTCCACTAATGTTAGAATAGGGTTAGGGGTAGGGTTAGGGTTAGGGGTAGGGGTAGGGTTAGGGTTAGGGGTAGGGTTAGGGGTAGGGGTAGGGTTAGGGTTAGGGTTAGGGGTAGGGTTAGGGGTAGGGTTAGGGGTAGGGTTAGGGCTAGGGTTAGGAATGTGCACACGTATTCTGGTCCTCTGCGGATTTTTCCGCTGCGGATTTGATAAATCCGCAGTGCTAAACCGCTGCGGATTTATGGCGGATTTACCGCGTTTTTTTCTGCGCATTTCACTGCGGTTTTACAATTGCGATTTTCTATTGGAGCAGATGTAAAACCGCTGCGGAATCCGCACAAAGAAGTGACATGCTGCGGAATGTAAACCGCTGCGTTTCCGTGCAGTTTTTCCGCAGCATGTGTACAGCGATTTTTGTTTCCCATAGGTTTACATTGAACTGTACACTCATGGGAAACTGCTGCGGATCCGCAGCGTTTTCCGCAGCGTGTGCACATACCTTTAGAATTAGGCTATGTGCACACGGTGCGGATTTGGCTGCGGATCCGCAGCAGTGTTCCATCAGGTTTACAGTACCATGTAAACATATGAAAAACCAAATCCGCTGTGCCCATGGTGCGGAAAATACCGCGCGGGAACGCTGCGTTGTATTTTCCGCAGCATGTCAATTCTTTGTGCGGATTCCGCAGCGTTTTACACCTGTTCCTCAATAGGAATCCGCAGGTGAAATCCGCACAAAAAACACTGGAAATCCGCGGAAAATCCGCAGGTAAAACACAGTGCCTTTTACCCGCAGATTTTTCAAAAATGGTGCGGAAATATCTCACACGAATCCGCAACGTGGGCACATAGCCTTAGGGTTGTGGTTAGGGTTAGGGGTGTGTTGGGGTTAGGGGTGTGTTGGGGTTAGTGTTGTGGTTAGGGGTGTGTTGCGGTTAGGGTTGTGATTAGGGTTATGGCTACAGTTGGGATTAGGGTTAGGGGTGTGTTGGGGTTAGTGTTGGAGGTAGAATTGAGGGGTTACCACTGTTTAGGCACATCAGGGGTCTCCAAACGCAACATGGCGCCACCATTGATTCCAGCCAATCTCGTATTCAAAAAGTCAAATGGTGCTCCCTCACTTCCGAGCCCTGACGTGTGCCCAAACAGTGGTTTACCCCCACATATGGGGTACCAGCATACTCAGGACAAACTGCGCAACAATTACTGGGGTCCAATTTCTCCTGTTACCCTTGTGAATCTAAAAAAATGCTTGCTAAAACATAATTTTTGAGGAAAGAAAAATGATTTTTTATTTTCACGGCTCTGCGTTGTAAACGTCTGTGAAGCACTTGGGGGTTCAAAGTGCTCACCACATATCTAGATAAGTTCCTTGGGGGGTCTAGTTTCTAAAATGGGGTCACTTGTGGGGGGTCTCTACTGTTTAGGCACACCAGGGGCTCTGCAAACGCAACGTGACACCCGCAGACCATTCCATCAAAGTCTGCATTTCAAAAGTCACTACTTCCCTTCTGAGCCCCGACGTGTGCCCAAACAGTGGTTTACCCCCACATATGGGGTATCAGCGTACTCAGGAGAAACTGGACAACAACTTTTGGGGTCCAATTTCTCCTGTAACCCTTGGGAAAACAAAAAATTCTGGGCTAAATAATTATTTTTGAGGAAAGAAAACGTATTTATTATTTTCACGGCTCTGCATTATAAACTTCTATGAAGCACTTGGGGGTTCAAAGTGCTCACCACACATCTAGATAAGTTCCTTTCAGGGTCTAGTTTCCAAAATGGGGTCACTTGTGGGGGGTTTCTACTGTTTAGGCACATCAGGGGCTCTGCAAACGCAACGTGACGCCCGCAGAGCATTCCATCAAAGTCTGCATTTCAAAACGTCACTACTTCAATTCCAAGCCCCGGCATGTGCCCAAACAGTAGTTTACCCCCACATATGGGGTATCACCGTACTCAGGAGAAACTGGACAACAACTTTTGGGGTCAAATTTCTCCTGTTACCCTTGGGAAAATTAAAAAATTCTGGGCTAAATAATTATTTTTGAGGAAAGAAAACGTATTTATTATTTTCACGGCTCTGCATTATAAACTTCTATGAAGCACTTGGGGGTTCAAAGTGCTCACCACACATCTAGATAAGTTCCTTTGGGGGTCTAGTTTCCAAAATGGGGTCACTTGTGGGGGGTTTCTACTGTTAAGCCACATCAGGGGCTCTGCAAACGCAACGTGACGCCCACAGAGCATTCCATCAAAGTCTGCATTTCAAAACGTCACTACTTCACTTCCGAGCCCCGGCATGTGCCCAAACAGTGATTTACCCCCACATATGGGGTATCAGCGTACTCAGGAGAAACTGGACAACAACTTTTGGGGTCAAATTTCTCCTGTTACCCTTGGGAAAATAAAAAATTGCAGGCTAAAAGATCATTTTTGAGAAAATAATTTTTTTTTTTATTTTCATGGCTCTGCGTTATAAACTTCTGTGAAGCACTTGGGGGTTCAAAGTCCTCACCACACATCTAGATTAGTTCCTTTGGGGGTCTAGTTTCCAAAATGGTGTCATTTCTGGGGGATCTCCAATGTTTAAGCACACAGGGGCTCTCCAAACGTGACATGGTGTCCGCTAATGATTGGAGCTAATTTTCCATTTAAAAAGCCAAATGGCGTGCCATCCCTTCCGAGCCCTGCCGTGCGCCCAAACAGTGGTTTACCCCCACATATGGGGTATCAGCGTACTCAGGACAAACTGGACAACAATATTTGGGGTCCAATTTCTCCCATTATCCTTGGCAAAATAGGAAATTCCAGGCTAAAAAATCATTTTTGAGGAAAGAAAAATTATTTTTTATTTTCATGGCTCTGCGTTATAAACTTCTGTGAAGCACCTGGGGGTTTAAAGTGCTCAATATGCATCTAGATAAGTTCCTTGGGGGGTCTAGTTTCCAAAATGGGGTCACTTGTGGGGGAGCTCCAATGTTTAGGCACACAGGGGGCTCTCCAAACGCGACATGGTGTCCGCTAACAATTGGAGCTAATTTTCCATTCAAAAAGTCAAATGGCGCGCCTTCCCTTCCGAGCCCTGCCGTGTGCCCAAACAGTGGTTTACCCCCACATATGAGGTATCGGCGTACTCGGGAGAAATTGCCCAACAAATTTTATGATCCATTTTATCCTACTGCCCATGTGAAAATGAAAAAATTGAGGCGAAAATAATTTTTTTGTGAAAAAAAAGTACTTTTTCATTTTTACAGATCAATTTGTGAAGCACCTGAGGGTTTAAAGTGCTCACTAGGCATCTAAATAAGTTCCTTGGGGGGTCTAGTTTCCAAAATGGGGTCACTTGTGGGGGAGCGCCAATGTTTAGGCACACAGGAGCTATCCAAACGCGACATGGTGTCCGCTAACGATGGAAATAATTTTTCATTCAAAAAGTCAAATGGCGCTCCTTCCCTTCCGAGCCTTACCATGTGCCCAAACAGTGGTTTACCCCCACATGTGAGGTATTGGTGTACTCAGGAGAAATTGCCCAACACATTTTAGGATCCATTTTATCCTGTTGCCCATGTGAAAATGAAAAAATTGAGGCTAAAAGAATTTTTTTGTGAAAAAAAAGTACTTTTTCATTTTTACGGATCAATTTGTGAAGCACCTGGGGGTTCAAAGTGCTCACTATGCATCTAGATAAGTTCCTTGGGGCGTCTAGTTTCCAAAATGGGGTCATTTGTGGGGGAGCTCCAATTTTTAGGCACACGGGGGCTCTCCAAACGTGACATGGTGTCCGCTAAAGAGTGGAGCCAATTTTTGATTCAAAAAGTCAAATGGCGCTCCTTCCCTTCCAAGCCCTGCTGTGTGCCCAAACAGTGGTTTACCCCCACATATGAGGTATCAGCGTACTCAGGACAAATTGGACAACAACTTTCGTGGTTCAGTTTCTCCTTTTACCATTGGGAAAATAAAAAAATTGTTGCTAAAAGATAATTTTTGTGACTAAAAAGTTAAATGTTCATTTTTTCCTTCCATGTTGCTTCTGCTGCTGTGAAGCACCTGAAGGGTTAATAAACTTCTTGAATGTGGTTTTGAGTACCTTGAGGGGTGCAGTTTTTAGAATGGTGTCACTTTTGGGTATTTTCAGCCATATAGACCCCTCAAACTGACTTCAAATGTGAGGTGGTCCCTAAAAAAAATGGTTTTGTAAATTTCGTTGTAAAAATGACAAATCGCTGGTCAAATTTTAACCCTTATAACTTCCTAACAAAAAAAAATTTTGTTTCCAAAATTGTGCTGATGTAAAGTAAACATGTGGGAAATGTTATTTATTAACTATTTTGTGTCACATATCTCTCTGGTTTAACAGAATAAAAATTCAAAATGTGAAAATTGCGAAATTTTCAAAATTTTCGCCAAATTTCCGTGTTTATCACAAATAAATGCAGAATTTATTGACCTAAATTTACCACTAACATGAAGCCCAATATGTCACGAAAAAACAATCTCAGAACCGCTAGGATCCGTTGAAGCGTTCCTGAGTTATTACCTCATAAAGGGACACTGGTCAGAATTGCAAAAAACGGCAAGGTCTTTAAGGTCAAAATAGGCTGGGTCTTGAAGGGGTTAAAGGTGCATGACCAGTATTCTCTGTTCTTTAAGGCGCATGACCAGTATTTCCTGGTCTTAAAGGTGCATGACCAGTATTCTCTGTTCTTAAAGGCGCATGACCAGTATTTCCTGGTCTTAAAGGCGCATGACCAGTATTTCCTGGTCTTAAAGGTGCATGACCAGTATTTCCTGGTCTTAAAGGTGCATGACCAGTATTCTGTTCTTAAAGGCGCATGACCAGTATTTCCTGGTCTTAAAGGTGCATGACCAGTATTCTCTGGTTTTAAAGGTGCATGACCAGTATTCTCTGGTCTTAAAGGTGCATGACCAGTATTCTCTGTTCTTAAAGGCGCATGACAGGTATTTCCTGGTCTTAAAGGCGCATGACCAGTATTCGTGCATGACCAGTATTCCCTGGTCTTAAAGGCGCATGACCAGTATTTCCTGGTCTTAAAGGTGCATGACCAGTATTCTCTGGTTTTAAAGGTGCATGACCAGTATTCTCTGGTCTTAAAGGCGCATGACCAGTATTCTCTGGTTTTAAAGGTGCATGACCAGTATTCTCTGGTCTTAAAGGCGCATGACCAGTATTCTCTGTTCTTAAAGGTGCATGACCAGTATTCTCTGGTTTTAAAGGTGCATGACCAGTATTCTCTGGTCTTAAAGGTGCATGACCAGTATTCTCTGGTTTTAAAGGTGCATGACCAGTATTCTCTGGTCTTAAAGGCGCATGACCAGTATTCTCTGTTCTTAAAGGTGCATGACCAGTATTTCCTGGTCTTAAAGGTGCATGACCAGTATTCTCTGTTCTTTAAGGCGCATGACCAGTATTTCCTGGTCTTAAAGGTGCATGACCAGTATTCTCTGTTCTTAAAGGCGCATGACCAGTATTTCCTGGTCTTAAAGGCGCATGACCAGTATTTCCTGGTCTTAAAGGTGCATGACCAGTATTTCCTGGTCTTAAAGGTGCATGACCAGTATTCTGTTCTTAAAGGCGCATGACCAGTATTTCCTGGTCTTAAAGGTGCATGACCAGTATTCTCTGTTCTTAAAGGCGCATGACGGGTATTTCCTGGTCTTAAAGGTGCATGACCAGTATTCTCTGGTTTTAAAGGTGCATGACCAGTATTCTCTGGTCTTAAAGGTGCATGACCAGTATTCTCTGGTCTTAAAGGTGCATGACCAGTATTCGCGCATGACCAGTATTCCCTGGTCTTTAAGAACAGAGAATACTGGTCATGCGCCTTTAAGGTGCATGACCAGTATTTCCTGGTCTTAAAGGCGCATGACCAGTATTCGTGCATGACCAGTATTCCCTGTTCTTAAAGATACTGGTCTTAAAGGCGCATGACCAGTATTCTCTGTTCTTAAAGGTGCATGACCAGTATTTCCTGGTCTTAAAGGCGCATGACCAGTATTCGTGCATGACCAGTATTCCCTGGTCTTAAAGGCGCTTGATCAGTTCGAGGAGCCCTCCGCCGCCGACCCCAGCTTTATCCTCTAGTTCCCCTCAGTGGACTTCTTCACTGACCAATCCATGGTTCTCGGACCAAGAGATTGAATCCCTCTGTGTACCCTCTGTGTTTGGAGTGCTCGCAGGACCAATATACATGGTCCCTATCCTACATGGGAGCCGTCGGTTAGCAGGGGCCGCAAGTATTCTAGAAATGTGCAGGCGTCTAGAAACATACAGGCATCTAGAAAACGGAAGTTTTTCGTTCCCTGCTCCCTCACCAATGATTTGATGACAACAAGGCTCTGAATATGGATTGGATATTGCCTGAGCTTGCCAGAGCTTCAGAGACTAAACTCCCTCGAGAGCATTTGCCATTCAATTCGGATAAGCGATTCACTGGACAGAAGCCTCTACGTGGGATGCCATGCCTGGCCTGTTTTTTTTAAGGGCGACGGGTCCTTTAAAGGGCACCGATCTCCCCACACCATCAACAGACGAGCACACGGAGTGTCGTCTCCATGTTTCCTCTTCTGCATCCAGGCCTAACGCCAGACAACCTGTCCTGTCCAACTGGAGACCTGAACTCTGTGGACATATAGAGGCACCCTTTTTGGCGTACGAGCTCCCCCCTCTGCATCACCACTATTTAGTGGATGATGCAAGAGGGCGGACAATTCCTCTCCACTTCCCTGTTAAGATGTTGATGGATCGAGGGTTCCTAATTTTTATCTCTGCACCGTGAAAAGAGGAGATGGCAAGAGACTATGACCTGCTGGATGCAGCCGCACATTCTGCCATGGGGCAGTTTAACTGGGTAGAATCTCCTGTGGTATACCTACTAGTATCCCTACCTGATGGGTCATCAATTAAAAATACCACGGACTGTCAGATAGCAAATCTGGTTCGTTCCGTCTTGCGGCTTCGGGTCCAGCGCTCTATCCTCCCTAGCGGCCTCATGGATTGCTAGAGCAATGGTCTCCTGGCTGGAGACCTTAACTACCTTGATTCACACCAGCAACAACTGGCCAATCAAATCTTTTGAGCGGGAGACTGACAAATGATTGTATAAGGATTGTCCAGCACAGTCTAGATCTAAGGGATCTTGGTTCCAAACAGGGGAACGAAAAGTAAGATCGACCCTGGACCTCAAACTTCTAACAACCTTTGACGTGGTCCTCCTTCTTTGGATGGAGTCCCTCCGCTCAGCCATTACTTCAACAGAAAAAGGTGCAGTTTCCGGCATCCATCGACATTCGGGTTGCTTGCCCTCTGCAAAAATTCCTTCGCCTTTCCATTCGTCAACAGCATTTTCAAGTCACAACCATGTCCTTCGGCCTTGCTTCCGCACCCAGAGTGTTTGCTCGGGTCATGGCGGATGTCATGTTTCTCTTGCACTCTAGAGACGTGCTCGTCCTGCCCTGTTTGGTCTGTCTAGCCGCCCTTCCAGGACTACGCTGAGTCGTCTATATCTCTTGCGATACCTTCTCTCCTGGGCTGGCAGCTACACTTAGACAAGTTCTCCTCATTTCCAGCCCAGCAGATATCCTTTTTGAGGATGATCCTGCACACTTCTAGAAGGATGGTAATTCTTCCTCAAGACAAGGTCATGGCCCTTGAACAGGGAGCTCGCGCAAGGAGAGTTCTGAGGACTTGATTACTCACCCCCTCATTTCATTCGATTTGCTAAGAGAGTTTTGAGCAAAAATGGTGACGACAATGGAAGCGGTTTCCTTCGCTCCACTCGTTTTCAGCAAGTCAAGCAGACTTTCAGACAATAGTCTCTGAGCTCCTTCTTCATCCAGGGCCTTTCTCCCGGTTCAATGGTTATTAGTAACTTCCAATGCCAGTCTTCTTCTCCCCATCATTGTTCTGGAGATCCAAACGGTAGTCTTACAGCAGGTCCACTGCCTTCTGGCGGGTCTCCCTATCCGAATTCAATTGGATAATGCCACGGCGGTGCCTTACGTCAGTCATCTAGCAGGTACCCACGGTCAGGCGCCATGACTGAGGTACCTCACTTTCTCTGATGGGCCGAAGTCTATTATTCGGTGATCTCGGCAGTATATATCCCAGAAGTAGAACTCTGAACGGCAAACAAATTCAGCCGTCAGGGTTCCGCCTCAAGTCAGTGGGAACTTCACCCCGAAGTCTTCCATCAGATCTGTCCTTACTGGAGCTCTCCAGTTGTAGGTGGGATGACATCCAGACTGAAGGCCAATGTACTCGAGTTCGTGGTTCGGCCTCGAGATTCAAGAGCCATCGCTCTCCATGCTCTGGTTCTGCCGTGGTACCAGTTTTCATAACTCCCCTTCCACTGCTTCCGAAAGCCTTTCGGAAGCAGAAAGGGGCCCCAGTGATCCGCAGAGATCCGCACTGACCATGTCTGTTTTTTTTGTTTGCGGAGCTAGTATCTTCTCGCCTTATCGCAGCACAACCGCAAGTAGGGACCTTATTATTCCTAGGAGCCTTACAGTAGGCTCCTTTCTCATCCGGGCAGACTTTACTATCAGGGAAAGTCGTCCCGTTCTCCTCTGCGATATTCTCACTCTGACGAGTCTTCGGAGCTAGCTTCTCTGCTCTTTCAGACTTTTTTTCCCTTATTTCCTTCGAGGCAAGGTTGTCCTCAGGCCATCTCCATCCCTTGTTACCAAAGTGGTACTGTATTACCACTGTTATGAGGGCATAGTTCTTCCCTCATCTCTTTTGGCTCCAGTCCACAAAATGGAATAAGATCCCCCATATTCTGGACGAAGTGAGTGCTCTGAGTAGGTACGTCTTGAGGAAGGTTGGACGTTTTATTTGGGCTTCCTGACGGTAGAGGAAGGTTTCCTGACATTTTCAGGAAGGGTTTAGCCGTTTCATCGACCATGATAACATGGTGAATTCTTTTCGCCATCCAGGAGTCCTTCCGTGCTAGATGTCAGCCTATCTCCCTGTCTATCAAGGGTTCTAGGCAGCAGGCGTCAGCAAGGCACGCCTGCAAGCTTGCGGATTCGTCCAGTCCGCATGCATTCTTGAAGCACTATAATTCCCACACTTCCACAGATGTGAGTCTGGGCAGGCGGACTCTGGAGGCCGCGGTGGCGCACTTGTAAGTAGCGGTTACACAGGGCCTGATCTGTTGTTGTCCCCACCCAGGGACTGCTTTGGGACGTCCCACGGTCTGTGTCCCCCAATGAGGCGAAGGAGAAATAGGGATTTTTGTGTACTCACCGTAAAATCCTTTTCTCCGAGCCATTCATTGGGGGACACAGCTCCCACCCTGTTATTAGCTTATGATTGTTTTTTATAATCTGACATGCTATACTCTCATATATAATATGACATGCTATACGCTCATATATTGTTATTGATCTCCTACTGCTTTTGCACCGAACTGGTTAGCTGAGAGCCAGCAGGAGGGTTTATACTGCAGGGGAGGAGCTAACTTTTTTTGTATCACTTAGTGTCAGCCTCCTATTGGCGGCAGCAGCATACACCCACGGTCTGTGTCCCCCAATGAATGGCTCGGAGAAAAGGATTTTACGGTGAGTACACAAAAATCCCTATTTTTGACAGATGACTTTGCGCTGATCATTTGGATGTTGTTTAAAAAAAAAAAATGCCAGACTGCACTCTTTCTACTATCTGATACCTTTTCAGGCATTGCAGACTGAGCTTCTTTAACCGGATGGCCACGCTGTCCTACAACTGGTTTTGGTTTTGCCACGCGTTTTTGGTCAGATACGGGCCTGGCAGATGGAACCTGTTGCGATGTTGATGCCTTCTGCGGCTCCTCCTCCGCTTCAGAGCTACTGCCGCCTGCACCCTGTTCCCCCAATGGCTGCCAATCGGGGTCAACAACTGGGTCATCTATGACCTCCTCTTCTATCTCGTGTGCAACTTCGTCTGTGTCACCGTGTAAGCCGGTGGTATAGCGTTTGTGACGGGGCACCATAGTCTCACCAGGGTCTGATTCTGGATCAGTACACTGCGAGGACAATGTCCTGGTCTGAGTCAAAGGAACAGCATAGTAATCTGGCTGTGGCTGTGCATCTGTGCACTCCATGTCCGATTCAACTTGTAATGGGCATGGCCTGTTAACTGTTTCACTTTCTAACCCAGGAACGGTATGTGTAAAGAGCTCCATGGAGTAACCCGTTGTCGCCTGACGCATCCCTCTCTGTTGTTCTTGGTGAAGAAGACAAGGAAGCGACTTGTCCCTGACCGTGAACATCCACTAACGACGCGCTGCTTTTACATTTAGCAGTTTCAGAAGAGGAGGCGAAAGAGCTAGAGGCTGAGTCAGTAAGGAAGCCAAAACTTGTTCTTGCTGCTCCGGCTTTAAAAGCGGTTTTCCTACTCCCAGAAAAGGGAGCGTTCGAGGCCTTGTGTAGCCAGACGACGAACCTGGCTCAACAACTCGAGAATTAGGTGTTATATTGCTTTTCCCACGACCACATGATGCTCCACCACCACTACCATCATTACCAGCTGGCAATGACCGCCCACGGCCACGACCTCTTCCACCAGACTTCCTCATTATTTGAAAAACGTAACCAAACTAACGGTATTTGTTACTGTAAAACCAGTTACAAGGTGAACTCAAACTTCTGTTGGATTTATATATCCCTTTATAGGTGGGTGAGACTGCAGGGAAAATCAGGCCCAATGTATAACAGTACACAGCTTCAGTGGCAGACAGATATGCCACTAACAGGACTGACGCTGATGCAGACACTAACAATTAAAATCTCCCCCTTTTTATTTTTTCTGGGACAATATTGAAGAAATGTGGCCCACCCTTAGACAATTATACATATAGACTAGATTGTGGCCCGATTCTAACGCATCGGGTATTCTAGAATATGCATGTCCCCGTAGTATATGGACAATGATGATTCCAGAATTCGCGGCAGATTGTGCCCGTCGCTGATTGGTCGAGGCAACCTTTATGACATCATCGTCGCCATGGCAACCATTATGACATCTACGTCGATACTGTGCCCGTCGCTGATTGGTCGAGGCGAATTTGCGGCAGACTGTGCCCGTCGCTGATTGGTCGAGGCAACCTTTATGACATCATCGTCGCCATGCTGTGCCCGTCGCTGATTGGTCAAGGCCTGGCGGCCTCGACCAATCAGAGACGTGGGATTTCCAGGACAGACAGAAAAACCCTTAGACAATTATACATATAGACTAGATTGTGGCCCGATTCTAACGCATCGGGTATTCTAGAATATGCATGTCCCTGTAATATATGGACAATGATGATTCCAGAATTCGCGGCAGACTGTGCCCGTTGCTGATTGGTCGAGGCAACCTTTATGACATCATCGTCCCCATGGCAACCATTATGACATCATCGTCGCTGTGCCCGTTGCTGATTGGTCGAGGCCTGGCGGCCTCGACCAATCAAAGATGCGGGATTTCTACTTCTACGTCCTTTATGACATCATCGTCAAGTGTCAGGAAGACTGATCAATATAGAAGTGTCAGGAGGACTGATCAATATAGAAGTGTCAGGAGGACTGATCAATATAGAAGTGTCAGGAGGACTGATCAATATAGAAGTGTCAGGAGGACTGATCAATATAGAAGTGTCAGGAGGACTGATCAATATAGAAGTGTCAGGAGGACTGATCAATATAGAAGTGTCAGGAGGACTGATCAATATAGAAGTGTCAGGAGGACTGATCAATATAGAAGTGTCAGGAGGACTGATCAATATAGAAGTGTCAGGAGGACTGATCAATATAGAAGTGTCAGGAGGACTGATCAATATAGAAGTGTCAGGAGGACTGATCAATATAGAGGTGTCAGGAGGACTGATCAATATAGAGGTGTCAGGAGGACTGATCAATATAGAAGTGTCAGGAGGACTGATCAATATAGAAGTGTCAGGAGGACTGATCAATATAGAGGTGTCAGGAGGACTGATCAATATAGAGGTGTCAGGAGGACTGATCAATATAGAGGTGTCAGGAGGACTGATCAATACAGAGGTGTCAGGAGGACTGATCAATACAGAGGTGTCAGGAGGACTGATCAATACAGAAGTGTCAGGAGGACTGATCAATATAGAAGTGTCAGGAGGACTGATCAATACAGAAGTGTCAGGAGGACTGATCAATATAGAAGTGTCAATCAGACTGGCGGCCTCGACCAATCAGAGACGCGGGATTTCTACGTCGATGCTGTGCCGGTCTCTGATTGGTCGAGGCCGCCAGGTCTCGACCAATCAGAGAGCCGGGATTTCCAGGACAGACAGACAGACAGACAGACGGAAAAACCCTTAGGCAATTATATATATATAGATAGATATGTTCTGTGGCACAAAATTAGAGACAGATGCACTGGCACTGAGGCAGAATTGCCAATCTTAATCTCCCGCTATTTGTTTTTTTTCCAGGGAGAATTTAAAAGAAATCTGGCCCAGTGTTACACACTAGGTTTAATGTGGTGCAAAATTTGAGACAGGTGGAACACACAGGAAGAAAGCAAGCCAATCACTGCAATGCCCTTCTCTAAGATGGTGAGGACTGAGACCTATGTCATCACGCTGCCCACACTCTGCGTCCAGCTTCATTGGCTGAGAAATGGCGCTTTTCGCGTCATTGAAACGCGACTTTGGCGCGAAAGTCGCGTACCGCATGGCCGACCCCACACAGGGATCGGGTTGGGTTTCATGAAACCCGACTTTGCCAAAAGTCGGCGACTTATGAAAATGAACGACCTGTTTCGTTCAACCCTAATTAAAAACAATTAAAGTAAAAAATAACTGTGCACCCGATCACCCAAAATATGTTGCTTAACAGGTCTTGTCACACTAACAATAATATTCTGACCTCAATACCTCATAAATTGGACCCAGGTTAAACCCCTTAATGACCGCCGATACGCCTTTTAACGGTGGCAGTTAAGGGTAATTAACCCCTTCATCACCAAGCCTATTTTGACCTTAATGACCTGGCCGTCTTTTGCAATTCTGACCAGTGTCCCTTTATGAGGTAATAACTCAGGAACGCTTCAACGGATCCTAGCGGTTCTGAGATTGTTTATTCGTGACATATTGGGCTTCATGTTAGTGGTAAATTTAGGTCAATAAATTCTGCGTTTATTTGTGATAAAAACGGAAATTTGGCGAAATTTTTGAAAATTTCGCAATTTTCACAATTTGAATTTTTATTCTGTTAAACCAGAGAGTAATGTGACAAAAAATAGTTAATAAATAACATTTCCCACATGTCTACTTTACATCAGCACAATTTTGGAAACAACATTTTTTTTTTTGCTAGGAAGTTATAAGGGTTAAAATTTGACCAGCGATTTCTCATTTTTACAAAACCATTTTTTTTAGGGACCACCTCACATTTGAAGTCAGTTTACGGGGTCTATATGGCTGAAAATACCCAAAAGTGACACCATTCTAAAAACTGCACCCCTCAAGGTGCACAAAACCACATTCAAGAAGTTTATTAACCCTTCAGGTGCTTCACAGCAGCAGAAGCAACATGGAAGGAAAAAATGAACATTTAACTTTTTAGTCACAAAAATTATCTTTTAGCAACAATTTTTTTGATTTCACAATGGTAAAAGGAGAAACTGAACCACGAAAGTTGTTGTCCAATGTGTCCTGAGTAAGCTGATACCTCATATGTAGGGGTAAACCACTGTTTGGGCGCACGGCAGGGCTTGGAAGGGAAGGAGCGCCATTTGACTTTTTGAATGAAAAATTGGCTCCACTCTTTAGCGGACACCATGTCACGTTTCAAGAGCCCCCGTGTGCCTAAAAATTAAAGCTCCCCCACAAGTGACCCCATTTCGGAAACTAGACACCCCAAGGAACTTATCTAGATGCATAGTGAGCACTTTGAACCCCCAGGTGCTTCACAAATTGATCCGTAAAAATGAAAAAGTACTTTTTTTTCACAAAAAAATTTATTAGCCTCATTTTTTTCATTTTCACATGGGCAACAGGATAAAATGGATCCTAAAATTTGTTGGGCAATTTCTCCTGAGTACACCGATACCTCACATGTGGTAGTAAACCACTGTTTGGGCACATGGTAAGGCTCGGAAGGGAAGGAGCGCCATTTGACTTTTTGAATGAAAAATTATCTCCATCGTTAGCGGACACCATGTCGCGTTTGGAGAGCCCCTGTGTGCCTAAACATTGGAGCTCCCCCACAAGTGACCCCATTTTGGAAACTAGACCCCCCAAGGAACTTATCTAGATGCATATTGAGCACTTTAAACCCCCAGCTGCTTCACAGAAGTTTATAACGCAGAGCCATGAAAATAAAAAATAACTTTTCTTTCCTGAAAAATGATTTTTTAGCCTGGAATTTCCTATTTTGCCAAGGGTATTAGGAGAAATTGGACCCCAATTGTCGTTGTCCAGTTTGTCCTGAGTACGCTGATACCCCATATGTGGGGGTAAACCACTGTTTGGGCGCACGGCAGGGCTCGGAAGGGAAGGCACGCCATTTGGCTTTTTAAATGGAAAATTACCTCCAATCATTAGCGGACACCATGTCACGTTTGGAGAGCCCTTGTGTGCCTAAACATTGGAGATCCCCCACAAATGACCCCATTTTGGAAACTAGACCCCCAAATGAACTAATCTAGATGTGTGGTGAGCACTTTGAACCCCCAAGTGCTTCACAGAAGTTTATAACGCAGAGCCATGAAAATAAAATAAAAAATTATTTTCTCAAAAATGATATTTTAGCCTGCAATTTTTTATTTTCCCAAGGGTAACAGGAGAAATTTGACCCCAAAAGTTGTTGTCCAGTTTCTCCTGAGTACGGTGATACCCCATGTGTGGGGGTAAACCACTGTTTGGGCACACGTCGGGGCTCAGAAGTGAAGTAGTGACTTTTGAAATGCAGACTTTGATGGAATGGTCTGCGGGTGTCACGTTGCGTTTGCAGAGCCCCTGGTGTGCCTAAACAGTAGAAACCCCCCACAAGTGACCCCATTTTAGAAACTAGACCCCCCAAGGAACTTATCTAGATATGTGGTAAGCACTTTGAACCCCCAAGTGCTTCACAGACGTTTACAACGCAGAGCCGTGAAAATAAAAAATCTTTTTTCTTTCCTCAAAAATGATGTTTTAGCAAGCATTTTTTCATTTTCACAAGGGTAACAGGAGAAATTGGACCCCAGTAATTGTTGCGCAGTTTGTCCTGAGTATGCTGGTACCCCATATGTGGGGGTAAACCACTGTTTGGGCACACGTCGGGGCTCGGAAGTGAGGGAGCACCATTTGACTTTTTGAATACAAGATTGGCTGGAATCAATGGTGGCGCCATGTTGCGTTTGGAGACCCCTGATGTGCCTAAACAGTGGAAACCCCTCAATTCTACCTCCAACACTAACCCCAACACACCCCTAACCCTAATCCCAACTGTAGCCATAACCCTAATCACAACCCTAACCGCAACACAACCATAACCACAACCCTAACCCCACCACACCCCTAACCACAACCCTAATTCCAACCCTAAGGCTAAGTGCCCACGTTGTGGATTCGTGTGAGATTTTTCAGCATCATTTTTGAAAAATCCGCGGGTAAAAGGCACTGCGTTTTACCTGCGGATTTACCGTGGATTTCCAGGTTTTTTTGTTTGGATTTCACCTGCGGATTCCTATTGAGGAACAGGTGTAAAACGCCGCGGAATCCGCACAAAGAATTGACATGCTGCGGAAAATACAACGCAGCGTTTCCGCGTGGTATTTTCCGCACCATGGGCACAGCGGATTTGGTTTTCCATAGGCTTACATGGTACTGTAAACCTGATAGAACACTGCTGCGGATCCGCAGCCAAATCCGCACCGTATGTGCACACGCTGCGGAAAACGCTGCGGATCCGCAGCAGTTTCCCATGAGTTTACCGTTCAATGTAAACCTATGGAAAACAAAAATCGCTGTACACATGCTGCAGAAAAACTGCACGGAAACGCAGCGGTTTACATTCCGCAGCATGTCGCTTCTTTCTGCGGATTCCACAGCGGTTTTACAACTGCTCCAATAGAAAATCGCAGTTGTAAAACTGCAGTGAAATGCGCAGAAAAAACGCGGTAAATCTGCCATAAATCCGCAGTGGTTTAGCACTGCGGATTTATCAAATCCGCAGAGGACCAGAATACGTGTGCACATACCGAAACCCTAACCCTACCCCTAACCCTAGTTCTTACCCCAACCTTAGTGGAAGAAAAAAAAAAAAATCTTTTTTATTATTGTCCCTACCTATGGGGGTGACAAAGGGGGGGGTCATTCAGTATTTTTTTTATTTTGATCACTGCAATATGTTTTATCGCAGTGATCAAAATGCACATTGGAACGAATCGGCTGGCAGATTCGGCGGGCGCACTGCGTATGCGCCCGCCATTTTGGAAGATGGCGGCGCCCAGGAAAGAAGACGGACGGACCACGGGAGGCTCGGTAAGTATGATGGGGTGGGGGGGAAGCATGGGGGGGGTAAATCGGAGCACGGGGGGGTGGATCGGAGCACGGGGGGTGGATCGGAGCACGCGGGGGGTTCATTGGAGAATCGGGGGGTGGATCGGAGTGCAGGGGGGGTGGTTGGAGCACGGGGTTGAGTGGACAAGAGCACGGGGGGAGCGGACAGGAGGACGGAGGGGAGCGGAGCTGTCTAAAGGACAGATCGGTGGCTTGGGGGGGCGATGGGTGGGGGCACATCAATGTTTCCAGCCATGGCCGATGATATTGCAGCATCGGCCATGGCTGGATTGTAATATTTTACCAGTTATAATAGGTGAAATATTACAAATCGCTCTGATTGGCAGTTTCACTTTCAACAGCCAATCAGAGCGATCGTAGCCACGGGGGGGGTGAAGCCACCCCCCCCTGGGCTAAACTACCACTCCCCCTGTCCCTGCAGATCAGGTGAAATGGGAGTTAACCCTTTCACCAGTTCTGCAGGGACGCGATCATTCTGTGACACAGCATATGCGTCACAGGTCGGATTGGCACCGACTTTCATGACGCATACGCTGTCACAGGTCGGGAAGGGGTTAAACCACAGCGCCGTCAATTCACAGCTCTGTGGAAAGTGTATAGCGCCCTCCATAGTCGGAATTTCTTCTCCGGGGTCTCGGCTGCCTAGGGTAGCCGAGACCCCAGAGCATATGATTCGGGTTGTTTTTTACCAACCTCAGGATTGCGATCTCTGTTATTAACCGTGTAATGATGACCGCAAAAAAAAAATAAAAAGTCCAATTTGTCATTTAATTTCTCTCTCCTTTGATTTGATCACACATCAGAAGAGAGAGAAATGGGGGTCCCCAAAACTCTTTTTATTTTATTTTTACCTTTTACATTTTTGATTTTAGATTTTATTTTTTCCATGGACGAATAAGGCGACGGATCCTTTCAAGGTTACGATCTTCCCGAACCATCAACAGGCGAGCACGGAGAGTGTCACCTCTCCGTATCCTCTCCTGCGACAGGGGATGCCATGCCTGGGCTGATTCTTAGGGGGCAACAGGTCCCTTCAAGGGCACCGATCTCCCTGCACCCTGAAAGGACGAGCACATGGAGTGTCGCCTCCACGTACCCTCTTCCCCAGCCAGGCCTAATGCCGGACAACTGGCCCTGTCCACCCAGGGACTGAACTCCGTGGATGTACAGAGGCCCCTCTCTATGGCCACTGTAAAAGCGGATGGCACAAGGAGGCGGCCGGTTCCTCTCCACCTTCCTAACAAAGGGATGGTCGATTGAGGCTTACACCTTTATCCCTGCACCGTCAACGCTGCAAAAACCTGACCTGCAGCAGAACAGTAGAGTGCTCGCGCTTTCCTCTGCGCTGAAACCGTGATCGCGGCGGCTCCATGCCGGGACGCGCACCCATGGTGAGTGGATCCGGTCAGCGGGGGGCCTCTGCAGTGGGATATTCACATGCTGACTGGCAGCCTCAGCTTCCCTGTGGCCCACCTCCCTGAGGTAACGCTCCGGCTGCAAAAATTTAGCCCCCAGCTTCGGACGATGTGTAGGCCACAGACGAAAGGGGCGACGGATCCTTTCAAGGTTCCGATCTCCCTGAACCATCAACAGGCGAGCACGGAGAGTGTCGCCTCTCCGTATCCTCTCCTGCGACGTGGGATGCCAGGCCTGGGCTGATTCTTAGGGGCGACGGGTCCCTTCAAAGGCACCGATCTCTCCCGAAAGCCGCGCCCGCACTATGGCGGGCTAAGGTGGCTCCGCCTGCTTTTCTGGTGCTTCTCGCCTGCCACGGGAACGCTCAATTTTCTCAGCCACTACAACGCTCCTCACTTCTACCGCCCACCGGCTGCAGAAATTTAGGCCCTGGCTTGGGCCTATTCATGGAAGTCTCAAGGCTCTGCCCACATCGTGTATGTGGCCCCGCCCCACCAAATTGGCGCTTCTCACTCTCTGCGAGATTTTACCACCTCTGCAACTCCCGGTGGCCATCTTGTTCCACCTGGCAGGCTCACACAGGGGCAACGGTTTTTGCATTAAAAGGGCCCAACAACTCTACATCAGTACCCGGGTTAGGAAGTACCTGACCAGCATGCCCTGGTCTTAAAGGCACATGACCAGCATGCCCTGGTCTTAAAGGCACATGACCAACATGCCCTGGTCTTAAAGGCACTTCACCAGTATGCCTTGGTCTTAAAGGCACATGACCAGTAGGCCCTGGTTCATAAAGGCACATGACCAGTATGCCCTCCTCTTCAAGGCGCACGACCAGTATTCCCTGGTCTTAAGGGCACATGATCAATCCGAAGCCGGACACCTTAAATGAGCTCAGGAGCTCTCCGCCGCTGATCCCAGTTTGGCAGCCCTACTTTCTGGACAACTCCATACTGCCATGATATTATCCTGTCTCTCCTGATGAACCCATGTGTGGGGGACACGCGTCGAGAGTCTTCTGTGTGCCTTTAGCCACCTAGGAGTCACGTTATTTGGTTTTTCACCACTTGTCTAACATGAACGCAGCAGATAAGTATATCAGGTTATCTTTTTTGCATATCGTGCACTTTATGCTCTGCTGCTTATAGTGGATATTTCTAGTGACATATCTAGACATTTGGCGTGGCATATATATATATTTTGCACATGGTTCAATAAATGTTCATGTGGTAGTACTGGTCAGCATAGAATTTTTTGTACTTGGGTACCACGTGTTTTAGGTTAATTAGATGTTGCAGAAAACCCCATCTTTGATGTGTGATACAATGCCTACAAGTAGTATTCAACCCCCTGCAGATTTAGCAGGTTTAATAAAATGCAAATAAGTTGGAGCCTTCAAACTTCAAACAAGAGCAGGATTTATTAACAGATGCATAAATCTTACAAACCAAAAAGTTTTGTTGCTCAGTTAAATTTTTATAAATTTTAAACATAAAAGTGTGGGTCAATTATTATTCAACCCCTAGGTTTAATATTTTGTGGAATAACCTTTGTTTGCAATTACAGCTAATAATCGTCTTTTATAAGACCTGATCAGGCCGGCACAGGTCTCTGGAATTATCTTGGCCCACTCCTCCATGCAGATCTTCTCCAAGTTATCTAGGTTCTTTGGGTGTCTCATGTGGACTTTAATCTTGAGCTCCTTCCACAAGTTTTCAATTGGGTTAAGGTCAGGAGACTGACTAGGCCACTGCAACACCTTGATTTTTTGCCTCTTGAACCAGGCCATGGTTTTCTTGGCTGTGTGCTTTGGGTCGTTGTCTTGTTGGAAGATGAAATAAGATCCTTGATGGAGGAGCGGAGGTTCTTGGCCAAAATCTCCAGGTAGGCCGTGCTATCCATCTTCCCATGGATGCGGACCAGATGGCCAGGCCCCTTGGCTGAGAAATAGCCCCACAGCATGATGCTGCCACCACCATGCTTGACTGTAGGGATGGTATTCTTGGGGTCGTATGCAGTGCCATCCAGTCTCCAAACCTCACGTGTGTGGTTGGCACCAAAGATCTCGATCTTGGTCTCATCAGACCAGAGAACCTTGAACCAGTCAGTCTGAGTCCTCCAAGTGATAATGAGCAAACTAGACGAGCCTTGACATGACGCTTTGAAAGTAAAGGTACCTTACGGGCTCGTCTGGAACGGAGACCATTGCGGTGGAGTACATTACTTATGGTATTGACTGAAACCAATGTCCTCTGTTATGGACCTGGTGGTTAAGAGCACCCGGCACGACCTGATAGTTAAACTCAACAGGACAAGCTCTGGGATGTGGGACCTCTGCTGACCGCAACCCCTAATCCTATCACAACAACTAGAAATAGCCGTGGAGCGTTCCTGACTCTCCCTAGACGCCTCTTCACAGCCTAAGAGCTAGCCCTAGAGATAGAAAATAAAGCCTACCTTGCCTCAGAGAAATTCCCCAAAGGAAAAGGCAGCCCCCCACATATATTGACTGTGAGTAAAGATGAAAGTCACAAACGCAGAAATGAAACAGGTTTCAGCAAAGGGAGGCCAGACTTACTAAACAGACTGAGGATAGGAAAGGTATCTTTGCGGTCAGCACAAAAAACTACAAAAGACCACGCAGAGTGTGCAAAAAGACCTCCGCACCGACTAACGGTGCGGAGATGCCACTCTGCATCCCAGAGCTTCCAGCTAGCAAGACAAAATCATGATAGCCAACTGGACAAGGAAACAATGAACAAATGATAACAAGCAGGAACTTAGCTTCTGCTGGAGTAGACAGGTCACCAGAAAGATCCAAGAGCGAACTGAACCAATGCAGGAACATTGACAGCTGGCATGGAGTAACGATCTGAGAGGAGTTAAATAGAGCAGCCAACCAAAGGATAAACCACGTCACCTGTGTAAGGAACCTCAGAAGCAGCAGCTCCACTCACAGCCACCAGAGGGAGTCCATGGACAGAACTCGCCGAAGTACCATTTACGACCACAGGAGGGAGTTCGACAACAGAATTCACAACAGTCCTCACTGCCATGAGATCTTCCCGGAGCTTCTTCCTTGTTGTCCTTGGGTTAGCTCTGACTCTTCGGACAAGCCTGGCCTCGGCACGGGAGGAAACTTTCAAAGGCTGTCCAGGCCGTGGAAGGCTAACAGTAGTTCCATAAGCCTTCCACTTCCGGATGATGCTCCCAACAGTGGAGACAGGTAGGCCCAACTCCTTGGAAAGGGTTTTGTACCCCTTGCCAGCCTTGTGACCCTCCACAATCTTGTCTCTGATGGCCTTGGAATGCTCCTTTGTCTTTCCCATGTTGACCATGTATGAGTGCTGTTCACAAGTTTGGGGAGGGTCTTAAATAGTCAGAAAAGGCTGGAAAAAGATAATTAATCCAAACATGTGAAGCTCATTGTTCTTTGTGCCTGAACTACTTCTTAATACTTTAGGGGAACCAAACAGAATTCTGGTGGGTTGAGGGCTTGAATAATAAATGACCCTCTGAAAAGACTTTTCACAATTTAAAAAAATAAAATAAACAACATTATTTTTTTGCTGCAGTGCATTTCACACTTCCAGGCTGATCTACAGTCCAAATGTCACAATGCCAAGTTAATTCCAAATGTGTAAACTTGCTAAATCTGCAGGGGGTTGAATACTACTTGTAGGCTCTGTATTTGCATTATTTATGTATAAGCGCTATTCCTTTTTCTCACATCACATTGGAGGGGAGAGCCTGTTATGCTGTTAATTGGACATCACATATTATCATATGATATTACCAGCCATCTGGCCTCTTTTTCCTGCTTTACTCCTTATAGGGAGGGGGTAGGAGTATAGGGATAGCCGTCACACGAGTGGGGGCGCCATTCTCGTTTTATCTTCTAGGGTGCCAACCTCTGCATCTAGGTAGGTGTACATCTATAGGGGTTTTTTCATTTTTTTAGGGATATCTCACTTATATCCTAACACCCTTGGTACTAAGTATAAGTTAATACACGTGTGTACCACTTTCATCGTGTCATATCCTTAGGATTATACGTGTATGCTTTAATATATCAATTTTGACTGTATTCTTTCCAGTCTACCAATGGTTTTTTTTTTTGGGGGGGGAGCATTTTTCTCCCTCATTGGGTTGTCCTAGTCTTTAGGGCCTCCTTTTTCTTTGGGTATTTTTCTCTATTTTTGTTATCTAATAAAGTATTTATTTTACGGGGATTTTTCTTTTGTACACTGTTCTTTTCCCTTTCGATATACATAATTTGTGAGCTAATTTTGATCCCAGTTTATCCCAGAGTACCTAGTCCCCCTCAGTGGACTTTGTCACTAACCGCAATCCATGGTTTTTCTGACCAAGAGATTGAATCCCTCTGTGAACTCTGTGGCTTGGAGTGCTCGCAGGACCGTTATACATGGTCCCTCTCCTACATGGGAGCCGTCGGCTAGCAGGGGCCGCAAGTATTATAGAAACGTACAGGCATCTAGAAATCGGATGTTTCATTTCCTTATTTCTCCCCAATGACTTGCTGAGAACAAGGCTCTGAATATGGATTGGATATTGCCTTGGATTGCCAGAGCTTCAGAAAAGGATGGACTCGCCTATGTATATCCTCAACCAAATTAATGAGCTATTCGCTGGACAGAAGCCTCTACGTGGGATGCCATACCAGACGGGTCCTTTTAAAGGGCACCGAACTCCCCACATCATCAACAGACGAGCACATGGAGTGTCGCCTCCATGTATCCGCTTCTGCATCCAGGTTTAACGCCAGACAACCTGCCCTGTCCACCCGGCGACCTGAACTCTGGGGATGTACAGAGGCACCCCTTTTTGGCGTCCAAGCACCCCCCTTTGCATCACCACTATTTAGCTGATTATGCAAGAAGGTGGATGATTCTTCTCCACTTCCCTGTTAAGAGGATGATGGATCGGGGGTTCCTAACTTTCTACTCTGCACGACGATGGCAAGAGACGGTTTTTTCCTGACCTGCTGGATGCAGCCCTACATTTTGCCACTTGGCAGACTAACCGGGTAGAATTTCTTGTGGTATACCTACCAGTATCCCTGCCCGATGTATCATCAATTTAAAATACACGGACGGTCGGATAGCAAATCTGGTTCGTTCCGTCTTGCAGCTTCGGGTTCAGCACTCTACCCTTAGCCGCCTCATGGGTTGCTTGAGCAATAGTTTCCTGGTAGTAGACCTTAACTACTTCGATTCACACAAGTAACCTTTCCCCGAAGATAGTACAGCTGGCCAATCAAATCTTCTGAGCGGGAGACTAACAAGGGATCGTATCTTTTCTACAGACCCAACCAGCAGTGGAAGGGTTGTCCAGGACAGTCTAGATCTAAGGGATCTTGGTTCCAAAAAGGGGGAATGAAAAGTAAGACCAATCCTGGACCTCAAACTTCTAACAACCTTTGACAAGTTCCTCCTTTTACGGATGGAGTTCCTCCGCTCAGCCATTACTTGAACCGCAAAAGGTGGAGTTTCTGGCATCCATCGACATTCGGGATTCTTACCCTCACATTCCTATTTTTCCCCTCTACAGTAATCCCTTCGCCTTTCCATTCGCGAACAGCATTTTCAAGTATCGACTTTGGCCTGGCTACCGCACCCAGAGTGTTCGCAAGGGTCATAGTGGTTGTCATGTTTCTCTTGCACCCTAGAAGCATGGTCGTCCTGCCCTATTTGGTCGACTTTCTAGCCGCTCTTCCAGGGCTACGTGGAGTCATCTATATCACTTGCGATACCCTCTCACCTGGGCTGGCAGCTAAACTTAGACAAGTTTTTTCCTCATTTCCAGCCCACCAGATCCTTTTTGAGGATGATCCTGCACAAGAAGGATGGTTAATTTTCTCTCGAGTCAGGGTCATGGCCCTTTAAACAGGGAGCTCGTGCAGTTGATCACTCATCCCCTCAGTTCATTCGATTTGCTAGGAGGGTTCTGAGGAACAATGGTGACGACAATGGAAGCAGTTTCCTTCGCTCCGCTCGTTTTCAGCAAGTCAATCAGGTTTTCAAAGGGTAGTCTCTGAGCTCCTTCCTCATCCAGTGCCTTCTCCTGGTCCAATAATTATTAGTGAATACCAATGCCAGTCTTCTTCTCCCGATCATTGCTCTGGGGATCCGAACGGTATGGCTAATCCTACAGTAGGTCCACTGCCTTCAGGCAGGTCACCACATCCGTCTTCAATTGGATGCCACAGCTGGGACATACGTCAATCATCTAGCAGGTACCCACAGTCAAGCGACATGGTCGAGGTACCTCACACTCTCTGATGGGCCGAGATCTATCATTCGGTGATCTTGGCAGTACATATCCCTGGAGTAGAACACTGGGCGGCAGACATTCAGCCGTCAGGGTTTCTCCTCAAGTGAGTGGGAACTTTACCTGAAAGTCCATCAGATCTTGCCTTCACTGGAGTACTCCAGATGTAGGTCAGATGGCATCCAAACTGAACGCCAATGTACTCGAGTTCATGGTTCGGCCTCGAGATCCAAGAGCATCGCAGTGCATGCTCTGTTCTTCCATGGTACCAATTTCCATAACCCCTCTTCCACTACTTCCGAGATCTTTTTGGAAGCAGGAAGGGCCCCAGTGATCCTGGGACACCCACACTGACCATGTCAATATTTCTCGCTTGCAGTACTAGTATTTTTCCGTCTTATTGCAACAAAACTGCAAATATGGATTTCCTTGCAGGGAGTCTTCACCTGTGGTTCTTCCCTACCGCATACCGTTAGATCTTTGGGACCTTAACGGTCCTGGGGATCTTGCAGTAGACTTTTTTTTTTTTTTTAAATCCGGACAGACTTTACTATCAGGGAAGGTCGCTCCCTTTTTTTCCTCTACGTTCTTGTCTTCCTGATGAGTCTTCAGAGCTTGTCGCTCTGTTCTTTCAGACTTTTTTCCTTACTACCATCAAGGCAAGGTTGCCCTCAGGCCATCCCCTTCCCTTGTTACCAAGGTGGTATTGTATTCCCACTGCTACAGGGGCATCGTCCTTCTCTCGGCTCCAGTCCACAAAACGGAATGGGTTCTCCATAATCTGGACAAAGTGAGTGCTTCGAGTAGGTACGTATCGAGGACGACGTCCTTCCGAAGTTAGGACACTTTATTTGGGTTTTCCGACGGTAAGAAGAAGGCTTCCTGACTGTCACAGGAAGGGTTTAGCCGTTTCATCAGACATGCTAGCCTGGTGGGTTCGTTTCACCATCCAGGAGTCCTTCCGTGCTAGATGTCAGCCTATCTCCTCGTCTGGGGGCTCTAAGGACCAGACGTTGGCAAGCACGGCTGCAAGCTTACGGTTTCGTCCAGTCCGCATGCATTCTTGAACCACTATAATTCCCACACTTCCACAGATGTGAGTCTGGGCAGGCAGACTCTGCAGGCCGCGGTGGTGCACTTGTAAGTAGCGGTTACACAGGGCCTGATCTATTGTTGTCCCCACTCAGGGACTGCTTTGGGACGTCCCACGGTCTGTGTCCCCCAATGAGGCGAAGGAGAAATGGGGATTTTTGTGTACGACCCGTAAAATCCTTTTCTCCGACCCATTTATTGGGGGACACAGCTCTCACCCTATTATTAGCTTGTGCTTGTTTTTATAATCTGACATGCTATACGCTCATGTTATTGATCTCCTACTGCTTTTGCACCGAACTGGTTAGCTGAGTGCCAGCAGGAGAGTGTATACTGCAGGGGAGGAGCTAACTTTCTTGTATCACTTAGTGTCAGCCTCCTAGTGGCAGCAGCATACACCTACGGTCTGCGTCCCTCAATGAATGGCTCGGAGAAAAGGATTTTACGGTGAGTACACAAAAATCCCTATTTTTCCTATTGGTTCATTTTGGTCACTGTGATAGACCCTATCACAGTGATCAAAATAAAAAAAAAATTAGTAAAATACCCCCTCCCCCCTTTATCACCCGCTTAGTTAGGGAAATATAATGAAATAGAAAAAAAAATGTATTTCCATTTTCCCATTAGGGTTAGTTGGGCTAAAGTTAGGGTTTGGGTTAGGGTTGGGATTAGGGTTAGGTGTGTGTTGGGGTGAGGGTTGTGTGATTGGGGTTAGGGTTGGCGTTAGAATTGAGGGGTTTCCACTGTTTAGGTACACCAGGGGGTCTCCAAACGCGACATGGCACCACCATTGATTGCAGCCAATTTTGTGTTCAAAAAGTCAAATGGTGCTCCCTCCCTTCTGAGCTCTGCTGTGCCCCGAAACAGTGGTTTACCCCCACATATGGGGTTCCAGCGTACTGAGGACAAATTGGACAACAATTTTTGATGTCCAATTTCTCCTCTCACCCTTGGAAAAATACAAAATTGGGGGCTTAAAAATTCTGGAAAAAAAAGTTATTTTATTTTCACGACTCTGCATTATAAACTTCTGTGAAGCACTTGAGGGTTCAAAGTGCTCACCACACATCTAGATAAGCTCCTCGGGAGGAGGGTCTAGTTTCCAAAATGTGGTCACTTGTGGGAGGGTTTCTACTGTTTAGGCACATCAGGGGCTCTGCAAACGCAACATGACGCCCGCTGACCATTTCATCAGAGTCCGCATTTTAAAACGTCACTACTTCCCTTCTGAGCCCTGACGTGTGTCCAAACAGTGGTTCCCCTACATTTGGTATACCAGCGTATTCAGGAGTTTGTCCTGTTACCCTTGTGAAAATTAAAAAACTGGGCTAAAAAATCATTTTTGAGGGAAAAAAGTTTTTTTATTTTCATGGTTCTGCGTTATAAACTTTTGTAAAGCACTTGAGGGTTCAAAGTGCTCACCACACAGCTAGATAAGTTACTAGAGGGGTCTAGTTTACAAAATGGTGTCACTTTGTGGGGGTTTCCACTGTTTAGGCACATCAGGGGCTCGCTAAACGCAATATGGTGTCCGATCTCAATTCCAGACAATTTTGCATTGAAAAACTCAAACTGTGCTCCTTCCCTTCCGAGCACTGCTGTGCGACCAAACAGTAGTTTACCCCCACATATGGGATATCGGCATATTTAGGAGAAATTGCACAACCAATTTTGTGGTTCATTTTTGCTTTTTACAGTTCTGAATGAAAATGTTTGTTAAAAAAAAAGTTAAATGGTAATTTTTTCCTTCCACACTTCAGTTCATGAAGCATGTAAAAGGTTAATAAACTTCTTGAATGTGGTTTTGAGCACCTTGAGGGGTGCAGTTTATAGAATGTTGCCACTTTTGGGTATTTTCTGTCATGTACACCCCTCAAAGTGACTTTAAATGTGAGGCAGTCCCTAAAAAAAAAAAAAAAAAAAAAAAAAAAATTGTGTTGTAAAAATGAGAAATTGCTGGTCAACTTTTAACCCTTAACTTCCTAACAAAATAAAATTGTTTCCAAAATTGTGTTGATGAAAAGTAGACATGTGGAAATGTTGTTTATTAACTTTTTTGTGTGACATAACTATCTGATTTTAAGGGCATAAAAATTCAAAGATTGCAAACTGTCAAATTTTAAAAATTTTCGCCATATTTCTGTTTTTTTCCCCCATAAATAAATGCAAGTAATATCAAAGAAATGTTACCACTAACTATAAGTACAATATATCTCAGAATCAGAGGGATCCATTAAAACTTTCCAGAGTTATAACCTCATAAAGTGACAGGTGGTCAGAACGGAAAAAATTGGCCTGGTCTTTAAGCTGCAAATTGGCGCGGTCATTAAGGGGTTAAAGATAACAGATATCAGTTACAGAACAATAAGGATGTGTATATATAGAAGCTGTAAACCTCCCCATGCGTGGAGATAACCACAATAGGGCAATGATCCCAGTATTGGCGCCACCACGCAGCTGATAACCTACTGCCACAGCATATCAATAACATGCATCAATAATGGATCTGGTGATGCTGTACCTAGAATATAACTATGAAAGGTCCATTAAATCCAGAACAGTAGCACTCACCATCCATAAAAAAAATATATATATATTTTAAAGCACCATTAAAAATACATTGCAGTGGGATTAGTATGATGCGTAAAGATGACATCCGTTTTGTGCTGTAACCAGCGCTTCTACGGGTCTCAGCCCAAAGACATGTTTCGTGCTTGTTACATGCATGTCCTAATCCCACAGCAATATATCTTTAATGGGGATTTAACCCCTTAACGACCACCGATACGCCTTTTAGCGGCGGCAGTTAAGGGTACTTAAACCACAGCGCCGTTAATTAACGGCGCTGTGGAAAAAGTGAATAGCGCTCCCCAGAGTCGGATTTTCTCTGGGGTCTCAGTTGCCGGGGGTAGCCGAGACCCCAGAGAACATGATTCGGGGTTTTTTTTTACCAACCACCGAGTTGCGATCGCCGGTAATTAACCATTTACCGGCGATTGCAAAAAAACCCCAAAAAACGCGATTTCCCTTTTAATTTCTCTGTCCTCCGATGTGATTGCACATCAGAGAAATGGGGTCCCAGATAGCTCCCTCTCCCCCGGTGCTCCTCATGGCTCCCGATGGGCGCCGCCATCTTTTTCCGGCAAAAAAATGGCGGGTGCCCGGCATCGGGAGGGTCTTTGGAGGCTCGGCTGCCGGGGGTAGCCAAGACCCCAAAGAACATGACCCCTGTTAATTACCGGCGATCGCAAAAAAAAAAAAAAGCAATGTGTAATTCTCTGACCTCTGATGTGATCGCACATCAGAGAAATAGGGGGATTCGGGGACCCTATTATACTTACCGGTGTCCTTGGGTCCTCCTGCCCGCCGGTGTTTTCATCTAGAAAAAAAATGGCGGGTGCATGCGCAGTGCGCCCGCCATCTGCCGGCCAGCAGGAGTAGAGCAGTTGGGGCTAAAATTAGGGTTGGGGCTGAATTTAGGGTTAGGGCTAAATTTAGGGTTGGGGCTAAATTTAGGGTTAGGCTTCTTTCACACTTGCGTCGGTACGGGGCCGTCGCAATGCGTCGGCCCGACATACCGACGCACGTTGTGAAAATTGTGCACAACGTGGGCAGCGGATGCAGTTTTTCAACGCATCCTCTGCCCAGTCTGTGTCCTGGGGAGGAGGGGGTGGAGTTACGGCCACGCATGTGCGGTCGGAAATGGCAGACGCGATGTACAAAAAATCTTTATATTGAATTTTTTTTTTTTGTGCCGATGGCCCGCCAAAACACAACGATCCAGTGCACGACGAACGCGACGTGTGGCCATCCGTCACGATCCATTGGCAATACAAGTCTATGGGCAAAAAACGCATCCTGCAGGCACATTTGCAGGATGCGTTTTTTTGTCCAAAACAACGGATTGCGACGGATGCCAAACGACGCAAGTGTGAAAGTAGCCTTAGGGTTAGGGCTCAAGTTAGGGCTAGGGTTAGGGTTGGAGCTAAAGTTAGGGTTAGGGTTGGAGCTAAAGTTAGGGCTAGGGTTAGGGTTGGAGCTAAAGTTAGGGCTAGAGCTAGGGTTGGAGCTAAAGTTAGGGCTAGGGTTGGGGTTGGAGCTAAAGTTAGGGCTAGGGTTAGGGTTGGAGCTAAAGTTAGGGCTAGGGTTAGGGTTGCAGCTAAAGTTAGGGTTAGGGTTGGAGCTAAAGTTAGGGTTAGGGTTGGAGCTCAAGTTAGGGCTAGGGTTAGGGTTGGAGCTAAAGTTAGGGTTAGGGTTGGAGCTAAAGTTAGGGTTAGGGTTGGAGCTAAAGTTAGGGCTAGGGTTAGGGTTGGAGCTAGGGTTGGAGCTAAAGTTAGGGCTAGGGTTAGGGTTGGAGCTAAAGTTAGGGCTAGGGTTAGGGTTGGAGCTAAAGTTAGGGTTGGAGCTAAAGTTAGGGCTAGGGTTAGGGTTGGAGCTAAAGTTAGGGCTAGGGTTAGGGTTGGAGCTAAAGTTAGGGTTAGGGTTGGAGCTAAAGTTAGGGCTAGGGTTAGGGTTGGAGCTAAAGTTAGGGTTAGGGTTGGAGCTAAAGTTAGGGCTAGGGTTAGGGTTGGAGCTAGGGTTGGAGCTAAAGTTAGGGCTAGGGTTAGGGTTGGAGCTAAAGTTAGGGCTAGGGTTGCGGCTAAAGTTAGGGTTAGAGTTGGGATTAGGGTTTGGGTTAGGGTTGGCATAAGGTTTACACTTAAGATTAGGGTTAGGTTTGGGATTAGGGTTAAGGTTAGGGTTGGGATTAGGGTTAGAATTGAGGTTAGGATTGAGATTAGGATTAGGGGTGTGTTGGATTTAGGGTTTTGATTAGGGTTATGGTTAGGGTAGACATTAGGGTTGTTTTGGGGTTAGGGTAGTGATTATCGTTAGGGTTGTGATTAGGATTATGGATCGGGTTGGGGTTAGGGGTGTGTTGGGGTTAGGGTTGGAGCTAGAATTGGGGGGGTTTCCACTGTTTAGGTACATCAGGGGGTCTCCAAACACGACAGCCAATTTTGCGCTCAAAGTCAAATGGTGCCCCCTCCCTTCTGAGCTCTGCCGTACGCCAAAACAGTGGTTCCCCCCCACATATGGGGCATCAGCCTACTCTGGATAAATTGGACAACAACTTTTGGGGTCCAATTTCTCCTGTTACCATTGTGAAAATAAAAACTTGGGGGCTAAAAAATCTTTTTTGTGGAAGAAGAAAAAATTTTTTATTTTCATGACTCTGCATTATAAACTTCTGTGAAGCACTTGGGCATTCAAAGTTCTCACCACATATCTAGATAGTTGGTAAGGCCGAAAAAAGACATTTGTCCATCCAGTTCAGCCTATATTCCATCATAATAAATCCCCAGATCTACGTCCTTCTACGGAACCTAATAATTGTATGATACAATAGTAACATAGAAAAAAAGATGAACACTCTGGTTCCCCCACAGAGAAAGAGTAAGGCTCGTCCGGGATATGAACCCTGGACCTCTCGCACCCCAAGCGAGAATCATACCCCTAGACCAACGAGCCGACGACAGATAAGTTCCTTGGGGGGGTCTAGTTTCCAAAATGGGGTCACTTGTGAGGGGTTTCTACTGTTTAGGTACATCAGGGGCTCTGCAAACGCAACATAACGCCCGCAGACCATTCTATCAAAGTCTGCATTCCAAAACGGCGCTCCTTCCTTCCGAGCTCTGCCGTGCGACCAAACAGTGTTTTACCCCCACATATGGGGTACCAGCATACTCGGGACAAATTGGACAACAACTTTTGGGGTCCAATTTCTCTTGTTACCCTTGTGAAAATAAAAACTTGGGGGCTAAAAAATCTTTTTTGTGGAAAAAAAAAATATTTTTTATTTTCACGACGGCATTATAAACTTCTGTGAAGCACTTGGGCATTCAAAGTTCTCACCACACACCTAGATAAGTTCCATGTGGGGTCTAGTTTCCAAAATGGGGTCACTTGTGGGGGGTTTCTACTGTTTAGGCACATCGGGGGCTCTCCAAACGCGACATGGCGTCCGATCTCCATTCCAGACAATTCTACATTGAAAAAGTAAAACAGCATTCCTCTTCCAAGCTCTGCGGTGTGCCCAAACAGTGGTTTACCCCCACATATGGGGTATTGATGTACTCAGGAGAAATTGCACAACAACTTTTGTGGTCTAATTTCTCCTGTTACCCTTGTGAAAATAAAAATTTGGGGCCAAAAAGATAATTTTTGTAGAAAAAATGTTATTTTTTATTTTCACGGCTCTACGTTATAAACTTCTGTGACGCACTTGGGGGTTCAAAGTGCTCACCACACATCTAGATAAGTTCCTTAAGGGGTCTAGTTTCCAAAATGGTGTCACTTGTGGGGGGTTTCCACTGTTTAGGCACATCAGGGGCTCTCCAAACGCGACATGGCGTCCGATCTCAATTCCAGCCAATTCTGCGTTGAAAAAGTCAAACGGCGCTCTTTCACTTCCAAGTTCTGCGGTGCGCCCAAACAGTGATTTACCCCCACATATTGGGTATTGGCGTATTCAGGAGAAATTGCACAAAATTTATGGTTTAATTTCTGTTTTTACACTTGTGAAAATAAAAAAAAATGGTTCTGAAGTAAAATGTTTGCAAAAAAAAAAGTTAAATGTTCAGTTTTTTTCTTCCACATTGTTTCAGTTCCTGTGAAGCACGTAAAAGGTTAATAAACTTCTTGAATGTGATTTTGAGAACCTTTAGGGGTGCAGTTTTTAGAATGGTGTCACGCTTCGTTATTTTCTATCATATAGACCCCTCAAAATGACTTCAAATGTGATGTGGTCCCTAAAAAAAAAAAAAAAAAAATGGTGTTGTAAAAATGAGAAATTGCTAGTCAACTTTTAACCCTTAACTCCCTATTAAAAAAAAAATTGTTTCCAAAATTGTGCTGATGTAAAGTAGACATGTGGGAAATGTTATTTGTTAACTATTTTTCGTGACATATCTCTCTGATTTAAGGGCATAAAAATACAAAGTTTGAAAATTGCTAAATTTTAAAATTTTTTGCCATATTTCCATTTGTTTCATAAATAAATGCAAGTAATATCGAAGAAATGTTACCACTATCATGAAGTACAAGATGTCACGAAAAAACAGTCTCAGAATCGGTGGGATCCGTTAAAGCGTTCCAGAGTTATAACCTCATAAAGTGACAGTGGTCAGAATTGTAAAAATTGGCTCGGTCATTAAGTACCAAATTGGCTGTCACTAAGGGGTTAAAATAAAGTTGTTGTTTTTCATGGATCTTGATTTATCGAGATTAATCTAGATTAGCCTATAGCTTCCCCCTATATACTTTCATTATGGGAAGGCGGAGCAAGCAGCTGGAAGCCGTGTCTGGCAGCAGCTTTTCTCCAACGAGCACAAAGGATTGAGCTTTTTGAATTCAACATGCCCAAATCTCCTTTCATCTGATATTAGGTAGAAGTGCAAATATGCCTCATACACCTTAGATCAGGGGTGTCAAACTGCATTCCTCGAGGGCCTCAGACCATGCGTGTTTTCAAGATTTCCATAGCATTGCACAAGGTGCTGGAATCATTCTCTGCAGGTGATTAAATTATCACCTGTGCAATACAAGGAAATCCTGAAAACATGACCTGTTTGCAGCCCTCGAGGAATGCAGTTTGACACCCCTGCCTTAGATGGTCATCTGGCTCCTCCGAAACTGGCTGACTCGGCTGATATTTAATGTGTATGGCCAGCTTTACAACTATGCTGTTGGTTCAGATGTGAGATAGTAAAATGAAGGTAAATCTGTTTTTGTACTTAACCAAAAAGTCATAATGAAGAGCACAAAATGAGATCAACTGATGAGGAAAAAAATGCAAAATAAATACAAACTTATTTGCATTTCAACTGTGAAATTTTTCAACTGCTGAGTCTTCACCATGTAATCTAACCTGTTTCTAAATCCATTCTAAATCATGTTATTGGTGTTTTATATCTCTGGAGTAAATGTAGCAAGTATTAGCTTTTACTTTGCGCTTATTTTGGCTACACTAATTTTTAGACCTATTTAGTATATCTGTTGTGGCCACGGTTTCTCGCTTAATATTCATTTTTTTTTTCAGTTTAATACACAGCATTGCTACTAGAGTTATTAAACTGGCTCATACAAAATCCAGTCCAGCTTTGGCCCCTGCGCTTGTGGAAACCTACAGTCGCTTATTGGTATATATGGAAATAGAATCACTTGGCATCAAAGGATTCATCAGTAAGTAATCACAATGTATAGAAAATGGAGACTACTAGACAAGACTGATTAGAGCAATTGATTGCGTCAACTAGTGTTTCAATATGAAATCATGTTTATACGGCTCCATGACGTGGCTATTTATTTAGTGGCAGGAATGAGGCTCGGTCTTCTAAATGATCACAGTCGGACATTTTTATGAATATGTTAAACTTTGCTCCTTTTGTATCCTGAAGAAATCTGCTCAAAATAAATGGCTCCTCCCCATATATTTTCTGACGTATTATGACCGATTTCCCCAGCATGTTACAATCCTGCACAACCCCACGCAGTTGTATGCCAAAGCAAAAATCTGACCCGATTGGTGCCTGAGAAGCTAAACTAGTCCTTAAAAAAAAAAAATAATAATAAAATAAAAAAAATGAAGCTTGGGAGTTCTGACATGCTACTTATGAATGTTCCTGTATGCATTTTATTTATTTTTTTTTTTTAAACTCGCCAGAATGAAATGAACCAAAAATTGACAGGATCCGTAGGCCTCACATTTCTTTGTATATCCTCTTACATTTGAACCCATTATTGACATTGGCTCAAAATCTTTTTGGGGAAAAAAGCCCTTTCCCTGTTTTATGGCAAATACTGTGAAACCATCACACTAGTGAGCAATATATCCTTTGGTAAGAGTAGTGATAACCTAAAGAAAAGTTGCTCTATAGGGTCAGTTTTTATTCAGAGTGAGTTATAAACTGTATATACAGTACAGACCGAAAGTTTGGACACACCTTCTCATTTAAAGATTTTACTGGGTTTTCATGACTATGAAAATTGTACATTCACACTGAAGGCATCAAAACTCTGAATTAACACATGTGGAATTATATACTTAACAAAAAAGTGTGAAACAACTGAAAATATGTCTTATATTCTAGGTTCTTCAAAGTAGCCACCTTTTGCTTTGATGACTGCTTTGCACACTCTTGGCATTCTCTTGATGAGCTTCAAGAGGTAGTCACCGGAAATGGTTTTCACTTCACAGGTGTGCCCTGTCAGGTTTAATAAGTGGTATTTCTTGCCTTATAAATGGGGTTGAGACCATCAGTTGTGTTGAGCAGAAGTCTGATGGATACACAGCTGATAGTCCTACTGAGTAGACTGTTATAATTTGTATTATGGCAAGAAAAAAGCAGCTAAGTAAAGAAAAACTCGTGGCCATCATTACTTTAAGAAATGAAGGTCAGTCAGTCCGAAAACTTTAAAAGTGTCCCTAAGTGCAGTTGCAAAAACCATCAAGTGCTACAAAGAAACTGGCTCACAAGAGGACCACCCCAGGAAAAGTATATAATTCCATATGTTAATTCATAGTTTTGATGCCTTCAGTGTGAATGAACAAATTTCATAGTCATGAAAATATAGAAAAATCTTTAAATGAGAAGGTGTGTCCAAACTTTTCGTCTGTACTGTATGTACCAGTATATGTGTGTGTATGTATGTATATTATAATTTTGTGGGAGATTAATGTCCTTTTTGTTTTTCATTCATTGGCATCTCTACTCACTCTTGGCTCAGCGGTTCAGTGGGCCATCCTAATCTAAAATTTACCAATCCCTGATTAGGACAGCCTTGTGGACCTCTGAACCAAGAATAAACAGGGATTTAACTGGGGGAAAAAAAAAAAAAAAATCACACGCTGTACTAACCATTTTACCTTAAAACTATATATCAAGCTGTTTAGCATCTCCTTTTCTACAACCTGATGCTGACGTGTCTGACGTCTTTTTTTCGAAGTGACATGTTCTCTTTAACCCCTTCACGACATGCCCCGTACGGCGCATGTCGTGTCTCCCCCTTTGATGTGGGCTCCGGCGGTGAGCCCACATCAAAGTTGCGACATGTCAGCTGTTTTGTACAGCTGACATGTGCGCGCAATAGCGGCGGGTGAAATCGCTATTCACTCGCTGCTATTAACCTGTTAAATGCCGCTGTCAAACACAGACAGCGGCATTTAACCGGCGCTTCCGGCCGGGCGGCCGGAAATGATGTCATCGCCGACTCCCGTCACATGATCGGGGGTCGGCGATGCATCAGGAAGGTAACCATAGAGGTCCTTGAGACCTCTATGGTTACTGATGAAGGCCTGCTGTGAGCGCCCCCCTGTGGTCGGCGCTCATAGCAGCGATCTGATGATCGCTGCTATGTAGCAGAGCCGATCAGGCTATGCCAGCTTCTAGCCTCCCATGGAGGCTATTGAAGCATGGCACAAGTAAAAAAAAAAAAAAAGTTTTTAAAAATATGAAAAAAATATAAACGTTTAAATCACCCCCCTTTCGCCCCATCCTAAATAAAACAATTGAAAAAAAAAAAAACCTACACGTATTTGGTATCGCCGCGTTCAGAATCGCCCGATCTATTAAAAAAAAAAAAGCATTAACCTGATCGCTAAACAGTGTAGCGAGAAAAAAAATCCGAAACGCCAGAATTACGTTTTTTTGGTCGCCGTGACATTGCATTAAAATGCAATAACGGGCGATCAAAAGAACATATCTGCACCGAAATGGTATCATTTAAAAACGTCAGCTCGGCACGCAAAAATAAGCCCTCACCCGACCCCAGATCACGAAAAATGGAGACGCTTCGGGTATCAGAAAATGGCACTTTTTTTTTTTTAAGCAAAATTTTGAATTTTGAATTTTTTTTCACCACTTGGATAAAAAATAACCAAGACATGTTAGATGTCTATGAACTCGTAATGACCTAGAGAATCACAATGGCAGGTTAGTTTTACCATTTAATGAACCTAGCAAAAAAGCCAAACAAAAAACATGTGTGGGATTGCACTTTTTTTGCAATTTCACCGCACTTGGAATTTTTTTCCCATTTTCTAGTAAAAGACATGGTAAAACCAATGGTGTCGTTCAAAAGTACAACTCGTCCCGCAAAAAATAAGCCCTCACGTGACCATATTGACAGAAAAATAAAAAAGTTATGGCTCTGGGAAGGAGGGAAGTGAAAAATGAAAACGCAAAAACGAAAAAGGGCCGCAACTTGAAGGGATTAAAATGAACCTATCGGGTCCCCCATACCCTCCAACCCCACAATATTCACATATGCATAACTCCATTCCCTTCCTAACCAGCACTTTTCATACTGATAGCTTTAATCCAGGTTTAAAAAAAAAAAAAATTTGTAAGCTCTGTTTTACTTATACTAATTAGCTTCCGCAGAATAGTCGGCCGTCTTTTCATGTTCTCTCTCCTCTTTGGGCCTGATGATGTGATTTGGAAGAGCTGACGTCATCACCAGCTCCTTGCATATCTCTATTTGGCAGTCACTGAGCCTCTGAAGCCAGGGCTTTGCTTCCTTCTTCAGAGGCGCACTGCGTAAGACTGGAAGTGCAGAAGATGGCTCGCGTACATTACCGGCACTTTCGGTCACGCAGTTGCTGCTGGATTGGAGGGTATGGGTGACCTGACAAATTCCCTTTTAAGTTTTAATTGGGTATTATATTATGCAAGCATGCAATTCTGTGTCGATTAATGGGTTGGGACATCAAGGCAGGATTTTCCATCAATATTTGGAAGGTTGAATAGGGAGTGGGTCCAAAGTAGAAGACGTACAAATTGTTATATATTACTCTTCATTTTGGCTAACAAGTGTTTGATGGTAAATGCTTTTAAAAATCTACAAGTGAATGAGGCCTAAATACATAAATGATGTGTGCTTTCATTATTCATTTTAACACTTTCCAAATCCTCTGTTTTCTTATATAAATCTGAGTGTAACTGCAACCAATTGTATTTATTTTTTCAGGCCAACTGTTACCCACTGTGTTTAAGTCTCATTCCTGGGGAATCCTTCATACCCTGCTGGAAATGTTTAGCTACCGAATGCATCATATCCAGCCTCACTACCGCGTTCAGCTCCTAAGTCACCTCCATTCCCTCGCTGGGGTCCCACAGACCAATCAGAATCAGCTGCACCTTTGGTCAGTACCCTAAATCACAGAGGCTTTATGCCAAGTTTATGGTTTAAAGGGAACTTGTCACCAGTTTTGTGAAATAGCAACTAAAAATCACCTTATTCAGCGTCTGCTATACATTCCCTAAATCCTTATATAACCCCTGGGCTTCCCTTGTATGCTCCCGAAAACCTTTTTTTAATTTCTCCCGCGCTGTATGGTAATCTGCTCAGTCTGGTTTGATGGGTGCGGTTTGGGGCCTCTGCATTTTTTCCTCCTGGCTTCTGCTCGCCGTCCTCCTGACATGGATAATGATCCACATCTCCATGCGACATATTGCGCCTGCTCCAGATACATTTCATTTTGCACCTGCTCAGTATACTTTGCCCAACTGCGAGCAAAGCTGAAAAACAGAAGTGCGCATACGCTGGCAAATGTAGTTTTGGTACATGAGCAAAGTATACTGTGCAGGTGCGAAACCCAATATTTTTGAGCAGGCACAATGTCACGTAGCGCAAGAGGTGTCATCCATGAAGTAGGACGGCGAGCAACAGCCGCTGGGAGTGATGCAGAGGCCCGAAACCACGCCCATAGGACCGGACTGAGATTACCATACAGAGTGCCTGTAGGACCGGACTGAGAAGGTTACCGTACAGAGAGCCCCTAGGACCGGACTGAGAAGATTACCATACAGAGCGCCCGTAGGACCGGACTGAGAAGATTACCATACAGAGCGCCCCTAGGACCAGACTGAGAAGATTACCATACAGAGCGCCCATAGGACCGGACTGAGAAGATTACCATAAAGAGCGCCCGTAGGACCGGACTGAGAAGATTACCATACAGAGAGCCCCTAGGACCGGACTGAGAAGATTACCATACAGAGCGCCCATAGGACCGGACTGAGATGATTACCATACAGAGCGCCCCTAGGACCGGACTGAGATGATTACCATACAGAGAGCCCCTAGGACCGGACTGAGAAGATTACCATACAGAGCACCCATAGGACCGGACTGAGAAGATTACCATACAGAGCGCCCATAGGACCGGACTGAGATGATTACCATACAGAGCGCCCCTAGGACCGGACTGAGAAGATTACCGTACAGAGCGCCTGTAGGACCGGACTGAGAAGATTACCATACAGAGCGCCCATAGGACCGGACTGAGATGATTACCATACAGAGCGCCCCTAGGACCGGACTGAGAAGATTACCATACAGAGCGCCCGTAGGACCGGACTGAGAAGATTACCCAACAGAGCACCCCTAGGACCGGACTGAGAAGATTACCATACAGAGCTGGAGAAATTAAAAAGGTTTTTCTGGAGTATACAAGGGGAGTCGAGGTTATATAAGGATTTAGGGAATGCATAGCAGACACTGAATAAGGTGATCTTTTTAGCTGCTCTGTCACAAAACTGGTGACTGGTTCCCTTTAATGACGTTATCTAGCATTTTAGAAAAGTAATGGCCTATCACTGTCATTGAGTAGCTGCTGGGCCAGATATAACTGCTCACTATATCACACTCCAGTTTTAGTAAATGGGAATAAGCTCCAATATTAAAATGGAGGCATCACTCAACTGATCTCCTCTGGTGTTAAGATATAATATAGATCCTCAATATAAGATCCATGAAAGTCTAAGGGTGGTACTGGATAACACGTCTACTTTCCAGAGGTTTTAATACTTATTTTTCCTTTTTTCCTCATTACTGCAAACTCCAATTGCCAAAGTTTAACCCATTTTTAGATACTTTTAAAGGTGTAAGTGCTCAATACTATAAAATGGCACTTCCTTCAGAAGGCAACAACAATTACCCAGACCAAGCAGTACATTAGACTGAGTAATGAAGAGGTCCATAATGTAAAAACAATTTATATGGAACTCGTATAAGCATATCGCTAAAAAGCAAAGTGCCGTATAGGAAATGCTGAAATGCTCAGTAAGAGTAATGCCTTAAAGTATGAGAAAATATGCTTTATAAATGAGGTATAGCAAAAACATAACAGTACAATGACTCCCCATCTGTAATTTGGTCCCTCATCCCGAAGCGCGTTTTGCGATTTTGGGGACCTTTTTGAATTTATTTGGTTATTGGAGGATAACTGTTGTATAGTGTACTGACACCTCACTCCATTGTCACTCTTTCAGTGAATATCTATGGGAGGGGACAGAGGTGTATAGTGGATTCTGGCACCCAATGTTTGTCTGAATTTCCTCCCATGATGTACCATATACCGTATATACTCGTGTATAAGCCGACCGAGTATAAGCTGAGGCACCTAATTTTGCCACAAAAAATTGGGAAAACTTATTGACTCGAATATAAGCCTGGTATGCATGGCTCTGTCCTTGTATGCATGGCTCCTATGGGGAAAAAAAACTTTGCCTTCCCTGCACACCCTCGCTGCATCTCGTTCCGTGCCAGCAGCTCTTCGGGCCGAGCGATCACATGTCCCCGCTCATTAAGATAATGAATATTCACTCCATGCCTATGGGAGTGGAGAGAGGTGAATATTCATTACCTTAATGAGAGGGGGACACGTGATCGCTTGGCCGGAAGAGCTGCTGGCACCGGAACGAGATGCAGCGAGGGCTCGCAGAGAACGTAAGTAGGATGTGTGCTGGAAGCCGGCGGCTGCAACTGTGCGTGCTGTAAGAGAAATGAATATTCACTGCCACCGCAGTGAATATTCGTTTCTCTTTAGCAGTGGGTACAGACTGCAGCCCCTGGCTCCTGCCTCTGTGACCCACTACTCACCTCTCCCTCCCCCGCCGTGTATAACTCGAGGGGGATGTTTTTAGCACAAAAAAGTGCTGAAAAACTCTGCTCATACATGAGTATGTACGGTACTCATTTTAGTATCGGGCTACAGGTTTATATTTTAGGGTGGTCTGTGTTGCTACTTTGTCACTGTAGCCAGTGTACACCGCTATATTGTTGTTTTGTAATACCATGTAGTTTTTTCCCAATTCTTTGCAGAATTGCAGATTGGGAAGGGGAGCATTGTACTGTTTTACCACGTTTATAAGCATATTTTCTCATATTTTGAGTTATTACTATTACTGATCATTTCAGCATGCCCTATACACCATTTTGCTTTTTAAGTGATATGTTTGTGTTTCTTAAATAGTTTTTAAATTTTATATTGCCCTTCCCTTTTAGAAGCTGCAAAAATTCATGTTTTTTTTTTTTGTTTGTTTTTTTTCAGGGTCGGGGGGAATTACTAAAATATATATTTTTTTTTTAAATCCCTTTTAAGTATGGTATTGTGAAATGAATGGTGTCATTCAAAAGTGCCCCCAAAAAAGTATTAAGTTGCACTTTTTTTTTGCAATTTCAACGCACTTGGCTTTTTTTTTTTTTCCTGCTGTCCAGTGCATCACCTGATAAAATGAATGGTGTAATTTAAAATGACAACTCTTCCTGCAAAATGCAACCTCATGTGGCTATGTCGCCAAAAAAATTAAGTTAAGACTCTTGGTAGAAAGAGGGGAAGAAACCAGGCGCGCAAGAAGGAAAAAAAAAAGTGTCCAGTTCTAAGGTGTTAAAGAGGGGAAAACTAGTACTTAGAGTGCTTGATTCATACTACCAAATCCACAGGCAGCATGAATATGGGCCTGGATGCATTAATGCAGCCAGGTATGCCTTACTCTGGAACGTTATGCTGTTTCAGAAAAAAATCTAGTTTGAAGAGCCTGCCAGGGACTATAGGAAGAGAGACTAGTCAGAGGCTGCCCCCAGTCGGACTTCTTCCTGCAGTGCTCTTGTTGGTTGATGCTTTTATCCTTTGTGTGTACATAGCGATAGATATGTCACCTGGAGAAGCCAGCCTGGGGTCTACTGAGAGAGATGGGACAAGTCCGGCACCGCCCCTGGTTGGCTTCATTCCTCACCGCCACAGGTGATTGACAGGTCTTACTGTTTTACCTATAAAACATGCCTGGGTGCAGCTGTGCTTGTATTCATGCTGTTCATGGGTTTTGACAGCTTGAATCGAGTGACTGGTTCCCTTTTAAAAGGGGCATGGAGGAAAAGATTTATATTTCTCCTACGCCTCATTGGGGGACACAGGACCATGGGTGTTCTGCTGCTGCCACTAGTAGGACACTAACTAATACAGGAAAAATAGCTACTCCCCTGCAGTATACACCCTCCTGTTGGCTCCAAGTGAACCAGTTCTTGCTTAGTGTCTGTAGGAGGCACTTGGGTCTGCTTTCAGACCCCACCGTTTTTATTTTTATTCTATTTTTTCCTTAACTGAGCGAATCGGGGCGACGGATCCTTTCTAGGTTCCGATCTCCCCCGAACCATCAACAGGCAAGAACGCGGAGCGTCCCTCCCTGTACCCTTTCCTGCACCGTTGGATGCCAGCCCTGAGCTCACCTTACGGGCAACGGTTCCTTCACGTTCCGATCTCCCCCCTCTATAGCAGGCGACCACATGGAGTAGCCCTCCATTTACCTCTCCTGGAGCTAGGAGCATAGCCGGACATGATGTTTATGGCATCCGTGCAGCCCCCGACTGCATCACCACTGTTATAGCGGATAATGGAAGGCGGCAGAAGCTCTCCACCCCCTCCCTGACTATGGCGACGGTGAATTGAGCACCGGACCACAGCATCTACCGTGAGTACACCTGCGGGGCCGAGGCGCTGGGAGGTCCTGGTCCCTGGGATAAGGGAGGTCCGCATATACCTTAAAGCCCGGGTACGTGGGTCATGTCGGTCCACACAAATAGCGGCCGCGACGCTGCAAACCGCAAGCTTAAAATTTAGCCCCCAGCTTTTCTCTCGTCCAGGCTGGAACGTTGGCTCTGCCCACCGGTAGTTAGTGCCTCCCACTCGTTCTGCGAGAAGCACCTTCTCTTCCTGATCTCGGTGGCCATCTTTGGACACCCACAGGGCTGATGCTGCAGCTCTGCTCCAGCATTTTCAATCACCGCTTCAGGGTTTAGTGATTTCTGTGGACACATTGCGGACCTCCCCCGGGGACTCAAGACACAGGACCTGGGTAAGCTGCAGAAACATAGCTTAACCCTTCCCCTGCTAGTAAGCGCTCTCCTCAAGGCTACACTATGTCTCAATCAAAGCCTAACAACAAGTCTGGGAACCCACACTGTGTTTTTTGCTGCTTGTACCGCTTGTAAGGTATTCCCCGGGGTCACAATACTGTGTTTTGCTCAGCTTGTGAACCGATGACTGCTCAGGAACCACCTGTTACTGATACCGAACCCTGTGAGCCTAGTCCCCCTGAGTGGGCTACCTCCCTTACCCGGTCTATGGCATCCCTGGCCAAAGTGTTAGACTCGTTCCGAGACCCTTCCTCTAACCAGGGCACCTTTACGGATAACTCTTCCGATGATCAGAACCTTGTACTCTAGGGGTCGTACCTTACCAAGGAGCTCTCGCTTTTCCAGAAAAGGACTCATGCCTTGTCCCCATCCCATCACCGGGAATCGGGTTCTGAGAGTTCCATTTCTCGCTCCCCCTCCCTTGGGGCTAGTAGAGAACCTGGCTCAGAGGACGATTCTGACACGTCCCTAGATCAGGAATTTCAACACGATCAGGAGAATCTCTACTCTCTCATTGAGTCAATAAACAAGGCCCTGAAGCTAGATGAGGATCCTTTATCTAAAACAGATCATGCTGTGTCCTTAAGACCAAGCGGGCTCACAGTGTTCGCCAATTATCCCGAATTTAAGGAAATCATTGAATCTCATAGGATCCGTCCAGATAAACGCTTCACAGGGCAAAAGCCCATGGAGTCGAGAGATCCCTTTGCTCCTGATCTAAGAAAAGATTGGTCACAGTCTCCTCTGGTAGATCCTCCAGTATCACACCTAGCTACTAAATCTATTGTATCCTCTTCAGAGGGCGCCTCGATTAAAGATCCCACCGATCGTCAGATCAACAATATGGCTCGTTCAGCTTTTGAAGCCTCAGCAGCCGCACTCTTTCCATCTTTTGCCGCTACATGGGTGGCTAAGGCTGTGACCCATTGGGCTTTGATCTTGTCTTCAGCTGCTCTGGATACCAATCTTCCCCCCGAGGTAGCAGACCTTGCTACTCAGATAGCGAGAGCTGGGGATTTTCTAGTCACCGCCTCTCTGGATGCTGCTGACTGCGCTTCTCAAGCAGCAACAAACGCCATCACCATTCGGAGGTCCTTATGGCTCAGGGACTGGCATGCGGATTCTGCTTCCAAAAAGTAATTGACTTCTTTACCATATCAGATCAGTCGCCTTTTTGGCGAAAAACTATCAATTAATTTCCAATGCCACTAGAGGGAAGAGTAAATTTCTCCCACAACAGAGACTCTTTCGGCCCTTTCGGAATCAGCTACAACAGGCTCGGTCCTCATTATTTTTTTTTTAATTTTTTTTTTTTTTGTTCCAACTCAAATTGGTCCACTACTTCCACATCTTCCGGACCTGGCCGGGCACAACGTAGGGGTAGAGGTCCCCAGATCTCTTACAAACCTTCCCCTTCATGGAGAGGCAGGCGTAGGCAGTCAGGATCCAGGGGGTCCGGGCAGATCTCCCACACAATGACTCCCGGTGGTATCCGGAGGACACCCTCAAAGTAGGGGGCCGCCTGCTTTCCTTCACCGACGCGTGGCTCTTGGTCGTTCACGACGAATGGGTCCGCGACCTAGTGTCCTCCGGATACAAGATAGACTTCTCCTCTCTTCTACCAAATCGTTTTTTCCTGTCTGCTCCTCTCAAGGCAAAGGCATCAGAGTTCTTCCAAGCCATAAGCTCTCTAAAAGAAAATGGGGTTTTTATCCCGGTCTCTCAAAGCGAAAGGTTTCAAGGTTTTTATTCAAACCTGTTCATTGTTCCAAAGAAGAACGGTACAGTACGGCCCATACTGGACCTAAAACTGCTGAACAAGTCCGTCAGGGTACGACTGTTCCGAATGGAATCGCTTCTTTGTCATCGCCTCCATGGAAAAAGGCGAGTTCCTGGCGTCTAGAGACATCCAGGACGCGTACCTCCACAATCCAATTTTCCCTTCTCACCAGAGGTTCCTTCGCTTCGCAGTTCAGGAACAACACTTCCAATTCATTGCTTTGCCTTTCGGCCTCGCCACCGCTCCCAGGGTATTTACCAAGGTCATGGCAGCCACTGTGGCCATCCTTTTACACCCGAGGCGTTGTGCTACCGTATCTAGACAATATCCTCATCAAAGGCCCCTCTTTCCGCGCCTGCAAGGAGGCCGTGAACATCACTATAAATTCTTTCTCGCCTGGGTTGGAAGATAAACTTCAAGAAATCTTCCCCAGTACCGGCTCAGCGAATTTCCTTTCTAGGAATGATACTGGACTCATCCCAGGGGTTGGTGCTCCTTCCCCCGGAAAAGATCTCAGCCTTACAGTGGGAAGCTCAGAAGCTCTCTCAACCTCGCACGCACTCTCTGCGCTTCAGTATGAGTCCTCGGCAGGATGGTAGGAGCCTTGGAGGCGGTTCCATTTGCCCAATTACACCTCCGTCCCTTTACAGCATGCCCTCCTGGCTGTTTGGGACAGGAACGCATTCTCCCTTGACCGTCGGTTCTTCCTTCCCCAGCGAGTCAGTCTCTCAGGTGGTAGACATGGAAGTCCTCCCTGAATCAAGGGAAGTCTTTTCTTCCAGTACATTGGCTAGTTGTGACAACAGATGCCAGTCTTCTAGGCTGGGGAGCGGTGTTCTTACATCACACTGCTCAGAGCTGCTGGTCACTTCAGGAATCACGCCTTCCGATCAACACCTTAGAAATTCCGGCAATCAGGTTAGCTCTTCTCCAATTCCATCCCTTCCTGGCGGGTCATCCCATCAGGATTCAGTCCGACAATGCCACTGCAGTGGCATACATCAACCGACAGGGGGGAACCCGCAGCATGGCAGCCATGAACGAGGTAGGCTACATTTTCCGTTGGGCCGAGGAAAACAGCTCAATGATTTCTGCGGTTCACATCCCGGGAGTGGACAATTGGGAGGGAGATTTCCCCAGTTGTCAAGGCCTCGACTCCGGGGAGTGGTCTCTCTATCCGGAGATCTTCTACCAGATCTGCTGTCATTGGGGAACTCCGGACGTGGATCTGATGGCCTCACGGCTAAATTCCAAGGTTCCCGACTTCATAGCTTGGTCCCACGACCCAGCAGCCATCGGGGCAGATGCACTCGTACTCTCGTGGCATCATTTTCGGCTTCCGTACATATTTCCCCTGCTCCCCTTACTGCCGAGAGTCATCAAGAAGATCAGAGCGGAGGGAGTACTGGTAATCCTGATTGCCCCAGATTGGCCGCGCCGGGTGTGGTACACGAAACTAGTTCAACTAGTCGCCGATGTCCCCTGGTGATTACAGAGTTGCGCAGACCTGCTATCACAGGGCCCCATTTACCACCAGAACTCCGAGGCCCTGTGTTTGACGGCATGGCCGTTGAGTCCTGGGCTCTAATCCAGGCAGGTTTCTCTCTGGAAGTCATCTCCACCATGATCTGCGCTAGAAAGCCTACACGTCTATGCACATTTATCATCGCACTTGGAAAACCTTCTTTTCCTGGTTCAACGACCGGGGACGTTCTCCTCTTGAATTTTACATTCCTTCCATCCTCTAATTTTTACAATCTGGTTTGGACTTAAGTCTCGCCCTTAGTTCTCTCAAATGGCAGATTTCAGCCCTGTCCGTTCTGTTCCAACGCAGGATTGCCAACAGATTACAAGTGAAGACGTTCATTCAGGGAGTCTCCCATAGGGTGCCGCCCTATAAGATGCCGTTGGAACCATGGGACCTTAATCTGGTCCTCTGAGCCTTGCAAGAAGCTCCTTTCGAACCTCTACGGGAGGTTTCCCTGTCCTTTCTTTCATGGAAGGTGGCCTTCCTGGTTGCGGTCACGTCCATTAGACGAGTCTCCGAGCTGGCGGCTTTGTCTTGTCAAGCTCCGTTCCTGAATTTTCATCAGGATAAGGTGGTTTTGAGAACATCCCCGTCCTTTTTGACAAAAGTTGTCTCATCCTTTCATCTCAATCAGGAGATTGTCTTACCGTCTCTCTGTCTTGCACCAGTACATCGCATCGAGAAGGCCCTCCACACACTGGATTTAGTTGGAGCTCTCAAGAGATACATCTCGCGGACGGCATCCTTCCGCAGGTCGGATGCCCTGTTTGTGCTCCCGGAAGGGCCAAGGAAGGGGTTTCCCACTTCCAAGGCGACAATAGCCAAATGGATTTGTTCAGCTATTCAGGAGTCCTACCGAGTCAGAGGTCATCCTGTCCCAGCAGGGATTAAGGCTCATTCCACTCGGTCAGTGGGTGCGTCTTGGGCCATCTGGCACCAAGCTTAGGCAGCACAAGTTTGCAGAGCTGCGACCTGGTCCAGTCTGCATACGTTTATAAAACATTACCATATTCATTCTCAGGCCTCAGCAGATGCGACCGTCAGCAGATGAATTTTGCAGACGGGTGTGCCGCATCTGTAACCTGTGGGTACAAGGAGCACATACAGTTGATTGTTACCCACCCAGTGACTGCTTTACGACGTCCCATTGTCCTGTGTCCCCCAATAAGGCGTAGGAGAAACAGGGATTTTTGTGTACTCACCGTAAAATCCTTTTCTCCGAGCCAATCATTGGGGGACACAGCACCCACCCTGTTAGCCTAACGGCTTTGGTTTTCTGTGTTGGCTTGGTTTTCACATAGTTCATCCTGGTTAAATGTTAGGCTTTGTCACCGAACTGGTTCACTTGGAGCCAGCAGGAGGGTGTATACTGCAGGGGAGGAGATATTTTTTTCTGTATTAGTGTCCTCCTAGTGGCAGCAGCATAACACCCATGGTCCTGTGTCCCTCAATGATTGGCTCGGAGAAAAGGCTTTACAGTGAGTACACAAAAATCCCTGTATTCTTTCCATAAGTGAATAAATTACTCTTCTGTTTTCCTACCTCTCATTTATAGACACCTCTTTTACTAGAATACCTCTTCAGGCCTTAATTTCATAGAGAATTATTGTATTTTCAGATGTTCCAATATACCAGCTTCTTGTAGCCCTGAGAAATCATGTGATTTTTGTCTCTTTATCTCCAGTGTTGAGAGTACAGCTCTGAGGTTGATCACCGCTTTGGGAAGTTCGGAGGTCCAGCCACAGTTTACTCGATTCCTGAGTGATCCCAAAACCGTTCTATCAGCGGAATCGGAGGAGCTTAACCGAGCACTGATTTTGACTTTGGCAAGAGCCACTCATGTCACTGGTATGTTTCGTTTCTTTTCAAAGCTTGGGAGAAGAAGTAAATGGTAACCCTATTATTAATCTGCAGGTTTAGGAGTTCATTCATAATGTTAGCATTGTCAGTGTATCATAAAGGGTTACCCCTGATATTGATGACTTGGGGTCTGGATCTGAATAGGAACTGTTCTACAATACCGAACAGCAGCCACTAAACAGTGTGACGGAGCAGTGGTGTTACCGTCCGTACACTAGCAGAGGTGTCAGCTCGCTGATCTTTTACTGAGGATTTATTGTACGAATATATCCACACTAGTAGAATAAACCCGTTATTACTGCATTATAAACCTTCATTTAAGGACTGGGTCACACTTATGAGAAACTCCCACGAGTCTCAATACCTGGCACTTCCGCCGCCACTCGGGAAATGAGTGCGCTGCTGCATGTATTTCTATGCAGCTGAACGATCCTGTCCGAGTGCCGGCGGCAGTGCCGGGTATTGAGGTGCGAGTTTCTCGCAAGTGTGACTCCGGACTAACGCAGATTTTTTTTTCCGATCGATTCAATCTATAGATATATATTCACTTTTATTTGTTTTGTGTGTGTAAACATTATACTGTATCTGAACATGGTGTGTAATGATATTATCGAGTATGTGAAAGAGATTGGACAAGGAAATGGCATCACAATTCTTTTTTTTTTGTTAAATAATAATCTTTATTTAGCTTACAAAAACGCATACAAATCCGCATGAAAAAAACATGAAAATCCGCGCCGATTTTTACCTGCGTTTTCTGCCAAGAGAGGAAGAATGTGTGCAGAAAATTCCTCAGGCAAATCCGCAATGTGCGCACATACCCTTATTGTCTGCAGCGCAGATATCCTATCAATAGCGCTGCAGACAACTGGAAAACTCTGCTGCTGTGCTCAAGTTCACAGGATGAGCTGCTAAACTCACCAATTGGCTGCAGTGCTGAAAATGACTGGTACTGGCAGCAATGATGGAGACTGCTCATGTGTGTGTTAGTTTTGCTGTTCCATATTGATATAAAGTACAGAATTGCAGCATGTTTACATTTTTGCACATACAGCAGTTTGTTTTTTTCTTCCTCGTGATATTTTGTTGCTCTGCTAGATTTTTTCACAGGCTCTGAAACAATTCAAGGTACATGGTGCAAGGACATTCTGCAGACCATTATTAGCTTCACGCCACATAACTGGGCTTTGCATACTCTCAGCTGTTTTCCTGCTCCATTACAGGTAAATGTCTTCATGGTCTGTATTACTAATGTCATCCACAAGATGTTGGTCTATTTCTTCTCTTTTTACACTGAGTGATTTTTTTTTTGTTTAGTAAAGTTAACCCTTCAATGACTTGTTTCTTTATCGCCTCTCATTGGGTGACACAGGAACCATGGGTGTATGCTGCTGCCACTAGGAGGCTGACACTATGCAAATAAAAAAGTTCGCTCCTCCACTGCAGTGTACACCCCACCGACTGGCATTATACTCTTCAGTTTAGCTTAGTGTCAGTAGGAGGTGGACACGGGTCTTTCATTAGACCCTTATCTACCTCAATGTGCGTCGTTTCTTTTCAGGTTTTTCCGGAGGGATACAGGGTGATCAGTCACACCTGTACTCCCACAATTCGGACTACGAGTACGGCGTGTACTGCCATCCCGTACCCTCATAGATCCTTCTGCAGGACCAAGAGCCTAGCACACCAGCGTGCTTAGATGTCCGGTCCTGCCTTCGTCCCCCACCCACTCGCCCACCAGAGCCTGTCGGTTGCGGAGACGAGGACGTCCATCAGCTCCCTGGACGTCTCATTCCTTCCAGGTTAGTACTGGCGTGGGATGTTTAAGGTGAGTATTTTCCCTAATGGTCTCCCAACTCAGATCCTCAAAGGAGGTGCTTTATTTAAGGGGTTTCAGATGCGGGTCACCTTACCTGCTGGGCAGAGGTAAGGGGTCTTTCCCCGAGCTTGGTCCCATCTCTTTCAGCCGCCGCACTGCTTCCGTGGCTGCGGCCGCCTTGCCCCTGTTCCCAGCGCGGCTGCCTTACTGACTACTGTGCCGCTTCTAAAACTGTGCCCGCTCTGTTCCGGCCGCTCTCAGCGGCCTCCTTGCCACCAGCGCGGCCTTCTCTGGCTGCTGCACCGCCTGTGGCTGCCCTGCTCCGGCCGCTGTAAGCGGCCATTAATTATTTTCTTCAGTGCGGCGGCTCTGCCAAGCCGCCGCATCGCTGCGGGTCCCTGCGGCTGCGCTTCTCCGGCCGCTGTAAGCGGCCGTTCAGCCTGTCTTCAGCGCGGCGGCTTGCCAGGCCGCCACACCGCTTTGGGTCTGCCGCTGTATGCGGCTGCGCAGCTGCTGCGTCCTCTCCGACGCCGCAGCATTCTCCGGCACCTACTGCATCTTTAATTTAGGCCCCGGCTTCTGCCGGGGCCTACTACCGGTGCCGGGCTCCGCACCCTTTCCTCTTTCACCGGGTGGACTTTTCTCCCGCCCGACAATCTCACTGCGGCAGGGTCACAAGTTCCTCCTTTTCTCCGCCCACCGGCGCCATCTTGGGACTCCTGAACGCGAGTTCCCCTCTACAGACACCTGTCGCCACATTTCAGCGGTCACATCCGCAAATCGGCACAGTCTTTCCACTGTTCCAAATTGCGGCAGGAGCCCATACCTCCCCTGCCTAAGGGACTACTTCTCGCCGTAGGTCCATCCCATCAAGCCGGACCGCTTCCTCCTGATTCCGTTTTCGACTGCCGTGAGTAGCTCTGCACTGCAGACTGACACTCCCCTCTGCCCCCTAACCCTCTGGCATCTTCTTCAGGGACATTTTTCATAATGTCTTCCTCTAAATGGGGCCGCTCTCGTCTTCCTACTTATTCCTCTAATTCCTCTGCTTTAGTTAAATACTTTGCATGTTCGTCTTGTAACTGCAAACTTCCCTCAGGTCAGTCCTCTCCACTCTGTCAGGCCTGCAGCAACCCGATTGTGCCCACCACCCAGGATCCCCTGGCTGCTCCGCTCGAGAGCGATGCCCCCACCCCAGGCTGGGTTATCTCTGTCACAATCGGTGGCGGATCTGACACGGGTGTCTCAAACTTTAGTGTCAATGCTGGACCGATTACCCCTGCAGCCCTCCGCAGTAGCCAGCGGATCGCAGGAAGCTCCGTCCGAGCCCTCCATTGCAAACCGCAAAAGGTCCAGACAGGAACGCCGGTCTGAGTCCTCTTCCCGCTCCATCTCACCACACTGTCCTTCTCTGCGGTCGACTTGCCCCCGGTCCTCCTCCCCGGAGTCAGGCGAGGCGTTCTCTGATGCGCCCTCAGAGGATATTTCGGAGCTGGATTCAAACCAAATCGCTACCATGAGGGATATGGTACAGAATCTCATTGGAGCGATAAATCAAACTTGTGGCATCAGGGAGTCCGCTACGGAACCCGCAGATCAGGCGGTTTCCTTTAGACGGGCTAAACCACCTTCCAAGTTTTTCGCTCCTCACCCGGAATTTGAGGAGATTATGACCAGAGAAAGAGAGAACCCGACCAGATGCTTTCAGAGAGGAAAGCAACTTGGCGTTTTATACCCCTTTTCTCGGCAGCTCACCACTAATTGGACTGCTTCCCCTTCGGTGGATCCTCCGGTTTCCAGACTGTCCACCAACACAGTCCTTCCACTGTCCGGCGGAGCATATCTGAAGGATTCTAACAATAGTCATAGAATCTTTTGCGAAGTCAGCCTTTGAAGCGGCCTCAGCTAGTCTTTGCCCGGCGTTTGCTTCCACTTGGATTTCAAAATCCATATCCAAGTCAGGGAATTCTGGACGGGGCTCCTCCCGGACAGCTGGCGGAACTTGCCAACCAGATTTCTCACGCGGGTGAATATCTGGTCTCCGCCTCCCTGGATGCCGCATCTTGTGCGGCTCAGGCGTCCAGCAGCGCGGTTGCCATCCTGCCGGACCGTGTGGCTTAAGGCCTGGCAGGCGGATTTGTCTTCAAAAAAGTCCCTTACCAGCCTGCCTGTTCAGGGGTCTCGTCTCTTTGGTTCTAAGCTGGACCAAATCATCAAGGACGCCACCGGGGGCACGAGTGCTCTTCTTCCCCAGGCCAAACCTAGTCATCCTCCCCCTAGACGTCAATTTCGGTCCTTCCGGCCTTTTTGTCGCTTCGCGACGTCAATCTCTTTTCCCTAGCAGCAACAGAGGTCACAGGCACGTCAGGAGAAGACAGTATCCTTTAGGCCCAATCCTTCCTGGCGTCCTCGCTAATCCCAGGGTAGATCCTCCAGACCCAGGACTGGAAGGTCCACCTCGGCATGACTCTCTGCAAGATACCAACCCACCTCCCAGGCTGGGCGGCCGTCTCCTCTTCTTCAGTGACGTCTGGATCTCCTCAGTAGAGGACGCATGGGTCAGGGAAGTTGTATCCTTGGGATACAAGATAGAGTTCGTTTCACGTTCCCGGGATCGCTGCTTCGAGTCCCGACCTCCAAGAGACCCCGCTCTAGTTCCGGGTTTCTTCGCATCTGTCGCTTCTCTCCTCAAAGCCGGGGTAATCGTTCCCATCCCAGGATAAGAACGGTTCACAGGTTTCTATTCAAACCTGTTTGTGGTACCGAAAAAAGACGGCAAGGTTCGTCCCATTCTGGATCTCAAATTGCTGAACATGAGGGTTCGCCTGAGACACTTCAGGATGGAATCCCTTCGTTCGGTGATTGCTTCCATGGAGGCTCAGGAATTTGTGTTCCATAGATATTCAGGATGCCTATCTCCATGTCCTGATATTCCCGGGACATCACCAATGCCTGCGCTTTGCAGTCCTTCAGGAACATTTTCAGTTCGTCGCCCTGCCGTTTGGTCTTGCAACCGCCCCAAGAGTTTTCACGAAGAACATGGTGGCGCTGATGGCCAGCTTGAGGGTCAGAGGCCTGGTTCTGTTACCATACCTCGACGACATCCTCATCAAGGCTCCGTCCTTTTCTCAGGGCCACGAAAGCCTGTCCATCGTTCTCAACACCCTAGCCCGTTTCGGATGGCTGGTCAACCGGAAGAAGTCCTGCCATATTCCTTCTCAGCGCATCATCTTTCTGGGCATGGTCTTCGACACTCGTCAGACCAAGGTCTCCCTTCCCGAAGACAAGAGATACATCCTTTGTCGGGACGTCCGCTTGCTCCAGGGCCCTCGGTCTCCCTCCTTCCGATCGGCCATGAAGGTTTTGCGGAGGATGGTAGCAACATTGGAAGCGATTCCCTCTGCCCAATTTCACTCGCGACCTCTTCAGCAGGCCATCCTGTCTCAGTGGAACAGGTCTGTCTTCTCCCTGGACCGCCCGATCCGACTCTCTCTCCCCGGGTCAAACGGTCTCTCAACTGGTGGCTCACGTCACCTCTTGTCTCCCAGGGCAGGTCCTTCCTTCCAGTTCACTGGCAAGTGGTGACGACGGATGCATGCCTGCTCGGCTGGGGTGCGGTGTTCCGCCACCTGACTGTACAGGGCCGCTGGTCTGCACAGGAGTCAACTTTGCCGATCAATGTCCTCGATATCCGTGCCATTTTTCTGTCCCTTCGTCACTGGGAAAGGATTCTCAGGGGCCTTCCAATCCGAATCCAGACTGACAATGCCACAGCTGTGGCATATGTCAACCTTCAAGGGGGGACTCTGAGCTCCTTGGCCGAGGTATCCAAGATCCTCCTCTGGGCAGAGGCAACGGTTCCAGTGATATCCGCAGTGCATATCCACGGTGTGGACAATTGGGCCGCCGACTTCCTCAGCCGCGAGGGCCTTGCGGCAGGGGAATGGTCCTTGCATCCGGAGGTCTTCCATCAGATTTGTCTTCGATGGGGGACTCCGGATGTGGATCTCACGGCGTCTCGAATGAACAGGAAGGTTCCACAGTTCGTCTCCAGATCTCGCGAACCTCTTGCAGTGGGAGTCGACGCTCTGGCCATTCCTTGGTCACAGTTCGTGCTGCCCTACCTGTTCCCACCCCTTCCATGACTTCCCAAACTGTTGAAGAAGATCAACGCGGAAGGTGTGCCGGTCATTCTGATCGCCCCGGATTGGCCCAGGAGAGCTTGGTTCGCGGAGCTCGTCAATCTTCTCGTGGACGCTCCCTGGTGCCTTCCAGACAGGCCCGATCTTATGTCTTGGGGTCCGATCTGCTACCCGAATTCTCGGTCGCGCAGTTTAACGGCGTGGCTGAGACCGCAGTTCTAAGAGCGTCCGGCTTTTCGGACCGGGTGATTCACACCATGATTCAGGCTCGGAAGCCTTCGTCTTCCAGGATCTACTATCGTACCTGGAAGGCTTACTTCCGTTGGTGCGAGTCCAACCGCGTTTCATCTATGTCCTTTTCCTTGCCTTCCATTTTGGCTTTCCTTCAGGCTGGACTGGATTCGGGCCTGGCTTAGTTCCCTGAAGGGCCAGGTCTCTGCGCTTTCCATCCTTTTTCAGAAGACTTTAGCTTCCCGACCACAGGTTAAGACCTTCCTTCAAGGAGTAGCACACGCTGTCCCTCCGTACAGGGCCCCTGTGGATTCATGGGATTTAAACCTGGTTGTGGACGTTCTGAGGGTTTCCCCCTTTGAGCCTCTCAGGGAGATTCCCCTGTCAGTTCTATCTTGGAAAGTGACCTTTCTTGTGGCCATCACTTCTATCCGACGCGTTTCCGAGTTGGCGGCCCTATCTTGCCATCCTCCGTTCTTGGTCATCCACCAGGACAAGGTGGTCCTGAGGTCTCTGCCTTCTTTTCTTCCTAAGGTGGTTTCCACCTTCCACCTCAACGAGGACATCGTTCTACCTTCCTTTTGTCCAGCTCCGACTCCTCCTCTGGAGCGATCGTTGAACAAGCTGGACCTCGTCAGGGCAGTGAGGATCTACCTGGATAGAACGTCCACTTTCTGGAAGACGGATTCTCTTTTCGTCATTCCTGATGGCACACGCAGAGGCCAACGGCTTCTCAGGCGACTATTGCTCGCTGGATCAGAACGGCAATTCTGGAGGCTTACCGGGTCAAGAGCAGAGTGCCCCCTCCTGGGATCAAGGCTCACTCTACCCGGGCAGTCGGCGCCTCCTGGGCGGTGCATTACAGGACTTCCACCCTACAGCTTTGCAAAGCGGCAACCTGGTCTTCCATCCACACGTTCGCCAAATTTTACAAGGTCCATACCTATGCTTCGGCGGACGCCAGCCTAGGCAGAAGGATCTTGCAGGCGGCAGTGGCGAGTCCTCTGGCCTGATGGAAGTCTGTTTTTCCCACCCTAGGGACTGCTTTGGGACGTCCCATGGTTCCTGTGTCCCCCAATGAGAGGCGATAAAGAAAACAGGATTTTTGGTTGCTTACCGTAAAATCTGTTTCTTGGAGCCTCCATTGGGGGACACAGCACCCTCCCAGTGTTTCTCAGTTTTATGTTCTATGACTGTTCCTACGTTTACAGTTCTCAAGTTTGTGGTTGTGGTTTTCAACCTTGTTATTTATCTCCTCCTGCTTTCTCACTAACTGAAGAGTATAATGCCAGTCGGTGGGGTGTACACTGCAGAGGAGGAGCTAACTTTTTTATTTGCTTAGTGTCAGCCTCCTAGTGGCAGCAGCATACACCCATGGTTCCTGTGTCCTCCAATGGAGGCTCCAAGAAACAGATTTTACGGTAAGCAACCAAAAATCCTGTTTTTGTTCCTAGATGCCTTCTTTTTTAAGCTGTTGTGCGTATATAGGTGTTTAATGGCTGTAACGTCTTTTTCCAGGTCGTCCCTCATGACAGCACCACAGGAAATAATTGGTGCTGTCATGATGGACTCCTGGAAATACCGTTACCGGTATGACTAACTCCTAGTATTTTGGGTGGGGTAGATCTTTACGGTAAGATGGGGCAAAGGCAACATAACTTTATATACTGTATAGAATTTGTTGGGTATGCCACTTAAAATGATAGATCTGTTTTTGTAGGCATTCTTCAAGCAGAACAATGTGCCTCAAGAAAGTCGTTTCAACCTCAAGAAAAATGTGGAAGAGGAGTATCGGAAGTGGAAGTCCATGACCAATGAAAATGATATCATCTCTCACTTTTCCTTGCAAGGATCCTCGCCTCTGTTCCTTTGTCTGCTTTGGAAAATGCTTCTAGAGACCGATCAAATCAATCAGATTGGATACAGGTAAGTAAAGTCAAAAGCAGCAGAAATTTGTATGTTAGTCCTCAGGTGGTCTATTCCTGAAAGAGTGTGTATGTGTATAAAAAAAAAAAAAAAGCAGAGCAGCTATGGGTTAATTTTATTTATATTGTCATGACCGCATTCTCTTTCCATATGTACTATTATGACATATACTTGCTCGCAGAACCCATGAGTCCACTCTTTGCATAGATGACTGTTCTGTTGAATAACCTTTATGCCTAGAATTCTCCTTAGTGTTGGGGAAGTTTAATTTAAAATGAATAAGCTCTGCATGTATGGATGTAGAGAGAGATTTAATTATATAAAGAAACAGCACAGTTCAATTATCGTTTGCCACACTTCCCGTTTTTCATATCGCCAAAAATCCTTGTTTACTGGATGCTGATCTTTTAGCAGGCACCAGATATATTCCACCAAATAAAGCCCATTCAGCTCATCCAAGTAAACTATAAAAATCCTCCTTTGTTCCTTGATGGTATTAAAGTCCTATCCATATGTCTGTTTTCTACCGCTGTGTGCGTTCTCAGCCATTCTCATCATGGCAGTTAGAAGTGTCACATAAATCTTTCACCACATCAGCTTCCTCTCTAAGGAAGCTGACATGGCAAAACGCACATTATAGGGAATAGTGGTAAATATTTCTTTGTCTATATACATACATATATACATATATATGGCATGTCTGCATTAATAGGATATCATTTTTTCTCTATCCCCCATGACCGCACCACGGAGAGTGGGTATCCGCCCTTCAAGGACAGGAAACCTACAGATAAAAGGGTGGGATATCTCCCTCACATCAGTTGGTTTCCTAGCCCTGACTGGGAACCTGCAGTTTTGCGGTACCTGAATGAAGACATCGGGATGAAGAGATTACAGGGCCGGCCAGCCCGGGTTCTGGCAGCGGGGAGGCCCCTGCCACGGCTGGTGCGGTGCCTGAGGCCGCCGCCACTGGGACTGATGGTCTTGCAGGGCGAGCGGGGGGGTAGCGTGGCCACCGCTTCGGAGAGGAGACAGGGAGCGCATGTGCGGGCAGCGTGCGCTCTGAAGGTGGAGAAAGATGGCTGCTGCTTGAAAATTAAAGCAAGGCTTTACTGAGTTGCTCCCCGGTTACGCAGCCGCAGGAGGGGGGATGGACTGGAAGTGAACGCTGGGCAGTAAATTCAAAAGACAGTGTGCAGACTCTTCTTGCTGCATGCAGTCCCTGTGGATAATGGAGGACAGCGACCAGCAGCAGCACCATCAACAACCAAAGACGCAGGCTAAGAGGCATCTTCAAGCAAGCGATGTGGACGATCTAGCAGCCACTCTACACAGCCCAGCAGGAATTCTGGCACGATGGACAAGACACCGTCTCCAAAAAACCCTTTACTGGATCCTCTCCCTCCTCCAGAACTGGTACCTGCGGCTGCATCTGGATGGGTGATCTTTGTTAAAGTTCACCATTGTAATTGGGGTTCCCTTCTCTTCCTTTTCTTTATTAGGGAAGAAAGAGATTGGGAAACACGAAGCACATTTGTTGCCCCATGTGCGACAAAGCATTACCTGTGGCCTGGGATAAGAAGCTTTGTCAATCTTCCATAGAACAGGTGCTATGTGAGGAAACCCCAAACTTCGCCTCCAAACTGAGATCCGTAATCAAAACCGAGGTTGAGATTGCCTTTAAGTTCCTCAAACGGGGGGGCAAGGTTGAGGAGTGAAACCACAATGGACTCCTGGTGTGATCTGTCTAGCACCGGAGGCATAGGACCAGATATCTCCGACTCCTCCTTGTCCTCGGACGATGAAAAGGGGGGGAGGGGTGTCACTGGTTTCCTCTAGACAAAGTAGACACCTTAGTAAAAAAAAAGCTGTGAGATCTTCCATGGGGGTGATTGACCCTCACCCCAACAAAACGGTGGAGGGCATGATGTTTGAGGGGTTAGGCCAGAAGAGGCGTAAAGTTTTCCCCCTGAAGGAAAACATCCGGGCCCTAATTAAAAAGGAATGGGAGAAGCCCAATAGGAAAAACTCGTCGGTACCTTCCCTTAAGAGAAAGTACCCCTTTGAAGATGAGGCATCCACAGGGGTTAAGGCACCGAAACTAATGTTGCAGTGGCCAAAGCTTCTAAAAAATTTGCTGTTCCCTTAGGGGACATGGGTACATTGAAAGATCCTTTAGATAAAAAAAAATCCGACACCTTCCTTAAAGGGGCATGGGAATCGGCAGGGGGTAATCTTGGGCCCGCCATAGCAGCCATCTGTATCTCAAGATCCCTTATGATATGGGTGGATCAGTTAGAGAAGAAACTGCGAGATGGGGTACCCAGAAGCAAGGTCCTGGAATCCATTCCCTTGATTCGGGGTGCGGCTGCCTTTCTGGCTGACTCATCATCAACATCTAAATGTGCGTCTCTCTCAAATGTGACCCATAGAGCGCTCTGGCTCAAGTGCTGGCTGGGAGATTTACAGACTAAACTGAAATTGTGCTCAATCCCACGTGAGAGAATTTTATCTCTGAGGAAGGCAAGGGACAAAAAGGGTTCCCTAATCTGCCCCCCTCACTTAAATGGTCATTTAGGAGCAGATAATTTTTCCGTAGAAGGCCATCGAAGGAGCAGAAAGGATGGAAGGAAGGAAAAAGAGACAAAGGGTTCCTTTTTCGGATATCCCTCTAGAGATAAAAGATCCTCTAAGTGATGGGTTTTTCTCTGATCGCCCATGACGGCACCACGGAGAGAGGGGATCCGCCCACCAAGGACAGGAAACCTACGGATAAAAAGGCGGTACCACTCTCCTGCATCAGTTGGTTTCCTGTCCTTGATGGGAGACCTACGGACTTACCAGATCGACGTTGGAATTCCGGGGCCAACCAGTCCGACTCAGGCAGCTGGGGTCCCTCTGCCTCGGCTGGGGTGGTGACCTGAAGCGCCACCGCTGGGGGCTAGTGGGCTTACAGGGTGTGCGGGGGAGGTGACAAGGCGTTCGCGGTCACCTCCCCAGGTAAGATGCAGCAGCGGCAACATCCAGGGGGTCCCTCTGTGGTTGCGGGAGGTGCAGCGCAACCCTCCCTAAAACAAGCGTCAGTCTGCACGCTGCACCGCCATCGGGCGTGCAGAACAGCGCGCCAGGGTCTGCATAGGACCGGGGGCGCCGGTCAGCAGCGCCATATCTACACCCGGGCGCCATCTTCAATAGTTCGGCGCATGCCCGGGATCTGGGCTGGTCTCGCAAGGCGGCCGGAACCTCTGCGCAGGCGCCGGCGGGGTTGCCGCTCGGGTGCTTACTATGGTCTGCGCAGGCGCCGGCGGGGTTGCCGCTCGGGCGCTTACTACGGTCTGCGCAGGCGCCGCAAAGGATCGACTGCGCAGGCGCCGGCGTTCGGCGTTCCTCGCCGTCGGCCGAGCGCTACTGCGCAAGCGCAATGAAAAAAAAAAAAAGAGGAAGCGGCGGGAAGGTTTAAATAGGAGAATCTACATCCTCCCAGTGGCTCTGCAATATTAGGCAGGAGCCTCAGGAGCCTATAGTCGCCGCAGCGCCAGTGCAGCTCGCATCATTAAGGCAGCAACCGCAGACCCGCAGCATTATGAGTGACCCGGCATCACCCTTGCCAGAATCACCTCCACCTGTAGCGTCGCCGCAGCAGCAGCAAAAAAGGTGACAGCAGAAAGGACACCAGGACACCAGCAAAGAACGCCAAAGGTCCCAACACAGTAAGGAGTCCAGTACGGCGTCGGGAAAAAAGCCAGAGGCAGAGAATCCCCAATTGGTATTTATGGGTCCTGGAGGTGGTAAGTGGATCTTCGTGAAAGTCAGAGACAGTAAGATTATTATTTGTCTCTTTTAGGGGAGGAAGAGCGTAGGTAAAACCAAGCACAAAATTTGTGCCATCTGTAGAGAGGATCTTCCACCCGCCTGGGAGAAGAGACTATGCAATACTTGCATTCAGCAGACTGTATCTGAAAGCCTCCCTGGGTTTGCGACCGACCTAAAAAACCTGATTAAGGAGCAAGTGGAAGACACCTTTAGATCTTTAAAAAGTGGAAAAAAACGGAGAAAGACCAGACACAGGTCCCCGTCTCCAGTCTCAAAATCTGCTAGCGATAGTGAGAGTTCAGTGTCCTCCAACTCCTCCTCCTCATCTTCATCATCCACATCTTCCTCGGGGGGGCATAACTGTTTCCCTCTAGAGGACACCGATGGCCTCATAAAGGCAGTGAGAAGTACCATGGGGTTAGTAGACTCCCACCCTAAAAAATCGGTACAAGACATCATGTTTGGGGGCCTGGAACAAAAAAAGAGAAGAGCTTTTCCGCTTAACGACGCAATTGCAGCTTTAATTAAAAAAGAATGGAGGAAACCCATGAAAAAGGCCCTTCTAACTCCAAAAAGGAAATACCCCTTCGAGGATGAATCCTGCTCCTTTTGGGAGAAGGCCCCCAAATTAGACGTAGCAATCGCTAAAGCCTCAAAAAAATTTGCTCTCCCGTTTGAGGACATGGGGGTCCTAAAAGACGCTATGGACCTTTCTTAAAGGCTCTTGGGAGGCAGCGGGAGGAGGCCTAAAACCGGCAGTAGCAGCGGCATGTACTTCACGCTCCCTAATGATTTGGTTGAACCAACTAGAGGGTCAATTAAAGGGAAAAACTTCCCTGGACTCCATGCTGAATACATTACCCGTAATGAGGGGGGCCGCGGCTTTCCTGGCTGATGCCTCGGCCGACTCCATCAGACTAGCCGCCAGGTCAGCAGTGTTTGCTAATGCGGCCAGGCGAGCCCTCTGGCTTAAGAACTGGCCAGGCGACCTGCAAACGAAAACAAAACTGTGTACCATCCCCTGCGAAGGAGAATTTCTGTTCGGTTCTACCTTAGACGACATCTTGGAAAAAGCAGGGGACAAGAAAAAGTCCTTCCCCTCTCTGGGTCTCCCCTCTTATAGGAAGCCCTTTCGGAACAAGAGGTTTTTCCGTAAGAACCCAGGGAGAGGCCAGGGGAAATGGGAAGATAAGAGGAACAAAAATAAGGGGTTCATCTTCAACAAAAACCCTAACGATAACAAAAAACCTTCACAATGAAGGTTCGCCCCAGGTGGGGGGGAAACTATCTCTTTCTCCCAGCCTGGGAAAAGATTACCTCCAGTCAATGGATACTAAACATCATAGAATCAGGACTGAGGTTAACATTCAAGAGACGCCCTCATCCCTCTTTCACGATAACATCTACAAGATCCTCGGCAGAAGAGCAATTGGCGCTAGAAAACGAAGTCGTCGGGTTAGTAAAAAAGGGAGTACTCCTGGAGGTTCCCCCTCTATTAAGAGGACAAGGGTACTATTCCCCTCTATTCCTGAGGAAGAAACCAGACGGTTCCTTCAGGACCATTATCAATCTGAAAAACCTGAACGATCATCTCGAGGTCCAAGCATTCAAGATGGAAACGATAAAGTCATCTATCAAAATGCTGTTTCCTCGATGCTTTATGGTGGTCCTAGACCTGAAGGACGCATATTATCACGTCCCAATACACAAGGACCACCAAAGATTCCTCAGAATGGCGGTTCACATCAGGGGAGTCCTAAGTCACTTCCAGTTTTCAGTTCTACCATTTGGCCTAGCAATAGCGCCGAGGGTTTTTACAAAACTGATCGCGGAGGTAATGGCTCACCTCAGGGAAGAAAATACCTTGATCGTACCATATCTGGACGATTTCCTGGTGATAGGCTCCTCTCCGCAGCATTGCGAGAATCAACTAGCATTAGTGATTCATTCACTAAAGGAATTGGGTTGGCTAATAAACCTAGAAAAATCCAGACTGATGCCCTCTCAGGTCCAGGAGTACCTAGGTCTCACTCTAGACTCCAAAAAAATGAAATGTCGGCTCCCGGAGAACAAAATACAAAAACTAAAAAGTTTAGAGTTAAGAGTGCAATCTCTCCCTTCCATAACTCTCCGTCAGGGTATGTCCCTTTTAGGCTCTATGACCTCTTGCATCCCTGCGGTCCAGTGGGCCCAACTACATTCAAGAGATCTCCAATGGCAGCTATTGTCAGAACAAGTCAATCTAGGGGAGCATTTACACGGGCGGTTAACTTTATCTCCTCGCACCAATCACTCTCTGACTTGGTGGACGTTGCAGGAAAATCTTTCCCAGGGAGTCCCATGGGTAATCCCGATCTCGAAGGTCCTAACTACGGACGCAAGCCCCTCAGGGTGGGGGGCTCATCTGGGCGATCTAGTAGCCCAGGGCATCTGGTCTCCATCTCTAACAAACAAATCCTCCAACATGAAGGAACTTTTTGCGGTCAAATTCGCCCTTCAGGAATTCTTGGGGGTTCTTCACTCTCACCATGTAAGAGTGATGTCGGACAACCAGGTGGTGGTATCTTACCTAAATCACCAAGGAGGCACCCGTTCCAAAAATCTGATGGAAGTGACCAAGTCAATCCTAGAAATAGCCGAGAGCAACCTCCTATCCCTAACAAGCCTACACATAAAGGGAGTAGACAACTACAAAGCAGACTTCCTCAGCCGGTCCAGCCTAAAACAGGGAGAATGGGAACTAAATCAAGAGATATTTACCCTGATCACAGAAAAATGGGGGGTTCCCAAAATAGATCTCTTTGCGAGCCATCTAAACAAAAAGGTAGCCTCCTTTTGCTCCCTATCTCCCCTGGGGAACCCAGTAGTAGTGGATGCATTCCTGATGTCTTGGGGTCACCAACTGGTTTATGCCTTCCCTCCTCTTATTCTGATTCCAGCAGTGCTGAGGAAGATTCGGGAGGACGGGGCGCTGGTCATCTTAATTGCCCCGTTCTGGCCGAAAAGACCTTGGTTCTCATGGATGAGGAAGATGTCAATATCCGACCCTTGGGTATTACCAGATCTCCAGAATCTATTGTCTCAGGGCCCAGTCTGTCATCCGCAGGTCAAGAACTTGCACTTGACAGCTTGGCTCTTGAAAGGAAACTATTAGAAAGCAGGGGGTTCTCCCCCGGGTTAATTTCAACTTTATTACAAAGTAGGAAGCCGGTTACTACAAAACAGTACGGCAAGATATGGAAAAAGTTTCTATCTTCATCAGGGGCAAAAATAGGGAAAGAAATTCCCCTTAATTCCATATTAGAATTCCTACAAAATGGGTTGGAGATGGGGTTAGCCACTAGTACCCTAAAAGTTCACGTGGCAGCGTTAGGAGCCCTATTTAATTTTGATTTGGCTTCAAACAGGTGGGTCTCTAGATTCATCAGAGCAGCAGGAAGATCGAGGCCTCTTCCGGTAAAAGTAGTTCCTCAATGGGACTTAAACTTAGTCCTTAAAGCCCTGACTAGTCCACCATTCGAACCATTACACGAATCTACAATAAAAAACCTATCCCTCAAAACAGCTCTGTTAGTCGCCCTCACTTCCGCCCGTAGGGTTAGCGACTTACAGGCTCTCTCGGTTAACCCTCCTTACACACTTTCTAGAGGATAGGGTCATTTTAAAAACAGACCCAGCATATCTCCCGAAAGTGGCTTCAAAATTTCACAGGTCTCAAGAGATATCTCTCCCCTCCTTCTGTCCCAACCCTAAAAACAAGGAGGAACAAACATTACATACACTAGATGCAAGAAGATGTCTCTTACATTACTTAGAAGTCACTAGAGAGAGTAGGGAGGATCCCTCTCTGTGTGTTTCCAGGGTCCCCGGAAGGGGAAAAAAGCATCTAAAGCCACCATAGCAAGATGGATCACGGACGCCATCAGTCTCATACTCGGCAAGTGGGATGCCCGTTCCCGGGGAGGTTAAGGCTCACTCAACAAGGGCAGTAGCAACTTCCTGGGCGGAGAAGGCCGGAGCTTCCATTGACCAGATATGTAGAGCTGCTACCTGGTCCTCACCATCCACATTCTATAGGCACTATAGATTGGACCTAATCTCCTCTTCAGACCTTACCTTCGGTAAAAGGGTTCTGGAGGCGGTGGTCCCTCCCTGAATGTACTATCTATGCAATTCTCTCCGTGGTGCCGTCATGGGCGATCAGAGAAAAATATAGTTCTTACCGATAATGGTATTTCTCTGAGCCCATGACGGCACCCGTACATTCCCTCCCTTCACTTGTGGGTGCTCACATCAAAATAGTGCCATAGTCTATTCATAGTTTTAAAAAAAAGTCACGCGGTATCTTATGATAAACAGTTAAACTTAACAAATGTTTTAGTAGTCTCCCATCGTTCTCTATGTAAAACAACTGATGCAGGAGAGTGGTACCGCCTTTTTATCCGTAGGTTTCCTGTCCTTGGTGGGCGGATCCCCTCTCTCCGTGGTGCCGTCATGGGCTCAGAGAAATACCGTTATCGGTAAGAACTATATTTTTTTCCCGGGTGGGGGGAGATTATACAGTTTCCTTCCGGCCTGGGAGAATATCTCAAACAGCCCCTGGATGCTGAATTGGATCGGGGCAGGCCTTTGGATAGACTTCCCGAACTTTGTAATAACTCCCCTGTGGTCCCCTCCAAAAGAACAAGCAGCCCTGGAATACAAGGCTATAGAACTCAGAACTCATAAACAAAGCTGTTCTTCAGGTTGTTCCTCTTCTAGAAAGGGGGAAAGGGTTCTACTCTCCGCTGTTTCTGGTGTCCAAACCAGACTTCTCTTATTGGACAATCATAAACTTGCGGAAATTAAACGGCTACATAAGAAACCAAGAATTCAAGATGGAATCAAAAAAATCGACCATCAAAATACTGTTTCCAAATTGTTTCATGACTGTTCTGGATTTAAGCAATGCTTATTATCATGTCCCCATTCACAGAGAGTCCCAGATATTTCTCAGGCTTGCAGTATTCATAAAAGGGGAAATAAGGGAGTTTCAGTACAAAGCCCCCCTCTTCAGATTATCAACAGCCCCTCGGGTGTTTACCAAATTAGCAGCAGAAATGATGGCACATCTGAGGGAATAGGACATTTTGATAGTCCCCTATCTGGACGACATTTTAATAACTGCCAACTCTGTTCAACTCAGCAGAGAGCAGCTGGGCAGAGTAATAAATACCCTAGTAGATCTGGCCTGGCTTCTGAACCTGAAAAGGTCAAGACTAGAGCCAAGCACAGCACAGGAATTCCTGGGATTAATTTTGGACTCTCTCTAAAGCAGGAGTGTCATCTCCCAGTATAGAGAAAAGGGAAGATTATAGACCTGGTATCAAAAGCTTCACAGCACCCTTCCATGACCTTGAGGAAGGCCATGTAACTGTTGGGCTCTCTTTCCGCTTGTTTACCTTCAATTCAGTGGACACAGATACACACACCAGGGATCTCCAGTTGGACATACTGAGAAACCAGTTCTTGTTAAAGGGTCACTTAGAGAGCCACATGACTCTGTCTTTAACAGCTATTTGTTCCCTAGATTGGTGAAGAGAAGTCGGCAGTCTGTTACACAGGGAACCCCTTTGGATAAAGGTGTCTCTGGTTACCACCGACGCAAGCCTCATGGGGTGAGGGGACTCACCTGGATGACATGATTACTCAGGGGGTATGGAGAAGCCAAGAGCTAGTGGCGTCATCAAACCAGAAAGAGTTATTAGAAGTAGGTCACCCACTGACACATTTCCTGGACATCATGTTCGTGCTTTTGGACAACCAGGTGGTAGTGGCATATCTGAACCATCAGGGGGTGAGCCAGGTCCCAGACCCTAATGGACACAGCAACCCAGATTTTCTGATTAGCAGAGACCAAACTTCTGTCCCTTTCCGCATTGCACACTCAGGGATAGAGAACCAGAAAGCAGATTTTTTGACAGCTGAAGCAGACCATTTTCGAGGAGATTGTGGACATGTGGGGGGCCCCGGTCATAGCTCTGTTTGCCAATATCAACAACAGAAAGGTGGAAGCCTTTTGTTCTCTAAACCCCAGGGGGCATACGCTAGGCCCTGGAATTACCCATGGAATCAGAGCCTAGTGTATGCCTTAACCCCCTCCCCTTTCCCCCCTCAATTTTCCTCATTCCAGCAGTTTTATGAAAGGTCAGGGAGGACAAGTCAAGACTAATAGCATCCTTCTGGCCAAAAAGGACTTGGTTCTCCTGGCTGAGGATGTTATCTATCACCGATCCTTGGGTCTTACCGGAACTCCTGACCTTCTTTCTCATGTGCCGGTGTTCCACCCTCAGGCAGCGAACCTTCATTTAACAGAATGGAATTTGAGGGGCGCTGTTGAGGGAAAGGGGGTTTTTGCAAAATTTGGTTTCTATATTGCTAACAAGTAGAAAAATTGTGACCACGAGAGCTTGCGGTAAAGACCTGGAGAAAATTCCTGTCCACTTTAGGGGTAAGGGTCTAGGATGGGGTTCCAATCTCTGCGATCCTGGAGTTCCTCCAGAAGGGACTACAAGGCCTAGCAGTAAGCACCCTAAAGATTCAGGTGGCAGTCCTAGGAGCATTATATAACCAGGATATAGCGGGTAATCCGTGGGTGGCACGTTTTATCAAAGCCTCTTCAAGATCTAGACCAATAATCAGCCAGAAGCTGCCACCTCTGGACTTAAATCTTGTCCTATCAGCTCTAACAGGTCCTTCCTTTTGAGCTTCTAGACTAAGTCCCTCTCAAGGTCCTATCATTTAAAACTGTTCTCCTTGTGGCTTTAACATCAGCTAGGAGAGTAAGCGACATCCAGGCTCTATCTGTGGGTCCTCCCTTCACGAATATTCTAGATGATAGGGTTATTCTAAAACCTGACCCGGCCTATGTACCGAAGGTAGCATCTTGCTTCCATAGATCCCAAGAGGTAGTCCTTCCTTCCTTTTGCTCTAACCCTAAGAATAGTGAAGAAAGATTTCACACATTAGATGTCTGGTTCAGTACCTAGAGTCCACCCAGAGGTGTAGGAAGGAAGGCAGGCTCTCTTTGTGTGTGTTCAGGGTCCTAGAAAGGGACTCAAGGCTTCCAAGAGTACCCTGGCGAGATGGATAAGAGATGCTGTAGCCTATTCTTCTAGTGGGAATGTCGTCCTGGAGGGACTGAAGGCTCATTCTACGAGAGAAATGGCAACCTCATGGGCAGAAAGATCAGAGGTTATCAATAGAACAGATCTGTAAGGCCGCCACTTGGTCATCACCTTCCACCTTTTTCAAACCCTACCGACTGGACCTAGCCTCTTCGTCTGACTTAACCTTCGGGAGAAGGGTTCTTCAGGCTTTGGTCCCTCCCTAAGTTACAAATCTCTATAATTCTCTCTGTGGGGCTGTCATGGGGAATAGAGAAAGGCGTAGTTACTTACCGGTAACAGGATTTCTCAGAGCCCATGATGGCACCCATTTATTCCCTCCCATCACGTGTGAGGTGAACACGTTTTTTCAGTTAGTAGTGTGTTCATGTACAATTTACGGTGTTTTTTTTTTTCTGATAAGCTGTACGATACGTTTTTTGTTTTCTTTTTGTCATTAACCGGGAGGCTTTCAGATGCTCTGTAAACCAACTGATGCTGGGGATAGGAACCACCCTTTTTATCTGTAGGTTCCCTGTCCCTGAGAAGCGGATCCTCTTTCTCTGTGGTGCTGTCATTGGCTCTGATAAATCCCGTTACCGGTAAGTAACTACGTCTTAACTAGTGTTGAGCGATACCGTCCGATACTTGAAAGTGTCGGTATCGGATAGTATCGGCCGATACCCGAAAAATATCGGATATCGCCGATACCGATATCCGATACCAATACAAGTCAATGGGACATCAAGTATCGGAAGGTATTCTCATGGTTCCCAGGGTCTGAAGGAGAGGCTAATTCTAGGAATGAGAATGACGTCGCGGCTTCTGATTGGTCGCGTGCCGGTCACATGGGTGGCACGCGACCAATCCGAAGCCGCGACGTCATTCGCAGGTCCTGAAGGCGCTCATTTTAAACAAAGAAGCCGGCCGGTTACCAGCGTGATGTCCAGGGGCCGTCGGAGAGGTGAGCATATCAATATTTTTTATTTTAATTCTTTATTTTACACATCCCTATTGATCCGATACCACAAAAGTATCGGATCTCGGTATCGGAATTCCGATACCGCAAGTATCGGCCGATACCCGATACTTGCGGTGTCGGAATGCTCAACACTAGTCTTAACCCCTTCATGACCTTGGGATTTTTCGTTTTTCCGTGTTCGTTTTTCACTCCCCTCCTTCCCAGAGCCATAACTTTTTTATTTTTCCGTGAATTTGGCCATGTGAGGGCTTATTTTTTGCGGGACGAGTTGTACTTTTGAACGACATCATTGGTTTTAGCATGTCGTGTACTAGAAAACGGGAAAAAAATTCCAAGTGCGGTGAAATTGCAAAAAAAGTGCAATCCCACACTTGTTTTTTGTTTGGCTTTTTTGCTAGGTTCACTAAATGCTAAAACTGACCTGCCATTATGATTCTCCAGGTCAGTACGAGTTCATAGACACCTAACATGACTAGGTTATTTTTTATCTAAGTGGTGAAAAAAAAATCCAAAATTTGCTAAAAAAAAAAAAAAAAAAATTGCGCCATTTTCCGATACTCGTAGCATCTCCATTTTTCGTGATCTGGGGTCGGTTGAGGGCTTCTTTTTTGCGTGCCGAGATGACGTTTTTAATGATAGCATTTTGGTGCAGATACGTTCTTTTGATCGCCCGTTATTGCATTTTAATGCAATGTCGCGGCGACCTAAAAAACGTAATTCTGGCGTTTTGAATTTTTTTCTCGCTACGCCGTTAAGCGATCAGGTTAATTTTTTTTTTTAATTGATGGATCGGGCGATTCTGAGCGCGGCGATACCAAATATGTGTAGATTTGATTTTTTTTTTTTTATTGATTTATTTTGATTGGGGCGAAAGGGGGGTGATTTAAACTTTTATATTTTTTTTTATTTTTTTCACATTTTTTTTACTTTTTTTTTTTTTACTTTTGCCATGCTTCAATAAGCCTCCATGGGAGGCTAGAAGCAGGCACAGCACGATCGGCTCTGCTACATAGCAGCGATCTGCTGATTACTGCTACGTAGCAGAAATGGAGGTGTGCTGTGAGCGCCGACCACAGGGTGGCGCTCACAGCCACCGGCGATCAGTAACCATAGAGGTCTCAAGGACCTCTATGGTTACCATCCTGACGCATCGCCGACCCCCGATCATGTGACGGGGGTCGGCGATGACGTCATTCCCAGCCGGATGCGGTAGTTAAATGCCGCTGTCTGCGATTGACAGCGGCATTTAACTAGTTAATAGGTGCGGGCAGATCGCGATTCTGCCCGCGCCTATTACGGGCATATGTCAGCTGTTCAAAACAGCTGACATGTCCCTGCTTTGATGCGGGCTCACCGCGGAGCCCTGCATCAAAACAGGGGATCTGACCTCGGACGTACTATCCCGTCAGAGGTCAGATAGGGGTTAACATCTTTTTCCTAGGATGTCTATTCATTTGAATTGTCAGTTGTCCAACATTCAGTGAACACCCCATATAGCTCTTGTTTGCACTTTAGGATGTCTATTTATTTAAACACCCATCATCTGCCCTATATTCATGGAATATTTCTTATAGCACTGGCTTGCTCTTGTTATATATTGTTTCACTATTCCATGAATGTTTTGCACTCGTTAATATGTATCTATCCAGGTTGTACAATATCCTACTAGTAGGTAAGGCCTTTTATTTATTTATTTATTTACATAATTTTTGCTCTGTCTCTCCATTATACAAGCCAGTGACTGACAAATGCACAATATTCATTTGATTTTGTTAGTCTGATATTAAACGTATTATTTATAGTTGAAGTATTTCTTATGTACTTACCGTATTTATTATTCAGTAAATACTGTGCACCGACTGCCAGTTATAAAAATAAAGATTTTTCTAAAATATAAGTTACTATGTGATGACACTATCACAAAAAAAACACTAGATGGAGCCGCAGAATCTGACATTTGCCTGATCTTGTTTAGTTCTTTGTTGTTACTTGACTGACAGATTTTTGCACCTTTTTTGCTTTAACTATATGTAAACTAATATTATGAGTTGTGAAAACATATAACTATTTGATTGATTACCACTTCTGTCTTTGTTAAAATAACCCCCTTTAAAAAAAATTTTTTTTAAATTGTCTGTTTTTATACTAATTTTTATTTATTTATTTTACTCATCTATATAGCGCCATTAATTCCACAGCGCTTTATGGACCTTATCGTCACTATCCCCGATGGGGCTCACAATCTAAATTCCCTATCATTATGTCTTTGGAGTGTGGGGGGAAACCGGAGAACCCGGAGGAAAGTTGCACAAACACGGGGAGAACATACAAATTCCATGTAGATGTTGTCTTTGGTGGGATTTGAACCCTGGACCCCAGCGCTGCAATGCTAACCACTGAGCCACAGTGCCACCCATATATTCTTAAAGGGAACCTGTCACCCCTAAAATCGAAGGTGAGCGAAGCCCACCGGCATCAGCGATTTATCTGCAGCATGCTGTAGATAAGCCCCTGATGTATCCTGAAAGATGAGAAAGAGGTTAGATTATACTCACCCAGAGGCGGTCCCGGTTCTGTGATGGGCGTCGCGGTCCAGTCCGGGGCCTCCCATCTTCTTACGATGACGTCCTCTTCTTGTCTTCACGCTGCGGCTCCGGCGCAGGCGTACTTTGCCCTATTGAGATGAGATAAGCCCCTGATGCCGGTGGGCTTAGCTCACCTTCGATTTTGAGGGTGACCGGTTCCCTTTAAGATGTTGGGTTAAATGCTGAGTTGGAATGGACTTCTTATACTGCATGTAAAGCACACAAGAACAGGACAGTGGTTGAATTCTGAGTAGGTGCAGATCTATGGCATGCTCAGTTCCTCAGGAAGTGTTTTTGTTCCTTTTCCCCAGGGTTCTGGAGAGAATTGGTGCCAGAGCTCTTGTTGCTCATGTCCGCACATTCGCAGATTTTCTTGTGTATGAGTTCTCTACCTCAGCCGGCGGTCAGCAGCTCAATAAGTGCATCGAGATGCTGAATGACATGGTGTGGAAATACAACATTGTGACATTGGACAGGCTGATACTGTGCTTGGTAATGTATTCTGATTTTTCACCTTGCTTGTCTTGGTCTGCTATGACTTGCAGCGGTTATTAATGAGGGCAAAGAAATCAAAGATATGTATATAGCTGTATCTATTTTGTGTTCTTTCATCCCAGGCCATGCGCAGCCATGAAGGAAATGAAGCCCAAGTGTGCTACTTTATAATTCAGCTACTGCTTCTCAAACCAAATGACTTCAGAAACCGTGTGAGTGACTTCGTTAAGGAGAACTCCCCAGAACACTGGCTGCAGAACGATTGGCATACCAAACATATGACTTACCATAAGGTAGGGGAAAATTACAGCCTTCCATCATACAGAAATGTGTATTGGTCTTCACACATAATGGAGTTTTCATTACTCTTTCATATTGCTTTTAACTACCAGACTTGTGTGTGTTTTAGGGCGAGTTTCATGTGTCAAGTTGTGTGTTGAGTTGTGTGTGGCGACATGCATGTAGTGACTTTTGTGTGTCGAGTTGCTTGTGACAGGTTAGTGTAGCAAGTTGTGTGCAGCAAGTTTTGCGCATGGCGAGTTTTATGTGTGGTGCTTTTTGAGTATGTGCAAGTTTTGTGTGAGGCAACTTTTGCATGTGTTGCAACTTTTGTGCATGTGGCAATTTTTCCGCATGTGCAAGTTTTGCGTGTGGCGAGTTTTCCGTGAGGTGAGTTTTGCACGTGTGGCAAGTTTTGCATGAGCATAGTTTTGCATGTGGCGAATTTTGCGCGTCGAGAGTTTTGAGTGGCGACTTTTGTGTTTCGACTTTTATGTGGCGAGGTTGGTGTATGTGTGGTGAAATGTGTGCTGAGGGTGGTATGTGTTCAAGCACGTGGTAGTGTGTGGCGCATTTTGTGTGTGTTCATGTCCCCGTGTGTGGTGAGTATCCCATGTCGGGGCCCCACCTTAGCAACTGTGCGGTATATACTCTTTGGCGCCATCGCTTTCATTCTTTAAGTCCCCCTTGTTCACATCTGGCAGCTGTCAATTTGCCTCCAACACTTTTCATTTCACTTTTTCCCCGTTATGTAGATAGGGGCAAAATTGTTTGGTGAATTGGAAAGCTTGGGGTTAAAATTTCGCCTCACAACATAGCCTATGACGCTCTCGGGGTCCAGACGTGTGACTGTGCAAAATTTTGTGGCTGTAGCTGTGACGGTTCAGATGCCAATCCCGCACGCACGCACGCACGCACGCACGCACACACACACACACAGCAATAGTGCAAGTTCCACCACTTAAAAAGATGAGAGGCGTCTGTAATTTACATCATAGGTAGACCTCAACTATAGGAGACAAACAGAGAAAAAAAAATCCAGAAAATCACAGTCTGCTTTTTTATCATTTTATTTGCATATTATGGTGGAAAATAAGTATTTGGTCAGAAACAAACAATCAAGATTTCTGGCTCTCACAGACCTGTAACTTCTTCTTTAAGAGTCTCCTCTTTCCTCCACTCATTACCTGTAGTAATGGCACCTCTTTAAACTTGTTATCAGTAGGGTTGAGCGAAACGGATCGTTCATTTTCAAAAGTCGCCGACTTTTGGCAAAGTCGGGTTTCATGAAACCCGACCCGATCCCTGTGTGGGGTCGGCCATGCGGTACGCGACTTTCGCGCCAAAGTCGCGTTTCGTATGACGCGCTTGGCGCCATTTTTTCAGCTAATGAAGGAGCGTGGGCAGAGTGATGACATAGGTCTTAGGGGCGAGAGAGAGAGAGACACAAAAATCCCAGAACCTGGGACCAATGTAACAAGGCCTACCATAAGTAACACACTACGCCACCATGGACTCAGATCCTACAGTGCCAGACGTGTCCCACTGCTTAAGCCAGTACATGTCCGGGCCCGTCTGAAGTTTGCTAGAGAGCATTTGGATGATCCAGAGGAGTTTTGGGAGAATGTCCTATGGTCTGATGAAACCAAACTGGAACTGTTTGGTAGAAACACAACTTGTCGTGTTTGGAGGAAAAAGAATACTGAGTTGCATCCATCAAACACCATACCTACTGTAAAGCATGGTGGTGGAAACATCATGCTTTGGGCCTGTTTCTCTGCAAAGGGGCCAGGACGACTGATCCGGGTACATGAAAGAATGAATGGGGCCATGTATCGTGAGATTTTGAGTGCAAACCTCCTTCCATCAGCAAGGGCATTGAAGATGAAACGTGGCTGGGTCTTTCAACATGACAATGATCCAAAGCACACCGCCAGGGCAACGAAGGAGTGGCTTCGTAAGAAGCATTTCAAGGTCCTGGAGTGGCCTAGCCAGTCTCCAGATCTCGACCCTATAGAAAACCTTTGGAGGGAGTTGAAAGTCCGTGTTGCCAAGCGAAAAGCCAAAAACATCACTGCTCTAGAGGAGATCTGCATGGAGGAATGGGCCAACATACCAACAACAGTGTGTGGCAACCTTGTGAAGACTTACAGAAAACGTTTGACCTCTGTCATTGCCAACAAAGGATATATTACAAAGTATTGAGATGAAATTTTGTTTCTGACCAAATACTTATTTTCCACCATAATATGCAAATAAAATGTTAAAAAAACAGACAATGTGATTTTCTGGATTTTTTTTTTCTCAGTTTGTCTCCCATAGTTGAGGTCTACCTATGATGTAAATTACAGACGCCTCTCATCTTTTTAAGTGGTAGAACTTGCACTATTGCTGACTGACTAAATACTTTTTTGCCCCACTGTATGTATGTGTGTGTATATATAGATATATATAGATAGATAGATATAGATAGATATATATATATATATATATATATATATATATATATATTTTTTTTTTTTTTTTCATCATGTGAGCCAGTTTCTTTGTAGCGCTTGATGGTTTTTGCAACTGCACTTGGGGACACTTTTAAAGTTTTCGGACTGACTGACCTTCATTTCTTAAAGTAATGATGGCCCAGCGACTTAGTATACAGCACAGAGCCACGTAGTATATTGCCCAGCGACGTAGTCTACAGCACAGAGCCACGTAGTATATAACACAGCCCACACAGTATATAACAGTGGCCACGTAATATCTAGCACAGCCCACGGAGTATATCACACAGCCCACATAGTATATAACACTGCCTATGTAGTATACAGCACAGAGCCACGCGGTATATAACACTGCCCACATAGTATATAGGAAGGTGGGCACCATATTCCTGTTAAAAAAAAAAAAATAAAATAATTAAAATAAAGTTATATACTCACCCGCCGGGATCGAATCCAGCGAGGCTCTGGCGCAGGCGATGAGCGCGCTGCTGCCGCCATCTTCCGTTCCCAGGATGCATTGCGAACTTACCCAGAGGACTTAGCGGTCTCGCGAGACCGCTAAGTCATCTTGGTAATTTCTCAATGCATCGCTGGGAACAGAAGATGGCTGCAGGCGCGAGCGGCTTGGCGGACAACGGAGGGTGAGAATAGCAGGTTTTTGGGTTTTTTTTTAAATTATTTTTAACATTACATTTTTTTACTATTGATGCCACATAGGCAGCATCAATAGTAAAAAGTTGGGGACACACAGGGTTAATAACGACGGTAACGGAGTGCGGCATAACGCGGTCAGTTACCGCCGGCATTAACCCTGTGTGAGTGGTGACCGGAGGGGAGTATGCGGGCACTGACTGCGGGGAGTAAGGAGCGGCGATTTTCTTCCAGACTGTGTCCGTCGCTGATAGGTTGTGGCAAAACAGCCACGCCCAATCAGTGACTTGGATTTCCATGACAGACAGAGGCCGTGACCAATGAATATCCGTGACAGAAAGAAGGACAGAAAGGCGGAAGTGACCCTTAGACAATTATATAGTAGATATTTTATATATATATTCTTTGTTTCTCCAGCAGTCCAATGGTAGAGTAAAATATACCTTTTTATTTATCCATTAACCCCTTTCTGCCATTGGACGTAATATTCCGTCCATGTGGGGTGGGCCTTAATTCCCAAGGACGGAATATTACGTCCAGCGCGATCGGCCGCGCTCACGGGGGGAGCGCCGCCGATCGCGGCCGGGTGTCAGCTGCTTATCGCAGCTGACATCCGGCACTATGTGCCAGGAGCGGTCACGGACCGCCCCCGGCACATTAACCCCCGGCACACCGCGATCAAAGATGATCGCGATGTGCCGGCGGTGCAGGGAAGCATCGCGCAGGGAGGGGGCTCCCTGCGGGCTTCCCTGAGACCCCCGCAGCAACGCGATGTGATCGCGTTGCTCCGGGGGTCTCCTACCTCCCTCCCTGCAGTAAGTCCCGGATCCAAAATGGCCGCGGATCCGGGTCCTGCAGGGAGGGAGGTGGCTTACCAAGTGCCTGCTCAGAGCAGGCACTTGGTAACGCTGCACTGCTCTCAGACAGATCGGTGATCTGTCAGAGTGCTGTGCAAACTGGCAGATCACCGATCTGTATTGTCCCCCCCTGGGGCAAAGTAAAAAAGTAAAAAAAAAAATTTCCAAGTGTGTAAAAAAAAAAAAAAAAAAAAAAAATCCTAAATAATGAAAAAAAAAAATATATATTATTCCCATAAATACATTTCTTTATCTAAATAAAAAAAACAAAACAATAAAAGTACACATATTTAGTATCTCCGCGTCCGTAATGACCCGACCTATAAAACTGGCCCACTAGTTAACCCCTTCAGTAAACACCGTAAGAAAAAAAAAAAAAAAACGAGGCAAAAAACAACGCTTTATTATCATACCGCCAAACATAAAGTGGAATAACACGCGATCAAAAAGACGGATATAAATAACCATGGTACCGCTGAAAGCGTCATCTTGTCCCGCAAAAAACGAGCCACCATACAGCGACAACAGCAAAAAAATAAAAAAGTTATAGTCCTCAGAATAAAGCGATGCAAAAATAATTATTTTTTTCTATAAAATAGTTTTTATCGTATAAAAGCGCCAAAACATAAAAAAATGATACAAATGAGGTGTCGCTGTAATCGTACTGAACCGAAGATTAAAACTGCTTTATCAATTTTACCAAACGCGGAACGGTATAAACGCCTCCCCCAAAAGAAATTCATGAATAGCTGGTTTTTGGTCATTCTGCCTCACAAAAATCGGAATAAAAAGCGATCAAAAAATGTCACGTGCCCGAAAATGTTACCAATAAAAACGTCAACTCGTCCCGCAAAAAACAAGACCTCACATGACTCTGTGGACTCAAATATGGAAAAATTATAGCTCTCAAAATGTGGTAACGCAAAAAATATTTTTTGCAATAAAAAGCGTCTTTCAGTGTGTGACGGCTGCCAATCATAAAAATCCGCTAAAAAACCCGCTATAAAAGTAAATGAAAAAAATGTATTTATTTCCATTTTCCCATTAGGGTTAGGGCTAGGGTTAGGGCTAGGGCTAGGGTTAGGGTTAGGGTTAGGGTTAGGGCTAGGGCTAGGGTTAGGGCTAGGGTTAGGGCTAGGGTTAGGGCTAGGGCTAGGGTTAGGGCTAGGGCTAGGGTTAGGGCTAGGATTAGGGCTAGGGTTAGGGCTAGGGTTAGGGCTAGGGTTAGGGTTAGGGCTAGGGCTAGGGTTAGGGCTAGGGTTAGGGCTAGGGTTAGGGCTAGGGTTAGGGTTGGGACTAGGGTTAGGGTTAGGGCTAGGGTTAGGGTTGGGGCTAGGGTTAGGGCTAGGGTAAGGGCTAGGGTTAGGGTTAAGGCTACAGTTAGGGTTGGGGCTAAAGTTAGGGTTAGGGTTTGGATTACATTTGCGATTGGGATTAGGATTAGGGGTGTGTCTGGGTTAGAGGTGTGGTTAGGGTTACCGTTGGGATTAGGGTTAGGGGTGTGTTTGGATTAGGGTTTCAGTTATAATTGGGGGGTTTCCACTATTTAGGCACATCAGGGGGATCTCCAAACGCGACATGGCGACCGATCTCAATTCCATCCAATTCTGCATTGAAAAAGTAAAACAGTGCTCCTTCCCTTCCGAGCTCTCCCGTGTGCCCAAACAGGAGTTTACCCCAACATATGGGGTATCAGCGTACTCAGGACAAATTGGACAACAACTTTTGGGGTCCAATTTCTCCTGTTACCCTTGGGAAAATACAAAACTGGGGGCTAAAAAATTATTTTTGTGGGAAAAAAATTTTGTTTTATTTTTACGGCTCTGCATTATAAACTTCTGTGAAGCTCTTATTGGGTCAAAGTGCTCACCACACATCTAGATAAGTTCCTTAGGGGGTCTACTTTTCAAAATGGTGTCACTTGTGGGGGGTTTCAATGTTTAGGCACATCAGTGGCTCTCCAAACGCAACATGGCGTCTCATCTCAATTCCTGTCAATTTTGCATTGAAAGGTCAAACGGCGCTCCTTCCCTTCCGAGCTCTCCCATGCGCCCAAACAATGGTTTACCCCCACATATGGGGTATCAGCGTACTCAGGACAAATTGTGCCACAACTTTTGTGGTCCAATTTCTTCTCTTACCATTGGGAAAATAAAAAATTTGGGGCGAAAAGATAATGTTTGTGAAAAAAAATGATTTTTTATTTTTACGGTTCTGCATTATTAACTTCTGTGAAGCACTTGGTGGGTCAAAGTGCTCACCACACCTCTAGATAAGTTCCTTAGGGGGTCTACTTTCCAAAATGGTGTCACTTGTGGGGGGTTTCAATGTTTAGGCACATCAGTGGCTCTCCAAACGCAACATGGCGTCCCATCTCAATTCCAGTCAACTTTGCTTTGAAAAGTCAAATGGCGCTCCTTCCCTTCCGAGCTCTGCCATGCGCACAAACTGTGGTTAACCCCCACATATGGGGTATCAGCGTACTCAGGACAAATTGTACAACAACTTTTGGGGTCCATTTTCTCCTGTTACCCTTGGCAAAATAAAACAAATTGGAGCTGAAGTAAATTTTTTGTGAAAAAAAGTTAAATGTTAATTTTTATTTAAACATTCCAAAAATTCCTGTGAAGCACCTGAAGGGTTAATAAACTTCTTGAATGTGGTTTTGAGAACCTTGAGGGGTGCAGTTTTTAGAATGGTGTCACACTTGGGTATTTTCTATCATATAGACCCCTCAAAATGACTTCAAATGAGATGTGATCCCTAAAATAAAATGGTGTTGTAAAAATGAGAAATTGCTGGTCAACTTTTAACCCTTATAACTCCCTAACAAAAAAAAAATTTTGGTTCCAAAATTGTGCTGATGTAAAGTAGACATGTGGGAAATGTTACTTATTAAGTATTTTGTGTGACATATCTCTGTGATTTAATTGCATAAAAATTCAAAGTTGGAAAATTGCGAAATTTTCAAAATTTTCGCCAAATTTCCGTTTTTTTCACAAATAAACGCAGGTAATATCAAAGAAATTTTACCACTATCATGAAGTACAATATGTCACGAGAAAACAATGTCAGAATCACCGGGATCCGTTGAAGCGTTCCAGAGTTATAACCTCATAAAGGGACAGTGGTCAGAATTGTAAAAATTGACCCGGTCCATAACGTGCAAACCCCCCTTGGGGGTAAAGGGGTTAAAAGTTCCAGATTTCTTCAGTTACAATATTGCATATATTCAATCCCTTATGGACGACCTGTTTCGACACCACACGTGTGACATGTATGTTTATGTATGTTACGGTTTCTTAGCTACTTTCACACATCAGTTTTTTTGCCTTCAGGCATAATCCATCTATTTTTGGATCCGATGCAAAGAGAGAATATGAATGCAGGAACGGGGCATGCTCAGTGCGAAGAAAAGGAATGAATCGGTAGCCGGATCCAGTCAATACACCACACGTTTCATCCGTTTATCGCTGGAACCGTCGCTGGGCATTTTTTCGCCGACAGAAAAATCTTTCATATGGACGTTTTCTCCGTCCGCCGGAAAATACATTTTGGACGGATCCGGGAAAAAAACGGATGAAACGTGTGGCCATCAGGCACAATCCGGCGTTAATACAACTCTGAGAAAAAAACTGATCCGGTGGAGAAAAAAAAGGATCTGTTTTTTTTTTTCTAAACTCGCCGGATTGTGCCTGACTGCAAAAACCTGATGTGTGAAAGTAGACTTATTGAGTAGATTGCTAATTTTTCAATTTCATTTTTTTTTTATAGAAATACCCTGAAAAGCTTTATTTTGAAGGCCTAGCAGAACAAGTCAATCCACCTGTCCAGATCCAGCCACAATACCTTCCAATCTACTTTGGAAATGTGTGCCTTCGTTTCTTGCCAGTGTTCGACATAGTCATTCACAGGTTTTTAGAGCTGCTTCCAGTTTCAAAGTCCTTGGAAACACTACTTGATCATCTTGGAGGCCTGTACAAGTTCCATGGTTAGTGTTGGTATCTTATTATTTTTCCATTACCATATAAGTCAAAGTACAAACAAGCTTTCAATTTCAGCATTTCTGTTTTTGTAAAGGAAACCAATCTGTCCCATGTTGGCCACATTATGGTCTGTTTAGGTTCCATCTGGGTGTCCATTATTTTAACTGGAAAATTAGTGCACTAGCTTGTTTTCATGCTTCATAACATAAAAGGTATTCTCAAAATCTGGAAGTTACTCCCTATCATTAGAATTATGGTTTAACATCTCGATTGCTGAGGGTCATACCGCTGGGACCCCACTGATCTTGAGATTTGGGGCTCTTCTCATGTGAGTGGAACTGATCGATCAAGCGCACTGCCTCTTAATTCTTTATTTATTGGACTATTTGAGATAGTCATGTGCTGTGCTGTGCTCAGTTGATATTTGGCTCTGCCATAAGAATGAATACAGCAGCAGTGCACTAGATTGACCACCGCTCCATTTAGTTCTGAAGATTGATGGGGGTCCCAGTGGTGGAACCCTAGTCTTTAGGAAGTTATCCTATATCCTGATGAGGGGGATGACTTTCACACCTGAGAATTCCTCTTTTAAAGGGATCAAAATAATCAACCCTAATAAGCCATATATTGGTATAGAGGCCCTAGAAAGTTGAATATTTTGATATCTGCGGTCCGTCGAAATATTCCAGACAAATCCCAATTATCCTTCATATGGAAATAAGATGTCATGATCTCTGTGTGAGACGGCTTTCAACGAGTCTGCATCTAGAGCACAGTTTAATGCTTAATAATACATCTGTATGTAAATTCAATCCCTAGCTGCATGTGACATCAGGCTCCATTCATGAAATCTTGAGTAGGACGCAGATCGCCATGGCACTTGCTTCTGCGTAGTGTTCTGAACTTCAATGGACACTTGATTCATCTTCCTTTTGCATGGGCACCACTCAGCCACAAAAAAGGAAATTGAAGCCATTGCCTATAGGGGGTAGAACACTGCACAGAAACAGTGAACGTCACACTTTTGAGATTTCATCTATTGCGTCTGACCTCTCACATATAGTGAAAGGATCAATTTACGTAAGCGTCAGTCAGCATTTAAATAAGCTTTGGGGACAGACTCTAGGAATAGGGCTTTGTCCCTCCCATAGATCGTGCTTCCTCATTCATAAAACTGTGGCTTTCTCTGGAATACGTAAATGGATCCACCATCTAGGCATCAATGTATTCAACTTCCTTTGACTTGTCTATATTAAGCGACTTAGGAGGGTTGATCCTTCTTCTAGATTACCTTTTAAACGAGTCCTGTAACAGTGGAAATTTCTTTACTGTGTTAAGGCATTTTACATGGAACACAGACTAGCGGAGTTTCTTTACTTTTCAAAAAAACTAGAAGATTTGAAGATTTAAAAGAAAAAAAAAAAAAGTGTAACACTGTAAAAGAAGTAAAATATACATGGAGCATACGAATGGGAAATATGTCTGACCAATGGTATCGTTCCACCTTAGATCGACCGGTCACCTACTTATACAACACCCTCCACTACTACGAGATGCATCTACGTGATCGTACTAATCTGAAACGCAAGCTGGTGCACTCCATCATTGGCTCCCTAAAGGACAACCGGCCCCCCGGATGGTGCTTGAGTGAAACATACCTGAAGTGTGGTATGAATGCCAGGGAAGACAATCCTTGGATCCCTGATGACACATACTACTGCAAGTTGATTGGCCGATTGGTTGACAATATCCTTTTGGTTACATGTGATTTTACTATCTCTGCTCTGACCGGGTATGACTGCTGCTGTCATGCTGATTGATGGCCAGCTCCCTGCTTCCTAACTGCAGGAAGCCGGCTGTCAATCAGCATGAGGTGCGCAGTCACGCCTAGCGCAGAAGATCAAGGGCTGCTTTGTTGCTGTGGGGCAGCTGAATCTGACCACTCAGAGCTGACTCAGGACAGACCAGGCAGGTAGTTAGCAAGTACCTAAATGTTAGGGGTTTTTTGTGGCTCATATTAAAAAATAAATATAGTCGTGGAGACCACCTTTTTAAATGCTGTAGAGCAATTGCTAAGTGTTCTTTTCTAACTATTCTTAAACGACCTGTAGTACCAAAATAAAATTAACTGATGTTTAAATTAAGTTTCTAGGTTTAAAATATTGAAAACTGATTTTTAAGTTTTTCTTGGATGGAAATCTTACCTGTTTTGTAGGGATTGTTTTTTTTAAGCAGTTATCTCCTTACCACTACAGGCAGGAATATAATGAAAGTTAACCCATCTCTATATGCATATTTTATCACAGGAATGCACCATTCACAATAGGGGATTGTCACCGCTCACCTCTATTATTGAAGTTATTGAATATCTTCAATCTGTTTCCTATGGTCTTAGGGAATGTCTCATCAGTAAATGACACTGTTTAACCCCTTAACGTCCAATGACAGACAGAGTCCATCATTGGATCGCCTGAGCCCGCACCTTTTCCGCACATGACAGCTGATCTGATCAGCTGACATGTGCCCCTAACAGCCGCTGGTAAAATCGCGATTCACCCGTGGCTGTTAATGTTAAATGCCGCTGTTAAAATCTGACAGCGGCACTTAACATGCATGCGCAGGAATCGCATCATTACCTCCTCCCATTGGCGCCCGTGTCACATGACTGCGGATCGCCGATGGGTTGGCATGACAACTCGGGGTCAGCAGGAGACTCCAGTAGTTGTCATAGCTGGATAGCTATGAGCACCGCCCAGTGGTCACCGTTCATAGCGAGTGAGGTATTCTGCTACATGCAGGCAATCTGATCATCGCCTACATTTAGCAGAGCCGATCTGGTAATAGCAGCTTCTGGTCTCCCATGGAGACTATTGAAGCATGCAAAAAGTAAAAAAAAAAATAATAATAATTTAAATATTAAAAAAACAAATTAAAATATGAAAGTTCAAATCACTTCCCTTTCGCCCCATTCAAAATAAAGCAATAAAAAAATCAAATATACACATTTGGTATCACCGCGTTCAGAATCGCCCGATCTATCGAGGTATAAAAAGAATTAATCCAATCTGTAAACGGCATAGCGAGGGGAAAAAAAAAAAAACGCCAGAATTATGTTTTTTTTTTGGTTGCTGCTACATTGTAATAAAATGCAATAACGGCCGATGAAAAGATTGTATACATACCAAAATGCTATCAATAAAAACATCAGCTCGGAACGCAAAAAATAAGCCCTCACCCAACCCACGATCATTAAAAATGGAGACGCTACGGGTCTGGGAAGATGGCAACTTTTAAAGAACCTAGACATGTTTGGTGTCTAAGAACTCATAATGATTTGGAGAATCAAAATTGCAGGTCAGTTTTAGCATTTAGTGAACCCTGAAAAAAACAAATCCAAAAAACAATTGTGGGATTGCACTTTTTTTTTTGCAATTTGACTGCATTTGGAATATTTTTTCCCTTTTCCAGTACATGATATGGTAAAATCAATGGTGCCATTCAAAAGTACAACTTGTCCCGCAAAACACAAGCACTCACACGGCTATATTGACCAAAAAATATAAATGTTTTGGTTGTGGAAAGAAGGGGAGCAATAAATGGAAACGCAAAAACGGAAAGACCTCTGGTTCTTAAGTTAAATCGGGTATTCATGCTGTTTTGTTTTTTCACAAATTTCCTATCACTTAGTCTGACATTTTCTGTTCTGTGCAGGAGACGTTTTATCAGTCTCTGACAGGATTACAATGAAAAGTAACACATGACCTACCCTTTACAATAGGTGATGTTCTAGCTCCTCTTCCCTTTGGAGACCTTTGCACAGATAAGAGCAGGGGTGTCAAACTGCATTCCTCGAGGGCCTCAAACCATGCGTGTTTTCAAGATTTCCTTAGCATTGCACAAGGTGCTGGAATCATTCTCTGCAGGTGATTAAATTATGTGCAGCGCAAGGAAATCCTGAAAACATGACCTGTTTGCAGCCCTCGAGGAATGCAGTTTGACACCCCTGCATTAGAGCATGCTTAGATACCACTTGTATACAAGCAAATATGATGAGTCAGTCTAATGCTGTTAATGTCCATGTGAAGAACAAGAAGCAAGAGTTTAATATTTGTGTACAGAGTTACAATTTCATGATTTTTGATGTAGATGGTGATAGGAAAAATAAAAAACTGCAATTTGTACAGCTTCTCTGGAAAGTTGTCTGCCTCTTAATCATGTAGAGAAAAGCATCTACAATCAATGAATAGAAGCAGATTGTATTATCTTGTTTTCACAAGTGAAAAGTAATGAAAATAACTTTTCTTTAAGAAAATGATTTCTTAGTAGAGCACTTATTGTACACAGACTAGCTTTTCCTTAACTCTTCCATTACCGATGGCTGGAAAATCTCCTGGACCTTTTCCAAATTGTGACTGGAGATTTAACGAGTTTCCCAATCCAGCTGCCCATGCGCTTCATGTGACTTGTGTTGAGCTGATGGCCTTGGCTGTTCCGGGAAAGGAAGTTGGCAACGCTCTTCTTAATGTTGTTTTAAAGAGGTATTTTTGCGCATGATTACTAATACCAATGGTAATCTATAGAAGTAGTATCATTGGTGTATATCTAATGGAAGTAGCTACTATGAATTTGATTGGGAGGAGGGGGCTGCTGACCGAGCTGCACGTCGTCCTGCGTGGCCTCCATTGTGTAAATTTCCTCCTGATTCCTGGACCTCGGCATTCCTCGTGGTCAGCCACAATTGGCAGAGAGAAGCTCGGATTCTTAACCCCCCAAATCTTACGCTGTATCTGACCAACCTCTTCTGTGACTGCCAGGGAAGGGGTGGACCCAGTTGGACATGTTCTATGGGGCCCCATGATTTCTAATCCTATGTATTGTTTGACAAATGCATTACTCTACTAATATTGTTACAGTTTAAGAGGATAATAGGGGTTAATAGGGTATGATTGATTCCCAGCAGATTTTTATACTTCATTTCATGGCCATAAATCTATGGAAAACTGTATTCATCTTGGCGCAACATCTAAATATCTAACTTTATATCCTTGGGATTGTATAGATGAGCATAGAAGACCTGATAGATGTTTAAGTCCCCAAAATACAGCTGTAATCTTGCCCAGTCGTAGGATTATTCCTTTTAATAAGTCCTCTGTCATTACCACCCATGGCTGGAACTGACGCAAGGGTGACCAATTCTAAACCATTTAGTCTGCCTATAATTCCCCATGTACGTCGCGCACTCCCAAAGAGTTGGCCAGAGCAGCCACCTCTAAGGATTGGTCCAAGAGCTAACACTCTTCAGTTACTTCCTCCCATCTACAAACATAATCTAAAAGAGCCACCTTGTGCAGCTCTAATGCTGCATTCTGTCAAGATGGCTCTTTTAGTTCGGGTCCCTGCAAACGCTGAAATATTCGCTTTTGTAATACCTGTAGTTTGTCTGGGGGGCATGTCTTTTCCCCCGGACACAAACGCCTCCCAGCCATTTCCTCCATGCACCGGGCGCCGCTTCCTGTACCTTCATTAACGTCCCCGGCGCCTGCACTGTAAGTCCCCATCATGTGATGGGAGTCGAAGGGCAGCACAAACTGCGAATGCCCGAAAAACAAACTTACAGCGCAGGCGCCGGGGATGTAAATGAAGACAGAGGAGGCAGCGCACAGAGGAAATGAGTTATGGCTGGGAGGCGTTTGTGTCTGGGGGAAAAGACATGCCCCCCGGACAGACTAGAGGTATGGCAGTCAAATTATAAAGACTAATATTTCAGCGTTGGAAGGGACCCGAACTAAGAGCCACCTTGACAGAATGCAGCATTAGTGCTACACGACGTGGCTCTTTTAGGTAACGCCAGAGAGGGGGGTGACGGGTTCCCTTTAATGTAAGAGCACAAGACAGAACGGAATAAATGTAGTTTAACATGACAAGAGCAGTCAATGCCGAATACAAAAAAGGCTAATATACTACATAAAGTGCAGGCAAATCTCTTAATTTAAAGCTAAATAAACCAGGCTCTGACATCTAATGCATGGCTCCAGCGCATGTGTGAGAGAAAAATCAGGACAGATCTTCAATTTACCCTCAAAAAAATGACCCCCTTCCAAATTGTTACATTTTATAACTAGGATTTCTAGTGCTCATCCTCCACATTTCCTGATCTTAGAAGGCCACTTGCATGACTGGGGGTGTAGGATGATTTGCATATTATGACCATCCTTGAGGCAGTTCTGATCACTTCTTGATTGTGATGTTCAACTTGACCCCTTTGCGACCAAAAGCAAAATGGAAAGAAATAAACAGGAGTATTAGTTATTAGTGATGAGCGAGTATACTCGTTGCTCGGGTTTTCCCTAGCATACTCGGGTGATCTGAGTATTTGTAACTGCTCGGAGATTTAGTTTTTGTTGACGCAGCTGCATGATTTACTCAGGACAGCCTGAGTACATCTGGGGGTTGCCTGGTTGTTGGGAAATCGCCACATGTAATTAAGCTGTCTAGAAGCCGCAAATCTTGCAGTTGCGGCAAGGAAAACTAAATCTCCGAACAGTCACAAATACTCAGAGATCACCCGAGCGTGCTCTTGAAAACCCCAGCAACGAGTATACTCGCTCGTCACTAATTGTTATACATGCAGTGTGTGACTGCAGACATCTGAATCCCACAAAGCTCATGCCCTAAGCACTGCAAGGATTCGCTGGTTTCTGAGCCACAATCTCAGGGTATGTATGCGTTACCCATACTCCTGCCAGAACACAACCAGTGGACGCTTGTATTGAGCAAGGCCGCACCCACTCTAGTGACGTGGCCGTGCCCAGTTGTCGAGTTCTGTCCGGGAGTTTCTGTAACTCGTACATCAACGCTGATCACGGTGCTGGCACCACAATTCCTTGCAGCGCACCATCCGTGGCTGGGGGGATTCAGAAGTCTGGAGTCAGTGACTGCAAACTTAACCTTTTAGGCCGGACAACCCCTTTAATATGAAGTGTAATTAATGTAAAATGTATAGATTTGCTAATCTCTTTACTGGTCACCATAGCTGGCAGACCCGAGGCTTCAAATTTCCGTGTGAACCATTGAGACCACATAATCACAAACTTGGGGTGTTAATGGGGTTAAACAGGGAGCCCTTTTTCCCCCCGTTAACCTTCTATATGCCATTGTTGCCATTGACTGCAGCATCTATGGGGTTAAGCATCGGTGATCGGTGTCCACACTAATCGTTGCCGTTACAGCAGGATGTCTGGGAAAGTATACATCGGACACCCACTGCATATTCTCTTGTTTCTTAAGTCGGTAAATAGACATCTTGTGGTCATTTCAGGGTTTTTTAACCCCTTCACAACATATGTTGTACAGTTACATCATGTGTCGTCATCCCTGACTTTTTTGATGCAGGCTTGCACACCAAACACACATCTTTTCCAGCAGATGATGACTGATTAAATCAATCATCATGTGCCTCAAACAGCCGCAGGTGATGTGAAGCTCTGCCCATGCCTGTTAACCTGTTAAATGCCACTGTCAATCTGGCTGCAGCTTTTAATATTCCCGGCAGGGGGCTTGTCATTCCACGTACTCATCACTGTGCCTGTGTTGTGAATCGATGGGTTTTCTTGACAGCCGGGGGTCTGCTGAAGACCTCTGCGCTTGTCACGACGCTTCTTCTGTGAAAACCAGCCTGTAGTTGGCATTCATAGAAGATCGTAATTTTTCACTATAGATAGCCGCAGAAAAATATGAAAAAAAAAAAATGCAAAATTTCAAATCATGCCGCTTTTGACCATTAAAAATAAAAACATTAAAAAATACACGTTAGTATCGCAGTATTTGTAAAAGTCCAGACTATCGAAAATATAAAATAAATTAATCCTATTGGTAAATGGTATAACAAGAAGAAAAAAAAAAACGAAACTTCAGAATAACTAGTGCGAAATTTTCCCACATTGGTCGTCGGGGGCGCAGGCAATTTCTGAAAAAGCAAGTTGGTCAAATGTAAATGTTTTTAATGACATGATGACCACAGACAGATATTTATATATGTAGATTGTTAATACAAAAAATTGGATTGATAAGTAGAGGCCAAAAAATATCTTGGCAAAATAAAATATCACTGTTATAAAACCTCCTTAAACACATTGGGGGTGATAATGTCAGTCTGAATGACTTTTTTATTCTAAGTATTGCTAACGCAAACATGTATATTTTTTGAAGCTTCGCACTCATGAAAATGCCACGTACAACTGGCCGTGTGAGAATACTGGTTTTGGTAGGAACAGGCCAGCTGTTTGAAGCGTTTGTCCCTCTGCTTTATTAATGGTCATTGCAAATGCCACTTTGACTGGGAATTGCTTTCTGCTCAGGTGGAAAGGCATAGTTGGATCAGAAGGTGTGAGGTTAATTCGAGGTATGATAACTGAGCGGAATTAATGACTTTTGCAGTGATTGTGTAATTGCCTAAATTAGTGTTGACTAATCTCACTCCATTGATGAATCCTTGTTTAGCGTAAATATTTCATAGCAACATGATAATCGTATTTTTTGTTTTCAAGACCAACTTATGAGGGGACAATGTGGACATACTTCATCCATACTCCCAACACTGTGGGTTTTAACTTCATTGTCTGGAAGTAATAAGCAAGCACAACAGTATGTCTTTAGAAGTGCATGTTGGCACCTCCTCGTCATTCAAAAGTACAACTAGTCCCTCAAAGAACAAGCCCTCATACAGTTATGTGGATAGAAAAACAAAGTTATGGCTCTTGAAAGAAGGAGAAGAAAAAACTAAAAATGAAGAGAGGAAAAAACCTGAAAATTGCTTTCTTAAAGGGCATAAAGAAATGCAAACAGTCCAAGAGATGGGAGTCTTTAATTACAATTCTATTACTTTTTCCATGACAGCCACCATTGTGTGTGTGTATATATATATTTTTCTTGTACAACATATACAACTTCGAGTCCCTTTGCATTAATCCTACCATTAAAGAGGGAAGACTTTGTAATATAGGTGAAAATATAAAAATACCTTTTTTTTCTTAATTTATCAGCTACTTCTCCTTTCTCTTCTGTTCTGGTCTCTCAAATCTCAGCTCACTGCTAAACTTTTGAGGGAAAGGTAGAAATTAGATGGATTTTTAGCTTCACTGATGGGTCAGGTTACATCTGCTGTGCATAGAAATCTAAGGAGGGTGTAGGGAAGAACTGCAGACTAGGACGCATAGATGTGGCTGCAGTTTCTAGTTAGTGGTTTACAGGATTAACAGCTACACTGCTCAGTACTGCTGTGTAATGCCTTCTGTGCTGCTGCAGAGGTGGTGGCACAGGATCTCCTCTTCATGTGTGGTGTATGGAAGATAAAACACTTAGACTCTGGACAACTGTGGTGCTGAGCTCAGGGAAAGCAGAGGGGAAACTTGTTGGTAATGCAGCATGTTAAGGGTTGAAATGGTAGTAGTATTTCTCAGATACCCACATGACCATTCATTTAGAAAAGTCGCCTGGAATTATTTTTTTACTCCATGATTTGTGTGTTCCTGTTTTACAGTCAGCCCCTCGTTCCCAGGGAGAATATCACCGCTTGGATGAACGCTATTGGGCTCATTATTACAGCTTTACCAGTAAGTAACATGGGTTTCTCTGATCTAGACTGCTTTTATCTTTCAGTGTCTCACATCGATATTTGTTGCGTACATATGGCTAGCAGATGATTTTAATGGCGCAGATATCGCTCAGCCGTTATTTGTGCTGTGTTTTCTGGCATTGCCAGTTATTGTATGATAATTGTCCAGATTGCATGCCAGCAAAGCCTCCTTCTAGTGACTAATATAAGAAAGCACAAACAATCTGCCTTTGTTCTTAACTTAAATATATTGAAAAAAATATTTATTTTCAGATAGATCTATTTTTGTTCATAATTTTTTTTTTTTAACCCCTTCCCGACCTTTGACGCATACGCTGCGTCATGAAAGTCGGTGCCATTCCGACCCATGACGCAGCGTATGCGTCATGGTTTGATGGCGTTCCTGCGGGTCGGGTGACCGGGGTCAATGAAATGTCACCTGACCCGCAGGTACGTGAGGACCTCTAGTTGACCCCAGGGGGGGTGGCTTTGCCCCCCCGTGGCCACGATCGCTCCTGTGCCCTCTGTTTCACCCCCCTCCAGCTCTGATTGGAGAAAGCGTCCATGTGACGCTTTCACTCCAATCAGCGGTGGAGGGGCGGAGTGAAACATGTCTCACATCACTCTCCAGCTTCATCCCTTCCGTGGAAGCTGGAGAGTGAGGTCCCTGTGTGCCGCACCCGCCGCCGCCACTGCCTGATCGCCGCCGCCCGCTGCCAGATCGCCGCCGCCCGCTGCCAGATCGCCGCCGCTGCTAGATCGCCCCCTGCTGCCTGATCGCCGCTGCTGCCGCCTTCCGGTACTCCCCCCTCTGCCTCCCTCTCCCCCCACCATCCGATACCCCCCCCCCCCCCGCCATCCGTTAACCCCTGCACTCCCTCCCACGCCCCAGAAATCAGCCCCCTGCCCAGTGATCACCCAGGCTCCTACATCTCCCCTGCCCCCTCCTTCCCCCCCCTCCCGCTCCTGACAGCCACCTTCTGACCCCCCCCCCCCCCCCCCCCGTGATCACCCACCCCAGTGATCACTCTGATCACCCCCTGCCCCCCTGATCACCCCCTGCTGCTGCTGGCTCCTGCATTACCTCAGGCCCCTTCGCTTGACTGCTCCCCCGTGCCCCACTGATCGCCGCCTGTCCGCCTTCCCATCCACTGATCGCCACCTGTCCGCCTTCTGGTACTCCCCCCCCCCCCCTCTGCCTCCCGCTCCCCCAACCGTCCGATCCCCCCCCTGCCATCCGTTAACCCCTCCACTCCCTCCCACACCCCAGAAATCACCCCCCTGCCCAGTGATCACCCTTCCTTGCTGCAGGCTCCTACATCTCCCCTGCCCCCTCCTTCCCCCCCGCTCCTGACATCCACCTTCTGCCCCCCCCCGTGATCACCCGCCCCAGTGATCACTCTGATCACCCCCCCCCCCCACTGCTGCTGCCGCCTCCTGCATCCCCTCAGGCCCCTTCGCCTGACAGCTCCCCCGTGCCCCGCTGATCGACGCCTGTCCTCCTTCCGGTCTGCTGATCGCCGCCTGTCCGCCTTCCAGTACTCCCCCTCTCTGCCTCCCGCTCCCCCCGCCGTCCGATCCCCCCTCCCGACCGCCACTCCCTCCCACGCCCCGGAAATCACCCCCCTGCCCAGTGATCACCCTTCCCTGCTGCAGGCTCCTACATCTCCCCTGCCCCCACATTTCCTCCGCACCTGACAACCACCTCCTGCCCCCCCCCCGGTGATCACCCGCCCCAGTGATCACCCTGATCACCCCCCCCTCCCCCCCGCGCTGCTGCTGCCGGCTCCTGCGTCTCCTCAGGCCCCTTCGCCTGACAGCTCCCCCGCGCCCCACTTACCGCTCCCGCGTGATCGCTCCCGCGCCCTGCTGATCGCTCCCGTGCCCTGCTGATCGCTCCCCTTACTGCTGCTGCCGGCTCCTGCATCTCCTCAGCCCCCCCACTCCTGAAAGCCCCCTCCTGCAGTAAAGTTTCACTAAACACTCACACATACACACACGCACACTAATAAAGCTTAGTTTTTTTACACGCACGCACACACAATGTCCCGCTCGTCCCAGTCACAAAGGCTGTACTCGGCAGAGCAGGCATATTCTTTTATTGCCTCCGAAGCTGATAGTGAGGGAGAGGACCCTACCTTTCTCTATTCCTCCCACTCTTCCACCTCCAGTGACACGGACTCGCCACCACCACGAAGTCGCAGGACGAGAAATCGTCCGCAGCCCAGGGAAGAAGAGCCGGAGCCCAGGGAAGAAGAGTCGGAGGCCGGGGGAGAAGACCCACAACCAAGTGTGAGTAACCCCCAACCTAGTGCTAGTCACGCCCAACCTAGCACTAGTACCCCCACCTGGACCCCCGTCCCTGAAAATTTTGCTCCACGGATTCCTGATTTCATTCCCCAATCAGGAATCCAATTTGAGACTGCCAACCTCAGGGAAATAGACTTTTTCAAAGTCTATTTCTCGGAGTCAATCGTCAGTCTCATGGTGGAGCAAACAAACTTATATGCCCTGCAATTTTTTGCCCAAAACCCAGTTTCATCATTTTCTGCTTGGAGTCCCGTTGACTCTGCAGAAATGTTGAAATATTGGGGACTGGTCCTTCACATGGGAATTGTGAAGAAACCAGAACTTCGCCAATACTGGAGTACTGATATTTTATATCAAACTCCAGTATTTGGCATGGTTATGATTCGCAAGCGTTTTGAGGCGATTCATAAATTTCTCCACTTTAGGGACAACACGGACATCCTTCCCCGCGATGACCCGAATTTTGATAGACTGTTCAAAATTCGGCCGGTCATCGAACACTTCAGCAACAAGTTTGCTGAAGTGTACATTCCCCAAAGGGAAATTTGTGTGGATGAATCCCTCATCCACTTCAAAGGGAGGCTTCAGTTCCGTCAGTACCTGCCCAGCAAGAGGGCGAGGTACGGGATTAAGCTCTATAAGATCTGCGAGAGTACCTCAGGGTACACTCTCAGCTTTAGAGTTTATCAAGGAAAGGACACCAGGATCCAGCCCCCAGAATGTCCACCTGCTCTGGGGGTGAGTGGGAAAATAGTGTGGGATTTGGTCCACCCACTGCTTGATAAAGGTTACCATCTGTACGTTGATAACTTTTATACAAGCATCCCACTCTTTCAATCCCTCTCTGCCAGAGCTACCGTTGCTTGCGGTACCGTGCGCAGAAACCAGAGGGGTCTCCCTTTGTCACTAATTGAGCAGGTTCTCCCAAAGGGTGAGACCCGGGCCCAATGTAGTGACAACATGCTTGTGGTCAAGTTCAAAGACAAAAGGGACGTCTTTTTCTTGACAACAATCCATGGTCCCGGCACCACGGCCACCACCGTTCGAGGTACCACAGCACAGGTCCACAAACCGGACTGTGCGCTGGGGTACAACAAACACATGGGGGGAGTTGATCTTTCTGATCAAGTCCTCCAGCCCTATAGTGCCATGCGGAAGACAAAGGTGTGGTATAAAAAACTGGCTGTGCACATCGTACAAATGGCATTGTATAACGCATACGTGCTATCACGATGTGCAGGTCAGACCAACAACACCTTCCTTCAGTTCCAGGAGGCGGTGATAAAGGCCCTGATGTTTGGAGACGAGGAAGGAGCGGGCCCCAGCACTGCTGGAACTCAAGGTTCCCGTATGGTACCAGGGCAACATTTTCCCGGTGAGGGGCAAAAAAGAAAAAGGTGCCGGGTATGTTATAAAAGGGGGATAAGAAGGGAAACTCGTTTCCAATGTGAAACGTGTCCCGACAAACCTGGACTGTGTTTGGATGAATGCTTCAGAATTCATCACACGTCCGTGGACTAGCCACATCCTGATATTCCACTACAGAACTCACCCACACCAGGCTGATATACACAATACACCACACACACCAACCTGACGTACACTACACCACACACCAACCTGACATACACTACACCACACACACCAACCTGACCCTACGTCAGGTTGGTATGTGTGGTGTAGTGTATGTCAGGTTGGTGTGTGGTGTGGTGTACGTCAGGTTGGTGTGTAGTGTGGTGTAATATACACCACACACACACACCAACCGGACGTACACTACACCACATGTACACTACCCACCAACCTGATGTGCACTACTCCACACTCGCCAACCTGACCCTACGTCAAGTTGGTGTATGTGTGTGTTGTAGTGTATGTCCGGTTGGTGTGTGGTGTGGTGTACGTCAGGTTGGTGTGTGTGTGGTGTATACTACACCACACACACCAACCTGACGTACACTACACCACATCCTGATGTACACGACGTACATTACACACCAACCTGATGTACACTACTCCACACTCGCCAACCTAACCCTACGTCAGGTTGGTGTGTGTGTTGTAATGTATGTCAGGTTAGTGCGTGGTGTAGTGTACGTCAGGTTGGTGTGTGTGGTGTAGTATCCAACACACACACACACACCAACCTGACGTACACTACACACCAACCTGATGTACACTACTCCACACTCGCCAACCTGACCCTACGTCAAGTTGGTGTATGTGTGTGTTGTAGTGTATGTCCGGTTGGTGTGTGGTGTGGTGTACGTCAGGTTGGTGTGTGTGTGGTGTATACTACACACACACCAACCTGACGTACACTACACCACATCCTGATGTACACGACGTACACTACACACCAACCTGATGTACACTACTCCACACTCGCCAACCTAACCCTACGTCAGGTTGGTGTGTGTGTTGTAATGTATGTCAGGTTAGTGCGTGGTGTAGTGTACGTCAGGTTGGTGTGTGTGGTGTAGTATCCAACACACACACACACCAACCTGACGTACACTACACACCACCCTGATGTACACTACTCCACACTCGCCAACCTGACCCTACGTCAGGTTGGTGTGTGTGTTGTAGTGTATGTCAGGTTGGTGTGTGGTGTGGTGTACATCAGGTTGGTGTGTGTGGTGCAGTATACACCACACACACCAACCTGACGTACACTACAACACACACACCAACCTGATGTACACTATGTATGTCAAAAAGTCAAATGGCGCTCCTTCCCTTCTGAGCTCTGCTGTGCGCCCAAACAGTGGTTTACCACCACATATGAGGTATCAGTGTACTCAGGAGAAATTGCTCAACACATTTTAGGATCCACTTTATCCTGTTACCCATGTGAAAATGAAAAAAATTGAGGCTAAAAGAAAATTTTTGTGAAAAAAAAGTACTTTTTCATTTTTACGGATCAATTTGTGAAGCACCTGGGGGTACAAAATGCTCACTATGCATCTAGATAAGTTCCTTGGGGGTCTAGTTTCCAAAATGGGGTCACTTGTGGGGGTGCTCCAATGTTTAGGCACACAGAGGCTCTCCAAACGCGACATGGTGTCCACTAAAGATTGGAGCTAATTTTTCATTCAAAAAGTCAAATGGTGCTCCTTCCCTTCTGAGCTCTGCCGTGCGCCCAAACAGTGGTTTACCCCCAAATATGAGGTATCAGTGTACTCAGGAGAAATTGCTCAACACATTTTAGGATCCACTTTATCCTGTTGCCCATGTGAAAATGAAAAAAATTGAGGCTAAAAGAAAATTTTTGTGAAAAAAAAGTACTTTTTCATTTTTACGGATCAATTTGTGAAGCACCTGGGGGTACAAAATGCTCACTATGCATCTAGATAAGTTCCTTGGGGGGTCTAGTTTCCAAAATGGGGTCACTTGTGGGGGTGCTCCAATGTTTAGGCACGCAGAGGCTCTCCAAACGCGACATGGTGTCCACTAAAGATTGGAGCTAATTTTTCATTCAAAAAGTCAAATGGTGCTCCTTCCCTTCTGAGCTCTGCCGTGCGCCCAAACAGTGGTTTATCCCCCACATATGAGGTATCAGTGTACTCAGGAGAAATTGCTCAACACATTTTAGGATCCACTTTATCCTGTTGCCCATGTGAAAATGAAAAAAATTGAGGCTAAAAGAAAATTTTTGTGAAAAAAAAGTACTTTTTCATTTTTACGGATCAATTTGTGAAGCACCTGGGGGTACAAAATGCTCACTATGCATCTAGATAAGTTCCTTGGGGGGTCTAGTTTCCAAAATGGGGTCACTTGTGGGGGTGCTCCAATGTTTAGGCACGCAGAGGCTCTCCAAACGCGACATGGTGTCCACTAAAGATTGGAGCTAATTTTCATTCAAAAAGTCAAATGGTGCTCCTTCCCTTCTGAGCTCTGCCGTGCGCCCAAACAGTGGTTTACCCCCACATATTAGGTATCCGTGTACTCAGGAGAAATTGCTCAACACATTTTAGGATCCACTTTATCCTGTTGCCCATGTGAAAATGAAAAAAATTGAGGCTAAAAGAAAATTTTTGTGAAAAAAAAGTACTTTTTCATTTTTACGGATCAATTTGTGAAGCACCTGGGGGTACAAAATGCTCACTATGCATCTAGATAAGTTCCTTGGGGGGTCTAGTTTCCAAAATGGGGTCACTTGTGGGGGTGCTCCAATGTTTAGGCACGCAGAGGCTCTCCAAACGCGACATGGTGTCCACTAAAGATTGGAGCTAATTTTCATTCAAAAAGTCAAATGGTGCTCCTTCCCTTCTGAGCTCTGCCGTGCGCCCAAACAGTGGTTTACCCCCACATATGAGGTATCCGTGTACTCAGGAGAAATTGCTCAACACATTTTAGGATCCACTTTATCCTGTTGCCCATGTGAAAATGAAAAAAATTGAGGCTAAAAGAAAATTTTTGTGAAAAAAAAGTACTTTTTCATTTTTACGGATCAATTTGTGAAGCACCTGGGGGTACAAAATGCTCACTATGCATCTAGATAAGTTCCTTGGGGGGTCTAGTTTCCAAAATGGGGTCACTTGTGGGGGTGCTCCAATGTTTAGGCACACAGAGGCTCTCCAGACGCGACATGGTGTCCACTAAAGATTGGAGCTAATTTTGTCATTCAAAAAGTCAAATGGCGCTCCTTCCCTTCCGAGCCCTGCCATGCGCCCAAACAGTGGTTCCCCCCCATATATGGGGTATCAGCGTACTCAGGACAAATTGGTCAACAAGTTTTGTGGTGCAGTTTCTCCTTTTACCCTTGGGAAAATAAAAAAAATGTTGCTAAAAAATCATTTTTGTGACTAAAAAGTGAAATGTTCATTTTTTTCTTCTATGTTGCTTCTGCTGCTGTGAAACACCTGAAGGGTTAATAAACTTCGTGAATGTGGTTTTGAGCACCTTGAGGGGTGCAGTTTTTAGAATGGTGTCACTTTTGGGTATATTCAGCCATATAGACCCCTCAAACTGACTTCAAATGTGAGGTGGTCCTTAAAAAAAATGGTTTTGTAAATTTTGTTGTAAAAATGAGAAATCGCTGATCAACTTTTAACCCTTATAACTTCCTAGAAAAAAAAAAATTTTTTTTCCAAAATTGTGCTGATGTAAAGTAGACATGTGGGAAATGTTATTTATTAACTATTTTGTGTCACATATCTCTCTGGTTTATCAGAATAAAAATTCAAAATTTGAAAATTGCAAAATTTTCAAAATTTTCGCCAAATTTCCAATTTTTTCACACATAAACGCAAAAATTATCGACCTAAATTTACCACTAACATGAAGCCCAATATGTCACGAGAAAACAATCTCAGAATCGCTAGGATCCGTTGAAGCGTTCCCGAGTTATTACCTCATAAAGGGACACTGGTCAGAATTGCAAAAAATGGCAAGGTCTTTAAGGTCAAAATAGGCTGGGTCATGAAGGGGTTAACTAAAGCCACTGAACAATATAACTTTGTGTCCTGCAACTTCCGATGGTTGTTTAGTTTACTACATTTTGTGCCCTTAATTGCTTATGACATTCAGCATTTCCTCAGAAATATTTTCAGACTGCCTACCCTTATCCAAATGTACAGAAATATTTGTTACTATCCATGCACACTAATCCACCATGACATTGGAATTACGGACTAGTGAAGATAACATTGATTTTGTGACAATAGTGTCTCTTAATAAGTGGGTTATAGTAGGCAGTATATGCTGTCAGTTCTTTAAGTTGATGTGCTGGAAACAAAGAAATGGACTCTCCATGACATGGATTGGACAACGGAGTCAGAGGAGCTGAAAATGACGAGTTTTCCTGATATGCCGTTTTTAGTGCACAATGAGGCACGAGGACCGTGAAGATCAGTCTGTCTGGTCCGATCCCAAAGAACCGCTACTGTAGCACAAATTGCTTGATGGCTACTGCTAGCTTTGATAGAAAGGTGACCGAAAACATCATGCATCGTAGCTTGCTGCAGACCGGTCTGAGTCCTTTGCTGATCCATGTTAACTGCTGGAAACACCTGCAAGGATGAATCTGAATTGGCCCACGGAGAAATTGAAGAAGTTGGTCTGAATCACATTTACCTTTTACCTTTTAAGCCACAATTTTTTTTTTTTTTTTACTTTTTACCAAAGTCTGTACCCACCTTTTTTTTTTTTTTTTTCTATATCGATCAACACCTTTTAAGAAATGCATCAAGTTGTTCATAATTTGACCTCCAAATTCACCACATCAGAATGCAGTAAAGAATTGGATGTGCTAGAAAAAGAAGTCCGATTTCATGGAGGCCCCATCCAAGGACTTAAAGAATCTTCCGGTGCTGTATTGATGACATTTATCATAGGACCTTTCCTTGTGATCTTCTGGAATTTATGCCAAAGTGGATCAAAGCTGTTTTGGTGCCTCCAAGAAGCTCAACACCATATCAGGCATGTGCTTTCATGTTATGGATGATCAATGTATATAAAACCTGATCAAAATATATTAGATCCTTTCTGTCCATTTGCAAAAATGTATGTTGAACATTTGTCATTTCAAGTGCACTTGCAGCAGTTCCTCTCATCAACCTAGATATTGGCCCCTTCACGACATGCACCGTACTAGTACACGCATGCCGTGTCTCCCCCTTTGATGTGGGCTCCGGCTCTGAGCCCAAATCTTTCCCAGCACATGTTACCTGTTTTGAACAGCTGACATGTGCCTCTGCTGTTTTTTATTTTTGATTTATTACAGGAGAACGAGGGCTTTGGTGGAATAGGCGTTTGAGTATAACTGTGTTTATTTTTAAATAAAAAAGTGTGTTTTATTTCTAATAAAAGACTTTTTTTTCTGGTTGTCTTTATTTACAATACAACTATAGGATTAGTAATGGATAAGTGTCTTATAAACGCCTCTCCCATTACTAAGCCATGGGCTTGATGTTGCCTGACAATACAAAGGTGACATCAACCCCCACAAATATGAACCCCAAGTGGGAAGAGCCGGGCAAAGCGCCAGAATTGGCGCATCTAATAGATGTTCCTTTTCTCGGCCCGCTGCGGGCTGCTATTATTAGGCTGAGGGGGGCAATATCCATGGCTGCTTACCAGCCTGAGAATACCAGCTCCCAGCTGTCCGCTTTAGCAAGGCTAATTGTCAAAAATGGAGGGGGGTGGGTGGCTTGCGTTTTTTTTTTTAATTAAATAAATACGACGTTAGGGCCCCTCTATTCTTGATAACCAACCTTGTTGAAGCAGACAGCTGAGTTGCAGCCCCCAGCTGTGAGTTTTGCCTGGCTGGTTATCAAAAATACAAGGGAACCGATGCCAGGTTTTTTTGTTTTTTTTCAATTCTTTACAGCGCAGGAGCCGCCTAATGAATCGCCCCATCAGCCGCTCCTGCTCTCGCTGTTATTAGCGGCAGCAGGTGTCGGATGATGGCAGCTGTAGTCCCATCCTCTTGACACCAGTGACAGGATGTAAACTGTATACCTCTGATCACAGGTTAGCGCTCACGCTGTCTTTTGGCTGGCAGGGATGATTTTGCTGCCGATCAGAAGCAGTGTTTGCCATGCCGTCATGCACATGACAGCACGGCAAACACTGGATGTTTAGGCCCCCCATTCAAGTGAATGGGGTCTGGGTACTATTCTGGTACCCGAACCCAAAGTTTTTGTAACTGTTCAGCTGAACCTACTGAACCCGAACATCCAGGTGTCCGCCCATCTCGACTCCTGGACAGTCTGTGCTGCAACGTGGCATTGGTGGATGGAATGTGACATGATGTCCCAGATGTATTCAGTTGGATTTCGGTCTGGGGAATGGGCACACCAGTCCATATCATCAGTGTTTTCATCATACAAATAACTGCTGACACATTTTACTTCAGCTATATGATTCCTAACATTTTCATGCATCAGAAGGAACCCAGGGCCCACTGCACCTGCATATTTTCTCACAATGGGTCTGAGGATCTCATCCTGGTACATGGAGGGCTGTACGGCCCTCCAAAGAAATGCCCACCATTACCGACTCACTGCTAAACCGGTCTTGTTTGAGGATGTTGCACGTAGCAGAACGTTTTCCACTGCGTCTCAGACTATCACATGTCTTTCACATGTGCTCATTGGGAATCTGCTCTCATCTGTGAAGAGCACAGGGCGCCAATAGTGAATCTGCCAATCTTGGTATTCTCTGGCAAATGCCAATCATCATGCACGGTGTTGGGCTGTAAGCACAACACTTGTGTACGTCAGGCCCTCATACCACCTTCATGGAGTCTTTCTGACCATTTGAGCAGACACATGGGTGTTAGTGGCCTGCTGGAGTTCTTTTGTGGGGCTCTGGTACTTCTGTTCTTTCTTGCACAAAGGAGGAGGTAGCGGTCCTGCTGCTGGGTTGTTGCCCTCCAACGGCCTCCTCCACATCTCCTGCTGTACTGGCCTGTCTCCTGGTATCTGTGCCATGCTGTGGACACTGGTGACACACAGCTACCCTTCTTGCGACAACTCTCATTGATATGCCATCCTGGATTAGTTGCACTACCTGGGCAACTTCTGTGAGTTGTAGACACAGCCTCATGCTACCTCTAAGGCTGCGTTACACTAGCAGTATTTGGTCAGTATTTCTCTATCGCCTTTCATTGGGGGACACAGGAACCATGGGGTGTATGCTGCTGCCACTAGGAGGCTGACACTATGCAAATAAAAAAGTTAGCTCCTCCTCTGCAGTATACACCCTACCGACAGGAAGTAGGATATTCAGTTTAGCTTAGTGTCAGTAGGAGGTGGACACGGGTCTTTCATTAGACCCTTATCTACCTCAATGTACGTCATTTTCTTTTCAGGTTTTCCGGAGGGATACAGGGTGAACAGTCACACCTGTAGTCCCACAATACGGACTGTGAGTACGGTGTGTACTGCCACCCCGTATCCTCATAGATCCCTCTCCAGGACCAAGATCCTAGCACACAAGCGTGCTCAGAAGTCCGGTCCTGGCTCCGTCCCCCACCCACTCGCCCACCAGAGCCTGTCGGTTGCGGAGACGAGGACGTCCATCAGCTCCTGGACGTCTCATTCCTCTTCAGGTTAGTACCGGCGTGGGAGGTTTGAGGTTAGTATTTTCCCCATACCATCCCAGATCATTCAAGGGTAAGTATACAGATGAAGAAAGGTGAGTATTTTCTCCCCTGTCTAGCAATCTAAGAGTGGGGCTCAGGGGTTGTTTTATGGGGAAGTCACTGTGTCCCACAGTTTGGGGTCCAGGGCTCTTACCTCACCCTGGATCTCTCTTCAACTTCCCTTGTGCGGCACATGGGTCCACCAGAGAAGGGGTTCATTGCGGCGGTAGCGTCGGGGCCTTGTAAGGTTTCCACGGCGTCTCTCCCCCACAGCGGTCACCAGGCTCTAATCCAGGCCCCGGCTTCGGTCGGGGCCTGGACCTTTTCCGCCGGCCACCGGGGGCTAATTTAGGCCCCGGCTTCTGTCGGGGCCTAGTGCGGCGTTTCGGCCCCATCCTCTTTCCGGCGGGTCTTTCTCCCGTGTTTTCCCCCTTCTCTCCGGCGCTTTGCCCCAGCCACTCCCTGGCCTAGGCACAGACCGCGCCGCAGTGACTCTAGCCCCCGCTCTCTCCGTCGGGTGGGCTAGCCTTGCGGGGCCTCCACGCCGCGGTTTCCATTCCCGACGGCCACCGGGAGCTAATTTAGGCCCCGGCTTCGGTCGGGGCCTAGTGCGGCGTTATGGCTCCGCCCCCGTCCTCTTTCCGGCGGGCTTTTCTCCCGCGTCTTCCCCGCCCACTCCTCTTGGCCTCAGCACAGACTGCGGCCGGCGCCATCTTTGTACTCTCAATCATGCAGCTTCAGCGCCGGCTGCTTTCGGCGCTTCTTGGCTCATGCTGCGGACTTCAGAGTGCGGGGCCTTACACCACTCCCGGCGTGTGGACCCAGCGGTGATTTCTTACAGGACCTGCCTTCCCTGCCGACCTCCTCCTACAGCCGAAGCTATCCACAGGACATCTTCCGTGAGTAGCTCTGCACTGCAGACCAATACCCTTCCTCTGCTTTAGTCAGGCACCTTTTGTGCTCTCCTGTAAGGGCAGGTTCCCCCTTAGGTCAGTCCTCTCCCACCTGTCAGGACTGCAGCGATCCCACATCGTTCTGGGCTCCCCCCCCCCTCTGCCCCGAGAGAGTGAGGACCCTATCCCAGGGTGGGCTTCCTCTCTGTCTCAATCTGTGGCGGATCTCACCAGGGTATCCCAGACCCCGGTGTCCGTTCTGGATAGATTGTCTTGGCAGACCTCCGCAGTAGCCAGCGGGTCACAAGTAGCCCCGTCTGAGCCTACCAGGATAGGCCTTAAAGAGGTCCAGACCGGAGCGCCATTGCGACTCCTCTTCCCGTTCCATCTCTCCTCACGGCCCATTTCAGCGGTCAGCTTCTTCCCGATCCTCTCCCGAGTCAGGCGAGGCGTTTTCGGATGCACCTTCAGAGGGACGTTTTGGAGCTGCATTCTGACCAAATCGCTAACATGAGGGATATGGTTCAGAGCCTCATTGGAGCAATCAACCAGACCCGTGGCATCAAAGATCGCTCTACGGAATGCGCGGATCAGGCGGTTTCGTTTAGACGGTCGAAGCCACCTTCCAAGGTCTTCGCTTCTCACCCTGAATTCGAGAAGGCCCTGACGAGAGAAAAAGAGAATCCGACCAGCCGCTTTCAGAGAGGAAAGCGCCTTGGCGTTTTTTATATCCCTTTTCTCTGGAGTTCACCACTTATTGGACTCTGTCCTCCAACACGGTCCTCCCGCTATCTGGCGGAGCATCTCTGAAAGATTCTAACTATAGAGTCAGAATCCTTTGCGAGCTCAGCTTTCGAATCGGCTGCGTCTATTTTTGCCCGGCCATTGCTTATACTTGGGTTTCATTATCCATATCCAAAGGTCACACAACTCCGTCGGAGCATTCTGGACGGGGCCCTCCTGGACAGCTGGCGGAGCTTGCCAACCAGTTTTCTCATGCGGGTGAATACTTGGTCTCCGCTTCCCTGGATGCCGCGTCTTTTGCGGCTCAGGTGTCCAGCAATGCCGTTGCCATCCGTCAGTCCGTTTGGCTCAAGGCCTGACAGGCGGATTTGTCTTCAAAAAGTCCCTTACCAGCCTGCCTTTTTCAGTGTTCACGTCGCTTTGGTTCTAAGTTGGGCCAAATCATTAGGACGCTACCGGGGGGCACAAGTCTACACCTCGTCGCCCCCCTCCTAGACGGCAATTTCGGTCCTTTCGGCCTTTACGTCGCTTCGTGGCGTCAAACTCCTTTTCCCCGCAGCAACAGAGGCTACAGGCACGTCAAGAGTAGAAGACTGTTTCCTTCAGACCACACGCCTTCCTGGCGCTCCCGCTACTCCCAGGGTAGATCCTCCAGGGCTAGGACTGGAGGATCCACCTCGGCATGACTCACAGCAAGACGCCAGCCCACTTCCCAGGATGGGCGGTTTTCCCTTCTTCAGGGATGTCTGGATCCCCTCAGCAGAGGACGCATGGGTCAGGGAAGTTGTATCCTCGGGATACAAAATAGAGTTCGTTTCACAACTCAGGGATCGTTTCTTCGGATCCCGACCCCAAGAGTCCCCGTTCTAGTTCCGGGTTTTCTTCGCAGCCACCGCTTCTCTCCTCAAAGCCGGAGTAATAGTTCCCGTCCCAGAAAAAGAACGGTTCACTGGTTGCTATTCCAATCTTTTGTGGTACTGAAAGAAGAAGAAGAAAATAAAAAGAAAAAAAAAAAAAAAAGCAAGTTTCGTCCCATTCTGGATCTCAAATTGCTGAACTGGAGAGTTTGTCTGAGACTCTTAAGGATGGATTCCCATCGTTCAGTAATTGCTTCCATGGAGGTTCGAGAACTTTTGTGTTCCATAGAAATTCAGGACGCCTACCTTCATGTCTCGATTTTCCCAAAACATCACAGATTCCTGTGCTTTGTGGTGCTCCAGGACCATTTTCAGTTCTTCACCCTGCCGTTCGCTCTCGCAACCGCTTCCAGGGTTTGCACGAAGACCATGGCGGCGCTGATAGCCATCTTGATGGTCAGAGGCTTATTATTTTTTTTTCTGTACCTCGGCGACATCCTCTTCTAGGCTCCGTCCCCATTTTTCTCAGGCTCACCAGAGCCTGTCCATCGTCCTCTACACCCTAGTCCGCTTCGGGTGGCTTGTCAACATGAAGAAATCCTGTCTTGTTGCTTCCCAGCGCCTCGTTTTTCGGGGCATGCTCTTCGACACTCGTCAGACCAAAGTCTTCCTTCCCGAGGACAAGAGGTCCATCCTTCGTCGGGATGTACCCTTGCTTTAGGGTCCTCGGCTTCCCTTCTTCTGATCACCCATGAAGTTTCTGGGCAGGATGGTAGTGACTTTCGAAGCAATCCCCTTTGCCCAATTTCACTCTCAACCTCTTTAGCAGGCCATTCTGTCACAGTGGGACAGGGCTGTCTTGTCCCTGGATCGTCCTATCCGACTCTCTTCCCGAGTCAAGGGTCCCTCAGCTGGTGGCTGACGTCACCTCTCATCTCCCAGGGCATGTCCTTCCTTCCAGTTCTTTGGCAAGTGGTGACGACGGACGCCAGCCTGCTTGGCTGGGGCGCTGTGTTTCGCCATCTGACTGCTTGGGGTCGTTGGTCGGCGCAGGAGTCTCTTCCGCAGATCAACATCCTCGAGCTTCGGGCCATCTTTCTCTTCCCTCGTCACTAGGGAAGGATTCTCAGGGGTCTACAATGCCATGGAGGTGGCATATGTCAATCATAAAGGGGGGACTCGGAGCTCCTTGGCCGAGGTATCCAAGATCCTCCTCTGGGCAGAGGCAATGGTTCTGGTGATATCCACGGTGCATATCCCCGGCACGGACAATTGGGCCGCCGACTTCCGCAGCTGCGAGGGTCTCGCGGCAGGGTTATGGTCCTTGCATCAGGAGGTCTTCCATCAGATTTGTCTTCGATGGGGGACTCCGGACGTGGACCTCTCTGCGTCCCGAAGGAACAGGAAGGTTCCTTTGGTTCGTCTCCAGATCTCGGGACCCTCCCGCGTGGGCGTCTACGCTTTGGCCTCCAGGGTCTGATCTGCCACCCGAATTATCGGTCGCTCAGTTTACGGCATGGCTGTGGACTCCACAGTTATAAGAGCGTCTGTCCTTTCGTCCCGGTCGAGTCACACTACAATCCAGGCTAGGAAGCCTTCGTTGTCTTCCAGGTTCTACTATCGTACCCGGAAGACTTTCGTTCATGCGAGCCCAACCGCTTTTCACCTATGTCCTTTTCCCTGCCTTCCATTTGGTTTTCCTTCAGGCAGGACTGGATTCGGGCTTCGCTCTCAATTCCCTAAAGGGCCAGGTTCCTGCGCTCTTCTTCCCTTTAAGAAGACATTATCTTCTCAGCCACAGGTTAAGACCTTCCTTCAAGGAGTAGCCCACGCTGTCCCTCCGTACAGGGCCTCTGTGGATTCATGGGATTTAAAGGTTGTGTTGGTTGTTCTTAGGGGTTTCCCCTTTGAGCCTCTCAGGGAGTTTTTCCCTGTCAGTTCTATCTCGGAAGGTGGCTTTTCTCAGGTCCATCGCTTCGATCCGCCGCGTTTTTGAGTTGGCGGCCATTTCTTGCCGACCTCCTTTCTTGATTTTCCACAAGGACAAGGTGGTCCCAGGCCTCCGCCTTCCTTCTTTTCACGAGGTGGTTTTCATCTTTCCACCTCAACGAGGACATCGTTCTACCTTCCTTTGTCCAGCTCCGAATCATCCTCTGGAGCGATAGTGGAACAGGCTGGACCTCGTCAGGGCAGTGAGTTTCTCCCTGGCTAGCACGGCCGCTTTCCGAAAGATGGATTCTCTGTTCGCCATCCCTGATGGCGTGCGTAGAGGCCTGCCGGCTTCCAAGGCGACTATTGCTCGCTCGATTAGAACGGCAATTTTGGGAGCTTACCGGGTCAAGAACAGAGTGCCCCCTCCTGAGATAAAGGCTCACTCTACCCGGGCAGTCGGCGCTTCCAGTGCGGTACGTCACAGGGCTTTCGCCGACAGCTTTGCAAAGCGGCAACCTGGTCTTCCATCCACATGTTTTCGCCGAACTACGGCAGACTCCAGCCTGGGCAGAAGGATCCTGCAGGCGGCAGTGGTGAGTCCTCGGACCTGATGGAAGTATGTTTTTCCCACCCCAGGGACTGCTTTGGGACGTCCCATGGTTCCTGTGTCCCCCAATGAAAGGCGATAGAGAAAACAGGATTTTTGGTTGCTTACCGTAAAATCTGTTTCTCGGAGCCTTCATTGGGGGACACAGCACCCTCCCAAGTTGAACAGCTCTGTTTACTGTATACTTTTGAGTTGTTTGAACACTTTTTGAGTGTTTGAAACTGTTAATCTATGGAGCGCCGTGGAATTTGTTGGCGCTATGTAGATAAAGTTTATTATTATTATATTATTATTATTCTTTCTCTTTTACACGTTACTTCTCCTACTGCTTTCTCACTAACTGAATATCCTACTTCCTGTCGGTAGGGTGTATACTGCAGAGGAGGAGCTAACTTTTTAATTTGCATAGTGTCAGCCTCCTAGTGGCAGCAGCATACACCCCATGGTTCCTGTGTCCCCCAATGAAGGCTCCGAGAATCAGATTTTACGGTAAGCAACCAAAAATCCTGTTTTTACATCAGTATTTGTAAGCCAAAACCAGGAGTGGAACAAATCGCGGAAAAGTATAACATAAACATATGCACCACTTCTGTATTTATCACCCACTCCTGGTTTTGGCTTACAAATACTGATGTAAAATACTGACCAAATACTGCTAGTGTGACGGCAGCCTAAGGGTGAGAGCAATGACAAAATGCAAAAGTTACCGAAAAGGTTGAGAACAGAGAAATTGTCTTCGGTCACCCCCCTGCAGAACCATTCCTTTTACAGGGGTTGTCTTTGCTATTTGCCTATCATTTCTACCTTTTGTCTGTGTTCCATTTGCACAACAGCAGGAGACATTGATTCACAATCAGTGTTGCTTCCTTACTGGACAGGATGATTTCACAGAAGTGTTATTGACTTGTAGTTACATTGTGTTTAAGTGTTCCCTTCGTTTTTTTTTTTGTTTTTTTTGAGCAGGGTATCATTCTTGTGATTGCTGGGACCACAGTAATTAGACACTTATCCGCTCTCCTGTATTGAAGACCGTGCATAATGTTGTTTTTGTATTTTTAGCTTTATTGTGCATTCCTTTATTATGTAGTAATTTTCTACATTTTATTTGTATTTTAGGAACCTTACTGGATTGTTCTCCATGACAGAATTATCGGCGTACTCAACAGTCCTTGCCTGACATCGGAGACTGCCTGGGTCGATTACCCTTTCCAACTTTTTGACTTTACAGCATGTCACAAGGCATACTCTGAGATGAGCTGCAGTTACACACTGGCGCTGGCACATGCTGTGTGGCACCACTCAAGCATTGGGCAGCTATCTCTCATTCCGAAGTATGATCTCGAGATTTACTTTTTTTGAGAATTGTGTTACTGGTAATGCCTGTCACAGATGGCTTCTTTGTATGTAACAATTAACATTCCTATACTGTTTGTTTTTGTTTTTTTTTTTCTTTCTTTCTTGTAGGTTCCTCTCTGAAGGTCTCATACCAATAGTCAAAACCGAGTACCAGTTACTGTATGTGTACCACTTGGTAGGACCGTTTCTGCAGCGCTTTCAACAAGAAAGGACTAGGTGCATGATAGAGGTAATGGTTTATAAGCATGAGCACTCTGTAATTCAGTTGTTGTGCTACGAACAAAAGAACGTTTAACTATTAGATTTTGGAAGGTCCACAATTGGATGTTTTGTTTTTTTTTTTTTTAATGTTCCTGTACTGAGATCTTATACGGACACCCTGGCTATATATTGTGTAACGGTGTGTGTTAGCTTATAATCGTGCATACACAGCTTCTGACAAGGGAGAAAGCCTAAGTGATTATACTGATTCCATGGCAGGGGCTCTTACCAGTCGCTACTTAATGTGAGGTATAGTGTTTTGTTTTTTTTTGTATTTTAAATTGTCAGTGAAAAGCTCAGCGGCCAGACAAGGTACCTAAACTGAGCAAACCGCTTATTCTAATGAAACCTGTGACCTAACTGAGTGCAGCCCCACAGTGAAGAAGCCTGTCTCTAGTAAAATAGCATGTGTGATTGGTCCTGGGATGAAAAGAACAACCAGGGAGAGGAGTAACGTTGTTTGATTTGGTGTTGCACTGTGTCGTCTCAGGTGTCAATGTAATGGGTTGTGTGCTGAATTTAAGTGTCCATCTGGTTGCTGAGCTCTTCACTGACTTGATTTATGAGCGCAAAGGACCAGTGGAAGAACACATACTCGCCTCCTCTGATAAAACTTAACAGTCAGAAAAATGTGTTGCCACACTCAAAAAAAGAAGCCGATAGTCCTTGCTCCTGACATCCGTATGTTCCCTTATGTTTCCACTCCCTAATCAGAAGCTGAGAATGCTTGCCCATTAGCTGTAGCACCTCTACTTGGTCGGACACATCTAGTTGTACATTGTACAGCAGGGACACATTTACGAAATTTACCTTTTGCGCTGCCACATTTCTAAGCACTTCTAATTATGGAGTTGTTTTTTTTTAAATCCCATTTGTATTAAATTGATGTAGGTCTTAAGTCATTTTATTGGAGAACTGGCATCCTTGCTGATTTTGTGAACGAGTGGGCCTCTAAGGGTATGTTTCTACGGTCCATATTGGCAGCACTTTGGACGCAGAACGTGTCCACTCCGTCCAAAGCTGCTGGCTTTTGTACGCGCGGTGATTTCCGCATGTGTTCATTGAACCGTGCGGAATCACCGCATCCTATACATTGTATGGGTGACTTTATCTTGCGGAGACGGAGCGTCTCCGCAAGATAAATGTACATCCTCCGGTCTGGAAAGACGTGCCACATGTCCGGTTACCCAGGGATGCCGGAGGCGTCCCTGCACACATAGTGGAGATGGGATTTCATGAAACCCCCTCCACTATGCTGTAACACCTGGCTGCTGCGGGTTGGACGCTGCAGCTGTATACAGCGTCCAACCGCAGCAAATACTGACCTTGGAAACCTACCCTAAAGCTGTTTTTAGTACAAAATATTAGTGCACATGCACGGTGCCCCACCCGATGGTAATGGCTAATAATGCCCACAAGTGAGAGCAAATAAACTATACCTTGTTCTAATTGTTCGTTTTATTGGTGAGGGTCTCGAATCGCAGCTGACATTAATTGACGAATATAAGTCTTTTTAATACCAAGAGAGGTAGAGCGCCTCTAAATCGTGGTGTCACTTGGACCCTGAAGGAAGTAGAGCTGCTAATTGACAGAGCTCTCCTTCAGATGTGCCTACCGCACGTCTTTCTGAGAAGCACTTGCAGAAATGGCATACACCTCAAGAAAATTAACCCCTTTACGACATACACTGTTTTCCATACGGCGCAAGTCGCAAGTAAGTTATATGGAGTAGACTCGCGCAGACTGAGACTCCGATTTCTGCAAAATGCAGTGATGCTGAGGCATCGCTGCATATAGCACAACTAATCGGCTGATTGCATCTTCAAGCCCCCTAAGGGGCTATCCAAATCAGTTGAAAAACAATTAAAAAAAAAAAAGGTGAAAATATAAAAGTTCAATTCACCACTTTTTCCCCCAGTGCAAATGGATATATCTAAAAAAGTACACACATTTGGTATTGCCACATTCAGAAAAGTCCATTTTATCAATATAAAATAAATTAACTCATTCGGTAAACATTGTAAATGGGGTAAAAAATTCAAGAACGTCACAAGTACGTTTGCTTGTTTTTTTTTGGTGGCCACAATTCCACAAAAATGCTGTGACATCTATCCGAAAATGTTACTAATAAAAATGTCGTCTCGCCCTGAAATATAAGCCACCACACAGCTCCATCGAAAAAAAATAAAATAAAAATGTTCTGGTTCTCAGAAAATAACAACACAATGCCAAAAATGTTTTTTTACAAACTTAAAATTGTTTTTTCACCATTAAAATAATAAAAAAGATGGACGTATTTGGTATTGCCGTAATCGTATTGATGAGGAGAGTCATATTGCATGGTCATTTTTACCACAAAATGTACACCGTAAAAATAATTTCCAAAAATCAGTCAGAACTGTTTTTTTTTTTTTTCTTCACAATTTCACCGCACTTTGAATTTTTGAATGACACCAATCATTTTACCACATAGTATAATCAAAAACGGGAAAAAAAATTTCACTTGTCCCTCAAAAAGAAGTCCTCAGATGTCTGTGGACAGAAAAATAAGAAGTATGGGCTGCGAGGAGAGGAAAAAACGAAAATGGGCTGCGGCCTGAAGGGGTTACAACATTATATGCGTCTTAAAAAAATATCCTTGTGGTTTTAGAAGTAAAGTGCTAGTGCAACCAATTTTCTAATATTTTACACTATTGGAATGCTTTGTCTGTTTTCGAAAATGTTTCCCATGAGGATTATTTTCAGGTCATTGCAAATATCCAACACTTCTGTGGTCTTTCACTGGACATTTGGGCAGTGTGCACAAGATAATTAGTATTGATGTTTTTTCCATCGTTATATGATTAACATTTTGTGTTGTGCGATTGTCCTCAGTCTAGTTAAATGCCAGAAAATGGTTTTAGGGTGTTATTCTGTCCCATCGTTGGTAAATGAATCATCCCATCTTTATAGTAACGTTTCACTGTGGAGCCTGTTTTCTTAAACAGTTTCTACTTTAATAACTAACTTATTGCACTCTTCCTAATGTTGTACCAATTCTGTTCCCTTTTGTTAGATTGGCGTGGCATTCTATGAAATGCTGCTGAACGTGGATCAGTGCAGCATACACCTGAATTTCATGGATCCCATATGTGACTTTCTGTATCATATGAAATACATGTTTACCGGAGACAGCATAAAAGATCAAGTAAGTCAACATTAATTAGTGAGCCTCTCAAAGCATCACCAGAGTACAGGGGATGGGTTAGGCGGAGTAGACTGTGCCTCCTATTCCAACATGTGTACAAAACTAGAATTCCAGGGACCTGTGGTTAAAAGTGGATTTGCTATGTTAGTTTAGCCATGATTTCCAAACCGCTTTAGAAAGTCCCACAGCAATGATCACAGGTACATTGGTAAAACCAGACATAAACTAAAGGTACCTTCACACATAACGATATTGTTAACGATATCGTTGCTTTTTGTGACGTAGCAACGATATCGTTAATAAAATCGTTGTGTGACAGCGACCAACGGTCAGGCCCCTGCTGGGAGATCGTTGGTCGCTGAAGAAAGTCCAGAACTTTATTTCGTCGCTGGACTCCCTGCTGACATCGCTGGATCGGCGTGTGTGACACCGATCCAGCGATGTCTTCACTGGTAACCAGGGTAAACATCGGGTAACTAAGCGCAGGGCCGCGCTTAGTAACCCGATGTTTACCCTGGTTACCATCCTAAAAGTAAAAAAAAAAACACTACATACTTACCTACCGCTGTCTGTCCCCCGGCGCTGTGCTCTGCACTCCTCCTGTACTGGCTGTGAGCGTCGGTCAGCCGGAAAGCAGAGTGGTGACGTCACCGCTCTGCTTTCCGGCCGCTGTGCTCACACAGACAGTACAGGAGGAGTGCAGAGCACAGCGCCGGGGACAGACAGCGGTAGGTAAGTATGTACTGTTTGTTTTTTTTACTTTTAGGATGGTAACCAGGGTAAACATCGGGTTACTAAGCGCGACCCTGCGCTTAGTTACCCGATGTTTACCCTGGTTACCAGCATCGTTGGTCGCTGGAGAGCGGTCTGTGTGACAGCTCTCCAGCGACCAAACAGCGACGCTGCAGCGATCCGGATCGTTGTCGGTATCGCTGCAGCGTCGCTTAATGTGAAGGGGCCTTAAGTGGAACAGTGCCTTGGTTCTAAAAAAAAAAAAAACAATCAAACAAATTCCCAATAATATAAAATTCTGTTATCCACCTGTGGTGTCAATATGATGACTGCACCCTTAGACGCTTAGATGAATTCATTGAGAGGTGTAGTTTGTTAAATGGGGGTCACTTATGGGGGTTTCTGCTGTTCTGGTACCTTAGGGTTTCTTCAAGTGTATCATGCTACAATCAAACCATTCCAGCAAAATGTGAACTCCAATATGGTGCCTCTTCCCTTCTGAGCTCTGCATTGTGCCTCAAAAGTAGTTTTTGCTCACATATGGGGTATCTATTTGCTCAGGAAAAACTGTACAACAAATTCTGCGTTCCATTGTCTCCCGCTATCGTGAAAATAAAAAAAATAAAAATTGGGGCTAAAACTGTGTTTTTGTGGGGGGAAAAATAATATATGGAAATTTTTCTTTTATTCTATAAACTACTGAAATGTCTCCAAAGTTCCAAGCAATAAATTTTGAATTTATTTTCTGAAAATGAGAAATGGTCAAAATAACAAAAAAAAAATGCAGGAAGGGGTTAAAAAAAAGGAATACGTTCCTCCTAAGACCTTTTTATTTTCATATTTGACTTGCTGACAGTCTTGTAATTTTATATTTTTTTTTTTTAGGTTGAAAAAATAATCTTCAGCCTGCGGCCAGCTTTAAAGTTGCGTTTGCGTTTCATCACTCACATTAGCAAACAGGAACCGGCCAGTGCACCTCCACCTCCAGTTACCAGTGGATCTCCAACCCCTCAGGCTAACCAGGTGCCTGTAAATGTCAACTTGCCTGTCACGCAATGAAAGCTGCCATGGGACGTCACACCGGAATTAAGTAGACACTGTGATGGAGCTGGAAATGGTTTGTTGCCTTGACCAAACCTTAACCGTTCCTGGACTGATATCATTTTTGTATATTTTGTAGCTTATATCCCAGTAGTAACCTTGTTGGTTTTTTACATTTTAAACTTCATTAACAATACCATAAAATACTTTTTTTTTTCCCCCTATCGTTTTGTGTATGAGGACTGCATTTTTTTTGTAAACAGAAGATAGAAATACATTTTGGGCGTAACCTGAAACAGGCAATGATAACATACATGTCACGGACAGACATTTGCAGCAATCAATTGTATACAGTGATACTAAATACTTGGTTTTCTTTAACCCTTGGATTATCGATCCTTGGCTCCCAAAAACTTCTGATCATAAGATGGTTAGTCATCATTTGAGCTGTCACACTTTCTAAGGTCCATTGTGAGCATAGATTCCTTCTTAGTAGCTATGGATTTGAGTGATGGCATTCGGAGATCATTTTTATGCTTCAACAATTTTTCTGCTGCATTCACACACAGCAGTTTGCAGTCTTCTGCAGTGCTTTTCTAGGCACTATTAATTTTTTTTTTTTTTTTATGCTTAATACCCTGCTGATGCTGGTCATACCAAGTTATACTTGCAATAGATGAGTCCCCTGCACCACTCCACAAGGATGTAGCAATGCAGAGAAATCCAGGAACCAGGGCACCAGATGTCCTCCTTTGGTAACTTTATGGGAACAGAAAAATGAGGTTTTGGCCACAAAGAGCCTTCATCAACCCATAAAAAAAGCCGAAATGCATCTCCTTTTTATGGCTTGATAAATGCCCTACACATCTGAAATGTTATGATTTTTCTGTATCACTAAGGTTACCAAAGGAGGATGTCTGGTTCCCTGGCTCCTGGATTTCTTGGTGATACCAAGCTGTTAAATATTCTGGGTATATGATTCCTTTTCTGATGATTTCTTTTTTCCATTCCTCATAAGGCCCCCCCATACACATTGCACTAATGTTTGCCAAACGCCCCCAATGTCAATGGGTTTGAACAATCTAATGTATGACGGGCTGGGAACAATTGATTGTCAGGATTCATGTTGATGGCCTTGTTCTCCTGGAGATGAGCCTCCACCAGATATGTCTGGGGATGGCGTTAGCATAGAGAACCTAAGTGCCCTGGTGTATGGGAGAGCGCCGAGAGATTTCTAATGGGTATTGCTTCATTGTAGGACTTGGTAACATTCACTGTTTGTTTGGGTATTTTTAAAGTAAAAAAAATAAAAATTGCTAAAAATACAAAAAAACACCATGATGTAAACATTTTGAAAGGCATGGCATTTTTTAACTAGCATGTAAAAGTTCTGAAAAATGTGTGTGAAGGAACCCAATCCAAAAAATGGCCATTTATTGCGTTTGTAACAATGCTCCGTATCTGAGTCATACAGGGAAATTTTCATGTTAACCCTCCATCACATACAATATTCGGACTAACGAGTTCACATACAATGTGCCTGTCAGGCGCCTGCTGTAAAAATACCTATAATATCTAATGTTTGCAATTTCAGTGCTCTAAAAGTGATCAGTGACCTTCATAGGGATGTAATAAAAGAGACTACACATAATCAGTTGCAAAAAAAAACATTTACTTAACATAAAACTAATAACTATGAAATACAAACTTTTCAAAACTCCCGCCAAATAGTCCCCAGTTCGACTCTCTCAAAAAAAATGTACAAAGAAAATTTTTGAACACAAACTTAATTTTAAGGTACCTTAAGTACTATTAAAAACATATTCAATCAGAAGTAGATGCTGAGGTTTCCCCAGAAAAGTCACACTTGCAGAGCAAATAGCAAGAATTACACACCATTTTTGCATGTGTCAGGCAAATTGCTTTATGACATTTGAGACATTCATAATTTGAAAGCCTTCTGGTTCCGCTTTCCGTTTGGCAGGTGGTGCATCTCCTTCTTTTGTGAGGTGGTGCAGATGGTGACTTTTCACCATCATCTTCTGGGCGGAACCTTTTGAGCTGAACTTGAAGGCGAGAGGGGATACCGATTGTTTTCACGCTTTTCCTGCGTAGCTCTCCAAGTACTAGTTCATGGGCCAATTTTTTCAGATACAATCGTCTACGGAGTGGTTCAAGCTTGTTTTCAAGATAAATTACTTGTGAATTTATACCACCCAAATTCAACATAGCAAAAAATATGACCATTGGCCAGCGTTTGATGTTTCTGCTGACGTTGAAAGTGGAGCACATCTGATCTGCTGTATCCACACCCCCTTTGGTGGCATTGTAAAATGTAATTATCTCCGGTTTTTTTTCTGCCCCAGTCCCAGGATCGATGGCAGCATCATCATGAAGTGTTGATAGAAGAAGTACGATTTTTTTGGCATGTGGTACATAGGAAACTAAAGCCTTTCCATTATGGAATGCAAACATACTGCTGTACTGTTGTCTCTCTTTCACACTTACAAACTGTGGCGGCAATTCCCTTTTGTTTTTTCTTACAGTTCCCACATATGACAGCTTCTGAATTTTCAGATAATCAATCAGATCACAACTTGTAAACCAATTGTCAGCTGTAATATTGCGACCCGATCCAAATAAGGGTTCAGCCAGTCTTTTTACAACATCAATGGGTTTGTTGCTCACACAGTAAGGACCTTCTGGTTGTTTTCCTGCATAAACTTCCAGGTTGTAAGTGTAGGTCTTACTGGCATCAACAAGGGCATACATTTTTATTCCATATTTGTTTGGCTTTGATGGAATATATTGACGAAAGGCACATCTACCACGAAAACCAGGGAGCATTTCGTCAATAGTGAGATTCTCTCCAGGGTAATAACTTTGTTTACAGTTTACAACAAATCTTTGAAATATATCACGAATTGGAGCAAGTCGGTCATGTGTTTTGCGTTCGGTTCGGGTAGTTCTGTCGTCAAACCGAAGGCAACGAATTAGAATCTTGAATCTGTTTATGGACATAACAAGGCTAAATTTTTCAACTCCATCCCCATCTTTACCCCAAAGTTCCTCCAAACTTTGTCTGTTTGCCCTATAAGCTCCTGCAAGGTACAGTAATCCAAAAAAAGCACGCAGTTCTATTTCATCTGTGGGCTTGATGGTTCTGTTGCAGATGTACTTGTCCTTTATAATGTCTATATATTGGTTGGTATATGTGACAATAGAGTCCAGAATGTCATCTGTAAATATACTGTTCCAGCATTCAACTGCAGTTTTTGCATTACGTGCAGTTCCTATTACTGCAGGAAGGTGAGTAATAATGTTTAAAGGTTCCCTACGTTTTTTCTGGAATGGCTTCTTGTTCCATTTAGTATTTTTATCTTTTCCAATATAATATGATCCAACTTCTTCATCCTCACCACTGTCACCATCTTGCTCTGTTTCAGAATCCAGGACACATTCTTCCACATCATCATGAGTATCAATCTCACTTTCCTCTCCTAAATCCTCATTCAGTGTAAGGTCTCTATCATCTAACAGCATGTTTGTTACTTCCTCAACATCAAGTTGTTTGGATAAATTGTACATTTTCCTCTCCATTTCAGCAGATAATCTGAAGCAAGAGAAGGAATATGTTAGGGAACTACTGTATATGCCTGAGCAGCACACTTTCTTTTATAAAATCTCCCTTATTTCTATGAAATATCCTCACATTTTGTGCTATACATTCATAAAACAAGCTAAATAAACTATTGTGATGAATAAAAACATAAAATACCAACCTTACTGAATGTGACGTATTCACATACAATGAGCCTGAGAGATCTGTGCAGCTATATCCTCTCCCCTGAAGCTCTGAAATCCAACTGTAATATCAGGTTTCACAGACCTTCAAGAGACAGGAGACTACCTGGAGGGAGGGGGTTTCCTCACAATCTGGTGAGGAAGGAGAAATGAAAGTAAAAGAGAAGCGCCTGTCAGATCAGTTGTATGTGACGGAGGGTTAAATGAAGACTGTCATCTACCTGCATCAAATTAATAGTACACGAGCTGAACAGATTTTATCTACAATGCTGTATGTAACTGTTTTCAAAGAGACTCATTTTTGGCTTGGAGATCCAAGTAGTTGGTTCTATTCAGTCATTTATGCAGGCTCATACAAGGAAGGCTGGCAGTCACTGAATAGATATACCTTCTAGACTCTGAGCCAGGAATGAACATGAATTTACATGAATAAATGACACATTATCCAAAATCTTTTTCAAAAACATTTTCTCACTCTGTTCAGCTTCCCCTGTTCCATCACATGATATCAGTATATTGGACAACATTTTATGGTGGAAGGTTCCTTCAAAATATCCCCTAGTATATAGTACATAATTGAGTCTAAAATCGATTCAAATTAAATATCCTGTTTCCTAGAGCTTTATAAAAGAGAACTGATTAGAATATAATACAATCTTTAATCATAAAATTACTCTCCTGCTGTCATTTCTCCAAAATGCCCTAGAAAGATTGATTCCAATTGTTGCATCCTGTTGGGGCTCGTAATCTAATTTTCAACTTTATACTAGCATTGGCTCCAAACAGAAACGTTAAGGAAGAGGTTTAAAATGTAAGATCATAGTGACATATCAGAAGTTTGGGTCGGAGGAGAGGGGACCAGGGGTTAAGGCTTCTACTGATGGTTAAAATAAAGTGGCAGAATCCCTCAGTTGTCATTGTGACTTATCTAGACTTAGTGGTTCAACTACTTAATTTCAGAGATTAGTGATGGTCTTGGCCCTGAGACTCCAACTGATAATAATAATAATCTTTATTTTTATATAATAATAATCTTTATTTTTTATATAGCGCTAACACATTCCGCAGCGCTTTACAGTTTTGCACACAATATCATCGCTGTCCCCGATGGGGCCCACAATCTAGAATCCCTATCAGTATGTCTTTTTGAATGTGGGAGGAAACCGGAGTGCCCGGAGGAAACCCACGCAAACACGGAGAGAACATACAAACTCTTTGCAGATGTTGTCCTGGGTGGGATTAGAACCCTGGACTCCAGCGCTGCAAGGCTGCAGTGCTAACCACTGTGCCACCGTGCTGCCCAAAACATCTGACCTGTTACTATGAAATGTCAAAAGTATTTTGAACGGAGTTATTCTTAAAGGGAACCAGTCAGCAGGTATTCCTGTTATACACTGGCCGCAACACATTATAAATCTCTCATGCGTTTCCTGCAACCCCTCCAATCCCTGCTGCTCCGCATACCTCTAAACTAGTCCTGAACTGTATGCCAGTCGTACGGGTGTATCTGAACCATTCTCTGCACACCATCTCTTCCCGGAACCACCACCCAACCATGTCGATAAGCATACTGAGCAGGACAAGTTTAAAGCTTTATTTTAGTGGCATGTGGGGCAGCAGGGCTTGCATAGAGTTGTTATAGGGAAGTGACAGGCGGCATTTACAGTGTAAGATATCTGGTTTATATTGGGGAAAAAAACTGGTGACTGGTTCCCTTTAATTTCGAGAAGTCTACAAGTATGGAAGAGTGATAACTGCCGTTGTACTAGTAGACGTGCATGGCTATGTTTTATAGGAGTTGGCGATCTTTATTTAAACAAATGTGTTGGACATGATATTGAGGCATTTAATATATGTTTTACAGAAACTCCTCCTGGACTTGTTACTCTAGCCTTCCTTACAGACTGCATAGGAATCATGTACTCCAAAATGGCTAGTGATGGAGAGGCATGTAGCCAGCCAGTCCACAAGCCTTCTTCGATTGGACAGGTTGCTCTTTCGTCAGCAGTTATTTTGTGGATAGGAGAGCTGTGTCATCGGTGAGGAAGGCTAGAGTAACAAGTCCAGGACGAGGAGAATCTATTGTGTCCCCAATTCATTTGTCAAAATAAAGATAGTTGACAACCCACTAAAGCTCAATTTTCACCAGAAGGCATTGTAGGTTTGCAAATCTATCTGCAAATTCTAATTTGTATCGGAGAGCTCTTTTAAATTCCTGTAAATCTGACCTTTCCAAACCATATTGATGAAGTAATAGCAGATCATTATTAGTTATCCTCTGAAAGAATTTTATAAGTTGCTACATTGACCAGATTTGTCACCCTTTTAAACCTTAAGATTCGATTAAACCGAAAAATTGTCACAATAGGGGTTATGGGGTCATGAATTTAGGTTAGAAACCTGTTGGAAATATGACTTTCATGTGGGCCTGTGTATTGGTCTCACTGTTTTTTTTTTATTAAACTGTACCTTGTAAGCATTTAGTGTGACTGACCATCTCGAGTCAGACAAGGAAAAATTATTTTGCTGTTTTTTAGATGATCAACTGTGAGGCTGTTTGCGATCGTTCCTAAAAAAAAAAAAAAAAACATTGATCCGTAGTTTACTTTATTAAACAATAAGGGCCCAGTTCATCATTTGCTTTTTTTTTGTCACACTTTTTTTGTTTTGTGGTATTTATTGCTGTTTTTTGCGCCATATCCTTCAAAATGATCCCTGAATTTTGCGCAAAATATATAAAATGCTTTCTATTTTGGCCTTTTTAACCCTTTTTTTTCATTTGCATCTTTTTAGCTCAAAAGGTCACGTTCTGCTAAAATGATGCAAAACGTGCAAAAAATTTTGGAAGGGCTGGCGTTTTTCAGTAAAAATGTACTGACCCTATTTTTTAATAGTTTGTTGATGAAAAAGTCAATAACATATGTAAAGTCCATCCCTGCCCACAATGACTAACATAACAAAGAAAAAAAACAGTTGAACACCTATAAAACAGACTTCGAAAAGGGAGCAAATTAAAACAAGCATAAGGCACAAAATACTGGTGAAAAATACCAAAAACAAGACACAAAAAGGCGCAAATGCAAAATGAATCGGGCCTAAAAACTTTTCTGAGATGAAAGTGTATCCATTTCTGTATATGTCCTCTTTGTAATGAAAACTTTGTCATATTTAATTATTTGTATTTTGAGGGGCTTAAATGTGTGTGATTATTTTTATAATAAAACTCAGACGATGTGCCTTGTGGTTTTCACTGTTCATCTATTATAAATTATTTCAATGGACCACCAAAGGCTCGAATCCTGTGAATCCAGATTACACACAAGTGAAAGAAGCTTTCAGCCTTTTTTTAAGCTGTACACCTTGTGCATCCTTCCTTATTAAAGCAAGAAAGCACCATTCAATCAGTGTGAAATCCCCACAATTTCATTCGCATGCATTTGAAAGAGGTTTGTGCTGCTTAAGTATTAGTCACAAAGAAACTCGTCTAATCTGTGAATAATTGCAACAAACTGTCAACCTTGGGTAATATTACATTTTTACAGTTTGCATATTCAATACATGCAATTGAATTACATAGTTACATAGATTGAAAAAGGACTTGGGTCTATGAAATTCTACCTTTCTCCACCAATTACATTTTGTCACTAGATTAGCCATAACTCAATGCCATTTGTGAAGAGGAAAACATCCAGCCCTTTTTTAAAAGCTGTTGGTGTCTGCCATTACTTGCGATGGGGCAATCCACAGTCTGAGTGCTATAACTGTAAAGATCCACCCTTCCACCTATTGTCCTTTGTATGATCTTTGGAAAGAATAAATTATATGCTTTATATCTAAGCTGATCAAGTCCAACTTTTCCAACTTATCATATGATAGGCCTTCCATAATTTATGATAATCTAGTTGCATGACTTTGAGCTGATTCTTAACTTCTGAATATCCTTTTCAAAATATGAAGACCAAAACTGGATCCATATTCTAGATGTGGCCTTACCATATTGTGCACATATGTAAACACGATTTCATTGTTAGGCATATGGGGCCCAAGTCATCAAGGTGTTTACAAGGGGCGTTTATTAACCCCTTCCCGACCTTTGACGCACCGTATGCGTCATGAAAACCCGTGCCAATCCGACCTAAGATGCAGCATATGCGTCATGGCCGGATTGGGCTCCTGCAGGCCGGGTGAAAGGGTTAACTAATTACACCCGGCCTGCAGGGACAGGGGGAGTGGTACTTTAGCCCAGGGGGGATGGCTTCAACCTTCCCCACGCCCCCCCCCCCCCGTGGCTACGATCGCTCTGATTGGCTGTTGAAAGTGACGTTTCACTTTCAATCAGATCAATAGTAAGATTTCACCAATGAAAATTGGTGAAATATTACAATCCAGCCATGGCCGATGCTGCAATAGCATCAGCCATGGCTGGAGATCGTGATCTGACCCCCCCCACTGCCACCGATCGCCTCCCCTCCAGTCCTCAGTCCTGTCAAATGCTCTCCTCCGTTCCCCTCCATCCTCCTGTCCACCCGAACCACACCCCCCCCCCCCCCCCCCGCTGTCCGCTCATCCCCCCGTTGTCCGATCACCCCCCCCCCCCCTCCCCCCCTCTCGTACTTACCGACCTGTGTCCCTCCCGGTGTCCGTCCGTCTGTTCGATGGGCGCCGCCATCTTCCAAAATGGCGGGCGCATGCGCAGTGCGCCCGCCGAATCTGCCGGCAGATTCGCTACAGGTACATTTTGATCGCTGTGATAGGTTCTATCACAGCGATCAAAATAAAAAATATAAATAAACCCCCCTTTTAAGAAATTTTTTTTTCTTTACCCCACTAGGGTTAGGGTTAATTCACACTTCGTCTAAGCAGTCTGTTAGACGGACTACGTTACACCACGGCATAAACGCGGTGTAACGTAGTCCGTTACGGCCGCCATTGACAGCAATGTCGGACGCATCACTAGCGCACACCCACAATGGGTGTACGCTAGGGATGTGCCGTCATTGAGTGACGGACCCGGAGACGCGGGCTGCAGCGTTTCCGGGTCCAACTGCTAGCGCAGATAGAGCTAGCAGATGCTCTATCTGCGCTAGCGCGATGCAAACGTCGGCACTTGCGCTAGCAGCAGCCCGTTAGCGTATGTGCTGAACGGGCTGCTGCTAGCGCAACGTGAACCTGGCCTTAGGGTTTGGGTTACGTCTAGAATTAGGGTTAGAATTGGGCTTTGTGCTCACGGTGCGGATTTGGCTGCGGTTCTGCAGCAGATTTGGCTGCGGATCCGCAGCGGATTGGCCACTGCGGATTCGTAGCAGTTTTCCATCAGGTTTACAGTACCATGTAAACCTATGGAAAACCAAATCTGCTGTGCCCATGGTGCAGAAAATACCGCGTGGAAACGCTGCGTTGTATTTTCTGCAGCATGTCAATTCTTTGTGCGGATTCCGCAGCGTTTTACACCCGTTCCTCAATAGGAATCCACAGGTGAAATCCGCACAAAAAACACTGGAAATCCGCAGTAAATCCACAGGTAAATGCAGTGCCTTTTACCTGCGGATTTTTCAAAAATGGTGCGGAAAAATCTCTCACGAATCCGCAACGTGGGCACATAGCCTTAGGGTTAGGGTTGGAATTAGGGCTAGGTTTGGAAATAGGGTTAAGATTAGGGTGTGGTTAGGGTTAGGGGTGTGTTGGGGTTAAAGTTTGGATTAGGGTTAGGGTTGGGATTAGGGTTAGGGGTGTGTTGGGGTTAGGGTTGTGGTTAGGGGTGTGCTGGGGTTAGGGTTGTGATTAGGGTTATGGCTAGAGTTAGGGTTAGGGGTGTGTTGGGGTTAGTGTTCGAGTTAGAATTGAGGGGTTTCCACTGTTACGGCACATCAGGGGTCTCCAAACGCAACATGGCGCCGCCATTGATTCCAGCCAATCTTGCATTCAAAAAGTCAAATGGTGCTCCCTCCCTTCCGAGCCCCGACGTGCGCCCAAACAGTGGTTTACCCCCACATATGGGGTACCAACATACTCAGGAGAAATTGAACCCCAATAATTGTTGCCCAGTTTGTCCTGTTACCCTTGTGAAAATAAATTGCTTGCTAAAACATAATTTTTGAGGAAAGAAACATGATTTTTTATTTTCACGGCTCTGCGTTATAAACTTCTGTGAAGCACTTGAGGGTTTAAAGTGGTCACCACACATCTAGATTAGTTCCTTGGGAGGTCTAGCTTCCAAAATGGGGTCACATGTGTGGAAGCTCCAATGTTTAGGCACACAGGGGCTCTCCAAACACGACATGGTGTCAGCTAACGATTGGAGCTAATTTTTCATTCAAAAAGTCAAATGGCGCTCCTTCCCTTCTGAGCCCTACCGTGCGCCCAAACAGTGGTTTACCCCCACATGTGAGGTATCAGTGTACTCAGGAGAAATTGCCCAATACATTTTCGGATCCATTTTATCCTGTTGCCCATGTGGAAATGAACAAATTGAGGCTAAGAATTTTTTTGTGAAAAAAAAGTACTTTTTCATTTTTACGGATCAATTTGTGAAGCACCTGGGGGTTCAAAGTGCTCACTATGCATCTAGATAAGCTCCTTGGGGGGTCTAGTTTTCAAAATGGGGTCACTTGTGGGGGAGCTCCAATGTTTAGGCACACAGGGGCTCTCCAAACGCGACATGGTGTCCGCTAAAGATTGGAGCCAATTTTTCATTGAAAAAGTCAAATGGCGCTCCTTCCCTTCCGAGCCCTGTCGTGTGCCCAAATAGTGGTTCCCCCCCACATATGGGGTATCTGTGTACTCAGGACAAATTGTACAATAACTTTTGGTGTCCAGTTTCTCTTTACCCTTGGGAAAATAAAAAATTGTTGCTAAAACATCAATTTTTTGACTAAAAAGTTAAATGTTTCATTTTCATGTTGCGTCTGCTGTTGTGAAGCACCTGAAGGGTTAATAAACTTCTTGAATATGGTTTTGAGTACCTTGAGGGGTGCAGTTTTTAGAATGGTGTCACTTTGGGGTATTTTCAGCCATCTAGACCCCTCAAACTGACTTCAAATGTGAGGTGGTCCCTAAAAAAAAAAAAAAAAAAGAAATGGTTTTGTAAATTTTGCTGTAAAAATGAGAAATCGCTGGTCAAATTTTAACCCTTATAACTTCCTAGCAAAAAAGAATTTTGGTTCCAAAATTGTGCTGATGTAAAGTAGACAAGTGGGTAATGTTATTTATTAACTATTTTGTGTCACATAACTCTCGTTTAACAGAATAAAAATTCTAAATTTTAGCCAAATTTCCATTTTTTCACAAATAATTTTTGCATTTATCGACCTAAATTCTACCACTAACATGAAGCCCAATATGTCACGAAAAAACAATCTCAGAGCAGCTACGATCCGTTGAAGCTTTCCTGAGTTATTACCTCATAAAGGGACACTGGTCAGAATTACAAAAAACGGCCAGGTCTTTAAGGTCAAAATAGGCTTGGTCATGAAGGGGTTAAAGATTTTCCCTAACCCACTTCTATTTATCACAGGATGCTGAAACTGCACATGTATAATGATATAAGTCTCTATAGGTTACGTCCCAATTTGCAACTCTGAACTAATAACGGTCTTGATTTTACAGGTGCTGAAGTGGTGTGAGGTTTGATAATTGACCCAGTGGAATACTGAGCAGTCATCAAGTTCCTTTACTTGAAAGGCTGCACACCAAAGCAGACTTTCGATAAAATGAAAGGTTTATGGTGATGATTCCCCATCATATGATGTAGTCAAGAACTGGCATCGTCAATTCAAATGTGGTCGAACTTCGGTGCAAACCACTCCAATTCCAGGGCAACCCCACTCTGCTATTGATGAACACACCATCCAGCAAGTGGAGGTCGCCATTTTGAAAAATCGCCGCGTAACCATTTGCCACCTAGCCCAAAATGCCAAGATTAGTGTAGGGTCCATGGAAAATAAATCATCCAAGACCATCTTCACGTGCATAAGGTATCCGCTCTCTGGGTTCCCTGGCTTCCCACACCTTTCCAGGAGCAGGAACGAGTCGAATGCTGTAAAGCTCTATTGCCGATGTGCCATGGAAACCAGGAGGCTTTTTTCAAACAGACTGATCACACAGTATGAAAGCTAGGTCCATCACTATTGGTCCTGAGACAAAAGTCCAGTCCATGCAACGGAAGCATCATGACACCGCCTCCGAAGAAGGCACATGTCCAACCCTTGGCAGGCAAGGTTTTACTCATAGTATTTTGGGACCAGCATGGAGTAGTATTGATGGTTTTCCTTGCAAAGGGTACCATGATCACTGGGGCATACTATGCTTCACTGCTGCGGAAATTGCGCGAAGCCATCAAAACCAAGAGACGTGACATGCTCACCAAAGGTGTCCACCTTCTGCAAGACAATGCACCAGTTCACAACTCGCATGTTGCCCAAATGGAAGTATGCTCCTGGGGCTTTGAAATTCTATTGCATCCCCCTTATTCACCTGACCTCGCACCATCGGACTTCCACCTCTTTCCAACAATGAAGCTATTTTTGAATGGAAAGCATTTTCCAGATGAGACTCCAATTTCCGAAGCCACAACATGGCTTTTGGAACAACCTGTCGGCTTCTACAAGTGAGATGTTTACAGGTGCTTAAAGAGATGGGAGAAGTGTCTCCCTAGGTGGCACCTATGTAGAAAGACTAATAATGTACATTTTCTTCTCATGGTTTAAGCGATGGTGGTTTGGTGTTCAATGCCATTAGTAATTCTAACAATACCCGTTTTGTGTATGAGGGTTTTTTGTTTTTTTTGGTGTAGCTGATCTGTGCGTTACATTTGGTTGTTTGCTTGTGAGTATGTATCGGCGGATTTATTTAAATTTTATACACGCTTTGGGGTATGCTTCAGTGCATACTGCCCGAATTCTCCATCCATATGTAGTTCAGTGGGGTTGATACAGTGTGACAGATAGGCAGGGACCACAGAACAGTTCACAGCAAATGTGTTTTAAGGTCCAAACAACTCACACAATGAATGGCACACAGTATCCTCTGGATCGCAGCTGGGGCGTCTGAACAGTCCGTATACGAGACTGGTTGCCAAGGGCGACTGCACCCCCGTATCACACTGCGGGGTGCCATGACTTTTGGCTCCGTGTTACATCATACAGGCTGAAGCTTTGCATAGCCACATGCTCTGTAGTTTGCAAATACTTGCCCAAGACCAAACTTAGTTTTATTTTGCTCTGAAATCACAGCTGTATCTGTGACTTCAATGCACTCCAGCAGTCTTAATACTCTTCTATGTGCATCCTGGGGGACATATAGCGACACTCGCATATAACACCTTACATTGCCTCACAGTGTCAACATTTTTAGTTTTGTGATTAAAAAATTGATGAATTAATAATTGTCAGAGAATGACATTTTACAACACGTACCACAAATACTAAATCCCTAGGCTATAAGAGACTCAGGCATCCATCGCTACCTCTATGCTGACGTCTATCTCTGCTGCAAACAGTGCACGTCTCCTGAGCTGCCCAGCACACTACTGTAGGTGGAACTGAGCACCATCTTATTGCAGCCCAGCACTATGAGCTGAGCTTCCTCCTGTCACCGGTGCTTGAAGTGCTCAGCAATGAGCGGTGACAGGAGGTCCGGACATCAGAGCTGTGGCAGTGAGAACAAGTAAGACAACCTGACATTGTACTACTAATGCCAGGCTACCATCCTCTTCTCACTACTGGAAGAAGTCACATCTGCAACCTGACTCTGAGTAATCATGAGGCAGTGAGCCGCCAGCCGCAGCCCTGACTTTCTCTTCATTACTTCTTCCTCTGAAGACTTGGACAGTGAAGTTGGTGCTGACTGGGGAAGGGCTTGTGTAACTTATCAAACTCACATTAGCTCCGGGAACGAAAGTGCCAACACTGATGGATTAACACTGGCACCGAAGGCGAGTGTAAGTGGCATATAACAGGGGCAAACATTAGGATTAAGAAGGGACTGTCCTAGCAGTGACCAACCCTTTAATAATCACTATGGTGGTATTATCAATACTGTATATGCTGGTAATATTTGGGTATATTATTGTGGTATTACTATTATTACATCTTATATAGCAGTATTATTGAAACTATTGATCATTTAGTAAATCTTGATTTCCTCCAGACAGCGTAATATTAGTAATAGATATCCCCCATCAGGACTTTGAGGACAGCGTGGGTCTGTTTGATTTCAATGCCAGGATTGAATTTCAGTCCCATTCTGTCCCTACCTGGATGTTGAAATTCTGCATAAAATGTTTGTTTTTTAATAATGGTACAGAGACCAAGATAAATAATTCTAAGCTATAATTTGTGTCGAGTTATCTCCAGACATAAGCTGAAATATACCTGCCATTTATATTACCCGCTCTTAAGTAACAAACATACAGAAAATTAGCTAAAAATAGCAAGCTTATGTAAATTTAGAAATTATTTTTTTCACGGAGTTGGAAATTCCATGTCAACTAAGCCATTGTCAATGCTGCGAGCCGTACCGTGATGGTGCACATTGTCACTGGCATTCATCCTCATAGTCTATTAATAACTAGACCTTGGGTGAGGCATGTCATAAAGTTCTAATGTCATTGTGTGCGTCATGACAGTAGGATGTACAGTTAGTTGCCTTAAAGTCTTGGTCAAGCTGGCAGTCCCAGTCCCATTGTAAAACAAGCCAAAGAAGATGTGCACGATTAACCCCTTTACACCCAAGGGTGGTTTGCACGTTAATGACCAGGCCAATTTTTACAATTCTGACCACTGTCCCTTTATAAGGTAATTATTCTGGAACGCTTCCATGGATCCTGGTGATTCTGACATTTTCTCGTGACATATTTTACTTTACGTGAGTGGTAAAATTTCTTTGATATGACTTGTGTTTATTTGTGAAAAAAATGGAAATTTGGCGAAAATTTTTAAAATTTTACAATTTTCCAACTTTGAATTTTCATGCCCTTAAATCAGAGATATGCCACACAAAATACTTAATAAGTAACATTTCCCACATGTCTACTTAACATCAGCACAATTTTGGAACCAACCTTTATGTTAGGAAATTATAAGGTTTAAAAGTTGACCAGCGATTTCTCATTTTTACAACACTTTTTTTTTTCTAGGGACCACAACACATATGAAGTCACTTTGAGGGGTCCATATGATAGAAAATACCCAAAAGTGACACCATTCTAAAAACTGCATCCCTCAAGGTGCTCAAAACCACATTGAAGAAGTTTATTAACCCTTCAGGTGCTTCACAGGAATTTTTGGAATGTTTAAAAAAAAAAAAATGAACATTTAACTTTTTTCCACAAAAAATGTACTTCAGATCCAATTGTTTATATTTTACCAAGGGTAACAGTTGAAATTGGACCCCAAAAGTTGTCCAATTTGTCCCAAGTACACCGATATCCTATATGTAGGGGTAAATGACTGGGTGCACAGCAGAGCTCGGAAGGGAAGGAGCACCGTTTGATTTTTTTCAACGCAGAATTGGCTGGAATTGAGATCGGACGCCATGTTGCATCTGGAGAGCCTCTGATGTGCCTAAACAGTGGAAGACCCCCCTTCTAACTCCAACCCTAACCCCAACACACCCCTAACTCTAATCACAACCCTAACCCTAATCAAAACCCTAAGTTTAGCCCTAACCCTAACTTTAGCCCTAACCATAACTCTAACCCTAATGGGTAAATGGAAATACATTTTTTTTTTTCCCTTAGGGGGTGATGAAGGGTTTGATTTACAATTTATAGCGGTTATTATATCTGGTTTTATGTTTGCTATGACACTTTTTATTGCAAAAAATAGTTTTTGCATCACCACATTTTGAGAGCTATAATTTTTCCATATTTTGGCCCACAGGGACATGTGAGGTCTTGTTTTTTGCGGGACGAGTTGATGTTTTTATTGGTTCCATTTTCGGGTACAGGACTTTTTAATCACTTTTGATTACGATTTTTCGGAGGCAAAATTAACAAAAACCAGCAATTCATTAATTTCTTTGGGTGGGGCGTTTATACCGTTCTGTGTGTTGTAAAATTGATAAAGCAGTTTTATTCTTCTGATAAGTACAATTACAGCGATAACACATTTATATTTTTTTATGTTTTGGCGCTTTTATACAATTAAAACTATTTTATATAAAAAATAATTGTTTTTGCATCGCATTATTTTGAGGGCTATAACTTTTATTTTTTTGCCGATGACGCTATATGGTGGCTCTTTTTTTGCAGGATAAGATGACGTTTTCAGTGGTATCATGTTTATTTATATCCGTCTTTTTGATCGCGTGTAATTCCACTTTTTGTTCAATGATATGATGATAAAGCATTGTCTTTTTTGCCTTTTTTTACGGTGTTCACTGAAGGGGTTAACTAGTGAGACCGTTTCATAGGTCAGGTCGTTACTGATGCAGCGATACTAAGTGTGTACTTTTATTGCTTTCTTTTATTTACATAAAAAATGTATTTATTGGAACAATATTTTTTTTTTTCCTTTTATTTAGGAATTTAAAAAAAAATCTTTTCACACATTATAAAATATATATTTATCTTTTTTACAATGTCCCACGGTGGGTCATCACTGTAAAAAGTCACATCGCTGATCTGACACTTTGCACATCACTGTGTCAGATCAGCGATCTGACAGGCAGTGAAGGAGGTACTGCTCTCAACAGGCACTGAGAAGCCATCTCCCTGCAGGACCCGGAAGGACCCCACGGCTATCTTTGATATGGGGGTCTGCAGGCAGGGAGAACCTCAGAACAACACGATCACATCTTGTTGTGAGAGAAGCACGCAGGGAGCCCCTCCCTGCACAATGCTTCTCTATGCCAGGGGTCCCCAACTCCAGTCCTCAAGGCCCACCAACATGTCATGTTTTCAGGATCTCCTTAGTCTTGCCCAGGTAATAATTGCATCACCTGTGCAATGCAAAGGAAATCCTGAAAACATGACCTGTTGTTGGGCCTTGAGGACTGGAGTTGGGGACCCCTGCTCTATGCCACCGAAACGCTGTGATCTTGTTTGATCACAGTGTTCTGGGGGATAAAGTGACGGGAGCCGTCCGTGACCGCTCCTGGCACTTAGTGCCTGGTGTCAGCTGTGAGAATCAGCTGACACCCGGCTCCGATCGGCCGCACACCACCCATGAGCTTGGCTGATCAGCTTCGAAGTACTATCCCATCCATGGTCATACGGGCCCAGCTCACATGGATGGGATAGTGCATCATATGTCAGAAAGGGGTTAAAGATGAATATTAATTGTGCAGCAACTAAGTTTGATTGTGAGAAAATCCAATTATAAGCCACTATGTGTTTGCATAAAATATTCCCTCGTCACAGATTTGTATATACTCTGCTGCATTGTAAAGATCTATATAAGCTCAGATACACTGTTAAATATCATTCACTGACTTCTTTATTTACTTCTTTCAAGGTGTGTAATGTAGAAGTTCCAATGGAAGTTAGCAATAGACTTAAAGAGTGCCCCAATAATAATGATGAAGTGAGGCTCTTGACTCACAGAGTGTCAACCTTCAGCACTAAGAGAGGAAAAAACCCCAGTGGAGGAAACCTCTAGGGAACCATGGCTGAAGGACTGCCCTTCCCTTAGGCTGTAGATGTTCATTGATGAGAACAGTGACCAAGCCTGGAATCTGTCTCATAGTGCAGCAGGTAACTCAATTTATGAATCTTTCTAGCTGCATAATGAACATCAAATGTTTTATGCATTGAGGAGAACAGAGACCGAGCCTGGAATCTGCCTCATTGTGCAGCATTAAACTCACATATTCTGTGAGTGCTTCTAGCTGCGGAAAGTCCAGTAATGTCGTATTCATAGTTGAAGAACAGAGACCGAGCCCGGAATCTGCCTCGTGCAGAAGGAAACTCGCTTATTTTATGAGTGCGTCTAGCTGCGGTAAGTCCAGTAATGTCGTATTCAATGGTTTAGAACAGAGACCGAGCCCAGAATCTTCCTCGTTGTGCAGTAGGAAACTCGCTTGTTCAGTGAGTGCGTCTAGCTGCGGAAAGTCCATTAATGTCAAATCTGGTGGTTGGGAACAGAGACCAAGCCTGGAATATCTCTTTTTACCAATGTAAAGTCGTTCTCTCCAGCTGGATCCCATGTTCAATGTGGGTTCACAGCGAGACCCTTCTGCCTCACCTGCAATAAAAATGTCACAAAATTAGCAAAACAGTAAAGATTAATATATGGAGACAGATTATAATGCGTGGGGTAACAGAAGATGTTTACATGTCATCCATTATCTCCTAGATTATAATACAGATATGCAGTGGCGTAACTACCGCGGTCGCCAGTGCGACCGGGCCCGGCAGGTCAGGGGCACCCAACACCATGTTGCAGTGCAGGAGATTCCTCCTGCACGGCAACAGTCCGAGGCGTATCTAGGGGGAGGGGGCAGCCGGGGCACGTGAGAGACAGGAAGCAGCTCCAGTCATCATGCCGGGTGAGACTGTCAGCTTCTGCTCTAGTCTGCAGCCCCGGGATAGAAGGTGAGAGCAGGGGGGGGAGGTGCGGGACGGAGCCGCTTTAGTCAGGAAAAGCTGCGGAGCTGCAGCCGATTTACATCAGCCACCCCTGTACCAGAGAGGAGATTGTGAGTTGTGTATATGAGCTGGTATCGTGTGTGTGTGTGTGTGTGTCAGGGACTTGTGTCCCTTGTCCTCGTGTGCCAGTCTCCCTTGCCCATTTGTCCCTGTGTGTCCCCATGTGCCTGTCTCCTTTGTCCCCTTGTGCTTGTGTCAGTCTCCCTTGCCCACTAGTCCATGTGTGTCAGTCTCCCTTTCCCACTTGTCCCTGTGTCCCCTTGTGCTTGTATCCCTTGCCCACTTGTCCCCATGTGCCCCTTGTGTCAGGCTCCCTTGCCCACTAGTCCCCTTGTGTCAGTCTCCCTTGTCCCCTTGTGTCAGTCTCCCTTGCCCACTAGTCGCCTTGTAACCTTCTCCCCTGCCTCCTAGCCCCCATGTGTCCCCTTGTGCCTGTCTTCCTTGCTCCGTAGCCCCCCTATGTTACCCTTGTGCCTGTCTCCCCTAGCCCCCTTGTGTCCTTGTCCCCTGCCCCCTCGTCACCATTTGCTCGTGTCTTTCTCACTGCCCCTGTATGGAGGGGCTGCATTATACTATTAGGGGGGCTGCATTGTATTCTATGGGGGTTACATTGAGTTGCATGGCAGGGCTGCAGGGGGGGGGGGGGGGCCCATTTGGAAGTTCGCACCGGGGCCCCTAACTTTGTAGTTACGCCACTGCAGATATGTAATATATAGTGGGCATTATTTAATGTCTATGTTCAGATTTGTTCTACATCCTATCAGTGCTGTGATAGGAATAGTACCCTGCCTATTATTTTTTGACCTTCTATAATGAGATTACAGCTATTCCTCCATCATGGTACAAATACAGCACTCCACCCAATTTCCTATAAACCCAAGAAAAAGCTGTGATGGTGAAATAACTCCGGGTTAAGTGCATTAGTACAAGCACTTACTTATGGCATCTGGAGGTACATTTGACATTGAGCACCTTTTATCCTGCCATCAGCTCTTTTGATTTATACATTTGCACTTTAAGCCAGTGTTGCTATACGTGGAAGGTGATCATGATTAAATATTCATCTATTTGTTTTTGCCATGACAACCCACTTTTGTTTGTGCTTTCAATGTGTTAGTCATGTGCTCAGCCAATTTTATGTTATTGTGAATTATTAAAGATGATTTACATTGTTCTTTATCATATTCATGATTTGAGAATAACAACGCCCATTCTCCAGTAGTCCAGCAAGTCTTATCTCACAGACTGGTGATATAGTTTGCATAAAGAAAAGTAATGCTATCAACGCTTCAGTTGTTAGTGCCCAATTTCTAATTATTTAGAATATTACCAGTTAATAATAATACATAACCTAATCATAAAACACATGTTAAAACCCTAAGGGTATGTGTCCACGTTCAAGATTGCATCAGGATTTTACGCAGGTAAAATCTGCACCAAATTTGCACCTGAGGTCACTGGCAGGTCACCTGCGTTTTTTGACACGTCGCTGCATTGTAAGGGCATGCTGCGTTCTGAAAAGATGCGCCGCATGTCCATTTTACGCGGGTCTGCCACCTGCGTGTTTTACCGCATAGTGGAGACGGGATTTCATGAAATCCCCTCCACTATGCTGTAACATCTGGACGCTGCATGTTTGATGCTGCGGCTCTACGATGTGTCAAACGCGCAGTGTTTCCTGACCGTGGAAACACACCCTAAGACCTTACATTTGGTTTTTGCTGCCATAGGCCAGAAGTTCCTAAAAGACAAACTTCACAAGGATTTTATATTTCCCTAGGACTTTGTCCAGGCCAAAATTTTGAGGAGGTGAAGCAGTAGACGGGGGAGGATTCAGAGGAGGCGGTAGAATAAGTTCTCTGTCCTTTTGTTTTGTAAATGATAGTGGTTATTGATTACTTGTTCATTAATGGACATTGATTCTTCTCCACTCGTAAGGCTGAGTTTGAGGGCCATGAAATACTAAGAAATTGTTCGAACTGCAAATTTAATAATATATTGTTTAAAATGACCGATGTTTAATTTATGCAAGTTATGGAAATTAGAACAGGTTATATTTGTGGTAGTGATCATCTTCTCATCAGCAGGAAGAAAAAGGGAACTTACTCTCAGAGGCGACGATCACATTCTATTCTGGAATATGGATACATAGTCGGGAGCAGACGTAGAGATGTTTCTGATCACATCTGTTTTCGGCAATGGGTCCATGAGGAGCATCGTGATTTAATATATTTATTTCATCCACATGTTCTCCTGTAAGGTGTAACATTGAAATGAACATGATTAGGATAAAAGCTTCCAAGTTTAAGGAATATTAACATTCTACAGGTTTTATAACCGCTAAATTGTAACGTATCAAAATAGAAGGAGCAAACAACCAGTTATCTCCCTTTTAGAGATTTTATTATTAGGCTGCTGTTTTTCTGTTAAACATTTGCTGGAAAAGCCTGAGAACTTACTGTCGTAGAAGATGTCCACATCCTCATCTAAGTCCACACTGATGATTACATATCCGGAACCAGAAATGGAAATTTTGTTGTTTTCAAGGACATATTTGTTTTCGGCATTTATTTTATCACAAATTCCTCCTGTAAGGTGTAACATTAAAATTAACATTATTACAATAAAAGCTTCTAAGTTTGTTAAACAATATTGAAGGGAATCTGTCAGCAGGTTTTGCTATGCAAGCTGGAGACAGCATGCTGTAGGGATTAAAGCAGAGTGATGCCTCCCTTTTCATGCTCCGCCCTGTTGTTTGCCTACAATGATTGTTTTAGCACCAGAAGCTTATCATTGCTGTGACTCATGAGCTCTATGCCTCCTGGTCCGGCAACGCCCCCTCCTGTGATAAGCAGCTCACTGTCTATGGACATTGTACATGCAGAGCCTGGTGTGAGCGCGGGAAGCTTTCCCAGCTATGCTTCATTGCTAAATCTAAAATATCTGATTGCATGAGAACGACTGCACCCAGTAATCTTAGTCATGAATTGTTCTATTCAGATTTTCTTTGCCTACACCAGGCTGCTCTCAGGTGAGGTAGCAGAAACCTGGGACAGATTTCCTTTCACATCATACAGGTTTTATAAATGGTAAATTATAATGTATGAAAGTAGAAGGATCAAACAACCAGCTATCTACTTTTAGAGATTATTTTATTAGGCTGTTTCTTTTCTATTAAACATACTTGTATGTCATAAAAGCCTAGAACTTACTGTCAGAGGAGATGATCAAATCCTCATCTGGATCTATGTTGATGACTAGGGTTGAGCGACTTTTACTTTTTTAGGGTCGAGTCGGGTTTTGCGAAACCCGACTATCTCAAAAGTCGAGTCGAGTGAAATCGGACGATTATCGTGTAGTCGGGGTCGGGATCGACCGAAACCCAATGCAAGTCAATGGGGGAGCATAGTCGGCAGTGAGTGGAGGCCAGGAAAACACCTACAGTGCCCATTTTAATGGCAAAAACATCCATTCTTGGTACTGAAGCTTGTCAATCTTAATTTACCTTATAAGAATAGGTAGGCATTGGAAATTGGGGGTCATTTGGCTAAAGTTGTTGGGGGTATGGCTGGTTCAAGTATTTAGTGGGCCCAGGAAACGTGGACCACGTCATGGCAGTGGAGCAGGGAGAGGTATGTATTTCAACTTTGCAAGTGCTGTGATCCTGAGCAAGCAGGGGGGGCCCACTCGTTCGCATTGGCACTGGCACAGGGCCCCTCAAAGTACGGCGGTGTGTTTGCACGGCGGGGGCGCCTCCCACCGGCAGCGACACTTTTGCGTACTATGAGGGGCCCTGTGACAGGGACGTCGACAATGAGTATCCCTCCCACCTGATGAAGGAACCTGCACTTTCATCTGCACCTTCCTCTTTGTCCCCGTGTAAGTTGGTATAGTATGCGGGAAGGGGAACCTCACTTTCAGCAGGGTCAGAATCTGACTGTGTAGCGTGCAAGGGGAATGTAGCGGTCTGGGTCAATGTACCAGCAGAGTCATCTAGCACTGGCTGGGCAATGGGCAGGATGAGGAGGAAACACAGATATAGGCCCAAATAATAAAGTGGGCTAAATTCATTTCAAAATTGGTAACAGGACTAACCAGGTGGCATTGCTTTGTTCAGTGGAGGACAACTGTAATGAGAGGCTGACACAGTGAGTAGGCCCAAATCAGTAAGTAGTCTAAATGCAGTTCAAAATTGGTAACCGTAGTAAACAGGCGGCACAGCTTTGTTCAGTGGAGGAGAACAGCAAGGAGCGGCAGACACCGTTAGTAGGCCCCAACCCAACTAGTAGGCCAAATGCAGTGTAATATTAAAAACTACTTAACAAGAGCCTGAAAATGGAAGTTCAGTACAGGAAACCAGGAGAACAGCAAGGAGCGGCAGACTCCATTAGTAGGCCCCAACCAAACTAGTAGCCCCACTGCAGTTGTTCCATTTAACTATTTAACAAGATCCTGAAGGTAGAAGCTCAGGAAAGGCAACCAGGAGAACACCTTGGAGCGGCAGACACTGTTAGTAGGCCCCAACCAAGCTAGTAGCCCCACTGCAGTTTTAAAATTCTGATAGGCTGAAAACCTGATAATTGCAGGTCCTTTTTTTTTTAAAGAGGACAGCTGTATTGAGTGGCGCAGCCAGACACTGCTAGTAGGCCTTACACCACAAAGTTGGCTCGATGCAGGTTTAAAAAAGGTTACATGGGTACACGGTCAGCATTGGTGAGGTCAGTGGAGGACAATTGGAAGGAGTGACCGCAGACAGACTTAGTAGGCCTAAAATAAAAAAAGGTGGCTCTATGCACTTTTAAATAGGATCCAGGGGTACACAGGCAGCATTGGTGTGGTCAGTGGAGGACTATTGGAAGGAGTGTCTGACACAGTTAGTACTCCAAAAGAATACATAGATGTTAATGTCTCGCAAAAAAACAAAACCCAAAAAAAAAGGGTGGCATACTTAGGTACAGGGGTGGGCTCCTCTGCTGACTTTCAGACATTGTTATTTGGGGCAAAGTATTTACTGGTGTAAATGTAGGACAGGGCCACTGAATATTTTAAGTAGCATCATACATGTCAACAAATTGGTATTGTCAGTGCCAGGCATTGAAGGATTTCACCGCATAGACTAAACAGCGGTGGAGCAGTGACAGATCATTTTGCAAGTGGTAGAGCACAGTTTCAGCTGGGGGTGGGGAGCACTCTCTCGTGCCCGGCGGTACTGGCCAAAGGCCCCTCATGTTACAACGGTGTGTCTGACGTTGGGTGCGCGCCACCACCGCCAGAGACACTTCATTGTACTATGAGGGACCCGGTGCCAGTGCCGTCGACCAAAAGTGGGCACACCCACCTCTTCAGAAAAAAAGGCACTCTCACGGGTGCTTTCGCCAAGTGGCGAGACCACGGCCCCGTGGGGGGAGTCAGCCCATTTAGGGAGGTGTAAACGTGTCACATGCTAGACATACAGCAGCTGCAAATGGAGAAATTGGAACACTCAGTAAGTCCAGTCCAAAAGCAAGATCTTTTTAAAGGAAAGCTAGGTGTAAGCCGGGAAAGGTGGGGCAAAATAATTAGAAATCCATGAGTGGTTCATTTTAATGAAGGTTAGATCATCAACATTTTAAGTAGCCAGACGAGTCCTTTTTTCAGTCAGTATTGAACCAGCAGCACTGAATACTCTTTCTGATAGCACACTAGCTGCTGGGCAAGCGAGCTCCTGCAATGCATATTCAGACAATTCAGGCCAGGTGTCTATTTTGGATGCCCAGTAATCAAATGGGAATGACGGGTGAGGGAGAACATCGATAGGGGAGGAAAAATAGTTAGTAACCATACTGGACAAATGTCTCCTGTCACTTTGAATTGATGCTGCAGTACCTGTCCTGTCTGCGGTCATTGCGAAATCACTCCACAACCTGGTCAGAAAACCCCTCTGTCCAACGCCACTTCTGATTTGTGCACCTGTAACACCTCTGCCCTGTTGCCCCTTGCAGCTCGTGTGAGAACCATCACCGGCGCTGTGTGCTGGGAATGCCTGAATCAAACAGTCAACAAGAGTTGCTTGTTTGGTTTCCAATATTTGTTCAAGGCTCTCATGTGGCATGATGTTTTGAAGTTTCCCCTTATAGCGTGGATCTAGGAGGCAGGCCAACCAGTAATCGTCATCAGTCATAATTTTTATAATGCGGGGGTCCCTTTTTAGGATACGCAAGGCATAATCCGCCATGTGGGCCAACGTTCCAGTTGTCAATTCACTGCTTGTGCTGGGTTGAGGAGCACTTACGGGCAAATCAACGTCACTTGCCTCCCTCAAAAACACTGAACCTGGCCTTGCAACGCCACCAGTTTCTATTGCCCCCCTAAGAAGCTTCCTCATCCAAAAAATACTCATCCCCATCATCCTCCTCGTCCTCCTCCTCTTCGCCCACCACCTCGTCCACTAGACTTCCCTGACCAGACAATGGCTGACTGTCATCATGTCTTCCCTCGTCCTCGGCTGCAGACGCCTGCTCCTTTATGTGCGTCAAACTTTGCATCAGCAGACGCATTAGGGGGATGTTCATGCTGCTTATGGCGTTGTCTGCACTAACCAGCCGTGTGCATTCCTCATAACCAGGGGTCCCCAACTCCAGGCCTCGAGGGCCGCCAACAGTGCAGGTTTTCAGGATTTCTTTAGTATTGCATCGGTGGTAATGTGATCATCTGCACAGGTGATGATTCCAACCCCTGTGCAAAACTAAGGAAATCCTGAAAACCTGCACTGTTGGCGGCCCTCGAGGCCTGGAGTTGGGGACCACTGCTCAAAACACTGAAGGACTTGACAGAGGTCTTGTAGCTTCGACCACTGCACACCTGACAACTCCATGTCTGCCATCCAACTGCCTGCCCGTGCATGTGTATCCTCCCACAAATACATAACAGCACGCCTCTGTTCGCACAGTCTCTGAAGCATGTGCAGTGTGGAGTTCCACCTTGTTGCAACGTCGATGATTAGGTGATGCTGGGGAAGGTTCAAAGATCGCTGATGGTTCTACATACGGCTGGAGTGTACGGGCGAATGGTGGATGTGCGAGCAAAGTCTGCACACCTTCAGGAGCAGGTCGGGTAACCCCGGATAACTTTTCAGGAAGCACTCCACCACCAGGTTTAAGGTGTGAGCCAGGCAAGGAATGTGTTTCAGTTGTGAAAGGGCTATGGCAGCCATAAAATTCCTTCCGTTATCACTCACTACCTTGCCTGCCTCAAGATGTACATTGCCCAGCCATGACTGAGTTTCTTGCTGCAAGAACTCGGACAGAACTTCCGCGGTGTGTCTGTTGTCGCCCAAACACTTCATTGCATATACAGCCTGCTGACGCTTGCCACTAGCTGTCCCATAATGGGACACCTCGTGTGCAACAGTGGTAGCTGAGGATAGAGTGGTCGTGCGACTGCGGTCTGTGGACGAGCTGTCGCTTCTGCTGGAGGACGAGGAGGAGGGGGGACCAACGCCTACAGCCAACTGTTTCCTAGACCGTGGGCTAGGCAGAACTGTCCCAATATTGCTGTCCCCTGTGGACCCGGCATCCACCACATTAACCCAGTGTGCAGTGATGGACACGTAACGCTCCTGGCCATGCCTACTGGTCCATGCATCTGTTGTCAGGTGCACCTTTCTACTCACAGATTGCCTGAGTGCATGGACAATGCGGTCTTTTACGTGCTGGTGGAGGGCTGGGATGGCTTTTCTCGAAAAGAAGTGTCGACTGGGTAGCTCATAGCGTGGTACAGCATAGTCCATCAGGGCTTTGAAAGCTTCGCTTTCAACTAACCTGTAGGGCATCATCTCTAACGAGATTAGTCTAGCAATGTGGGCATTCAAACCCTGTGTACGCGGATGAGAGGATGAGTACTTCCTTTTCCTAACGAGAGTCTCTTGTAGGGTGAGCTGGACTGGAGAGCTGCATATGGGGGTGCCGGTGGACATGGCAGACTGAGAGAGGGTTGGTGATAGTATTCTTGCTGTTGGCCTACATACAGTGTTTCCTACCAAGAACCTGGTGATTCCCTGACTGCTTTGGCCTTGCGACAAAACCTGCACACTGCTTGGAGGACAATGAGAGACAGGAAGCGGCTGAACAGCGAATACCAGCAAGGAGCCGACTGCTCTCTCATTGTCCTCCGAGCGGTGTGCGCTTCTCATGGCTGGCATGACCTGGTTGCCGTGGATACGCGTCCTCGTTGCGTCGCACATCTGGCCCCTTCCACTGACGCATCAGTGCGGGGCGCGGCTGTGTGACGTTGGACGCCGACTCCGCCGCTTCCGGCCACTGCTATGCCCGGGTAAGCGCCACTATTGCCGCTCGGAGCTTTTGTAGCTCAGTATAAAGGGACCCCCACTTCACCCTACACTAGCGCCCCCCGAGGAAGCAACATTTGCAAAACACGCATCGGGGCCCCTCTTTCCACGCACGGCAGCAGGTTGGTTCATTGTTTTATTTCCCCTATTTCTTCCCTATCTGTCACTATGCAAGTATAGCCTAGGCTTTACTCACTATATAGATATGGGACTTCCCGGGATACCTCTATGTACTGTTGTTGGTGAGCTATATGGGGTTCCTTATTATACAAGGATTGCATTAGACATTTTTCCTATTTGTTTACCTACATTTTGAACCTTCCCATATGTGTATATCGTTCTGGAGCCATTTTATTGGTTTGGTTGCTCTTATGCCTTACTATTTATTGGTATAACCATCTCATATTATCTGATTGTATGCGGAGTAACCATTTTACCGATATGTTATTTATAGAATATTTATATATTTATTTTTTGTACGGCTATTATTATTGACTTGCTCCTTTTCTGATTATTGCGTCCGTGCGTGGCACTAGTGTTGCCTTTCTTTTTTCATTGTATCTTTGTTACTCTGGTTCGTATTGTTGTATTTATATAGATTATTTTAGATTTTCTTCAATAAAATTATCAATTTTAGCTCGTGTCCATCTTTTTTTGGTTTTCTGTTACAAGGTGGACGCAAAATTGTTGTGAATTTAAATCTCCCTTTAAAGGTGTGTGAGAGTGCAGGGAAAATCAGGCCCACTGTATTACAGTACGCAGTTTCAGTGGCAGACAGTGGCTGACAGATATGCCACTAACAGGACTGACGCAGATTCACAGATTTGCCAATATTAATCTCCCCTTCTTTTTTGGGGGAATGGGAGACTAGTGAATCAAACTGGCCCACAGTTTTACAGTAGTGTTTCAGTGGCAGACAGTGGCTGACAGATATGCCACTAACTGGACTGACGCAGATGCACAGATTTGCCAATATTAATCTCCCCTTCTTTTTTTGGGGGGATGAGAGACTAGTGAATCAATCTGGCCCACTGTTTTACAGTATTGTTTCTGTGGCAGAAAATGACTGACAGATACAACAGACTGGACTGACACAGATGCACTGATTGGCAATATAAATCTCCCTTTTTAGGTGTGGGACAGTGCTGAAAAATACAGGCCCACTGTTTCACACTACACAGTTTCAGGGGCAGAAAGTGGCTTGAAGATATATATATATATATATATATATATATATATATATATATATATATAGGGACTGTACTACAATTACTATCTCCCTACAGTAATCTCAGAAAAGTATGGCAGGCAGCAATAAAAAGGACTGCTGCACACAAAAGTGTGGACAAACAAACAAGATAGCTGTGCAGAAAGGAAGGAGCAACAGGATTTGTGCTTTGAAAATAGCAGTTGGTTTGCACAGCGGCGTACACACAGCAATGCAGCTATCAGGCAGCCTTATAAGCTACAGAGCTGATGCACACAAATCTAGCCTCCACTGTCCCTGCAAAGAAAAGGTGGTGTTGGACAGTGGAAATCGCTACAGCACAAGCGGTTTGGGGGTTAATGGACCCTGCCTAAAGCTATCCCTGCTTCTGAAGAAGCGGCAGCAACCTCTCCCTATGCTCAGATCAGCAGCAGTAAGATGGCGGTCGGCGTGCATGCCCCTTTATAGCCCCTGTGACGCTGCAGAAAGCAAGCCAATCACTGCCATGCCCTTCTCTAAGATGGTGGGGACCTAGAACCATGTCATCACGCTGCCCACACTCTGCGTCCTCCTTCATTGGCTGAGAAATGGCGTTGAACGCGTCATATGAAACGCGACTTTGGCGTGAAGGTCGCGTACCGCATGGCCAATCCCACACCGGGATCGGGTCGCGTTTCATGAAACCCGACTTTGCCAAAAGTCGGCGACTTATGAAAATGACCGATCCGTTTCGCTCAACCCTATTGATGACTACATAACCAGGGCCAGGAGTAGAGATATTGGTGTGTTGGAGGACATCTCTCTTTTTGGCCATTGGTCCATAAGGAACACCATCATTTACAGCAGTGATTTCATTCTCTTGTTCTTCTGTAACATAGAACATTGACATTAGCATTAATAAAATAAAAGCTTCTATATGTTTGTTACAAATAGTTAAATTTATACATGTATTATGATCTCTAAATGGTATAATTATGAAAATAGATGGAGCAAACCATCAGAGTAACATTTATTTATAGGGTTATTCACTGACATTCTATTTTTGAGATTTTTTTTTATTAGGTAGTATTTGTCCTGTTAAATACATGTTATAGTACATGTTATAAAAGCATCAGAACTTACTGTCAGAGGAGATGATCAAATCATCATCTGGATCTATATTGATGACTACATAACCAGGGCCAGGAGTAGAGATATTGGTGTGTTTGAGGACATCTGTATTTTTTTCCGTCGGTCCATAAGGAACACCATCATTTACAGCAGTGATTTCATTCTCTTGTTCTTTTGTAACATAGAACATTGACATTAGCATTAATAAAATAAAAGCTTCTATATGTTTGTTACAAATAGTTAAATTATACATGTATTATAATCTCTAAATGGTACAATTATGAAAATAGGTGGACCAAACCCTCAGAGTAACATTTATGTATGAGGTTATTTACATACATGCTCCTTTTTTTAGTTTTTTTTTTTTTAGGAAGTTTTTTCATATTAAATACTTGTTAGAGTACATGACATAAAAGCTTGAGAACTTACTGTTAGAGAAGATGATCATATCTTCAGATGAGTCGATAGTAGTTATGTCACCATGGGGACCAGGCATAGAGATATTGGTGTTTTTGAGGACATCTCTCTTTTTTGGCCATCAGTCCATGAGGAGTAGCCTCATTTACATCTTCTGTAACATAGAAAATTGACATTAGCAAAATTAAAGCTTTTATGTTTGTTACAAATTAAATTATACAGGTATTCTAATCTCAAAATGGTACAATTATGAAAATCGAAGGACCAAACCCTCAGACTAACATTTATGTATAGGGATTTTCACTGACATGTTAATTCTAGAGATTTTTTCATGGTAAATACATGATATAAAAGCCATAGAACTTACTGTCAGAGGAGATGATCATATCTGCATGTAGGTCTGCAGTAATTATGTCACCATGGGGGCTAAGCGTAGATATGTTGGTGTTTTTGAGGACATCTCTGTTTTTGGCCATCAGTCCATGAAGAGCATCATCATTTACATCTTCTGTAACATAGAACATTGACATTAGCATTAACAAAAGAAAAACTTCTATATGTTTGTTACAAATAGTTAAATGGAACCTGTCACCACTTTTGTCCTACCAGCTAAAAAAAATAATTTTATTCAGTGTCAGCTAAATACTTATGCAACCCCTTGACTCCACATGTATCACCCATTAAAAACCTTTTATATTTTTCCTATTATGTATGCTAATAGGGTCCGTCTGGTCCAATGGACGTAGCTTAGGTTCACTCACTCCACCCCTCTGCTCTGCTATTGCACGCAGTCCTTGATGTGAATGACGCAGATTGCTGTGAGATATCGCACCTGCGCAGTCAAATGGTTTCTTGCGCATGCGCACTTCTGAGAAACTACTTGACTGCACAAGCGTGATATCTCACAGAGATATGCGTCATCCACGTCAAGGACTGCGTGCAGCAGCTGAAGAGAGGGGTGGAGTGAGTGAACTAAAGCCACGCCTATTGGAGCGGACGGACTCCATTAACATACATTGCGGGAGAAATATAAAAGGTTTTTATGGGTTATACATGGGGAGTAGAAGGTTGCATAGGGGGTTACACGGGGGAGGAAAACTGGACAAGGCTAATGAGATGAACAAGTATTTCAATAGATTTAGCAGTACATGTGTACTGCCAACTGGAAGTGGAGGGGAATTGGGTGCAAATTCTGCAACATCGATATTGGAGGAGGAGCAGTCTATTTTTAGAGTATCCGAAAATGATGAGAGGAGGCAGTTTAAGTCACTTGACATTGGTAAAGCTGCAGGACCTGATGGACTCAGCTCACGTGTCCTTAAAGTTTGTACAGACCAGCTGTGTACGATCTTTACACTCCTATTTAATGGAAGTCTACAAACACAGAGGGTACCAGTGTTATGGAAAACTTCCTGTCTGGTGCCGGTACCCAAGACTTCTTCTCCTGCAACCCTAAATGACTATCGTCCTGTAGCCTTAACATCTCATGCTATGAAGGCCTTGGAAAGATTAGTTCTTGCTCACTTAAGACCGAGGGTTAATGCTTTTATCGATCCCCTTCAATTTGCTTACCGACATAGATTGGGGTGGACGATGCTATTCTTTCTCTGTTACATAGTGTACATTAATTTCTGAAGATTGACGGAACCACGGTGCGAGCAATGTTCTTTGATTTCTCGAGTGCATTTAATTCCCTGCAGCCACCTTTACTATACAAAAAGATGACTGATATGAAGGTGGAGGTGGGGATGAGAAATTGGATAACTGACTACCTATCAGATCAGCCACAGTTTGTACAGATGGGAGCAGTTGTGTCAAGCAGATTACTGAGCAGTGTTGGTGCCCCCCAGGGAACGGTGCTTGCACCCTTTCTATTCACACTGTATACATCAGACTTTCAGTATAAATCTGATCTTCGCCACCTTCAAAAATTTTCGGATGACTCCGTGGTTGTGGGTTGTATTAGGGGAGATCAGGGGGATGAGGAATATAGAAGGGTGGTGTCGAATTTCGTGGATTGGTGCAATGGTAACTATCTACAACTAAATGTTAAGAAAACCAAGGAGTTGGTGGCCAACTATAGCAGGATTAAGTTGGAATGCTTACCGATCACTATTGCTGGTCAGGAGGTAGAGCAGGTGGAGAGTTACAAATATTTGGGGGTCCATTTGGATAGCAAACTGGACTGGAGATGCCACTCAGAGACTGTCTACAAGAAGGGGATGAGCAGACTGTATTTCCTAAGGAAACTGAGGTCTTTTAATGTGTGCAGCAAAATGTTAGAAATGTTCTAACAGTCGGTGGTGGTGCAGCGCCCCAGAGATCTGGTCGTTGCAGTATGACACTCTGCCGCTAAGGGAAGTGATGGCACGTCTGATGGCACTGAAGGAGTTCTGACCAGGTATCACAAACACACATGACACTTCACACTCCGGCCACCAGGGGGAGTGGTTCTATCTAGTAGGCCACTCTTCACACTCTGGTAAAACTGGGGGTTGGACAGGAAGTTAGACAGAAAGAGCCCGGGAGAGTTTGGGAGAGGACATGTCAGGGGTGGGATCCTGACAGCGGTCTAGAAAGAGAACAGATTGTTACGGAGCCGCGCCTGCACTACTTTGCGGCGGTATTCTAAGAAAGGACACGAAGCGAAGTTGATTGTGGAGAAGTGAGAAGCGGGATCACAGTGTAAAGGAGATAGAGCCAGTAGGAGTCGTGCCGTGAGACCGAGGCAACATCCTTCTGAGGCGCATAGCGGTGGCCGAAGCACCGAGAAAGTAAGAGACTTTACGCATTACTTCAACACGGCAGGACAGTTAATTATAGGTTGGCTGTCTCACCTAAATCACCTAAGCAGACAAGGGAGGCAACTGTGGGAGAGGGGCATCTCTAGGGTCCCAGAATAACTCCAGGCCTACCCGTCATATGGGTGCGTCCTAACCATATCATCTGGGGGACGAAGAGAGAGAGAAAGAACGAACGAACACAGACACAACAGTTGTGAGGACTATCCCGTGGTGCTCAGCAGGGAAGGACTACAACACACAGGTGCTAGTGGGTAGGCACTGATTTCCACCTGCAAAGGAAACTCTGGATGTGCCTTCGGACCGGCCGGTCTCAGCCAGCCCTGTTAGCAGTGCTCTGGATTGTGGATCCCAAAGCCTTCAGTAAAGAGGTAAAGAGACGTCAACCTGGGTCTAGCCACCGTGATGACCCCAATACAGAGACTGAGGGGCCCAGTATCAAGAACCCGTGGCCCTGTGTCTGGGGGCGCTGTGTCTGGGGGCGCTCTAGCTTGGCATCACGAACAGGATCTACTTAAGTCTGAAAGAATCAGGTCATGTGTGCCTTGGAACTGTGTTGAATTGTACTTGAACTGTGATCCCTTGCAAAGATTGTGTATCGCTAATTGCCGCCAAAATCCGCCATTGCCGCGCCGAGTGGGGCGCGAGGGGAGGAGCCATTGTTTCGTGGGCAAAGCCGGACGAAAAGAGCGTGGAACGAAAAGGCGCGGTGAAGTGCCAATTACAGAAGTGGAACTCCGACCCTGGGGGGGTTAGCAGGAAGGAGGAACGGCCATGTCAGATCCAGGAGAAGCAGCGGCCACAGCTGCGGGGGCACTTCCAGACCCCGTAGTAGACGCAGCCGCGGGCCTGGTACCACCGCCGGAAGCCACGGGGCCTGCCGCTCCCATCGGCCAGCTGGACACTACTGCAGCCACAACAGCCATAATGCCCTTCTCCATGCCGTACCTACCAGGAGGCACCTGGCTCCCGCGATACTCCGGAGAAGCCCACACGTTCACTGACTTTAAAGAGGGGATTTGCAGCCTGCTCGAGTTTTATCCCCTGACAGAGCCTCAGAAGGTTCATATGATAACTGGACAGTTCTTTGGCGCGGCTTTGAGAGAAGCGAAGTCCTGGCTCGCCGCGGATAAGAAAATTGCACAGCAGGTCCTTGCAAAGCTAAAAACCACCTTTGACACCCGCACCACTACGGAAATTAAATTGACATTCTATGGGTGCAAGCAGAGGCCGCAGGATAGCTTACGGGACTATGCCCTCAATCTTCAGGAGGCACTGCGGGCCATCAAGCAGAGTGACCCCAGCAGCATGCAAGATGAAGATAAACTCCTGAAAGAGCGGTTCATCGAGGGGCTCCTGTGCAGTAACCAAAGGGCTCAGCTATATTTCTTAGCCATGCAGAACCCAGACCTGACCTTTGCACAATTCAAAGATAAAGCCATCCAAGCGCTCCCAGAGCGACAGCCCAGCCGTGCTGTACTCCCCAGGCGTCAAGCCCTCACGTACCACCAGGAGGTGGCACCAGAAACACCCGTCTCTGCTGAGGCCGATGCCCAGACTCTGGATGACGACTCCCCTGCAGGACTACGCCTCCAGATGCAAGAGCTGACCAAGAGTGTTGCTGCCCTAGCCCGGACCGTCCAGTCCCTACAGGAGGCCCCCAAGGAGAAGATCCAGCTGGCTTCCAGACCGGAGGATGTCCCCTGGCAGCGACAGAGGAGGATCCCGTCGACCAGAGGCCGAGACGACGATCGCTTTCATCGGGACGGACGACCGATTTGCCGCCGCTGCCACCAAGTGGGCCATCTTGCAAGGTACAGTCCTTTAAACGAGCAACCCCTGGGGCCAAAGGGCCAACCCCCAGGAATAGGATGATCATGCCCGCAACATTGGAGAGCCAAATACGTCGGAGGGCGACCAGTTCTCCCCATCGTGATCGACGGTATCCCCATGAACGCTCTGTTGGACACCGGTTCCCAGGTGACGACTATGCCCTACGTCTTCTATAAACACTATTGGGAGGATACCGACATTACCCGTGGCCCCGATGACGATTTCACCATCATAGCTAGTAATGGTCAGCCACTGCCACAAGTGGGGTATAAGGAGGTCACCATCAAATTGGGGCGGGTAGAGTTGGAGGCCCAGGGCATTGTTATTGTTGATATTGATCGACGTGAACGTAACCCCATGATGACTATCGGTACTAATGTTATAGAAAATTGTCTTGCAGAAGTTATTGTCTTGTTGCAGCAGGTAGCCGAAACAGCTGGTTACAGCGAACAATGTGCCTTGCAGAAAGAGATCAGAGCTCTGATGCAGAGACAACAGGTGGAGTTGACTGGTGGTGAAATTGGCCGGGTCACAGTGAATGATTCAAACCCTATTGCGATACCCCCCAGGAGTGAAATGTTAATATGGTGTCGGGCAGCCATAGGCCTTTGGGGTAAAAATTATCAGGCCCTGGTAGAGCCGATGTATTCAGATAACAGGCCCACTCTCCTGACGGCCAGAGGGGTGTTCGACGTCCACCAGGGGAGGGTGCCAGTACGTGTTCTTAACTGTGGGGAGGAAGAAGTCCACTTGACCAAATACGCCACACTTGCCAAGCTGTTCACTGTTAGTAATAATGTAATACCGGCACCTGGGCCCTTGGTTCCGTCCGAAGCGGCGGAGAACAATGGCTCTGCAGGACAGTCGAAAGATTGGTGCCGGGAATTGCACGTGGGCATTGACTACCCCATCTCACAAGAAACAGGGGGCCTACAGGGTGGTTCATGAGTACGAGTGGGTATTCAGCAAGCATCCTCTAGATTTCGGGCAGGTAAAAGGGATTCAACATCACATCCCCACAGGAGATCACCTGCCCATAAAAGAGAGGTACCGTCCTGTGCCCCTAGCTCATTATCAGTGTGCCAAAGACATGTTGCGAGAGATGAAAGAGGCTGGGGTAGTGAGGGACAGCTGTAGCCCCTGGGCAGCCCCATTAGTTCTCGTTAAGAAGAAAGATGGCACCATGAGAATGTGTGTGGATTATAGGCAACTAAACCGCATTACACATAAGGATGAATATCCCCTGCCCAGGATAGAGGAGTCCTTGGCTGCCTTAAAGTCCGCTAACTACTTTTCTACCTTAGATCTTACCAGTGGGTACTGGCAGGTTCCCGTGGCGGAGGCAGACAAGGAAAAGACGGCCTTCACGACACCGATGGGCCTCTGCGAGTTCAACTACATGCCTTTCGGATTGTGTAACGCTCCGGGAACGTTCCAGAGGATGATGGAGTGCTGTCTGGGGCATAAGAACTTTGAAACCGTGTTGCTATATCTGGACAATGTCATTGTCTTCTCCAAGACCTATGAAGACCACTTGAAGCACCTGGCCGAGGTGTTTGAAGCTCTGTCCAATTTTGGCTTAAAGGTGAAACCGTCCAAATGCCATCTGCTAAAACCCAAAGTGCAGTACCTGGGCCATGTGGTGAGTGCCGAAGGAGTGGCCCCAGACCCTGACAAAGTCATGGTGATCAAGGACTGGCCGCAGCCCGGTAACCTCCATAAAGTCCGGCAATTCCTCGGGTTGGTGGGTTACTACCGGAGGTTTATCAAGGACTTCACTAAGAAGGCCACGCCATTGCAAGACCTGTTGGTGGGCCAGTCCAAGAAACCCAAGGGCAAAAATGCCCCATTCGACTGGAACGACAAACTGGAAGGATCGTTCACCTGCTTAAAATCGGCGCTGACGGGAGAAGAGGTGCTGGCCTACCCTGAATACGACCAACCATTTGTATTGTATCCGGATGTCAGCAATGTGGGACTGGGAGCCATGCTATCCCAAGTCCAGAAGGGTAAGGAGAGAGTAATCGCTTATGCCAGCAGGAAACGTCACCCCACTGAAAGGAACCCTGACAACTACAGTTCCTTTAAGCTGGAGTTCCTCGCCGTCGTTTGGGCCGTGACAGAGAGGTTCAAGCACTACCTGGCCTCCGCGAAATTCACTGTCTTCACGGATAATAACCCATTAACGCACTTGGACACAGCAAAACTCGGTGCCCTGGAGCAGCGGTGGATGGCCCGGTTGTCTAACTACGACTTCACCATCAAATACCGGGCAGGGCACAAGAATGTGAATGCCGATGCATTGTCACGCATGCCTCACTTGCCTGAAATGGAGGAAGACCCAGAAGCATTTGAAGAGGTGGAACTGCCCGCTTTCCATCGCCCCAAGGCGACTCAGTGTTCTCATCAGTTGGAGAATAGGCGCAAGAGTAAACAGGGCGCCCCGTTGAACCCCCTGCCCCATCATGGGTGGGCAGAGAACCAGGATGGTGACCCTGCGGTCCGTCGGGTGAAAGAGCTCCTGACGCAGGCAGGTTTGCATCCCGGCCCGGATGATCCACCGGAGACATCACAGCTGTGGAAGGAGAGGAGCAAGCTGTTTATTCACGATGGAAGGCTGTGCCAGAGGAACATCGACCCACGCACTCATGAATTGGTGTGGCAGATCGTGGTCCCAAGACAAGATGTGCCCATGGTCCTGGGGGCATACCATGATGGGACGGGACACTTCGGATGGAAGAAGCAGGAGAGGCTACTCCGTGGGGGGGTTCTACTGAATTGGCATGAAGAAGGCCATTGAGAAGTGGTGTCGAGAGTGTGGCCCCTGTAGCCTACGCAGGAAGGATCGTGACAGCCAACGGGCGCCCTTGCAACCCATCGTCACCAAACGACCGCTCGAGTTGGTTGCGTTAGACCACGTGAAGTTAACGCCCAGCCGGTCAGGCTATACCTACGCTCTCACCATCATGGACCACTACTCCAGATTCCTGGTAGTCATGCCGGTCAAGGATCTAATGGCTAGGACAGCTGCCAAAACCTTCCAGCAGTACTTCTGTAGACCCCATGGGTACCCGGAGAAGGTACTAACCGATTAGGGGCCAGCATTTGAGGCGGAGGTGTTCCAGGAGTTCTGTGATCTGTACAGGTGTAAGAAGATCAGAACAACGCCGTACCATCCACAAACCAACGGGATGTGTGAGAAGATGAACCAGGTAGTGATCGACTTGCTGAAGACCTTACCTGTGGAGGAACGGAACTTGTGGCCCACAAAGTTGCCAGACCTGGTGGATATGTACAACCACATCCCAGTGAATTCCACCAATTGCACCCCAGCATACCTGATGCGAGGGAGGTCTAGTAAGCTACCTGTAGACCTGGACATGGGGGTCCTGACCCCCGAAGATATCTCGCCCGATGCGGATTGGGATACGGAGAGGCAGCAAAAGTACCGCAAAGTGCAGGAATGTGTGGAAAAAAGCCTTGCCCAAGCCAGACAGAAACAAGAAAGGGACTATAACCAGCATGCCCCTGCAGCTCCCTTGTCCCCTGGAGAGCACGTACTCAAACGGAAGAGGAGGCTACACAAGCTGGATGACCAATGGGAAGCGGAACCATATACCATTCTGCCATCTGATTTTGACAATACAAAGGTCTGTCTCATCAGCAAAGATGGAGGGGAAACCTCAACGGCAATACCCAGAGACCACCTTAAGATATGCCCTGATAAACTGAGAGATGGGGAAGCCGACCCTGGGACAACTCCGGCCGCGGAAGGAGAAAAGATGATACACACTGTTCTTGGTGACTTTCCCCAGTCTTGGACGCAAATAAATCAGGCCATCGTGGTACCTGTCCTGATGTTTCGCCAACTGACCCCACCAGAACTAGATGTGGAGCCAGGTCAACCTGATCGGCCATCACAACAGACCTCACCAGAAGATGCCATGCCAACTGCTGAACCGGCAAGTCTTCCCTCCGCTAATGGTGAATCTGCCATACCCATCGGTAGTAGTAGCGGTTTTGAGAACTCCAATGTGCCAGTACTGCCCAGACTCACTAGGAGTGTAGCTAGAAGACAGTGCACTACACCAGTGATAGCAAACTTAGCGGGCCCTGTTAGGCCCATAACAGCCCCTGCACTGCGGAGGTCCACACGTACCACCCAGAATCAAACTCCCCTTTGCTACAAAGCTTGGAGATACTAATGATAAGTGCTATTGTTTGTGTAAATATCTTTGTTACAAGTTTAAAAATGGACAACGGAGTAATGGACAGTGAATTGCTCCAAAAACTTCACAGGGGCCCCTTTGTTTACCCAGGGTCCCTGCTGCTTTAAAGTGGCACCCAACTGAACTGAGAGTCATGAACTGTGTGTGACCAAACTTTTGCAACGTTCAAGCATCTTCACCTCCCATAAAGGGAAGTACTGTTATGTTAATTTGTTCATAATGTTTCACAAATTTTATATGTTTCATGTTAACAAGTATTGTTGTTCTTCTTCTTCCCAGTCCAGGAGTACTGGATTTAACCGGGTAGAAGTGCAGCGCCCCAGAGATCTGGTCGTTGCAGTATAACACTCTGCCGCTAAGGGGAGTGTTGGTACATTTGATGGCACTGAAGGAGTTCTGACCAGATATCACAAACACACATGACACTTCACACTCCGGCCACCAGGGGGAGTGGTTCTATCTAGTAGGCCACTCTTCACACTCTGGTAAAACTGGGGGTTGGACAGGAAGTTAGACAGAAAGAGCCCGGGAGAGTTCGGGAGAGGACCTGTCAGGGGTGGGATCCTGACAGCGGTCTAGAAAGAGAACAGATCGTTACGGAGCCGCGCCTGCACTACCTTGCGGCGGTATTCTAAGAGAGGACACGAAGCAAAGTTGATTGTGGAGAAGTGAGAAGCGGGATCACAGTGTAAAGGAGATAGAGCCAGTAGGAGTCGTGCCGTGAGACCGAGGCAACATCCTTCTGAGGCGCATAGCGGTGGCCGGAGCACCGAGAAAGTAAGAGACTTTATGCATTACTTCAACACGGCAGGACAGTTAATTATAGGTTGGCTGTCTCACCTAAATCACCTAAGCAGACAAGGGAGGCAACTGTGGGAGAGGGGCATCTCTAGGGTCCCAGAATAACTCCAGGCCTACCCGTCATACGGGTGCGTCCTAACCATATCATCTGGGGGACGAAAAGAGAGAGAAAGAATGAACGAACTCAGACACAACAGTTGTGAGGACTATCCCGTGGTGCTCAGCAGGGAAGGACTACAACACACAGGCGCTAGTGGGTAGGCACTGATTTCCACCTGCAAAGGAAACTCTGGATGTGCCTTCGGACCGGCCGGTCTCAGCCAGCTCTGTTAGCAGTGCTCTGGATTGCGGATCCCAAAGCCTTCAGTAAAGAGGTAAAGAGACTGCAACCCTGTGTCCTCGTTATTCATCGCGCCTCGCACCACGCATCACACCATCACCTTTCATTGGGCGCCCCTTAGCAGGGTCACGGACCGGGTCTAGCCACCATGACGACCCCAATACAGAGACTGAGGGGCCCGGTATCGAGAACCCGTGGCCCTGTGTCTGGGGGCGCTCCCGTGGCAAGTGCCATCTTTTTCAATCATATGCTGGGGTAATAGTGTATGGCAATTATGAACAATAATGCACATCCATTATATGAGCTATTCATGAGACAGAAGAGCACCTTCAGTAACCGGCTAATACTTCTGAGGTGCAAGAAGGAAAAATTTAGGAAATCGTTTGTGCCAACTGCTATGGGGATGTACAACAATAACATTAGGGTTAAATCATAAAGGTGATTGTCTACTTTATTTCTTCTACTTTTCAGTTCACCTGCTGTGTATGTCCTATTCTAATGTATAATGTTCTTCTGTCAACAAACTGTCATGTCAATTAAGTAATTCATTTTATGATTTTATGATGAAGTTGTGCTGCTGTGATACCATAATTTCCCATGGGATCAATAAAGTGTATGGTATTTTATCGTATCGTATCGTACATAAGTACTTAGGGAATATGCATAGCTGACACTGAATAAAATTATATTTTTAACTGGTAGGACAGAAAAGTGGTCACCGGTTCCCTTTACATTATACAGGAACTATAATCTCTAAATGGTTCAATTATATTATGAAAATAGATGGAGCAAACCCTCAGCGTAACATTTATATATATATATATATATATATATATATATATATATATATATATATATATATATATATATATATATATATATATATATATATATATATATATATATATAGGGTTATCTACTGACATGCTCATTTTAGAGATTTTTTTAGGTCGTATTTTTCCTGTTAAATACATGTTATAGTACACATTATAAAAGACTGAGAACTTACTGTCAGAGGAGATGATCATATCTTCATATTGGTCTATAGTAGTTATGCCATAATGGGGGCCAGGCGTAGAGATGTTGGAGTTTTTGAGGACATCTCTCTTTAGCCATGGGTCCATGAGGAGTAGCCTGATTTACAATCATTATTTCATCCTCATGTTCTCCGTCTCAATTTTTCATGATCTGGGGTCGGTTGAGGACTTAGTTTTGCATGCCGAGCTGACGTTTTTATTGATACCACTTTTGTGCAGATACGTTCTTTTGATCGCCTGTTATTGCATTTTAATGCAATGTCGCGGCGACCAAAAAAAACGTAATTCTGGCGTTTCAAATTTTTTTCTCACTACGCTGTTTAGCGATCAGGTTAATACTTATTTTTAATTGATAGATCGGGCGATTCTGAACGCGGCGATACAAAATATTTGTAGGTTTGATTTTTTTTATTGTTTTATTTTGAATGGGGCGAAAGGGGGGGGGGGATTTAAACTTTTATTTCTTTATTTTTTTCACTTTTTTAAACTTTTGCCATGCTACAATAGCCTCCATGGGAGGCTAGAAGCTGGCAAAACTCGATCGGCTCAGCTGCATAGCAGCAATCATCAGACCTGCTGTTGTATGTAGGCCCTCAGACACCTGTGTAGTAGGGTTGAGCGAAACGGGTCGTTCATTTTCAAAAGTCGCCGACTTTTGGCAAAGTCGGGTTTCATGAAACCCGATCCGACCCCTGTGCGGGGTCGGCCATGCGGTACGCGACTTACGCGCCAAAGTCGCGTTTCAATGACGCGAAAAGCGCCATTTCTCAGCCAATGAAGGTAAACGCAGAGTGTGGGCAGCGTGATGACATAGGTCCTGGTCCCCACCATCTTAGAGAAGGGCATTGCAGTGATTGGGTTGCTGTCTGCGGCGTCACAGGGGCTATAAAGGGGCGTTCCCGCCGACCGCCATGTTACTGCTGCTGATCTGAGCTTAGGGAGAGGTTGCTGCCGCTTCGTCAGAAGCAGGGATAGCGTTAGGCAGGGTCCATTAACCACCAAACCGCTTGTGCTGTAGCGATTTCCACTGTCCAACACCACCTTCGGTGTGCAGGGACAGTGGAAGCTACATTTTTTTTTTTTTCTCAGCGCTGTAGCTCATTGGGCTGCCCTAGAAGGCTCCCTGATAGCTGCATTGCTGTGTGTACGCCGCTGTGCAAACCAACTGCTTTTTTCAAAGCACAAATCCTCTTGTTCCTTCCTTTCTGCACAGCTATCTTGTTTGTTTGTCCACACTTTTTATTTAATTTGTGCATCAGTCCACTCCTTATTGCTGCCTGCCATACCTGGCTGAGATTACTACAGGGAGATAGTAATTGAAGGACAGTTCCTTTTTTTTTTTTTTTTTGTGGGAGATTAAGATTGGCATTTCTGCTAGAGTGCCATCCCTGTCTGTGCCATCTCTCACTCAGTGGGCCATAGAAAGCCTATTTATTTTTTTGCTTGATTTGGGTTCTAAAATCTACCTGAAAAAATCACTACATCAATCAGTGGGAGATTAATATTGGCCTTTGGGCTTGTGTGCCAGTCCTAAGCGTGCCATCTCTCTCTCTCAGATAGTGGGCCATAGAAAGCCTATTTATTATTTATTTTATTGGGTTTATAAATTTTCCCTGAAAAAAAAAAAAAAAAGTGGGAGATTAATATTGGCCTCTGGGCTTGTGTGCCAGTCCTGAGCATGCCATCTCTCTCACAAATAGTGGGCCATAGAAAGCCTATTTATTTTTTTGCTTGATTTGGGTTCTAAATTCTACCTGAAAAAATCAATAAATCAATCAGTGGGAGATAAATATTGGCCTCTGGGCTTGTGTGCCACTCCTGACTCCTGTGTGCGTCATCTCTCACTCAGTGGGCCATAGAAAGCCTATTTTTTGTTTTATTTGTTTTCTAAATTCTCCCTGAAAAAATCGTTTTATTTTATTTGGTTTCTAAATTCTTCCTGAAAAAATCATTTTTTTTTATTATTTTTTTTTTCTAAAGTCTCCCTGAAAAAAAAAAAAATAATCAAATCAGTGGGAGATTAATATTGCCCTTTCTGCTTGTGTGCCAGTCTTGACTCCTGGGTGTGCCATCTCTCTCTCTCTCTCCAATTGTGGGCCATAGAAAGCCTATTATTTTTTTAGCTTGATTTGGGTTCCAAAATCTACCTGAAAAAATCACTACATCAATCATTGGGAGAACAATATTGGCCTCTGGGCTTGTGTGCCACTCCTGACTCCTGTGTGCGTCATCTCTCACTCAGTGGGCCATAGAAAGCCTATTTTTTGTTTTATTTGTTTTCTAAATTCTCCCTGAAAAAATCATTTTATTTTATTTGGTTTCTAAATTCTTCCTGAAAAAAAATCATTTTTTTTTATTATTTTTTTTTCTAAAGTCTCCCTGAAAAAAAAAAAAAAAAATCAGTGGGAGATTAATATTGCCCTTTCTGCTTGTGTGCCAGTCTTGACTCCTGGGTGTGCCATCTCTCTCTCTCCAATTGTGGGCCATAGAAAGCCTATTATTTTTTTTGCTTGATTTGGGTTCCAAAATCTACCTGAAAAAATCACTAAATCAATCAGTGGGAGATAAATATTGGCCTCTGGGCTTGTGTGCCACTCCTGACTCCTGTGTGCGTCATCTCTCACTCAGTGGGCCATAGAAAGCCTATTTTTTGTTTTATTTGTTTTCTAAATTCTCCCTGAAAAAATCGTTTTATTTTATTTGGATTCTAAATTCTTCCTGAAAAAATCATTTTTTTTTATTATTTTTTTTTTCTAAAGTCTCCCTGAAAAAAAAAAAAAAATCAAATCAGTGGGAGATTAATATTGCCCTTTCTGCTTGTGTGCCAGTCTTGACTCCTGGGTGTGCCATCTCTCTCTCTCTCTCTCCAATTGTGGGCCATAGAAAGCCTATTATTTTTTTAGCTTGATTTGGGTTCCAAAATCTACCTGAAAAAATCACTACATCAATCATTGGGAGAACAATATTGGCCTCTGGGCTTGTGTGCCACTCCTGACTCCTGTGTGCGTCATCTCTCACTCAGTGGGCCATAGAAAGCCTATTTTTTGTTTTATTTGTTTTCTAAATTCTCCCTGAAGAAATCATTTTATTTTATTTGGTTTCTAAATTCTTCCTTAAAAAATCATTTTTTTCTATTATTTTTTTTTCTAAAGTCTCCCTGAAAAAAAAAACAAAAAAACAAATCAGTGGGAGATTAATATTTACATTTGTGCTTCAGTGACAGTCCTGCGTGTGTGGCATCTCTCTCATTTGTTGCCACCAAAAACAGAGTGTGTAACATTGTGCCTGATTTTCCTTGCGGTCTCACCCACCTGTAAAGGGGTAGCTAAATCATACTGAAGTTATAGCTCACCGTGTAAGTTGTGTGACAGCAACAAATACCGTTAGTTTGGTTACGTTTTTAAAACAATGAGGAAGTCTGGTGGAAGAGGTCGTGGCCGGGGGCGTTCATTGTCAGCTGGTAATGAGGGTAGTGGTAGTGGTGGAGCATCAGGTGGTCGTGGGAAAAAAAATATTGCACCTAAGTCTGGAGCTGTGGAGCCAGGTTCGTCGTCTGGCTACACAAGGCCTCGAACGCTCCCTTTTCTGGGAGTAGTAAAACCGCTTTTAAAGCCGGAGCAGCAAGAGCAAGTTTTGGCTTATCTTGCTGACTCAGCCTCTAGCTCTTTTGCCTCCTCTCATGAAACTGGTAAATGTAAAAGCAGCGCGTCGTTAGTGGATGTTCACGGTCAGGGACAAGTCGCTTCCTTGTCCTCTTCAGCAAAAACAACAACAGAGAAGAATGCAGCAGGCGACACAATGGGTTACTCCATGGAGCTCTTTACACATACCGTCCCTGGCTTAGAAAGTGAAGCAGTTAACAGTCCATGCCCATTACAAGTTGAATCTGACATGGAGTGCACTGATGCACAGCCACAGCCAGACTACTATGCTGGTCCTTTGACTCAGACCACAACATTGCCCTCGCAGGGTAATGATCAAGAATCAGACCCTGATGAGACTATGTTGCCCCATCACGAACGCTATACCACCGACCGACACGGTGACACAGACGAAGTTGCACACGAGCTACAAGAAGAGGTAATAGATGACCCAGTTCTTGACCCCGATTGGCAGCCATTGGTGGAACAGGGTGCAGGCGGCAGCAGTTCTGAAGCGGAGGAGGAGGGGCCGCAGCAGGCATCAACATCGCAACAGGTTCCATCTGCCAGGCCCGTATCTTGCCCAAAACGCGTGGCAAAGCCAAAACCTGTTGGAGGACAGCATGGCCATCCGGTTAAAGCTCAGTCTGCAATGCCTGAATAGGTATCCGATGCTAGAAAGAGTGCAGTCTGGCATTTTTTTAAACAACATCCAATTGATCAGCGCAAAGTCATCTGTCAAAAATGTTCAACTACCTTAAGCAGAGGGCAGAATCTGAAAAGTCTCAATACAAGTTGCATGCATAGACATTTAACCACCATGCATTTGCAAGCTTGGACTAACTACCAAACGTCCCTTAAGGTTGTAGCACCCTCGGCCAATGAAGCTAGTCATCAACGCAACATCCCTTCCCAGTGTAGGGCCACCATTTTCCGCACCACCGGCAGTATCTGTGCAGGTTTCTTTGCCAGGCCAAAGCAGTCAGGGTCAGGGAATCACCAGTTTCGTAGTAGGAAACACTGCATCTAGGGCACCGGCGGCAACAATACCATCTCCCACCGTCTCTCAGTCTGCCATGTCCACCGGCACCCCCGCTAGTTCCACGATCTCCAGCTCTCCAGTCCAGCTCACCCTACATGAGACTATGGTTAGAAAAAGGAAGTACTTAGCCTCGCATCCGCGTACACAGGGTTTGAACGCCCACATAGCTAGACTAATCTCGTTAGAGATGATGCCCTACCGGTTAGTTGAAAGCGAAGCTTTCAAAGCCCTGATGGACTACGCTGTACCACGCTACGAGCTACCCAGTCGACACTTTTTTTTCCAGAAAAGCCATCCCAGCCCTCCACCAGCATGTTAAAGAGCGCATCGTCCATGCACTCAGGCAATCTGTGAGCACAAAGGTGCACCTGACAACAGATGCATGGACCAGTAGGCATGGCCAGGGACGTTACGTGTCCATCACGGCACACTGGGTAAATGTTGAGGATGCAGGGTTCACAGGGGACAGCAATTTTGGGACAGTTCTGCCTAGCCCATGGTCTAGGAAACAGTTGGCTGTAGCCGTTCGCACCCCCTCCTCCTCCTCCTCGTCCTCCTGCAGAAGCGAGAGCTCGTCCACAGACCGCAGTCGCACAACCACTCCATCCGCAGCTGGCACTGTTGCACACCAGGTCTCCCATTATGGGGCAGCTACTGGCAAACGTCAGCAGGCTGTATTGGCTATGAAGTGTTTGGGCGACAACAGACACACCGCGGAAGTTCTGTCCGAGTTCTTGCAGAAAGAAACGCAGTCGTGGCTGGGCACTGTAGATCTTGAGGAAGGCAAGGTAGTGAGTGATAACGGAAGGAATTTCATGGCTGCCATCTCCCTTTCCCAACTGAAACACATTCCTTGCCTGGCTCACACCTTAAACCTGGTGGTACAGTGCTTCCTGAAAAGTTATCCGGGGTTATCCGACCTGCTCCTCAAAGTGCGTGGACTTTGCTCACATATCCGCCGTTCGCCCGTACACTCCAGCCGTATGCAGACCTATCAGCGTTCTTTGAACCTTCCCCAGCATCGCCTAATCATAGACGTTGCAACAAGGTGGAACTCAACACTGCACATGCTTCAGAGACTGTGCGAACAGAGGCGGGCTGTTATGTTTTTGTGGGAGGATACACATACACGGGCAGGCAGTAGGATGGCAGACATGGAGTTGTCAGGTGTGCAGTGGTCGAAGATTCAAGACATGTGTCAAGTCCTTCAGTGTTTTGAGGAATGCACACGGCTGGTTAGTGCAGACAACGCCATAATAAGCATGAGCATCCCCCTAATGCGTCTGCTGATGCAAAGTTTGACGCACATAAAGGATCAAGCGTCTGCAGCTGAGGAAGAGGAAAGCCTTGATGACAGTCAGCCATTGTCTGGCCAGGGCAGTGTACAGGATGAGGTAGCGGGCGAAGAGGAGGAGGAGGACGAGGAGGATGATGGGGATGATTATATTTTTTAATGAGGAAGCTTTTCCGGGGCCACTGGAAATTGTTGGCGTGGCAAGGCCGGGTTCTGGTTTTTGGAGGGACACAAGTGACATGGATTTGCCTGAAACTGCCCCTCAACCAAGCACAACCGCAGATTTGAGAACTGGAACATTGGCCCACATGGCGGATTATGCCTTACGTATCCTCAAAAGGGGCACACGCATTACTAAAATGATGAACGATGACGATTACTGGTTGGCCTGCCTCCTTGATCCTCGCTATAAAGGCAAATTGCAAAATATAATGCCACATGAGAACTTGGAAATAATATTAGCAACCAAACAATCAACTCTTGTTGACCGTTTGCTTCTGGCATTCTCTGCACACAGTGCCCGTGATCGTTCTCACACGAGCTGCAGGGGCCAGCAGACCAGAGGTGTTAGAGGGGCAGAAATCAGAAGTGGCGTTGGTCAGAGGGGTTTTCTGACCAGGTTGTGGAGTGATTTTGCTATGACCGCAGACAGGACAGGTACTGCAGCATCAATTCAAAGTGACAGGAGACAACATTTGTCCAGTATGGTTACAAACTATTTTTCATCCCTTATCGACGTTCTCCCTCAACCGTCATTCCCATTTGATTTCTGGGCATCCAAATTAGACACCTGGCCAGAATTGGCAGAATATGCATTGCAGGAGCTTGCTTGCCCGGCAGCTAGTGTCCTATCAGAAAGAGTATTCAGTGCTGCAGGTTCAATACTAACAGAAAAAAGGACTCGTCTGGCTACCCAAAATGTAGATGATCTAACCTTCATTAAAATGAACCACAACTGGATTTCGAAATCTTTTGCCCCACCTTGCCCGGCTGACACCTAGCTTTCCTATGAAAAGGTCTTGCCTGTGGACTATTATGAATGACTTTTCCAATATCGTAATTTGCTGCACCTGATTGTCCAGCATACGACATGTTTACACCTCCCTAAATGGCCAAACTCCCCACACGGGGCCGTGGTATCGCCACTTGGCGCCAGCACCCGTGAGAGTGCTGTTTTTTTTCTGAAGAGGTGGGTGTGCCCGCTTTTGGTCGACGGCACTGCCACTGGGTCCCTCATAGTACAATAAAGTGTCTCTGGCGGTGGTGGTGCGCACCCAACGTCAGACACACCGTTGTAATATGAGGGGCCCTGGGCCTGTACCGCCGGCAACAAGACAGTTCCCCCCCCAGCTCAAACAGTGCTCTACCACTTGCAAAATTATCTCTCACAGCTCCACCAATGTTTAGTCTATGCGCTGACATCCTTCAATGCCTGGCACTGACAATACCATTGTATTGACATTTTTGTTATGTTAGGCCTTCGAAGCCTGTCTGCGGTCCCTCCTTCCACTAGGCCTCCACTGACCATTGTACTGCTGCCCGTGTACCCCTGGAACCAATTTTAAATTGCCAACAGCCCAATTTTGTTATGTTAGGCCTTCGAAGCCTGTCTGCAGTCCCTTCTTTCTACTACTACTACACTGACCAGACCACTGCTGCCCGTGTACCCCTGGAACCAATTTTAAATTACCAACAGCCCTATTTATTTATGTTAGGCCTTCGAAGCCTGTCTGCGGTCCCTCCTTCCACTAAGCCTCCACTGACCACACCACTGCTGCCCGTGTACCCACGGAACCAATTTAAAATTGCCTACAGCCATGTGTTATTATGTTAGGCCTTCGATGCCTGTCTGCGGTCACTCCTTCCACTAGGCCTCCACTGACCACACCACTGCTGCCCGTGTACCCCTGGAACCAATTTAAAATTGCCTACAGCCAGCCCAATTTTTTTATTTTAGGCCTTCGATGCCTGTCTGCGGTCCGTTCTTTCTACTACTACTACACTGACCAGGCCACTGCTGCCCGTGTTCCCCTGGAACCAATTTAAAATTGCCAACAGCAATGTGTTATTATGTTAGGCCTTCGATGCCTGTCTGCGGTCACTCCTTCCACTAGGCCTCCACTGACCACACCACTGCTGCCCGTGTACCCCTGGAACCAATTTAAAATTGCCTACAGCCAGCCCAATTTTTTTATTTTAGGCCTTCGATGCCTGTCTGCGGTCCGTTCTTTCTACTACTACTACACTGACCAGGCCACTGCTGCCCGTGTTCCCCTGGAACCAATTTAAAATTGCCAACAGCAATGTGTTATTATGTTAGGCCTTCGAAGCGTGTCTGCGGTCCTTCCTTCCAATAGTTCTCCACTGACCAGACCAATGCTGGCCGTGTACCCCTGGAACCCAGCTGAAAGTGCATGTAGCCTCCTTTTTTTCTTTGTTTTATATTTAGAAAGCCCAGATGAACTACGCTGTGCAACGGTTCAAGCTACCCAGTTGACATTTCTTTTGCGAGAAAAGCCATCCCAGCCCTCCACCGGCATGAAAAAGTCTGCATTGTCATAGCACTCAGGCAATCAAACAGTAGAAAGGTGCACCTGACAAGAGACGCATGGACCAGTAGGCATGTCCACAAAAAGTTACGTGTCCATTACGGCGCACTGGGTTAATGTGTTGGATGCATGGTCCACAGGGGACAGCCTACAAAGTCTGTCTGCAGTCCCTAATTTCAATTTTCCTCCGCTGACCACACCACTGCTGCCCGTGTACCCCTGGAACCAATTTTACAGTGTCTACAGCCTAATTTTGTTATGTTAGGCCTACTACGCCTGTCTGCGGTCCCTCCTTCCAATACTCGTCCACCGACCACACCACTGCTGCCCGTGGACCCCTGGAACCTATTTTTAATTGCATAGAGCATCCTTTTTTTAATAGTAGGCGTACAAAGTCTGTCTGCGGTCCACTATTGAAATTGTCCTCCACTGCCCAGAGCACTGCTGCTTGTGTACCCCTGTAACTTTTTTAAGCTGCAGTGAGCCACATTTTTGGGTTAAGTCCTACTACCTGTGTCTGTCTGCGCCACTCAATTCAGCTGTGTTCCTTTGAAAAAAGCTGAGCGTCAATAGTCTTGTTTTCAGCCTCTAGGAATTTTAAAACTGCATTGGGGGTACAACTTTGGTAGGGCCTACTAACGGTGTCTGCCTCCCTAAGGTGTGCCCCAGGTTTCCTCGCCATTGCTTCGATCTTAATGCTCTCGTTTAACTATAACTATGTAACATAGTATGTTACTATGTTACTATGTTACTATGTAATTAGGTTCTGTAGAAGGACGTAGATCTGGGGATTTATTATGATGGAATATAGGCTGAACTGGATGGACAAATGTCTTTTTTCGGCCTTACTAACTATGTTACTATGTTACTATGTTACTATGTTACTATGTTTAGTAGTTGTTGGAAACTACACTGCATTAGGCCTACAAATTGGGTATTGGGTGTAGAGAGATGGTGTGTTCCACTCCAAGGTGTTCTCCAGGTTGCCTTTCCTGAGCTTCAATCTTCTGGCTCTCGTTTAGTAGTTGTTGGAAACTACGCTGCATTAGGCCTACAAATTGGGTATGGGGTGTAGAGAGATGGTGTGTTCCACTCCAAGGTGTTCCCCAGGTTTCCTCTCCATTGCTTCGATCTTCATGCTCTCGTTTAGTAGTTGTTGGAAACTACGCTGCATTAGGCCTACAAATTGGGTATGGGGTGTAGAGAGATGGTGTGTTCCACTCCAAGGTGTTCTCCAGGTTGCCTTTCCTGAGCTTCGATCTTCCGGCTCTCGTTTAGTAGTTCTTGGAAACTACACTGCATTAGGCCTACAAATTGGGTATGGGGTGTAGAGAGATGGTGTGTTCCACTCCAAGGTGTTCTCCAGGTTGCCTTTCCTGAGCTTCAATCTTCTGGCTCTCATTTAGTAGTTGTTGGAAACTACGCTGCATTAGGCCTACAAATTGGGTATGGGGTGTGGAGAGATGGTGTGTTCCACTCCAAGGTGTTCCCCAGGTTTCCTCGCCAATGCTTCGATCTTCATGCTCTCATTTAGTAGTTGTTGGAAACTACACTGCATTAGGCCTACAAATTGGGTATGGGGTGTAGAGAGATGGTGTGTTCCACTCCAAGGTGTTCTCCAGGTTGCCTTTCCTGAGCTTCGATCTTCCGGCTCTCGTTTAGTAGTTGTTGGAAACTACACTGCATTAGGCCTACAAATTGGGTATGGGGTGTAGAGAGATGGTGTGTTCCACTCCAAGGTGTTCCCCAGGTTTCGTCCACATTGCTTCGGTCTTCCGACTCTCGTTTAGTAGTTGTAGAAAACTACACTGCATTAGGCCTACAAATTGGGTATGGGGTGTAGAGAGATGGTGTGTTCCACTCCAAGGTGTTCTCCAGGTTGCCTTTCCTGAGCTTCGATCTTCCAGCTCTCGTTTAGTAGTTGTTGGAAACTACGCTGCATTAGGCCTACAAATTGGGTATGGGGTGTAGAGAGATGGTGTGTTCCACTCCAAGGTGTTCCCCAGGTTTCCTCGCCAATGCTTCGATCTTCATGCTCTCGTTTAGTAGTTGTTGGAAACTACACTGCATTAGGCCTACAAATTGGGTATGGGGTGTAGAGAGATGGTGTGTTCCACTCCAAGGTGTTCCCCAGGTTTCCTCTCCATTGCTTCGATCTTCATGCTCTCGTTTAGTAGTTGTTGGAAACTACGCTGCATTAGGCCTACAAATTGGGTATGGGGTGTAGAGAGATGGTGTGTTCCACTCCAAGGTGTTCTCCAGGTTGCCTTTCCTGAGCTTCGATCTTCCGGCTCTCGTTTAGTAGTTCTTGGAAACTACACTGCATTAGGCCTACAAATTGGGTATGGGGTGTAGAGAGATGGTGTGTTCCACTCCAAGGTGTTCTCCAGGTTGCCTTTCCTGAGCTTCGATCTTTCGGCTCTCGTTTAGTAGTTCTTGGAAACTACACTGCATTAGGCCTACAAATTGGGTATGGGGTGTAGAGAGATGGTGTGTTCCACTCCAAGGTGTTCTCCAGGTTGCCTTTCCTGAGCTTCAATCTTCTGGCTCTCGTTTAGTAGTTGTTGGAAACTACGCTGCATTAGGCCTACAAATTGGGTATGGGGTGTAGAGAGATGGTGTGTTCCACTCCAAGGTGTTCCCCAGGTTTCCTCGCCAATGCTTCGATCTTCATGCTCTCGTTTAGTAGTTGTTGGAAACTACACTGCATTAGGCCTACAAATTGGGTATGGGGTGTAGAGAGATGGTGTGTTCCACTCCAAGGTGTTACCCAGGTTTCCTCTTCATTGCTTCGATCTTCATGCTCTCGTTTAGTAGTTGTTGGAAACTACGCTGCATTAGGCCTACAAATTGGGTATGGGGTGTAGAGAGATGGTGTGTTCCACTCCAAGATGTTCCCCAGGTTTCCTCGCCAATGCTTCGATCTTCATGCTCTCGTTTAGTAGTTGTTGGAAACTACACTGCATTAGGCCTACAAATTGGGTATGGGGTGTAGAGAGATGGTGTGTTCCACTCCAAGGTGTTCCCCAGGTTTCCTCGCCATTGCTTCGATCTTCATGCTCTCGTTTAGTAGTTGTTGGAAACTACACTGCATTAGGCCTACAAATTGGGTATGGGGTGTAGAGAGATGGTGTGTTCCACTCCAAGGTGTTCTCCAGGTTGCCTTTCCTGAGCTTCGATCTTCCGACTCTCGTTTAGTAGTTGTTGGAAACTACGCTGCATTAGGCCTACAAATTGGGTATGGGGTGTAGAGAGATGGTGTGTTACACTCCAAGGTGTTCTCCAGGTTGCCTTTCCTGAACTTCTATCTTCAGGCTCTCATTAAATTGTGGTTAAATGGAACAACTGCATTTGGCGTACTAGTTGGTTTGGGGCCTACTATCGGTGTCTGCCACTCCTTGCTGTTCTCCTGGTTTCCTGTCCTGAAATTCCATTTTCAGGCTCTCGTTAAGTAGTTGTTAATGTTAGACTGCATTTGGCCTACTAGTTGGGTTGGGGCCTACTATCGGTGTCTGCCACTCCTTGCTGTTCTCCTGCACTGAACAAAGCTGTGCCGCCTGTTTACAACGGTTGCCAATTTTGAACTGCATTTCGACTACTTACTGATTTGGGCCTACTCTCTGTGTCAGCCTCTCATTCCAGTTGTCCTCCACTGCAATGCCCCCTGGTTAGTCCTGTGTTACCAATTTTGAACTGCATTTAGCCAACTTTATTCTTTGGGCCTATATCTGTGTTTCCTCCTCATCCTGCCCATTGCCCAGCCAGTGATAGATGAGTCTGCTGGTACATTGACCCATAACGCAAAATTCCCCGTGCACGCTACACAGCAAGATTGTGACCCTGCTGAAAGTCAGGTTCCTCTTCGCGCATACCATACCACCTTACACGGGGACAAAGAGGAAGGTGCAGATGAAAGTGCAGGTTCCTTCATCAGGTGGGGGGAGGAATACTAGTTGGCGACGTCACTGGCACAGGGCCTCTCATAGTACGCAAAAGTGTTGCTGCCGGTGGGAGGCGCCCCCGCCGTTCAAACACACCGCTGTACTTTGAGGGGCCCTGTGCCAGTGCCAATGCCAACGAGTGGGCCCCCCCTGCTTGCTCAGGATCACAGCACTTGCAAAGTTGAAATACTTACCTCTCCCTGCTCCACTGCCGTGACGTGGTCCAGATTTACTGGGCTCACTAATTACTTGAACCAGCCCTACCCCCCACAACTTTAGCCAAATGACCCCCAATTTCAAATGCCTTCCAATTATTATAAGCTAAATTACGATTGACAAGCTTCTGTAACAAGAATGGATGTTTTTGGCATTAAAATGGGCATTGTAGGTGTTTTCCTGGCCTCCACTCACTGCCGACTATGCTCCCCCATTGACTTGCATTGGGTTTCGTGTTTCGGGCGATACCCGACTTTTCGCCATAATCGGCCGATTCCACTCGACTCGACTTCTAAGATAGTCGGGTTTCGCGAAACACGACTCGACTCTAAAAAGGTCAAGGTCGCTCAACCCTACTGTGTAGCACTTAGGCCGGCGTCACACTCAGCGTAGGGAAATACGGTCCGTATTTTACAGGCGTAATACGCAGAAATGATCCCAAAACAGTGATCCGTATGTCATCCGCAGGCAGGGTGTGGCTGCGTATTTTGGGCATGTAAACCTCCGTATGTAATCCGTATGGCATCCATACGGCGAGAATCTCGCCGGCTGGCAAAATGGACATAGAATGGATCCATGGGCTCAAATATTCGTGAAAACATATATACAGTTATATATATATATATATATATATATATATATATATATATATATATATATATATATATATATATATATATATATATATATATATATATATATATATATATATATATATAGAAGAAAAAAAACCAAATCAGCACTCCCAATATGAACACGTGCAAGCTGCAAACTGCAACAGATAGATACAAAAATATCACAGCAGCACATGTACATGAATCAGCCATGTGAAAACACAAACAAATATACTTTTCTCCAAAATATTTTTTTCATAAAAATTTTCTCAAAAAATTTTTTTTCATAAAACTTACAGTTAAAATGGAGATTCTTAGCGCATAAATTGGCCAATTCATGTGTGCCCATCAACCGCGGCAAGGTGATCTCCCCCTGATGGGTCCTACTCTACTGTATATGCCACTCTTGGGCCACCAGCCTACAACTCTGGACAAACATGTCACTCCGGGCTAAGCCTACAATTTATGGGCAGGTAGAGTTAATCACTGCCACCTGCTAGGTCAATGGGGGGAGTGCAAGACAAGTCTGGATGTTGCCACATCCATACAAATAGAAGAAAAAAAACCAAATCAGCACTCCCAATATGAACACGTGCAAGCTGCAAACTGCAACAAATAGATACAAAAATATCACAGCAGCACATGTACATGAATCAGCCATGTGAAAACACAAACAAATATACTTTTCTCCAAAATATTTTTTTCATAAAAATTTTCTCAAAATTTTTTTTCATAAAACTTACAGTTAAAATGGAGATTCTTAGCGCATAAATTGGCCAATTCATGTGTGCCCATCAACCGCGGCAAGGTGATCTCCCCCTGATGGGTCCTACTCTACTGTATATGCCACTCTTGGGCCACCAGCCTACAACTCTGGACAAACATGTCACTCCGGGCTAAGCCTACAATTTATGGGCAGGTAGAGTTAATCACTGCCACCTGCTAGGTCAATGGGGGGAGTGCAAGACAAGTCTGGATGTTGCCACATCCATACAAATAGAAGAAAAAAAACCAAATCAGCACTCCCAATATGAACACGTGCAAGCTGCAAACTGCAACAAATAGATACAAAAATATCACAGCAGCACATGTACATGAATCAGCCATGTGAAAACACAAACAAATATACTTTTCTCCAAAATATTTTTTTCATAAAAATTTTCTCAAAAAATTTTTTTTCATAAAACTTACAGTTAAAATGGAGATTCTTAGCGCATAAATTGGCCAATTCATGTGTGCCCATCAACCGCGGCAAGGTGATCTCCCCCTGATGGGTCCTACTCTACTGTATATGCCACTCTTGGGCCACCAGCCTACAACTCTGGACAAACATGTCACTCCGGGCTAAGCCTACAATTTATGGGCAGGTAGAGTTAATCACTGCCACCTGCTAGGTCAATGGGGGGAGTGCAAGACAAGTCTGGATGTTGCCACATCCATACAAATAGAAGAAAAAAAACCAAATCAGCACTCCCAATATGAACACGTGCAAGCTGCAAACTGCAACAAATAGATACAAAAATATCACAGCAGCACATGTACATCAGGGGGAGATCACCTTGCCGCGGTTGATGGGCACACATGAATTGGCCAATTTATGCGCTAAGAATCTCCATTTTAACTGTAAGTTTTATGAAAAAAATTTTTTTGAGAAAATTTTTATGAAAAAATTATTTTGGAGAAAAGTATATTTGTTTGTGTTTTCACATGGCTGATTCATGTACATGTGCTGCTGTGATATTTTTGTATCTATATATATATATATATATATATATCAGTGAGACACACATATATATACAGTATATATATTTCATACAGCGCAAGATAGCAGAAAAGATGGTAATTCAATTGCCGGCTTTTGCTATCTCTTTCCCAAACCCGACATGATATGAGACATGGTTACATACAGTAAACCATTTAATGTCCTTTTTTTTGTGCATATTCCTCACTACTAATGTTAGTAGAGTGTGTGTGCAAAATTTGGGGGATCTAGCTGTTAAAATAAAGGGTTAATTCACGGGAAAAACTGGCGTGGGCTCCCGCGCAATTTTCTCTGCCAGAGTGGGAAAGCCAGTGACTGAGGGCAGATATTAATAGCCTGGAGAGGGTCCATGGTTATTGGCCCCCCCTGGCTAAAAACATCTGCCCCCAGCCACCCCAGAAGAGGCACATCTGGAAGATGCGCCTATTCCGGCACTTAGCCTCTCTCTTCCCACTCCCCTGTAGCGGTGGGATATGGGGTAATAAAAGGTTAATGCCACCTTGCTATTGTAAGGTGACATTGAGACTGGTTAATGATGAAAAGGCATCAATAAGACACCTACCCATTATTAATCCAATAGTATTAAATGGTTAATAAAACACACACACATTAGGAAAAATGTATTTTATTGAAATAAAGACACAGGGTGTTGTAATAGTTTATTATACTCTTAATCCAAATGACGACCCTCGTTCTGTAAAAGAAAAAAATAGAAAAAAGCAACAATATCCCATACCTTTCCGGCGCTTAAGGTCCCGTCACACTAGACGATATCGCTAGCGATCCATGACGTTGCAGCGTCCTGGCTAGCGATATCGTCCAGTGTGACAGGCAGCAGCGATCAGGCCCCTGCTGTGATGTCGCTGGTCGGGGAAGAAAGTCCAGAACTTTGTTTCGTCGCTGGATCTCCCGCTGACATCGCTGAATCGGCGTGTGTGACGCCGATTCAGCGATGTCTTCGCTGGTAACCAGGGTAAACATCGGGTTACTAAGCGCAGGGCCGCACTTAGTAACCCGATGTTTACCCTGGTTACCATCGTTAAAGTAAAAAAAAACAACCACTACATACTTACCTACCGCTGTCTGTCCCCGGCGCTGTGCTTCTCTGCTCTGTATAGATAGTATATATCCCTATACTATGTGTAGACATTTATTCTATCTATTCTAATAAAACCTGTCAGTGTGATTTTACTGTACACTGCACTGAATTGCCGGCTTTTCTATAGAACACCGCTGCGTATTTCTCGCAAGTCACACTGTTGTTCCGTGTGTAATCCGTATTTTTGTCGCCACCATTGACTTTCATTGGCGGATTTTTTGAGCAATACGCTGACACACGCAGCATGCTGCGATTTTCCACGCCCGTAAAATACGGCCGAGAAATTTACGGCAGATAGGAGCTGCCCCATAGAGAATCATTGGTCCGTGTGCAATGCGTAGTTGTTGCGCCTCTCATACGTCTGTAAAACTCTCTAGTGTGACGCCGGCCTTACAGCTATGCTGTTGGATCAGATGTGAGATAGTAAAATTAAGTTAAATCAGTAACATAGTAACATAGTAACATAGTTAGTAAGGCCGAAAAAAGACATTTGTCCATCCAGTCCAGCCTATATTCCATCATAATAAATCCCCAGATCTACGTCCTTCTACAGAACCTAATTGTATGATACAATATTGTTCTGCTCCAGGAAGACATCCAGGCCTCTCTTGAACCCCTCGACTGAGTTCGCCATCACCACCTCCTCAGGCAAGCAATTCCAGATTCTCACTGCCCTAACAGTAAAGAATCCTCTTCTATGTTGGTGGAAAAACCTTCTCTCCTCCAGACGCAAAGAATGCCCCCTTGTGCCCGTCACCTTCCTTGGTATAAACAGATCCTCAGCGAGATATTTGTATTGTCCCCTTATATACTTATACATGGTTATTAGATTGCCCCTCAGTCGTCTTTTTTCTAGACTAAATAATCCTAATTTCGCTAATCTATCTGGGTATTGTAGTTCTCCCATCCCCTTTATTAATTTTGTTGCCCTCCTTTGTACTCTCTCTAGTTCCATTATATCCTTCCTGAGCACCGGTGCCCAAAACTGGACACAGTACTCCATGTGCGGTCTAACTAGGGATTTGTACAGAGGCAGTATAATGCTCTCATCATGTGTATCCAGACCTCTTTTAATGCACCCCATGATCCTGTTTGCCTTGGCAGCTGCTGCCTGGCACTGGCTGCTCCAGGTAAGTTTATCATTAACTAGGATCCCCAAGTCCTTCTCCCTGTCAGATTTACCCAGTGGTTTCCCATTCAGTGTGTAATGGTGACATTGATTCCTTCTTCCCATGTGTATAACCTTACATTTATCATTGTTAAACCTCATCTGCCACCTTTCAGCCCAAGTTTCCAACTTATCCAGATCCATCTGTAGCAGAATACTATCTTCTCTTGTATTAACTGCTTTACATAGTTTTGTATCATCTGCAAATATCGATATTTTACTGTGTAAACCTTCTACCAGATCATTAATGAATATGTTGAAGAGAACAGGTCCCAATACTGACCCCTGCGGTACCCCACTGGTCACAGCGACCCAGTTAGAGACTATACCATTTATAACCACCCTCTGCTTTCTATCACTAAGCCAGTTACTAACCCATTTACACACAATTTCCCCCAGACCAAGCATTCTCATTTTGTGAACCAACCTCTTGTGCGGCACGGTATCAAACGCTTTGGAAAAATCGAGATATACCACGTCCAATGACTCACCGTGGTCCAGCCTATAGCTTACCTCTTCATAAAAACTGATTAGATTGGTTTGACAGGAGCGATTTCTCATAAACCCATGCTGATATGGAGTTAAACAGTTATTCTCATTGAGATAATCCAGAATAACATCCCTCAGAAACCCTTCAAATATTTTACCAACAATAGAGGTTAGACTTACTGGCCTATAATTTCCAGGTTCACTTTTAGAGCCCTTTTTGAATATTGGCACCACATTTGCTATGCGTCAATCCTGCGGAACAGACCCTGTCGCTATAGAGTCCCTAAAAATAAGAAATAATGGTTTATCTATTACATTACTTAGTTCTCTTAGTACTCGTGGGTGTATGCCATCCGGACCCGGAGATTTATCTATTTTAATCTTATTTAGCCGGTTTCGCACCTCTTCTTGGGTTAGATTGGTGACCCTTAATATAGGGTTTTCATTGTTTCTTGGGATTTCACCTAGCATTTCATTTTCCACCGTGAATACCGTGGAGAAGAAGGTGTTTAATATGTTAGCTTTTTCCTCGTCATCTACAACCATTCTTTCCTCACTATTTTTTAAGGGGCCTACATTTTCAGTTTTTATTCTTTTACTATTGATATAGTTGAAGAACAGTTTGGGATTAGTTTTACTCTCCTTAGCAATGTGCTTCTCTGTTTCCTTTTTGGCAGCTTTAATTAGTTTTTTAGATAAAGTATTTTTCTCCCTATAGTTTTTTAGAGCTTCAATGGTGCCATCCTGCTTTAGTAGTGCAAATGCTTTCTTTTTACTGTTAATTGCCTGTCTTACTTCTTTGTTTAGCCACATTGGGTTTTTCCTATTTCTAGTCCTTTTATTCCCACAAGGTATAAACCGCTTACACTGCCTATTTAGGATGTTCTTAAACATTTCCCATTTATTATCTGTATTCTTATTTCTGAGGATATTGTCCCAGTCTACCAGATTAAGGGCATCTCTAAGCTGGTCAAACGTTGCCTTCCTAAAGTTCAGTGTTTTTGTGACTCCCTGACAAGTCCCCCTAGTGAAAGACAGGTGAAACTGTACAATATTGTGGTCGCTATTTCCTAGATGCCCGACCACCTGCAGATTTGTTATTCTGTCAGGTCTATTAGATAGTATTAGGTCTAAAAGTGCTGCTCCTCTGGTTGGATTCTGCACCAATTGTGAAAGATAATTTTTCTTGGTTATTAGCAGAAACCTGTTGCCTTTATGGGTTTCACAGGTTTCTGTTTCCCAGTTAATATCTGGGTAGTTAAAGTCCCCCATAACCAGGACCTCATTATGGGTTGCAGCTTCATCTATCTGCTTTAGAAGTAGACTTTCCATGGTTTCTGTTATATTTGGGGGTTTGTAACAGACCCCAATGAGAATTTTGTTACCATTTTTCCCTCCATGAATTTCGACCCATATGGACTCGACATCCTCATTTCCTTCGCTAATATCCTCCCTTAAAGTGGACTTTAGACAAGACTTTACATAGAGACAAACCCCTCCTCCTCTCCGATTTTTACGATCCTTTCTAAACAGACTGTAACCCTGTAAGTTAACTGCCCAGTCATAGCTTTCATCTAACCATGTCTCGGTTATTCCCACTATGTCAATGTTACCTGTAGATATTTCTGCTTCTAGTTCTTCCATCTTGTTTGTCAGGCTTCAGGCGTTTGCGAGCATGCAGTTTAGAGGATTTTGTTTTGTTCCAATCTCCTCGCTGTGGATTGTTTTAGAAATGTTCTTACCTCCCTTCTGAGTATGTTTTCCTGGATCTTCTTTGTTCAAGTCTAATGTTTTTCTTCCCGTCCCCTCTTCTTCTAGTTTAACGCCCTCCTGATGAGTGTAGCGAGTCTTCTGGCGAATGTGTGTTTCCCAGGTTTGTTGAGGTGTAGTCCGTCTCTAGCGAGGAGTCCATCGTACAAGTAATTCACACCGTGGTCCAGGAATCCGAATCCTTGTTGTCTGCACCATCGTCTTAGCCAGTTGTTTGCATCAAGGATCCTGTTCCATCTCCTGGTGCCATGCCCGTCTACTGGAAGGATAGAAGAAAAAACTACCTGTGCATCCAGTTCCTTTACTTTCTTCCCCAACTCTTCAAAGTCTTTGCAGATTGTCGGTAGGTCCTTCCTTGCCGTGTCATTGGTGCCAACATGTATCAGAAGAAATGGGTGGACGTCCTTGGAGTTGAAGAGCTTTGGTATCCTATCGGTCACATCCTTGATCATCGCACCTGGAAGGCAGCATACTTCTCTTGCAGTTATGTCCGGTCTGCAGATGGCTGCTTCTGTGCCTCTCAGTAGTGAGTCTCCCACCACCACCACTCTTCGTTGCTTCTTGGCTGTACTTTTTGCTGTCACTTGTTGCTGTGTGCCCTTTTCTTTTTTGCTTGCTGGTATTGCTTCATCCTTAGGTGTGCCATCTTCATCCTCTACAAAGATTTGATATCGGTTCTTCAGTTGTGTGGTTGGTGATTTCTCCATGGTCTTCTTGCTTCTTTTGGTCACATGCTTCCACTCATCTGCTTTTGGAGGTTCTCTGACACTTTTTTCACCTTCTGTGACCAATAGAGATGCTTCTGTTCTATCTAGAAAGTCTTCATTCTCTTTGATGAGTTTCAAAGTTGCTATTCTTTCTTCCAGACCCCGCACCTTTTCTTCTAAAAGGGCCACTAGTCTACACTTCTGACAGGTGAAATTTAATTCTTCTTCTGGTCGATCTGTGAACATGTAGCACATGCTGCAGCTCACCATGTAGGTTGTCACATCTGCCATGTTGCTCCTAGATCCTGCTGACTTGCTGTGTGTTTTCCTTCTTGTGTAATCTACTCAGCCAAGCTCTCTTGCAATAATGTCCTACAGGCAAAAATTCGTTTGGTGATTCTTTCCAAGCAGCTGGTCCCGGCTGTACCCAACGATCTTCTAGCTTAGGGAGACTCTTTGCTTTTCCCAGAAGGCACCTGGAATATGCAAATTAGCCTCCTCAAGCTTGAATCCCTGGATTGGTGATTCTTTCCAAGCAGCTGGTCCCGGCTGTACCCAACGATCTTCTAGCTTACGGAGACTCTTCGCTTTTCCCAGAAGGCACCTGGAATATGCAAATTAGCCTCCTCAAGCTTGAATCCCTGGTTTGGTGATTCTTTCCAAGCAGCTGGTCCCGGCTGTACCCAACGATCTTCTAGCTTAGGGAGACTCTTCGCTTTTCCCAGAAGGCACCTGGAATATGAAAATTAGCCTCCTCAAGCTTGAATCCCTGGTTTGGTGATTCTTTCCAAGCAGCTGGTCCCGGCTGTACCCAACGATCTTCTAGCTTAGGGAGACTCTTCGCCTTTCCCAGAAGGCACCTGGAATATGCAAATTAGCCTCCTCAAGCTTGAATCCCTGGTTTGGTGATTCTTTCCAAGCAGCTGGTCCCGGCTGTACCCAACGATCTTCTAGCTTAGGGAGACTCTTCGCTTTTCCCAGAAGGCACCTGGAATATGCAAATTAGCCTCCTCATGCTTGAATCCCTGGTTTGGTGATTCTTTCCAAGCAGCTGGTCCCGGCTGTACCCAACGATCTTCTAGCTTAGGGAGACTCTTCGCTTTTCCCAGAAGGCACCTGGAATATGCAAATTAGCCTCCTCAAGCTTGAATCCCTGGTTTGGTGATTCTTTCCAAGCAGCTGGTCCCGGCTGTACCCAACGATCTTCTAGCTTAGGGAGACTCTTCGCCTTTCCCAGAAGGCACCTGGAATATGCAAATTAGCCTCCTCAAGCTTGAATCCCTGGTTTGGTGATTCTTTCCAAGCAGCTGGTCCCGGCTGTACCCAACGATCTTCTAGCTTAGGGAGACTCTTCGCTTTTCCCAGAAGGCACCTGGAATATGCAAATTAGCCTCCTCAAGCTTGAATCCCTGGTTTGGTGATTCTTTCCAAGCAGCTGGTCCCGGCTGTACCCAACGATCTTCTAGCTTAGGGAGACTCTTCGCTTTTCCCAGAAGGCACCTGGAATATGCAAATTAGCCTCCTCAAGCTTGAATCCCTGGTTTGGTGATTCTTTCCAAGCAGCTGGTCCCGGCTGTACCCAACGATCTTCTAGCTTAGGGAGACTCTTCGCTTTTCCCAGAAGGCACCTGGAATATGCAAATTAGCCTCCTCAAGCTTGAATCCCTGGTTTGGTGATTCTTTCCAAGCAGCTGGTCCCAGCTGTACCCAACGATCTTCTAGCTTAGGGAGACTCTTCGCCTTTCCCAGAAGGCACCTGGAATATGTAAATTAGCCTCCTCAAGCTTGAATCCCTGGTTTGGTGATTCTTTCCAAGCAGCTGGTCCCGGCTGTACCCAACGATCTTCTAGCTTAGGGAGACTCTTCGCTTTTCCCAGAAGGCACCTGGAATATGCAAATTAGCCTCCTCAAGCTTGAATCCCTGGTTTGGTGATTCTTTCCAAGCAGCTGGTCCCGGCTGTACCCAACGATCTTCTAGCTTAGGGAGACTCTTCGCCTTTCCCAGAAGGCACCTGGAATATGCAAATTAGCCTCCTCAAGCTTGAATCCCTGGTTTGGTGATTCTTTCCAAGCAGCTGGTCCCAGCTGTACCCAACGATCTTCTAGCTTAGGGAGACTCTTCGCTTTTCCCAGAAGGCACCTGGAATATGCAAATTAGCCTCCTCAAGCTTGAATCCCTGGTTTGGTGATTCTTTCCAAGCAGCTGGTCCCGGCTGTACCCAACGATCTTCTAGCTTAGGGAGACTCTTCGCCTTTCCCAGAAGGCACCTGGAATATGCAAATTAGCCTCCTCAAGCTTGAATCCCTGGTTTGGTGACTCTTTCCAAGCAGCTGGTCCCGGCTGTACCCAACGATCTTCTAGCTTAGGGAGACTCTTCGCTTTTCCCAGAAGGCACCTGGAATATGCAAATTAGCCTCCTCAAGCTTGAATCCCTGGTTTGGTGATTCTTTCCAAGCAGCTGGTCCCGGCTGTACCCAACGATCTTCTAGCTTAGGGAGACTCTTCGCCTTTCCCAGAAGGCACCTGGAATATGCAAATTAGCCTCCTCAAGCTTGAATCCCTGGTTTGGTGATTCTTTCCAAGCAGCTGGTCCCGGCTGTACCCAACGATCTTCTACCTTAGGGAGACTCTTCGCCTTTCCCAGAAGGCACCTGGAATATGCAAATTAGCCTCCTCAAGCTTGAATCCCTGGTTTGGTGATTCTTTCCAAGCAGCTGGTCCCGGCTGTACCCAACGATCTTCTAGCTTAGGGAGACTCTTCGCCTTTCCCAGAAGGCACCTGGAATATGCAAATTAGCCTCCTCAAGCTTGAATCCCTGGTTTGGTGATTCTTTCCAAGCAGCTGGTCCCGGCTGTACCCAACGATCTTCTAGCTTAGGGAGACTTCGCCTTTCCCAGAAGGCACCTGGAATATGCAAATTAGCCTCCTCAAGCTTGAATCCCTGGTTTGGTGATTCTTTCCAAGCAGCTGGTCCCGGCTGTACCCAACGATCTTCTAGCTTAGGGAGACTTCGCTTTTCCCAGAAGGCACCTGGAATATGCAAATTAGCCTCCTCAAGCTTGAATCCCTGGTTTGGTGATTCTTTCCAAGCAGCTGGTCCCGGCTGTACCCAACGATCTTCTAGCTTAGGGAGACTCTTCGCTTTTCCCAGAAGGCACCTGGAATATGCAAATTAGCCTCCTCAAGCTTGAATCCCTGGTTTGGTGATTCTTTCCAAGCAGCTGGTCCCGGCTGTACCCATCGATCTTCTAGCTTAGGGAGACTCTTCGCTTTTCCCAGAAGGCACCTGGAATATGCAAATTAGCCTCCTCAAGCTTGAATCCCTGGTTTGGTGATTCTTTCCAAGCAGCTGGTCCCGGCTGTACCCAACGATCTTCTAGCTTAGGGAGACTCTTCGCTTTTCTCAGAAGGCACCTGGAATATGCAAATTAGCCTCCTCAAGCTTGAATCCCTGGTTTGGTGATTGTTTCCAAGCAGCTGGTCCCGGCTGTACCCAACGATCTTCTAGCTTAGGGAGACTCTTCGCCTTTCCCAGAAGGCACCTGGAATATGCAAATTAGCCTCCTCAAGCTTGAATCCCTGGTTTGGTGATTCTTTCCAAGCAGCTGGTCCCGGCTGTACCCAACGATCTTCTAGCTTAGGGAGACTCTTCGCCTTTCCCAGAAGGCACCTGGAATATGCAAATTAGCCTCCTCAAGCTTGAATCCCTGGTTTGGTGATTCTTTCCAAGCAGCTGGTCCCGGCTGTACCCAACGATCTTCTAGCTTAGGGAGACTCTTCGCTTTTCCCAGAAGGCACCTGGAATATGCAAATTAGCCTCCTCAAGCTTGAATCCCTGGTTTGGTGATTCTTTCCAAGCAGCTGGTCCCGGCTGTACCCAACGATCTTCTAGTTTAGGGAGACTCTTCGCTTCTCCCAGAAGGCACCTGGAATATGCAAATTAGCCTCCTCAAGCTTGAATCCCTGGTTTGGTGATTCTTTCCAAGCAGCTGGTCCCGGCTGTACCCAACGATCTTCTAGCTTAGGGAGACTCTTCGCTTTTCTCAGAAGGCACCTGGAATATGCAAATTAGCCTCCTCAAGCTTGAATCCCTGGTTTGGTGATTCTTTCCAAGCAGCTGGTCCCGGCTGTACCCAACGATCTTCTAGCTTAGGGAGACTCTTCGCCTTTCCCAGAAGGCACCTGAAATATGCAAATTAGCCTCCTCAAGCTTGAGTCCCTGGTTTGGTGATTCTTTCCAAGCAGCTGGTCCCGGCTGTACCCAACGATCTTCTAGCTTAGGGAGACTCTTCGCTTTTCCCAGAAGGCACCTGGAATATGCAAATTAGCCTCCTCAAGCTTGAATCCCTGGTTTGGTGATTCTTTCCAAGCAGCTGGTCCCGGCTGTACCCAACGATCTTCTAGCTTAGGGAGACTCTTCGCTTTTCCCAGAAGGCACCTGGAATATGCAAATTAGCCTCCTCAAGCTTGAATCCCTGGTTTGGACTTAATGAAAAAAAGTCATAATGAAGAGATATAGGTGCATGAATGAAGAGCACAAAATGAGATCAACTGATGAGGAAAAAAAAAAGCAAAATAAATGCAAACTTATTTGCATTTCAACTGTGAAATTTTCTTCACTGCTGAGTCTTCACCATGCAATCTAACCTGTTTCTAAATTCATTCTAAACTTTGTTCCTTTTGTATCCTGAAGAAATCTGCTCAAAATAAATGGCTCCTCCCCATATATTTTCTGACGTATTATGACCGTTTTACCCAGCACATTACAATCCTGCACAGCCCCACACAGTTGTATGCCGAAGCAAAAACCTGACCTGATTGGTGCCTGAGAAGCAAAACAAATCTTTTAAAAAAATCTAAAATAAAAAAATGAAGTTTGGGAGTTCTGACATGCTACTTGTGCATATTCCTGTATGCATTTTATTTTATTTTAAACTCACCAGAATGAAATGAACAGAAAATTGACAGGATCTGTAGGCCTCACATTTTTTGAGTATGGAGTCAAAAGTGATATGAATAGACTGAGAGTGAATAGATGAAAAACTGCTTGGTTTCTCTCCCCTATAGCATAAAAACCACTGCAGTATTTATCCATTATTTGGCCAAAGCCAGAAGTTTTGTTTTGCAGAGGAATTAGAAGTATAAGTGTCCACCCCTTTGTATTTCCTCTTACCTTTGAACCAAATGTTGACATTGGCTCAAAATCTTTGGGGAAAAAAGCCCTTTCGGTTTTATGGCAAATACTGTGAAACCATCACAATAGTGAGCAATATATACTTTGGTAAGAGTTGTGATAACCTGAAGAAAAGTTGCTCTATAGGGTCAGTTTTTATTCAGAGTGAGTTATAAACTGTATATATGTACCAGTATATGTGTGTATGTATATTATAATTTTGTGGGAGAAGATTAGTGTCCTTTTTGTTTTTCATTCATTGACATCTCTGCTCACTCTTGGCTCAGCGGTTCAGTGGGCCATCCTAATCTATAATTTACCAATCCCTGATTAGGACAGCCCTGTGGACCTCTGAACCAAGAATAAACAGGGATTTAAGTGGGAAAAAATCACGCGCTGTACTAACCATTTTACCTTAAAACTATATATCAAGCTGTTTAGCATCTCCTTCTCTACGACCTGATGATGACGTGTCTGACTTCTTTTTTCAAAGTGACATGTTCTCTTTAAAAGGACCTGTCGGGTCCCCCATACCCTCCAACCCCACAATATTCACATATGTATAACTCCATTCCCTTCCTAACCAGCACTTTTTATATGGTTAATAGCTTAAATCCATGTTTAAAAAAAAAAAAAAATTATAACCTGTTTTACTAATTAGGGCTTTGTCTAGTTGATGGGGCGTTAGTTTCCCCAGACTAGTCGGCCCTCTTTTCATGTTATCTCTCCTCTTTGGTCTTGATGATGTGATTTGCAAGAGCCGACGTCCTCACCGCTCTCTGCATATCTTGCGCGTGCGTGTGTGCGGCTCTATTTGGCAGTCACTGAGCCTCTGAAGCCAGGGCTACGCTTCCATCTTCAGAGGGGCACTGTGTAAGTGCAGAAGATGGCTCGCTTACATTATCTGCACTTTCGGTCACACGCAGTTGCTGCTGGATTGGAAAGTATGGGTGACCTGACAGGTTCCCTTTAAGCTTTAATTGGGTATTATATTATACAAGCATGCAGTTCTGTGTCGATAATAGGTTGGGACTAGGGTTGAGCGAAACGGATTCAAAAATCGCCGACTTTCGGCAAAGTTGGGTCTCATGAAACCCGACCCGATCCTAGTGTGGGATCGGCCATGAGGTCGGCGATCTTCACGACAAAGTCACGCTTCGTATGACGCTTTCAGCGCCATTTTTCAGCCAATGAAGGAGGACGCAGAGTGTGGGCAGCGTGATGACATAGGTCTCGGTCCCCACCATCTTAGAGAAGGGCATGACAGTGATTGGCTTGCTTTCTGCGGCGTCACAGGGGCTATAAAGGGGCATGCAAGCCGACCGCCATCTTATTTCTGCCGATCGTAGCATAGAGGTTGCCGAAGCTTCATCAGAAGAAGGGATATAGTTAGGGAGGGAAGATTAACCCCCAAAACTGCTTGTGCTGTAGCGATTTCCACTGTCCAACACCACCATTTGTTTGCAGGGACAGTGGAGGCTAGATTTTTGTGCATCAGCTCTGTAGCTTATTAGGCTGCCTTATAAGGCTCCCTGATAGCTGCATTGCTGTGTGTACGCCGCTGTGCAAACCAACTGCTTTTTTAAAAGCAAAAATCCTGTTGCTCCTTTCTGCACAGTTATCTTGTTTATTTGTCCACACTTTTGTGTGCAGCAGTCCTTTTTATTGCTGCCATACTTTTCTTGAGATCATTGTAGGGAGATTGAAATTGTACTACAGTCCTTGTATTTTTTCATATATATTCCAGCCACTTTCTGCCACTTACAATGTGTTATATACACTGGGCCTGAGTTTTGGTTCAGTCTCCCCCCAAAAAAGTAAGATTCAAATTCTCACAAAGTGGATATACTTCAGTCCTGTTAGTTTGCCGTATGTCAGCCAGCCACATTCTGCTGCTTAGATTGTGTTGTTATATATACTGGGCCTAAATTGTGGTTCAGTCTCCCAATAAAAAAGGGGAGATTCAAATTCTCACAAAGTGGATATACTTCTGCTAGTTTGTCGTATATCAGCCAGCCACTTTCTGCCACTTAGATTGCGTTGTTATATACACTGGGCCTAAGTTGTGGTTCATTTCAAAAACCTGACCTGCACATCCAAACATAGACTCAGTGTGAACAGGTGCTGAACCTAGAGTCGCCAACTCGTATATAGTTAAGTAAATAAGGCAGCACACTGCAGCGCTAAAACATGCAAACTTGAAAACACGAAATTTGAACTGCATTACTGCACTAGAAATATGAAAAATGAGAGCTTTTAGCGCATAAAAATGGCCAATTTTATGTGTACCTGGTAGCCCCTTTACGGCATCTCTCTTATACCAGGTCCTACGCTTGCCTTACCTCGCTGAGAATAAACGTCTCCATCTGAATGGGTACATGTGAAACCTCTTCTTAGACTAAAATTCTCGCTCTCTGTGGAGGGGTATTGGACCTGCTGTAATTAAAACACCTGAAGCTAGGAGGCGGAGTGCACGATCAGAAGGCTAGAGAATACATTTCAAAAACCTGACCTGCACATCCAAACATAGACTCAGTGTGAACAGGTGCTGAACCTAGAGTCGCCAACTCGTATATAGTTAAGTAAATAAGGCAGCACAGTGCAGCGCTAAAACATGCAAACTTGAAAACATGAAATTTGAACTGCAATACTGCACTAGAAATATGAAAAATGAGAGCTTTTAGCGCATAAAAATGGCCAATTTTATGTGTACCTGGTAGCCCCTTTACGGCATCTCTCTTATACCAGGTCCTACGCTTGCCTTACCTCGCTGAGAATAAACGTCTCCATCTGAATGGGTACATGTGAGACCTCTTCTTAGACTAAAATTCTCGCTCTCTGTGGAGGGGTATTGGACCTGCTGTAATTAAAACACCTGAAGCTAGGAGGCGGAGTGCACGATCAGAAGGCTAGAGAATACATTTCAAAAACCTGACCTGCACATCCAAACATAGACTCAGTGTGAACAGGTGCTGAACCTAGAGTCGCCAACTCGTATATAGTTAAGTAAATAAGACAGCACACTGCAGCGCTAAAACACGCAAACTTGAAAACACGAAATTTGAACTGCATTACTGCACTAGAAATATGAAAAATGAGAGCTTTTAGCGCATAAAAATGGCCAATTTTATGTGTACCTGGTAGCCCCTTTACGGCATCTCTCTTATACCAGGTCCTACGCTTGCTTTACCTCGCTGAGAATAAACGTCTCCATCTGCATGGGTACATGGGAAACCTCTTCTTAGACTAAAATTCTCTCTCTCTGTGGAGGGGTATTGGACCTGCTGTAATTAAAACACCTGTCACATAGTCTAAGAAGAGGTTTCACATTTACCCATTCAGATGGAGACGTTTATTCTCAGCGAGGTAAGGCAAGCGTAGGACCTGGTATAAGAGAGATGCCGTAAAGGGGCTACCAGGTACACATAAAATTGGCCATTTTTATGCGCTAAAAGCTCTCATTTTTCATATTTCTAGTGCAGTAATGAATTATATATGTGTGTCTCAATGACATATATGTATATGCAGCACCCCAGAGATCTGGTCATCTGGTCGTTGCAGTAATGTCTGTTGTGAATTCTGTGGCAGAGTTCACTCCTGTGGTCACAAGTGGTACTTCGGCTGATTCTCTTTGGGATCTTCCGTTTGTGGAGGAAAGTGGTACTGCAGTTTCTGAGTTTCCTCCCTCAGGTGATCTGGTGAGCTCGTTGGCTTCTTCTCTACTTAACTCCACCTGATGCTTTGATCTATGCTTCCTGTCAATGTTTCAGTGTTGGACTGGTTTTTTCCCTGGATCATTCCTGTGGCCTGCTGCTCTGCAAAGCTAAGTTTTGCTTATGTTATTTTGTTGCTATTTTTCAGTCCAGCTTGCTTTATTGGTTTTTCTCGCCTGCTGGAAGCTCTGAGATGCAGAGGGACGACCTCCGTACCGTTAGTCGGTGCGGAGGGTCTTTTTGTCCCCTCTGCGTGGTTATTTATAGATTTTTGTGCTGACCGCAAAGTTATCTTCCCTATCCTCGTTCTATTCAGCTAGTCGGGCCTCACTTTGCTAAATCTGTTTCATCTCTATGTTTGTGTTTTCATCTTACTCACAGTCATTATATGTGGGGGGCTGCCTTTTCCTTTGGGGAATTTCTCTGAGGCAAGGTAGGCTTATTTTTCTATCTTCAGGAATAGCTAGTTTCTCAGGCTGTGACGAGGCGCCTAGGTTCTGGTCAGGAGCGCTCCACGGCTACCTTTAGTGTGGTTTGATAGGATCAGGGATTGCGGTCTGCAGAGTTCCCACGTCTCAGAGCTCGTTCTTTATTTTTGGGTGTTTGTCAGATCACTGTATGTGTTCTGACCGCTATGTCCATTGTGTTACTGAATTGGTTAACATAACAGTACAGGAAGCCAAAGTGCTAATGATTCTCAATAGAGGGAAAAAAGAAGTTCTGAGACCATTTTTTTTTTTTTTTCCTTTGCACTGTGTTTTTCCTTTTTTTTTTTCCCCTAGACATTTGGGTGGTTCAGGACACAGGTGTGGACATGGAGATTCAGGGTCTGTGCTCTTCAATGGATAATCTCGTTATAAATGTGCAAAAGATTCAAGATTTGGTGGTTCAGAAGCCTATTTTTGAACCAAGAATTCCTATTCCTGATTTGTTTTATGGTGATAGTCAAGTTTGTGAATTTCAAAAATAATTGCAAACTGTTTTTGGCCTTGAAACCTCACTCCTCTGGTGACCCAGCTCAACAAGTGAGAATTATTATTTCTTTTTTGCGTGGCGACCCTCAGGATTGGGCATTTTCTCTTGCGCCAGGAGATCCTGCATTAAGTAATATTGATGCGTTTTTCCTGGCGCTCGGATTGCTGTACGATGAGCCTAATTCAGTGGATCAGGCAGAGAAAAATTTGCTGGCTTTGTGTCAGGGTCAGGATGAGATAGAGGTATACTGTCAAAAATTTAGAAAGTGGTCTGTACTCACTCAATGGAATGAAGCTGCGCTCGCAGCGATTTTCAGAAAGGGTCTCTCTGAAGCCCTTAAAGATGTCATGGTGGGATTTCCTATGCCTGATGGTCTGAATGAATCTATGTCTTTGGCCATTCAGATCGGTCGACGCTTGCGTGAGCGTAAATCTGTGCACCATTTGGCGGTATTACCTGAGCTTAAACCTGAGCCTATGCAGTGCGATAGGACTTTGTCTAGAGTTGAACGGCATGAACACAGACGTCTGAATGGTCTGTGTTTCTACTGTGGTGATTCCACTCATGCCATCACTGATTGTCCTAAGCGCTCTAAGCGGTTCGCTAGGTCTGCCACCATTGGTACAGTACAGTCAAAATTTCTTCTGTCCGTTACCTTGATCTGCTCTTTGTCATCGTATTCTGTCATGGCATTTGTGGATTCAGGCGCTTTCCTGAATTTGATGGACTTGAAGTATGCTAAGCGTTGTGGGTTTTTCTTGGAGCCCTTGCAGTGTCCTATTCCATTGAGAGGAATTGATGCTACACCTTTGGCCAAGAATAAGCCTCAGTACTGGACCCAGCTGACCATGTGCATGGCTCCTGCACATCAGGAGGATATTCGCTTTCTGGTGTTGCATAATCTGCATGATGTGGTCGTTTTGGGGTTGCCATGGCTACAAGTCCATAATCCAGTATTAGATTGGAAATCCATGTCGGTTTCCAGCTGGGGTTGTCAGGGGGTACATGGTGATGTTCCATTTCTGTCAATTTCGTCATCCACCCCTTCTGAGGTCCCAGAGTTCTTGTCTGATTACCGGGATGTATTTGATGAGCCCAAGTCCGATACCCTACCTCCGCATAGGGATTGTGATTGTGCTATCAATTTGATTCCTGGTAGTAAATTCCCAAAAGGCCGATTGTTTAATTTGTCCGTGCCTGAGCACACCGCTATGCGCAGTTATGTGAAGGAATCCCTGGAGAAGGGGCATATTCACCCGTCATCGTCGCCATTAGGAGCAGGGTTCTTTTTTGTAGCCAAGAAGGATGGTTCGCTGAGACCTTATTTAGAAGGCGGTAATCTATACAAGATCACGGTTAAATTTCAGTACCCCTTGCCATTGTTATCTGATCTGTTTGCTCGGATTAAGGGGGCTAGTTGGTTCACAAAGATAGATCTTCGTGGTGCGTATAATCTGGTGCGAATTAAGCAGGGCGATGAATGGAAAACTGCATTTAATAAAGCCCGAGGGTCATTTTGAGTATCTTGTGATGCCGTTCGGACTTGCCAATGCTCCATCAGTGTTTCAGTCCTTTATGCATGACATCTTCCGAGAGTACCTGGATAAATTCCTGATTGTGTACTTGGATGACATTTTGATCTTCTCGGATGATTGGGAGTCTCATGTGAAGCAGGTCAGAGCGGTTTTTCAGGTCCTGCGTGCTAATTCTTTGTTTGTGAAGGGATCAAAGTGTCTCTTTGGTGTGCAGAAGGTTTCAATTTTGGGGTTCATCTTTTCCCCTTCTACTATCGAGATGGATCCTGTTAAGGTCCAAGCCATCCATGATTGGACTCAGCCGACATCTCTGAAAAGTCTGCAAAAGTTCCTGGGCTTTGCTAATTTTTATCGTCGCTTCATCTGCAATTTTTCTAGTATTGCTAAACCATTGACCGATTTGACCAAGAAGGGTGCTGATGTGGTCAATTGGTCTTCTGCTGCTGTGGAGGCTTTTCAAGAGTTGAAGCGTCGTTTTTCTTCTGCCCCTGTGTTGTGTCAGCCAGATGTTTCTCTTCCGTTTCAGGTCGAGGTTGATGCTTCTGAGATTGGAGCAGGGGCTGTTTTGTCGCAGAGAGGTTCTGGTTGCTCAGTGAGAAAACCATGCGCTTTCTTTTCCAGGAAGTTTTCGCCTGCTGAGCGAAATTATGATGTGGGCAACTGAGAGTTGCTGGCCATGAAGTGGGCATTCGAGGAGTGGCGTCATTGGCTTGAAGGAGCTAAGCATCGCGTGGTGGTATTGACTGATCATAAGAACTTGACTTATCTCGAGTCTGCCAAGCACTTGAATCCTAGACAAGCTCGTTGGTCGTTGTTTTTTGCCCGTTTTGACTTTGTGATTTCGTACCTTCCGGGCTCTAAAAATGTGAAGGCGGATGCTCTGTCTAGGAGTTTTGTACCCGACTCTCCGGGTTTATCTGAGCCGGCGGGTATCCTCAAGGAAGGAGTAATTGTGTCTGCCATCTCCCCTGATTTGCGGCGGGTGCTGCAAAAATTTCAGGCTAATAAACCTGATCGTTGCCCAGCGGAGAGACTGTTTGTCCCTGATAGGTGGACGAATAGAGTTATCTCTGAACTTCATTGTTCGGTGTTGGCTGGTCATCCTGGAATCTTTGGTACCAGAGAGTTAGTGGCTAGATCCTTTTGGTGGCCCTCTCTGTCGCGGGATGTGCGTACTTTTGTGCAGTCCTGTGGGATTTGTGCTCGGGCTAAGCCCTGCTGTTCTCGTGCCAGTGGGTTGCTTTTGCCCTTGCCGGTCCCGAAGAGGCCTTGGACACATATCTCTATGGATTTTATTTCTGACCTTCCCGTTTCTCAAAAGATGTCAGTCATTTGGGTGGTCTGTGATCGCTTTTCTAAGATGGTCCATCTGGTACCCTTGTCTAAATTGCCTTCCTCCTCTGATTTGGTGCCTTTGTTCTTCCAGCATGTGGTTCGTTTGCATGGCATTCCAGAGAATATTGTTTCTGACAGAGGTTCCCAGTTTGTTTCGAGGTTTTGGCGAGCCTTTTGTGGTAGGATGGGCATTGACTTGTCTTTTTCCTCGGCTTTCCATCCTCAGACTAATGGCCAGACCGAGCGAACCAATCAGACCTTGGAAACATATCTGAGGTGCTTTGTTTCTGCTGATCAGGATGACTGGGTGTCCTTTTTGCCTTTGGCTGAGTTCGCCCTTAATAATCGGGCCAGCTCGGCTACCTTGGTTTCACCGTTTTTCTGCAATTCTGGGTTCCATCCTCGTTTCTCTTCTGGACAGGTTGAGTCTTCGGACTGTCCTGGTGTGGATACTGTGGTGGACAGGTTGCAGCAGATTTGGACTCAGGTAGTGGACAATTTGACCTTGTCCCAGGAGAAGGCTCAACTTTTCGCTAATCGCAGATGCCGTGTGGGTCCCCGACTTCGTGTTGGGGATCTGGTTTGGTTATCTTCTCGTCATATTCCTATGAAGGTTTGCTCTCCTAAGTTTAAACCTCGTTTTATTGGTCCATATAGGATTTCTGAGGTTCTTAATCCTGTGTCTTTTCGTCTGACCCTTCCAGATTCTTTTTCCATACATAACGTATTCCATAGGTCATTGTTGCGGAGATACGTGGCACCTATGGTTCCATCTGTTGAGCCTCCTGCCCCGGTTTTGATGGAGGGGGAATTGGAGTATATTGTGGAGAAGATTTTGGATTCTCGTGTTTCAAGACGGAAACTCCAGTATCTGGTTAAATGGAAGGGTTATGCTCAGGAAGATAATTCCTGGGTTTTTGCCTCTGATGTCCATGCTCCCGATCTTGTTCGTGCCTTTGATGTGGCTCATCCTGGTCGGCCTGGGGGCTCTGGTGAGGGTTCGGTGACCCCTTCTCAAGGGGGGGGTACTGTTGTGAATTCTGTGGCAGAGTTCACTCCTGTGGTCACAAGTGGTACTTCGGCTGATTCTCTTTGGGATCTTCCGTTAGTGGAGGAAAGTGGTACTGCAGTTTCTGAGTTTCCTCCCTCAGGTGATCTGGTGAGCTCGTTGGCTTCTTCTCTACTTAACTCCACCTGATGCTTTGATCTATGCTTCCTGTCAATGTTTCAGTGTTGGACTGGTTTTTTCCCTGGATCATTCCTGTGGCCTGCTGCTCTGCAAAGCTAAGTTTTGCTTATGTTATTTTGTTGCTATTTTTCAGTCCAGCTTGCTTTATTGGTTTTTCTCGCCTGCTGGAAGCTCTGAGATGCAGAGGGACGACCTCCGTACCGTTAGTCGGTGCGGAGGGTCTTTTTGTCCCCTCTGCGTGGTTATTTATAGATTTTTGTGCTGACCGCAAAGTTATCTTCCCTATCCTCGTTCTATTCAGCTAGTCGGGCCTCACTTTGCTAAATCTGTTTCATCTCTATGTTTGTGTTTTCATCTTACTCACAGTCATTATATGTGGGGGGCTGCCTTTTCCTTTGGGGAATTTCTCTGAGGCAAGGTAGGCTTATTTTTCTATCTTCAGGAATAGCTAGTTTCTCAGGCTGTGACGAGGCGCCTAGGTTCTGGTCAGGAGCGCTCCACGGCTACCTTTAGTGTGGTTTGATAGGATCAGGGATTGCGGTCTGCAGAGTTCCCACGTCTCAGAGCTCGTTCTTTATTTTTGGGTGTTTGTCAGATCACTGTATGTGTTCTGACCGCTATGTCCATTGTTTTACTGAATTGGTTAACATAACAAATGTCGCTCTGCCACTAAGGGGAGTGATGGTACGTCTGATGGCACTAAAGGAGTTCTACTGACCAGGTATCACCAAGCACACACTACACTTCACACTCCGGCCACTAGGGGGAGCAAAAGGCTTATTTATTGGGCCACTTCTCACATTGGTAAAACTAGGGGTTGGACAGGAAGTTAGGCAGAACGAAGCCTGGGAGAGCTCCAGGGAGGACCTGTCAGAACTGGGAAATCTGGCAGGTACCTAGCGAAAGGACAGATTGTTACGGAACCGCGTCTGCACTACCTTGCGGCGGTATCCTAAGAAAGAGACAAGAAAGGAAGGATATTGTGGAACAGTGAGAAATGAGATCAGCACAAAGGAGATCCAGTAGGAGTCGTGCCCCGAGAACGGCAACATCTTACTGAGGCACATAGCCGGTGGCCGGAGCACCGAAGAAGTAACAGTCTCCACGCATTACTTCAAACAGCGGCAGGACAGTTAATTACAGGTTGGCTGTCTACCATACAACACCTAAGAAGGACATAGGAGGCAATCGTGGGAGAGGGGCGACACTAGGTTCCAGAATAACTCCAGGCCTACCTGTCATAAAGGTCCGTCCTAGCCATAACATACCTGGGGGACGGAGAAGAGAAAGATCTAGAACAAACGAGAACAGAAGTTGTGAGGACTATCCTGAATGCTCAGCAGGGAAGCACTACAACACACAGGCGCTAGTGGGTAGACACTGATTTCCACCTGCAAAGGGAACTCTGGATGTGCCTTTGGACCGGCCGGTCTCAGACAGCCCTGTTGAAAGTGCCCGGGATTGAAGATCCCGAAACCTTCAGTAAAAGGTAAAGAAACTGAACCCTGTGTCCTCGTTATTCCTCGTACTACGCACCATCACCCTTTATTGGACGCCCCTTAGCAGGGTCACGGACTGGGTCCAGCCACCGTGACAACCCCAGAACTGAGACAGAAAGGACCGGTACCAAGTAACCTGTGGCCCTCTGTCTGGGGGCGATCCATATATGTATATATATATATATATATATATATATATATATATATAGACAGTACATATGTTTTTATGATTTTTTGAGCACATGGATCCATTGTATGTCCGTATGTCGGTTTTGCAAGCCTGCGAGAAAATCTCGCAGTACGGATGCCATACGGATTACATATTTCCCATTGACTTGCATTGGGTTTCGTGTTTCGGTCGATCCCCGACCCCCACCTTTTCGCGATAATCGGCCGATTTCACTCGACTAGACTTTTGAGAAAGTCGGGTTTCGCGAAACCCGACTCGACCTTAAAAAAGTAAAAGTCGCTCAACCCTACACGTCACAATGCGTCATTTTGAAGAAAAAACACATCCTGCAAAGTTGCCTGCAGGATACGTTTTTTCTCCATAGACTTTAGTTAGCGACGCATTGTGACGGATTGCCACACGTTGCATCCGTCGTGCGATGGATGCGACATGTTTTTGCAGTCCGTCGGGACAAAAAAAGTTGCATGCAATGTTTTTTAGTCCGTCCGGTCCGCCCCCTCCTCCCCAGACCTTACAACGGGGCAGCGGATGCGTTGTAACACTGCATCCGCTGCCCCCATTGTGATTTTACTTCACAGCATGCGTCGGTACGTCGGACTGACGCACTGCGACGGGCCGGTACCGATGCTAGTGTGAAAGTAGCCTTAGCCCTTTCAGAACTTAAACACATACCTTGCCTGGCTCACACCTTGAACCTGGTGGTGAAGTGCTTCCTCAAAAATTATCCGGAGTTACCAGCCCTGCTCCTGAAGGTGCGAAGACTTTGCTCGCACATCCACTGGTCGCCCGTACACTCCAGCTGTATGCTGAACCATCAGCGATCGCTGAATCTTCCCCAGCACCGTCTAATAATCGACGTTGCAACAAGGTGGAACTCCACACTGCTTCAGAGGCTGTGCGAACAGAGGCGTGCTGTCATTTATTTGTGGGAGAATACACATACACGGGCAGGCATTTGGATGGCAGACATGGAGTTGTCTGGTGTGCAGTGGTCGAAGCTCCAAGACCTCTGTCAAGTCCTTCAGTGTTTTGAGGAATGCACATGGCTGGTAAGTGCAGACGACGCCATCATAAGCATGAGCATCCCACTAATGCATCTGCTGATGCAAAGTTTGATGCGTCTGCAGCTGAGGAGGAGGGAAGCCTTGATTACAGTCAGCCATTGTCTGCTCAGGGAACTCTCCTGGACGAGGTGCCGGACGAAGAGGAGGAGGATGATGGGGATGAATATTTATGGGAGGAGGATGCTTCTCAGGGGGCAATAGAAACTGGTGGCATTGCAAGGTCAGGTACAGGGTTTTTGCGGGACACAAGTGATGTTGATTTGCAAGAAAGTGCTCCTCAACCCAGCACAGCAGTGAATTGACCCCTGGAACATTGGCCCACATGGCTGAGTATGCCTTGCGTATCCTAAAAAGGGACCCCCGCATTATCAAAATGATGACCGATGACGATTCCTGGTTGACCTGCCTCCTGGATCCACGATATAAAGGAAAATTACAAAATATCATGCCACATGAGAACCTTGAGCAAATATTGGCTACCAAACAAGCAACTCTTGTAGACCGTTTGGTTCAGGCATTCCCAGCACACAGCAGCGGTGATGGTTCTCACACGAGCCGTAGGGGGCAACATGGCAGAGGTGTTAGAGTTGCACAAATCCGAAGTGGCGTTGGACAGAGGAGTTTAATGACCAGGTTGTGGAGTGATTTCGCAATGACCGCTGACACGACAGGTAGTGCTGCATCAAGACAGGAGACAGCATTTGTCCAGTATGGTTATGAACTACTTTTCCACCCTTATCGATGTTCTCCCTCACAGGTCCCCTTTGATTACTGGGCATCTAAAATAGACACCTGGCCTGAATTGGCAGAATATACATTACAGGAGCTCGCTTGCCCTGCTTCTAGTGTGCTATCAGAAAGAGTCTTCAGTGCTGCTGGTTCAATACTGACCGAAAAAAGGACATGTCTGGCTACCCAGAATGTTGATGATCTAACCTTCATTAAAATGAACCAATCATGGATTTCAAGTTATTTTGCCACACCTTCTCCTGCTGACACGTAGCTTGCCTGAAAAATGTCTTGCTTTTGGGCTCCTCTTACTGACTTCTCCAATTCCGCCATCTGCAGCTGCTGAATGTCCACCATAGGCCATTTTTATACCTCCCTAAATGGGCTGACTCCCCCCGCAGGGCTGTGGTCACCACCTGGCGCAAGCACCCGTGCGAGTCCCGTTTGCCTGGACAGGTGGGTGTGCCCACTCTTGGGCGACGGCACTGGCAAAGGGTCCCTCATAGTACAATGAAGTGTCTCTGACAGTGGTGGTGCACAACCAACGTCAGACACACCGTCGTAATATGAGGGGCCCTGTGCCAGTATCGCCGCCCACAAGAGTGTTCCCCCCCCAGCTCGAACAGTGCTCTACCACTTGCAATACTTACCTCTCCCTGCTCCACCACTGTGTAGTCTGTGCTGTTAAATCCTTCAATGGCACTGCCAATACAAATTTGTTGAAATGATAGATGATAGTTAAAATATACAGGGGCCCTGGCCTCCATTTAGACCAGTTAATACTTTGTGACTGCTAACACTGTCTGCTACTCAGCAGAGGAGCCCACCCCAGTACCTAGCTATGCCACCTGTTTAGTCCTGTTACCAATTTTGAACTGCATTTAGCCTACTTTTTTAGTTGGCCCTACTAACTGTGTCTGCGCCACTCATTACAGTTGTCCTCCACTGAACAAAGCTATGCCGCCTGTTTAGTCCTGTTACCAATTTTGAACTGCATTTAGCCTAGTTTTTTAGTTGTCCCTACTAGCTGTGTCTGCACCACTCATTACTAGTGTTGAGCGATACAGTCCGATACTTGAAAGTATCGGTATCGGATAGTATCGGCCGATACCCAAAAAGTATCGGATATCGCCGATACCGATATCCGATACCAATACAAGTCAATGGGACACCAAGTATCGGAAGGTATCCTGATGGATCCCAGGGTCTGAAGGAGAGGAAACTCTCCTTCAGGCCCTGGGATCCATAGTGAGGTGTAAAATAAAGAATTAAAATAAAAAATATTGTTATATTCACCTCTCCGGCGGCCCCTGGAACATCACCGCGAGGAACCGGCGTCCGGCAGGCTTCTTTGTTCAAAATGAGTGCCTTTAGGACCTGCGGAATGACGTCGCGGCTTCTGATTGGTCGCGTGCCGCCCATGTGACCGCCACGCGACCAATCAGAAGCCGCGACGTCATTCCACAGGTCCTAAAGGCGCTCATTCTAGGAATTTATCTGAGGAATGACGTCGCGGCTTCTGATTGGTCGCGTGGCGGTCACATGGGCGGCACGCGACCAATCAGAAGCCGCGACGTCATTCCGCAGGTCCTAAAGGCACTCATTTTGAACAAAGAAGCCTGCCGGACGCCGGTGACTCGCGGTGATGTTCCAGGGGCCGCCGGAGAGGTGAATATAACAATATTTTTTATTTTAATTCTTTATTTTACACCTCCGATACCCGATACCACAAAAATATCGGATCTCGGTATCGGAATTCCGATACCGCAAGTATCGGCCGATACTCGATACTTGCGGTATCGGAATGCTCAACACTACTCATTACAGTGGTCCTCCACTGAACAAAGCTATGCCACCTGTTTAGTCCTGTTACCAATTTTGAACTGCATTTAGCCTACTTTTTTAATTGGCCCTACTAACTGTGTCTGCGCCACTCATTACAGTAGTCCTCCACTAAAAAAAGCAATGCTGCCTGTTTAGTCCTGTTACCAATTTTTAAATGCATTTAGCCTACTTTTTTATTTTAGGCCTACTAGCTGTGTCTGCGCCACTCATTTCAGTTGTCCTCCACTGAACAAAGCTATGCCGCCTGTTTAGTCCTGTTACCAATTTTGAACTGCATTTAGCCTACTTTTGTATTTGGGCCTACTAACTGTGTCTGCACCACTCATTACAGTTATCCTCCACTGAACAAAGCTATGCCGCCTGTTTAGTCCTGTTACCAATTTTGAACTACATTTAGCCTACTTTATTATTTGGGCCTATATCTGTGTTTCCTCCTGATCCTGCCCATTGCCCAGCCACTGCTAGATGAGTCTGCTGGTACATTGACCCAGACCACTACATTCCCCTTGCACTCTACACAGCCTGAATCTGACCCTGCTGAAAGTCAGGTACCCCTTCCTGCATACTATACCACATTACACAGGGACAAAGAGGAACGTGCCGATGAAAGTGCAGGTTCCTTCATCAGGTAGGGGGGGCATACTCGTTGGCGACGTCACTGGCACAGGGCCCCTCATAGTATGCAAAAGTGCCTCTGGCAGTGGAAGGCGCCACCCGCCGTCAAACACACTGCTGTACTATGAGGGGCCCTGTGCCAGCGCCAAGTGCCAATGAGTGGGTCCCCCTGCCCCCCAGCTTGCTCAGGATCACAGCACTTGCAAAGTTGAAATACTTACCTCTCCCTGCTCCACCGCCCGTGACGTATTCCACGTTTCCTGGGCCAACTTTAGCCAAATGACCCCCTATTTTCAATGCCTAACTATTATTATAAAGTAAATTAAGATTGACAAGCTTAAGAAATAAGAATTGATGTTTTTGGCATTAAAATGGGCACTGTAGGTGTTTTCCTGTCCTCCACTCACTGCCGACTTTGATTCCCCATTGACTTGCATTGGGTTTCGTGTTTCGGTCGGCCCCCGACTTTTCGAAATAATCGGCCAATTTCACCCAACCCGACTTTTGACAAAGTCAGGTTTCGCAAAACCCGACTCGATCCTAAAAAAATAAAAGTCGCTCAACTCTATTTGGGACATCATGGCAGGATTTTCCATCAATATTTGTAAGGTTCAATAGGGAGTGGGTCCAAAGTAGAAGACGTACAAATTGTTATATATTACTCTTCATTTTGGCTAACAAGTGTTTTGATGGAAAATGCTGGTAAAAATCTAAAAGTGAATGAGACCTAAATACATAAATGATGTGTGCTTTCATTATGCTTTTAACACTTTCCAAATCCTCTGTTTTCTTATATAAATCTGAGTGTAACTGCAACCAATTGTATTTATTTTTTCAGGCCAACTGTTACCCACTGTGTTTAAGTCTCATTCCTAGGGAATCCTTCATACCCTGCTGGAAATGTTTAGCTACCGAATGCATCATATCCAGCTTCACTACCGCGTTCAGCTCCTAAGTCACCTCCATTCCCTCGCTGGGGTCCCACAGACCAATCAGAATCAGCTGCACCTTTGGTCAGTACCCTAAATCACAGAGGCTTTATGCCAAGCTTATGGTTTAATGAAGGTATCTAGCACTGTAGAAAAGTAATGGCCTATCTCTGTCATTGGTTAGTGGCTGCTGGGCCAGATTTAACAACTTACTATAGCACACTCCAGTTTTAGTAAATGGGAATCTGCTCCCTTACTAAAAGGGAGTGTTCTGTCTCCGCCATCCAATTTGTTCATACCTTAATTTGTTTGTAGTGCTTTGGCTCTCTCTAGCGGTCAGAGTCATGTTGACAGTTCTATTTTCTGTTTTTTTGTATTTTCCATGTCTTATTCTTCTGCCCCTTTTCAATGCATTAGGGTAGCTCAGCCTCCATTTCCCTCCATTTTCCATTCCATTCACTTGCTCCAGTTTGCTTTCAAGGAAAGACACTTGCACTTCATCCCCCTTGCAATTGCATTGCCGGTATGTCTTTATGCTTTCTGTAGATATTTTTGTTCTATATTAGCCTAGCTTAACCAGTTGTACTCCTAGTTCAGTTACTAGCTTTCTAAATGTTATGCATAATGTACATCATGTGTAGTATATATTTGTTCTATACCATGCACTGAATCTATGTATATCATTGTTCACAGTTTCACCGCATCAATATACTACTACGTTTTATAAAAACAGGAACACATGGGCTACTTGCACAGTGAACAAGTCTGTATGATCATGTTCACACACCACCAAGAAACCTGAAGACACAAAAGAGAATAGTAAAACCAAAAACACTCAGTTTGAAAAAATGTTGCAGTAATCCGCAAGTGCTAGTAAAAGATGTAAAAAACAGGGTATTTGGTTGATACGTTTTTTGCAAAAAATGTATACTAAGCTGCTCTACCAATCTTCACGGTATACCCTTATCAGAGCAGTCCTAACTAATGTATGCAATCCCTATCTGATGTATTTAAAAACCTGATCATCTGTATATAACCTGTGTGAACAGGGTTCAGAGAGGAAAAATCCATGTGTGCATACAGGGTAGAACAGCTTTTGTGCAGATAGCCCAAGAGGAGTGGTGGAACTCCCCAGTCTCCCCAGTCTGGGGAGTTCCACCACTCCTCTTGGGCTATCTGCACAAAAGCTGTTCTACCCTGTATGCACACATGGATTTTTCCTCTCTGAACCCTGTTCACACAGGTTATATACAGATGATCAGGTTTTTAAATACATCAGATAGGGATTGCATACATTAGTTAGGACTGCTCTGATAAGGGTATACTGTGAAGATTGGTAGAGCAGCTTAGTATACATTTTTTGCAAAAAACGTATCAACCAAATACCCTGTTTTTTACATCTTTTACTAGCACTTGCGGATTACTGCAACATTTTTTCAAACTGAGTGTTTTTTGTTTTACTATTCTCTTTTGTGTCTTCAGGTTTCTTGGTGGTGTGTGAACATGATCATACAGACTTGTTCACTGTGCAAGTAGCCCATGTGTTCCTGTTTCCATAATTGTTCTCTTGTGTCTACAAGACTGGGGAGTTCCACCACTCCTCTTGGGCTATCTGCACAAAAGCTGTTCTACCCTGTATGCACACATGGATTTTTCCTCTCTGAACCCTGTTCACACAAGTTATATACAGATGATCAGGTTTTTAAATACATCAGATAGGGATTGCATACATTAGTTAGGACTGCTCTGATAAGGGTATACCGTGAAGATTGGTAGAGCAGCTTAGTATACATTTTTTGCAAAAAACGTATCAACCAAATACCCTGTTTTTTACATCTTTTACTAGCACTTGCGGATTACTGCAACATTTTTTCAAACTGAGTGTTTTTTGTTTTACTATTCTCTTTTGTGTCTTCAGGTTTCTTGGTGGTGTGTGAACATGATCATACAGACTTGTTCACTGTGCAAGTAGCCCATGTGTTCCTGTTTCCATAATTGTTCTCTTGTGTCTACAAGACTGGGGAGTTCCACCACTCCTCTTGGGCTATCTGCACAAAAGCTGTTCTACCCTGTATGCACACATGGATTTTTCCTCTCTGAACCCTGTTCACACAGGTTATATACAGATGATCAGGTTTTTAAATACATCAGATAGGGATTGCATACATTAGTTAGGACTGCTCTGATAAGGGTATACCGTGAAGATTGGTAGAGCAGCTTAGTATACATTTTTTGCAAAAAACGTATCAACCAAATACCCTGTTTTTTACATCTTTTACTAGCACTTGCGGATTACTGCAACATTTTTTCAAACTGAGTGTTTTTTGTTTTACTATTCTCTTTTGTGTCTTCAAGTTTCTTGGTGGTGTGTGAACATGATCATACAGACTTGTTCACTGTGCAAGTAGCCCATGTGTTCCTGTTTCCATAATTGTTCTCTTGTGTCTACAAGACTGGGGAGTTCCACCACTCCTCTTGGGCTATCTGCACAAAAGCTGTTCTACCCTGTATGCACACATGGATTTTTCCTCTCTGAACCCTGTTCACACAGGTTATATACAGATGATCAGGTTTTTAAATACATCAGATAGGGATTGCATACATTAGTTAGGACTGCTCTGATAAGGGTATACCGTGAAGATTGGTAGAGCAGCTTAGTATACATTTTTTGCAAAAAACGTATCAACCAAATACCCTGTTTTTTACATCTTTTACTAGCACTTGCGGATTACTGCAACATTTTTTCAAACTGAGTGTTTTTTGTTTTACTATTCTCTTTTGTGTCTTCAGGTTTCTTGGTGGTGTGTGAACATGATCATACAGACTTGTTCACTGTGCAAGTAGCCCATGTGTTCCTGTTTCCATAATTGTTCTCTTGTGTCTACAAGACTGGGGAGTTCCACCACTCCTCTTGGGCTATCTGCACAAAAGCTGTTCTACCCTGTATGCACACATGGATTTTTCCTCTCTGAACCCTGTTCACACAGGTTATATACAGATGATCAGGTTTTTAAATACATCAGATAGGGATTGCATACATTAGTTAGGACTGCTCTGATAAGGGTATACCGTGAAGATTGGTAGAGCAGCTTAGTATACATTTTTTGCAAAAAACGTATCAACCAAATACCCTGTTTTTTACATCTTTTACTAGCACTTGCGGATTACTGCAACATTTTTTCAAACTGAGTGTTTTTGGTTTTACTATTCTCTTTTGTGTCTTTACGTTTTATAAAGCACAGACTCAACCACAGTCTCCTTATTGGACCCCGGTATAGCGGTTTAGCTGACTGTATAGCTACATGGGCCTGTCTCATTTAGTGAGGACAGAAAAGTGAAACGGCAGCCATCCAACTAGTGGGATTCAAGTCACCGGCTGCTCAGAGACTAAATACAGCTACAGCAATCTCTGCACAGCAAAGCACTTTCCCAAGACACCATGTCTCACAAATCGCATAGGACAAGATCTGTTACTTCCGTCTCCTCAAAGACAACATCCATCAGCAGCGCGGTCGCCATTGCCCGCGCAAATGCTGAAGCCGCCAAAATACTAGCGAGCTTTGCTGAGCAAAAGATGCAACTGAAATTAGAAAAAGCACGCCTAGATGACGAAGAGAGAAGGTCGCACTTAGAGAGAGCACGCATAGATCATGAGAAAGCCGACCAAGAGAGAAGGACGCACTTAGAGAAAGCACGCATAGATCATGAGCGAGCCGACCAAGAGAGAAGGAAGCAGTTAGAGAAGGCACGTGTGGATGCCGCCTTAGAAAGCCTAGCAGCAAAAAGGGAAGCTGCCACAGCCCTCGCCGAAGCAGAATCACTAGAAGCTGCACAAAATCCCAAGCTGCATAGCCAAAGCAGTATGTCGAGTCTGGAGTTTCCACTACAAGACTCACCACAACGTACATCTCAGTATGTTAATGAACTTCCCGATCCAAACTATAACCCTTAACCAGTACCAAAACAAGAATACGACGTCTCCAGCGAAATGAGCGAGAGTCATCATGAGGCTCAGCTCCAGGACAGAAACAAACTCGAAAACGTGAGGCAAAACAACTCTGCTGATGACTACCTTGCCCCTCACCAGGTAACCAACGTGGATCACCCTTCTGACACACCGTATGTCAGACCGAAGCAATACGACACCGGCTGGCGCCACCCTGAGGACACTAACAGGTACGAACGCACCTCACATCACTATCAGGGCGACCCATCACCAGCATACTCTGCTGACAACCGGTTCATGACAGAATTTGCCAAGTTCTTCACACGACGTGAACTGGTTGCCAAGGGACTCATGAAATACACTGACCGAGCTGAAGGTTACAGAGCTTGGAAAGCTTCCTTTCAAAATGTCACTAGAGACTTGGGGCTACAACACAGGGAAGAGATAGACCTGTTAGTCAAATACCTGGGAGAAGAGTCAGTCAAGCACGCAGTAAGGAATAGAGACATTAATATAAACCGCCCTGAGACTGGCCTCAAAGAGATCTGGAAGAGGCTGGATGAGTGTTATGGCTCAGCAGAGGTAATAGAAAGAGCCTTGTTCAAAAGAATCAATTACTTCCCTAAAATATCTAACATAGCTCTCCAGAAACTTAGAGAGCTAAACAACCTGCTAAAGGAAGTCCAAGTTGCCAAATACGAGGACGACCTACAGGGACTTGCATTTCTCGACACAACCAGAGGTGTTAACCCTATAGTCCAGAAGTTGCCCTACAATCTACAGGAGAGGTGGCTCACACATGGTTCCACGTACAAATACAAACACAGCGTTCCATTCCCTCCCTTCTCCATTTTTGTAGACTTCATACACAAACAAGCGAGAATTAGAAAGGATGCCAGCTTTGACTTTGCAATACCATATGCCACACCATCACCACCTGCAAATCCATGCAGAACATCTGTGGCAGTACACAAGACTTATGTTTCTTCTTCAGGTTCTAATTACAGGTCTGCTGGATGCTCCCAATCAGAGACAAAGGTACAAAGGTGCAGGACCCTGACAAGCAGTGCCCACTTCATCAGAAGCCTCATCCTCTCCTGAAATGCAGAGCCTTCAGAGGAAAATCTATGCCAGATCGCAGAAGCTTCCTGAAAGAAAACGGTATCTGCTACAAGTGCTGCTCATCCACAACTCATCTCGCCAAAGATTTCAAGGTCAGTGTAAAATGCACAGAATGTGGCACCACAGATCATAACACCGCTCTACACCCTGGCCCAGCTCCATGGAGTACACAAAACACGCCAGCTGACAGTGAGCATGGCGGGGAGGAAAGGAACACTGATACAGCTACGCCAGAGATCACTTCACAATGTACAGAAGTCTGCAAAGGGACAATAGACAGTAGGTCCTGTTCAAAAATATGCCTCGTCAGAGTATACCCAAAGGGCCGTGGAGACCAAGCTGTAAGACTGTATGCTATCTTGGATGATCAAAGTAAGCGATCCTTGGCTAGATCAACATTCTTTGACCTATTCAACATCAAAGGGCCAAGCACTCCCTACTCATTAAAGACGTGTGCAGGTACTGTGACAACAGCAGGCAGGAAAGCTACTGACTACCAAATCGAGTCATTAAAGGGACACTGTCACCTGAATTTGGAGGGAACAATCTTCAGCCATGGAGGCGGGGTTTTTGTGTTTTTGATTCACCCTTTCCTTACCCACTGGCTGCATGCTGGCTGCAATATTGGATTGAAGTTTGTTCTCTGTCCTCCGTAGTACATGTCTGCACAAGGTGCAATCTTGCCTTGCGCAGGCGTGTACTATGGAGGACAGAGAATGAACTTCAATCCAATATTGCAGCCAGCATGCAGCCAGCGGGTAAGGAAAGGGTGAATCAAAAACACAAAAACCCCGCCTCCATGGCTGAAGATTGTTCCCTCCAAATTCAGGTGACAGTGTCCCTTTAAACGGACAATTCTGCCTACCGCTACCCTACGATCAACGAATGTAACCAGATCCCAGACAACAGATCTGAAATCCCTACACCAGATGTAGCAATCCATCACGCTCACTTAAAACGAATAGCACACCTTATACCGGAACTCGACCATCAGGTCCAGATAATTCTGCTGTTGGGGAGAGATATCCTGCAGGTTCATAAAGTGAGACGTCATATCAATGGACTCCACAATGCTCCCTATGCCCAAAAGCTAGACGTAGGATGGGTCATAATTGGCAACGTATGCTTGGGACGCATGCACGCCCCATCTTCTGTGACAAGCTTGCTGACAAATACATTGGAGAAAGGACCACCATCTCTGTTTCAAGCTTGTAACAATGAGTTCCATGTCAGGGAACTGCCACACAGCATCCAACTGCCCAACCATTTAATAGACTTTACTCACGACAGCAGTATAGTGTCGGGAAGCTATGAGGATCAGTTAGGGTGCACAGTCTTCCAGAGAACTAAGCAGGACAACCAAGTGGCAATGTCGGTAGAGGACAAGTTGTTCTTAGAGGTAATGGACAAGGGACTCGTTAAAGATGAGACCAACAGCTGGGTTGCACCTCTTCCCTTCAAAACCCACAGACCAAGTCTACCAAACAACAGAAATCAGGCATTACAACGTTTCTCCTCTCTCAAACGTAATCTGCAAAAGAAACCAGAGATGAAAGATCACTTTTTCTCTTTCATGTCAAAGATTTTTGAAAACGGTCATGCAGAACTAGCTCCCACTCTCAAAGACTCTGAAGAATGCTGGTTCCTACCCATGTTCGGAGTATACCACCCTAAGAAACCAGGCCAGATCAGAGTCGTGTTTGATTCCAGTGCTAAATTTAATGAAGTCTCCCTGAATGACGTTCTACTGACAGGACCAGACCTCAATAACAAACTACTGGGTGTACTTATGCGCTTCCATAAGGATTCCATTGCCTTCATCGCTGACATCCAGCAAATGTTCCATTGTTTCCTTGTGAGAGAGAGAGACAGGAACTTCCTAAGATTCTTCTGGTACAGAGACAATGATCCTACTAAAGAAGTCACAGAGTATCACATGAGAGTGCACATCTTCGGCAACAGTCCTTCCCCTGAAGTCGCCATTTACGGTCTCAAAAGGTCAGCTCAGGAAGAGGAAGCAGAATACGGAGCAGATGTCAGACGATTTATAGAAAAGGACTTTTATGTCGACGACTGTCTGAAAGCCATGCCTTCAAATGAGACTGCCATCAGTCTTCTCAGGAGAGCCCAGGACATGCTTGCCTGCTCGAACCTTAGGCTCCATAAAATAGCCTCAAACAGCCAAGAACTCATGGAAGAGTTCCCTTCTCAGGACCTATATAATGGTCTCAGAGACCTGGACCTGGGGTCAGACCCCGCACCAATGCAACGCAGCCTCGGGCTTCTCTGGAATCTACAGTCAGACATTTTCACCTTTCAGGTCAGCCAGGAAGAAAGGCCTTTCACACGTAGAGGCATCCTGTCTACCATCAACAGTCTGTACGATCCCTTGGGTTTCGCAGTTCCTGTTACTATACAAGGCAAGGCCCTACTAAGAGACTTAACTAGGGAAACATCTGACTGGGATGCACCTCTGCCACCTGACAAGAGGATCCAGTGGGAAGAGAGGGAGAACTCGTTAGCAGCACTCTCCAACCTGCATGTGCCAAGACCATATGCCATCTACTGAGATACAGAGCCAAAGACTGTACGTATTTGCAGATGCTTCTGTCAAAGCAATTGCCGCTGTTGCCTACCTCAAAACTGTAGACTCCAAATGTCAGTGCCACATTGGTTTCATTATGGGAAAGGTCAAACTCGCACCACAACCAGAGCACACTATACCCCGGTTAGAGCTTTATGAAGCAGTCCTAGCTGTTGAGTTAGCAGAGTTCATCACATCCGAAATGGATATCGACCTGACACAGGCCAAGTTCTACTCAGACAGCAAATTAGTCCTGGGATATATCCACCAGGACACCAGGCGATTCTACGTGTATGTCAATAACAGAGTGCTATGAATCAGGAGATCAGTTCATCCAAAGCAGTGGCATTACATACCCACGGGCCAGAATCCCGCAGATCATGCAACTAGAGCAGTTGACGCAAGTTGACTAGGAAGCACAACGTGGCTTTCAGGACCAAAACTATTGTACATTGAGGAATGTTTTCCAAACACCTTTGAACTAGTAGGAGAGGACTCAGATTCTGAAATTCGCCCTCAGGTGTCTACACTTCATACAATGACCTCTGTTATCCAGCTTGGATCTTGCAGGTTCGTCAGATTCTCAAGTTGGAAGTCACTTACTCGAGCCATTACCTGCCTGACTCATATAGCTCGCTCATTCAGGACCACCAGAACTCGTGACATGGAAAAATGTAAAGGAGAAGGGAAGCTTACCCACGAAAGCCTAATGACCTTCATGGCAGAAGCTGCAGCTATAATCAACGCAAGACCCTTGGTTCCAGTTCCTAAGGACCCTGAGGAGCCCTTGTTATTGATTCCAGCTACTCTGCTTACCCAGAAAACTGTCCAGTGCCCCTCCAGGAGGATTCGACACTAAGGACCTCTACAAGCGCCAATTGAGACAGGTACAAAGTCTTGCAAATACTTTCTGGGACAGGTGGCGCAAACAATATTTGTCTACCCTGCAGCCACATACAAAGTGGCAATCTACTAAACATAATCTGAACATAGGTGATCTTGTTCTTGTGAAAGACTGTCAAATTCACCGGAACCAGTGGCAACTTGGTCTAGTTACCGCAACGTTCCCGAGCAAGGACAGCAACGTCCGCAAAGTTGAGCTAAGGATGACCAAAAGGAATGAACCTAAGACATTTTCCAGACCGGTATCTGAACTGCTTCTATTGTTGCCTTCAGAAGAAAGGAGTAGTGACATCCGTTGATGTCAGACGGGGAGTGTTCTGTCTCAGCCATACAATTTGTTCATACCTTTATTTCTTTGTAGTGCTTTGGCTCCCTCTAGCGATCAGAGTCATGTTGACAGTTCTATTTTCTGTTTTTTTGTATTTTCCATGTCTTATTCTCCTCCCCCTTTGCAATGCATTATGGTAGCTCAGCCTCCATTTCCCTCCATTTTCCTTTCACTTCCTCCAGTTTGCTTTCAAGGAAAGACGCTTGCACTTCATCCCCCTTGCGATTGCATTGCCGGTATGTCTTTATGCTTTCTGTAGTCTGCTCTAGATTAGCCTAGCTTAACCAGTTGTACTCCTAGTTCAGTTACTAGCTTTCTAAATGTTATGCATAATGTACATCATGTGTAGTATGTATTTGTTCTATACCATGCACTGATTCTATGCATATCTTTGTTCAGAGTTTCACCGCATCAATATACCACTACATTTAATAAAGCACAGACTCAACCACAGTCTCCTTATTGGACTCCGGTATAGTGGTTTAGCTGACTGTATAGCTACGTGGGCCTGTCTCATTTAGTGAGGATAGAACAGGGAGGCATCGCTCAGCTGATCTCCTCTGGTGCTAAGACTTTCACGGATCTAATATTGATGATCTTTACTAAGGATAGTACTGGATGACACAAGGTCTACTTTCCTGAGGTTTTAATACTTCTTATTTTTCCTCTTTACTGAATTACCAACTGCCACTGTAAAGGTACGGCAGATATGTGCAATGTCTGTATAAGCAGCTCTGAATCTGAGCCTGCTTCATGCGCTTTGGATGCTGACGTTACATAGCCATCTCCTGAGAACAACTGATGCGATCGGAGCAAGCTCCAATTACAATAGTTTAATTCCTTTTAGATGCTTTAAAGGCAGAAGTTCTCAATAATGTAGAATGGCACTTCCTTCAGAATGCAACAACCATTAACCCAGACCAAGCAGTACATTAGGATGAGGAATGAAGAGGTCCATAATGTAAAAACTATTTTATGGAACGCATATAAACATGTCTCTGAAAAAGCAAACTTCTGCATAGGAGACACTGAAATGACTAGTAATAACTCAAAGTATGAGAAGCTGTAATTCTGTGAAGAATGGGGAAGAGAAACTACATGGTATTACAAAACAACCATATAGCTGTGTACATTGACTACAGGGCCAAAATAGCAGCACTAGTAATGGACAACCCCTTTAATAATCAGTATGGTGGTATTATCAATACTGTTTGTGTTGGTAATATTTGGGTATATTACCGTATTATTGTGGTATTACTATTATTACATCTTATATAGCAGTATTATTGAAAATATTGATAGTTTAGTATATCTTGATTTCCTCCAGACAGGGTAATATTAGTAATATAGATATCCCCCATCAGGACTTTGGTGGTGAGGACAGCGTGGGTCTGTGTGCTTTCAAATGCCAGGGCTGAATTTGTCCCATTCTGTCCCTACCTGGATGTTGAAATTCTGCATAAAATGTTTCTGTTTTTTTAAAAATGAAACAGAGACCAACATAAATAATTCTAAGCTATAATTCATGTTGAGTTATCTCAAGACATAAGCTGAAATATACCTGCCATTTATATTACCAGCTCTTAAAGGGAATCTGTCACCTCATTTTTCGCATATCAGCTACGGCCACCACCATTAGGGGCTTATCTACAGCATTCTGTAATGCTGTAAATAAGCCCCCGATGTAACATGAAAGATAAGAAAAACAAGTTAGATCATACTCATCTAGGTGCGGTCCGGGTCCAATGGGCGTTGTAGGTCCGGGTCCGGTGCCTCCCATCTTCATGCGATGACGTCCTCTTCCTTCCTTGCTTCTGGCACTGCTCATGCGCAGGTGTAATTCTCTGCCCTGTGGAGGGCAGATCAAAGTACTGCAGTGCGCAGGCACAGGGAAAACTCAGAGAGGCCCAACACCTGCGCACTGCAGTACTTTACTCTGCCCTCAACAGGGCAAATCAGTACGCCTGTGCAGTAGCCGCTACACAAAGCAAGGAGAATGATGACATTGTATGAAGATGGGAGGCACCAGACCCGGACCTGCGGCGCCCATCGGACCTGGACTGCACTGGACCGCCCCTGGGTGAGTATAATCTAACTTGTTTTTCTTATCTTTCAGATTACATCGGGGGCTTATTTACAGCATTACAGAATGCTGTAGATAAGCCCCTAATAGGGGTGGCAGCAGCTTATATGTGAAAATTGAGGTGACAGATTCCCTTTAAGTAACAAACTTAGAGGACCTACAAAATTAGCTAAAAATATCACAGAAACTTTTGTAACTTTAAAAATTATTATTTTTTCACTAGACCTTGGATGACGCCTGTCGTAAAGTTCTAATGTCATTGTGTGCATCATGTCAGTAAGATGTACAGTTACATTAAATTCTTGGTCAAGCTGGAAGTCCCAGTCCCATTGTAAAACAGGCCAATGGAGATGTGCACAATTAACGACTAACATTAAATGTGTAGCAACTAAGTTTGATTGTGAGAAAATCCAATTATAAGCTGCCATGTGTTTAACGACTGCATAAAATATTCCCTCGTCACAGATTTGTATATATATATATATATATATATATACATATATATATATATATATATATATATATATATACAGTATATATATTTGTAAAGATCCCTATAAGCTCAGATACACTGCTACATATATTTCACTGACTTCTTTATTTACTTCATTCAAGGTGGGTAATGTAGAAGTTCCAATGGAAGTCAGGGCAATAGATTTAAAGAGTGCCCCAATAATAATAATGATGATGAGGAGCTCTTGACTCACGAAGAGTCAACCTTCAGCACTTGGGAAAGGAAAAACCCCCAGTGGAGGAAACCTCTAGGGAACATGGCTGAATGACTGCCTTTCCCTTAGGCTGTAGATGTTCATTTGATGAGAACAGTGACCAAGCCTGGAATCTGTCTCATGGTGCAGCAGGTAACTCAATCCATTTATGAAGCTATCTAGCTGCATAATGACCATCAAATTTTTTATGCATTGATGAGAACAGAGATGGAGCCCGGAATCTCACTTTATTCGTGAGTGCGTCTAGCTGCATAATGTCCAGCTAATGTATCCAGTGGTGGAGAACAGATACCGAGTAAGGAATCTGCCTCGTTGTGCAGTAGGAAACTCACTAATTTTGTAAGTGCGTCTAGCTGCGGAACATCCAGTAATGTCGTATTCAATGGTGGAAAACAGATGCCGAGTAAGAAATCTGCCTCATTGCGCAGTAGGAAACTCACTAATTTTGTGAGTGCTTCAAGCTGCAGAAAGTCCAGTAATGTCGTATTCATAGTTGGAGAACAGAGACCGAGCCCGGAATCTGCCTCGTTGTGCAGGAGGAAACTCACATATTCTGTGAGTGCTTCTAGCTGCAGAAAGTCCAGTAATGTCGTATTCATAGTTGGAGAACAGAGACCGAGCCCGGAATCTGCCTCGTTGTGCAGAAGGAAACTCACTTATTTTATGAGTGTGTCTAGCTGCAGAAAGTCCAGTAATGTCGTATTCATAGTTGGAGAACAGAGACCGAGCCCGGAATCTGCCTCGTTGTGCAGAAGGAAACTCACTTATTTTATGAGTGTGTCTAGCTGCAGAAAGTCCAGTAATGTCATATTCATAGTTGGAGAACAGAGACCGAGCCCGGAATCTGCCTCGTTGTGCAGGAGGAAACTCACATATTCTGTGAGTGCTTCTAGCTGCGGAAAGTCCAGTAATGTCATATTCATAGTTGGAGAACAGAGACCAAGCCCGGAATCTGCCTCGTACAGAAGGAAACTCACTTATTTTATGAGTGCGTCTAGCTGCAGAAAATCCAGTAATGTCATATTCATAGTTGGAGAACAGAGACCGAGCCCGGAATCTGCCTCGTGCAGAAGGAAACTCACTTATTTTATGAGTGCGTCTAGCTGCAGAAAGTCCAGTAATGTCGTATTCATAGTTGAGAACAGAGACCGAGCCCGGAATCTGCCTCGTTGTGCAGGAGGAAACTCACATATTCTGTGAGTGCTTCTAGCTGTGGAAAGTCCAGTAATGTCGTATTCATAGTTGGAGAACAGAGACCGAGCCCGGAATCTGCCTCGTACAGAAGGAAACTCACTTATTTTATGAGTGCGTCTAGCTGCAGAAAGTCCAGTAATGTCATATTCATAGTTGGAGAACAGAGACCGAGCCCGGAATCTGCCTCATGCAGAAGGAAACTCACTTATTTTATGAGTGCGTCTAGCTGCAGAAAGTCCAGTAATGTCATATTCATAGTTGGAGAACAGAGACCGAGCCCGGAATCTGCCTCGTGCAGAAGGAAACTCACTTATTTTATGAGTGCGTCTAGCTGCAGAAAGTCCAGTAATGTCGCATTCATAGTTGGAGTACAGAGACCGAGCCCGGAATCTGCCTCGTGCAGAAGGAAACTCACTTATTTTATGAGTGCGTCTAGCTGCGGAAAGTCCAGTAATGTCGTATTCATAGTTGGAGAACAGAGACCGAGCCCGGAATCTGCCTCGTGCAGAAGGAAACTCACTTATTTTATGAGTGCGTCTAGCTACAGAAAGTCCAGTAATGTCGTATTCATAGTTGGAGAACAGAGACCGAGCCTGGAATCTGCCTCGTTGTGCAGGAGGAAACTCACATATTCTGTGAGTGCTTCTAGCTGCGGAAAGTCCAGTAATGTTGTATTCATCGTTGGAGAACAGAGACCGAGCCCGGAATCTGCCTCGTTGTGCAGAAGGAAACTCACTTATTTTATGAGTGTGTCTAGCTGCAGAAAGTCCAGTAATGTCATATTCATAGTTGGAGAACAGAGACCGAGCCCGGAATCTGCCTCGTTGTGCAGGAGGAAACTCACATATTCTGTGAGTGCTTCTAGCTGCGGAAAGTCCAGTAATGTCATATTCATAGTTGGAGAACAGAGACCAAGCCCGGAATCTGCCTCGTACAGAAGGAAACTCACTTATTTTATGAGTGCGTCTAGCTGCAGAAAATCCAGTAATGTCATATTCATAGTTGGAGAACAGAGACCGAGCCCGGAATCTGCCTCGTGCAGAAGGAAACTAACTTATTTTATGAGTGCGTCTAGCTGCAGAAAGTCCAGTAATGTCGTATTCATAGTTGAGAACAGAGACCGAGCCCGGAATCTGCCTCGTTGTGCAGGAGGAAACTCACATATTCTGTGAGTGCTTCTAGCTGTGGAAAGTCCAGTAATGTCGTATTCATAGTTGGAGAACAGAGACCGAGCCCGGAATCTGCCTCGTACAGAAGGAAACTCACTTATTTTATGAGTGCGTCTAGCTGCAGAAAGTCCAGTAATGTCATATTCATAGTTGGAGAACAGAGACCGAGCCCGGAATCTGCCTAATGCAGAAGGAAACTCACTTATTTTATGAGTGCGTCTAGCTGCAGAAAGTCCAGTAATGTCATATTCATAGTTGGAGAACAGAGACCGAGCCCGGAATCTGCCTCGTGCAGAAGGAAACTCACTTATTTTATGAGTGCGTCTAGCTGCAGAAAGTCCAGTAATGTCGTATTCATAGTTGGAGTACAGAGACCGAGCCCGGAATCTGCCTCGTGCAGAAGGAAACTCACTTATTTTATGAGTGTGTCTAGCTACAGAAAGTCCAGTAATGTCATATTCATAGTTGGAGAACAGAGACCGAGCCCGGAATCTGCCTCATTGTGCAGTAGGAAACTCACTTATTTTGTGAGTGCATCTAGCTGCACAAAGTCCAGTAAATGTCACATCTGGTGGTTGGGAACAGAGACCGAGCCCGGAATCTGCCTCTTTGCACTGATGTAAAGTTGTTCTCTCCAGCTGGATCCCATGTTCACTGTGGGTTCACAGTGAGACCTCTCTGCCTCATCTGCAATAAGAATGTCACAAAATTAGCAAAACAGTAAAGATTAATATATGTATATGGAGACAGATTATAATGTGTGGGGCAACTGAAGATGTTTACATGTCATCCATTATCTCTAGATTATAATACAGAACTATGTAATATATAGTGGGCATCATTTAATGTCTATGTACAGGTATGTTCTACATCCTATCAGTGCTGTGATAGGAATTGTACCCTGCCTATTATTTTTTGATCTTCTATAATGAGATTACAGCTATCCCTCGTCATGGTACAAATACAGCACTCCACCCCATTTCCTATAACCCCATGAAAAAGCTGTGATGGTGAAACAACTGTCAGGGTTAAGTGTATTAGAACAAGCACTTACTTATGGCATCTGGAAGTACATTTGATATTGAGCATCTTTTATCCTGCCATCAGCTATTTTGATTTATACATTTGCACTTTAAGCCAGTATTGCTATACATCAAATGTGATCATGACAAAATATTAATCTATTTGTTTTTGCCATGACAACCCACTCTTGTTTGTACTTTCAATGTGTTAGTCATGTGCTCAGCCAATTTTGTTTTGTATTGTGATTTATTATAGATGATTTATATTGTTCTTTATCATATTCATGATTAGTGAATAACAACACCCATTCTCCAGTAGTCCAGCAAGTCTTATCTCACAGACTGATGATATAGTTTGCATAAAGAAAAGTAATGCTGTCAACGTTTCGTCAACGTTAGTGCCCAATTTCTAATTATTTAAAATATTGCATGTTAATACTAATACATAACATACATCATAAAACACATTTTAAAGCCATAGGCCAGAAGTTCCTAAAAGACAAGCTTCACGAGGATTTTATATTTCTCTAGGTCTTTGTCCAGGCCAAGATGTTTATCAAAATATTAGCATGTATTAGCACACATCGCAGGAGAAATATGAAATGTTTTTATGGGTGATACATGGAGAGTCAGGGGGTTACATAAGTACTTAGGGAATATGCATAGCTGACACTGAATAAAATTATATTTTTAACAGGTAGGACAGAAAAGTGGTGACAGGTTCCCTTTAAATTATATAGGTATTATAATCTTTAAATGGTTCAGTTATGAAAATAGATGGAGCAAACCCTCAGAGTAACATTTATTTATAGGGTTATTCACTGACATGCTATTTTTGAGATTTTTTTTATTAGGTAGTTTTTTCCTGTTAAATACATGTTATAGTAAACATTATAAAACCCTGAGAACTTACTGTCAGAGGAGATGATCATATCTTCATATAGGTCCATAGTAGTTATGACATAATGGGGGCCAGGCGTAGAGATGTTGGAGTTTTTGAGGACCTCTCTCTCTTCAGCCATGGGTCCATGAGGAGTAGCCTCATTTGCAATCATTATTTCATCCTCATGTTCTCCTGTAACACAGAACATTGAATTCAGCATTTCAAAAGGAAAATATTCTGTTTCTTCTAGATTGTTTCCTCTATTAAAGGGACACTGTCACCTGAATTTGGAGGGAACAATCTTCAGCCATGGAGGCGGGGGTTTTGGGTTTTTGATTCACCCTTTCCTTACCCGCTGGCTGCATGCTGGCCGCAATATTGGATTGAAGTTCATTCTCTATCCTCCGTAGTACACGCCTGCGCAAGGTAATCTTGCCTTGCGCAGGCGTGTACTATGGAGGACAGAGAATGAACTTCAATCCAATATTGCAGCCAGTATGCAGCCAGCGGGTAAGGAAAGGGTGAATCAAAAACCCCGCCTCCATGGCTGAAGATTGTTCCCTCCAAATTCAGGTGACAGTGTCCCTTTAAGTAGTTTTTCCGGTTAAATACATGTTATAGTACACATTATAAAATCCAAAGAACTTACTATCAGAGGAGATGATCATATCTTCATATAGGTCGATAGTAGTTATGACATAATGGGGGCCAGGCGTAGAGATGTTGGAGTTTTTGAGGACATCTCTCTCTTCAGCCATGGGTCCATGAGGAGTAGCCTCATTTACAATCAATGTTTCATCCTCATGTTCTCCTGTAACACAGAACATTGAAATCAGCATTTCAAAAGGAAAATATTCTGTTTCTTCTAGATTGTTTCCTCTATTAAGTAGTTTTTCCTGTTAAATACTGTACATGTTATAATACACATTATAAAATCCAGAGAACTTACTGTCAGAGGAGATGATCTTATCTTCATATGGGTCTATAGTAGTTACGACATAATGGGGGCCAGGCGTAGAGATGTTGGAGTTTTTGAGGACATCTCTCTCTTCAACCATGGGTCCATGAGGAGCATCCTGATTTACAATCATTATTTCATCCTCATTTTCTCCTGTAACACAGAACATTGAAATCAGGATTTCAAAAGGAAAATATTCTGTTTCTTCTAGATTGTTTCCGCTAGGTCTACAGTAAATTCACTGTCATTGAGAGACTATTCTTAGGTTACAAGGTTGCATTTTCTTTTAAACAGATTTCATATATTGAAAGAAAGGAATAAGAATGTTACTAGAGTAATTATTCAGCTTTACAATGTGAATTGTGTCCATGTAATAAAAAAGCTGCCAAGAAGTACCGTATTTTTCAGACCATAAGATGCACTTTTTTACCAAAATGTTTTTTGAGGAAATGGGGGTGCATCTTATAGTCGCAATATACTTACAAATCCTGGCGGTGGTCCGGTGGCTGAGGTCCCTATTCACCTGGTGCGGCTGTAGCTTTGTGGTGTGGCGGCAGCGGGGCTCTGTGCTGGGGGGCTCCGCCAGCAGTTCGTCAAAGCCCGGAAACCCCCGTAGCTCCGTTGCTCTGATGCGATGGCCTCTGGAAATATGGCCAGCAGGGGCGGTACATGCTCAGATTCAAACTCGGCATTGAGATCTCATCCAGAGATCGCGTCTCCTGAAATCTTGTTGCCGAGATCTGAATCTGAGCATGCGCTGCCCCCAGCGGCCATCTTTCTGTAGGCCTCCGCATCACAGCAAAAGAGCTGTGGGGGCTTCCGGGCTTTGATGAAATGCCAGCGGAGCACTCCACGCAGCACAGAGAGCTGCTGCCACCCCAGCACACAACCCCGACACTGCGGCCCAGCCGCCCCACAGAGCCCCGCCACACCACAGAGAACCACAGGCCACTGCAGCCCCACAGAGCAGCAGCATGATCGCACCTGCCTGGGATGGGATTTTCTGGAGGCCACTGCACCAGCCTGGACCACCGAACAACCTCCTACTCCAGTGCCGAAACCCCTCCCCGGTAAGCTGAATTCAGACTGTAAAATGGACCCCCATTTGACACTTTTTTTTTGCCTATTTTCCTTCTGAAAATTTGGGGTGCATCTTATGGTCTGGTGCGTCTTATAGTCCGAAAAATAAATATGGTAGTTGTATGTACATAGATAATAATGTCAGATGTGTTAGGCTGTACGTACCGGTGGGATTAGCCCTATTCTTTATGCCTGTGTCCATGGAATCTTGTCCTGTAACATTTCCCCCAGATATTTTCTTTTTCAGATATCTTTAAAATGATAAAACAGAAGTCAACTTGCAAAGAAAACTATTTCTGTGTTCTGCAGAAAGTTATAAAGGCATTTATTTTTATTCATCTATTTTATCTATCCCTATCTGCAGAAAAGTCCATTGTGCTCGGACAGATCAGACCCAGCTCATGAACGACTAAACATCTCCCACTAAATTGTACCCCATGCTGAATCGTGTGATATTTCTTATACAGCCTCCCGTGTAGCCCATAAATCATTATAAGACTTACCCATATGTGATGGTACAGATGACACCGAAAATGAATCCAAAGAAGAAGTAGACGGCAGGAGCTATATCAAACATGAAGTGTTCTATTGGAAGAAAAGATCAAAAATATTTCAGGTATTTAGAGCTACTAATGTATACATTATATTTTGTTCCTCATTTACTTAACTAGACCTAGGACCATTCCTATGAGTAAGGGGACACATGCACAATAGCTGTCGGCCCATGGTTCAGCTGATCTGTTCAGTCGGCAGATATTTCTCCTGACTCCTCCATACGCAGGAGCGCTACCTCTGCTGATCGCACCTGTGTTCTCTGTAAGTAAGCCACTGGCAGAGGCTTACTTTGGCAGAGGCTTTTTTAGCAGAGAACAAAACACTTAGAAATTGTACATTGGACTGTCAGCAGAGCTGCTGATATCGGCAAATTTAACTGTCGTTAGTCTCATGTATATGGGGTGTAGGACTGAACATTTCAGGAACACAGTAAATCCCAACAAGTTGGAGAAATTCCCCAATTACCATACATTTGTTATTTTTTCTCCCAAAAGTATTGGTGAAGTCACACATATGAAGATCAAACACATATGTAACTTATATTCCGCTTACAGGGGATCTCCATTCAAGCTTACAATTTGTTTGAGCCTGGAATAGTGAACACATGATGGGAGAAGGCTCCTGGAATTACAAGTAACACATGAAGAATCCTCCATGAAATGTATCATGTGATTATTAACACTAACCCCATATTGGATGAATATCTGGTAAAGTACTTACCTGCAGGGGTCAAAGCCCTGGAATCATGGCGGCGGATGTTGATAGGAGCGCCTTGTACAGATGTAAGTAGCACGGTCACGATTAGAAGAAATCGAAACAGCATTTTAGCCAGGAGGAAAATCGCTTATTGTGTGATACACAGTGAGCCTCTCCAGACAAAGCCTCTTTCTGCAGGGTCATTCCATATAACCACACAGTCCGTGATGTCACAATGCTGAGCTCAGTGTGACATCATGAGGAGCGGAACATGAGTGATGTCACAATGGGTCAGATAGCGAACCACTAGAGATGAAGCAGCTTCAACCATTTTTATGTGTTTCTTACAATTCCTAGTTTTGTCTGTAGATCACTGATCAGAATACAACATTACACAGGATTCAGGCTGGAATATGACCATCCTCAGGGTTAAGTAGTAAATGCAATAGGCAGGGAGTAACTGGAGAACTGAAGGATCAGAGGATTTTCTGATCAGTGCTGACTACACAGATAGCGTGGCCTTTATATCTGTAGGTCCCATGGTGCTGACGTCCCCTTTAACCCTTTCATGACCTTGGGATTTTCCATTTTTCAGTGTTCGTTTTTCACTCCCCTCCTTCCCAGAGCCATAACTTTTTTATTTTTCCATCAATATGGCCATGTGAGGGCTTATTTTTCCAAACTTTGCTAAAAAAAAAACAATTTTTCATGATCTGGGATCGGTTGAGGACTTATTTTTGCGCGCCGAGCTGACGTTTTTATTGATACCACTTTGTGCAGATACGTTCTTTTGATCGCCCGTTATTGCATTTTAATGCAATGTCGCGGCGACCAAAAAAACATAATTCTGGCTTTCAAATTTTTTCCTCGCTACGCTGTTTAACGATCACATTAATGCTTTTTTTAAATTGATAGATCTGGCGATTTTGAACGCGGCGATACAAAATATGTGTAGGTTTGATTTTTTTTATTGTTTTATTTTGAATGGGGCGAAAGGGGGTGATTTATTAAACTTTTTTTTTTTTCCCCACTTTTTTTTTACCTTTTTTTTTTTTACTTTTGCCATGCTAGAAGCTGGCACAACTCGATCGACTCAGCTACATAGCAGCGATCATCAGACCTGCTGTTGTATGTAGGCCTTCAGACACCTGTGTAGCACTTAGGCCGGCGTCACACTCAGCATAGGGAAATACGGTCCGTATTTTACAGGCGTAATACGCAGACATGATCCCAAAGCAGTGATCTGTATGTCATCCGTAGGCAAGGTGTGGCTGCGTATTTTGGGCATGTAAACCTCCTTATGTAATCCGTATGGCATCCATACGCGGCTTACAAAATTGACATAGAATGGATCCATGGGCTCAAATATTCATGAAAACATATATACAGTATATATATATATATATATATATATATATATATATATATATGTGTGTCAGTGAGATATATATATATATATATATATATATATTTATATTTCATACAGCGCTAGATAGCAGAAAAGCCGGTAATTCAATTGCCGGCTTTTGCCATCTCCTTCCCAAACTCGACATGATATGAGACCTGGTTTACATACAGTAAACCATTTCATGTCCTTTTATAAGAGTATAATAAACTATTACAACACCCTGTGACTTTATTTCAATAAAATACATTTTCCTAATGTGTGTGTGTTTTATTAACCATTTACTACTATTGGATTAATAATGGATAGGTGTCTTATTGACGCCTCTCCATTATCAATCTGGCTTAATGTCACCTTACAATAGCAAGGTGACATAAACCCTTCATTACCCCATATCCCACCGCTACACGGGAGTGGGAAGAGAGTGGCCAAGTGCCAGAATAGGCGCATCTTCCAGATGTGCCTTTTCTGGGGTGGCTGGGGGCAGATGTTTTTAGCCAGGGGGGGCCAATAACCATGGACCCTCTCCAGGCTATTAATATCTGCCCTCAGTCACTGGCTTTACTACTCTGACGGAGAAAATTGCGCGGGAGCCCACACCAGTTTTTTCTGTGAATTAACCCTTTATGTAAACAGCTAGAGCCACAAAATTTTGCACACACACTACTAACATTAGTAATGAGGAATATGCAAAAAAAAAAGGATATGAAATGGTTTACTGTATGTAAACCATGTCTCCTATCATGTCGGGTTTGATAAGGAGATAGCAAAAGCCGGCAATTGAATTACCGGCTTTTATGCTATCTAGCGCTGTATTAAATATAAATATATAAATATATATATATATATGTGTCTCAATGACATATATATATATATATATATATATATATATACCTATACTATGTGTAGACATTTATTCTATCTATTCTAACCTGTCAGTGTGATTTTACTGTACACCGCACTGAATTGCCGGCTTTTCTCTAGAACACCGCTGCATATTTCTCGCAAGTCACACTGTTGGTCCGTGTGTAATCCATATTTTTCTCGCCCCCATAGACTTTCATTGGCAGACAAATGCAGCATGCTGCGATTTTCTACACACATAAAATACAGCTGAGAAATATACGGCAGATAGGAGCTGCCCCATAGAGAATCATTGGTCCGTGTGCAATGCGTAGTTTTTGCGCCTCTCACACGTCCGTAAAACTCTCTAATGTGACGACGGCCTTATTCTTATTAAATGTTTTATGGCTCTTTGGAATAAGGGTCTTTAAAGAAGCCCAGAGATATGGGCCATTTTATTTTGTGTTTAAGGGTACCGTCACACTATAACATTTCGATCGCTACGACGGTACGATTCGTGACGTTCCAGCGATATCGTTACGATATCGCTGTGTCTGACACGCAGCAGCGATCAGGGATCCTGCTGAGAATCGTACGTCGTAGCAGATCGTTTAGAACTTTCTTTCATCGCTGGATCTCCCGCTGTCATTGCTAGATCGGTGTGTGTGACACCGATCTAGCGATCTAGCGATGCGATCCAGCGATGCGTTAGCTTGTAACCAGGGTAAACATCGGGTAACTAAGCGCAGGACCGCGCTTAGTTACCCGATGTTTACCCTGGTTACAAGCGTTAAACTAAAAAAAAACAAACAGCACATACTTACATTCTGGTGTCCGTCAGGTCCCTTGCCGTCTTTGCTTCCAGCACTGTGACTGCCGGCCGTAAAGTGAAAGCAGAGCACAGCGGCTGTGCTTTCACTTTCACTTTACGGCCGGCAGTCACAGTGCGGGAAGCAGAGACTGCAAGGGACGTGACGGACACCAGATGTAAGTATGTGCTGTTTGTTTTTTTTTAGTTTAACGCTTGTAACCAGGGTAAACATCGGGTAACTAAGCGCGGTCCTGCGCTTAGTTACCCGATGTTTACCCTGGTTACCCAGGGACCTCGGCATCGTTGGTCGCTGGAGAGCTGTCTGTGTGACAGCTCCCCAGCGACCACACTATGATTTACCTACGATCACGGCCAGGTCATATCGCTGGTCGTGATCGTAGGTAAATCGTATAATGTGACGGTACCCTAACAGTCTAAAGATCATTTAGGAGTTAAAGGCATTGTCTGGCCAAAACCGTTCATTACTTATTCACAGTTCAGGTGATAACTTGTTGATCAGTTGGAGTCTGACCATTTTCTAGCCTCATTTGCATATAGATTCAAACACCACCATGGTTTGAACTGATGAAGAAGTGTGTCACTTTAAAACCCTTTGACTAAGAACCTGCATTCCTGGATTTTCCATGCCTCACAATCCTTATTTGCCAGCAGTGCAGATTTAACCCATTTTACTTCAGTCTTTTGAGGGCACTAGACCTGTTAGATCGCTGATGAAAATAAGGCAGCATAACATGAGAAAATTTTTTAAAAGTAAATATTTAATCTGATCTATATTAACAAACACATACAAATAAGAGAGACATTTAAACCGACATAGACAGAAAATGGTTAGGTTTTAAGCCACTTACAAAGTAAATTCCGGTAAAAATTCACCTTTAAACACCATTTGGTTTACAGATATCATTTTGGCTGTGGGTTGCATTTATGTTATGCATGTGTTATAGCTAAGAGCAGCATTCACAATTCTTCACACCTCAGACATGAAATATTACGGCACTCCTGTATGTGCAGAGCGTGCTGTAGTTCTGTTTGCTTTATTGCTTTCTGTTAAGTGACTTCTTTACTTCAGGTACTGTATATAAAAACCAAGCGCCCTCCCAGCTTGAAGCTAGTCTAAAAATCCACATCACAATCCCAAATGAATTAATAATTTCTCATGGATTTTGCCCTTTAAGACTTATTCACACGTCCGTATTTGGTCGGCATTTTGCATCAGTATTTGTATGCCAAAAGCAAGTATGGAACTTGGAGAGAAACTATAATTGAAAGTTTGAAACCTCTTTTGCGTTAAGGAGCCACTCCTGGTTTTGGCGTAGAAATACTGATGAGTGAATAAAGCCTTACCCAAGGTTAAATTACGTTGTACAGTCTCTAAGTTCTACAGAATTGTAATACAGAATCCAAAAAAGTGCAAGTATCCTTACTGTACCCCCATACACCTCAAATTTTAGGCTGGTCCAAGGTATGGACAATTATATTTTACCACCATATGGCCACAAGACCATATTTGTGCAGGACCTGAATTCAAGAGGACAGAGCTGGAGGAAAAGGAGAGAGCCCCGATGTAAGTTGCTGTGTGTAAAGGGTATCTATTAATTTATGGGTTTAGTCTGGGATCTGTATGATTGTCTCGTCAAAGTCTGAATGTATTTAAGGGTTTTCTTTTTGGGATCTGTTTTACTTTAGGTCTCATGGTTTGGTCTCATGTCTGTCATTTTTGGTTGGGGATCTGTACGTTTGGCTTGTGGTTTGCAATTTCTATTTATTTAGTTCTCTGGAGCCTTTAGGTTTAATGGATCCAGGTGTATTAATTTATTTCAAAGTCTAAGGAGTTGTGTTAATTATCGACTTTGATGAAGGAGTCATTAGCACTGCTTGTGATGCAAATGCATTAGCAGGGTTTGAAGGTATGGTGTATGCAAATTGGTATTCACATGGTAAAACAGTGCATTGTTTAGAAGACTTCTTTTTGGAATGTCCCTGATGCCCCCAGTCCAAAGTAGAGGAGCAGGGTGTGTGAATAAGTTGTATTGTTGTGCAAACCTGTCTTTATGTAAGGACAATTTCACGCAGCAGTATTCTGCTCCTAATTATGCATGAATATTTATGGGAAAATACAGAGAAAAAAACTTTAAAGGCTTGCACACCTTCTGTGTTTTGGACCTACAAATTTTTTTTCAAATTCTGGTGCAAAATAGTGTTCTCAGAAAAGCATAAAGAACTATGGGACTGCATAGTATGACAAACATCAAGAAAAGAGAATCACTATACTCTAAAAGAATTCTAACCACACAGGGAAATACACATGGGATCCAGGCATCCCACCCCAATGGATAACCTAAGCTTTACATTTTAGGGTCCATCTCTATTTTATATGTGGCTTTTCATTATCTTGGCCATTTGGAATATCAATGTCGTTGTATAATCTTTATTGTAAATAAGGCTATGTGCTACATATGCCCCTGACTTTTTTTTATATGTTAAGGGGTTACCATGGCTAACTTAGACTGACTTTCTGCCTATGTTTGTTATAAACGTCCGGTTGCAGCAGTTGGCTCGGTACATATTCTACCATGTTGGATCCCTTCTTTTTAGCTCTTCTTGTGGGAATTATTTACTACGTTGGTTAATTATATGATTTGTCTTTGGTCTCACCCTTTATATTGTTTTTATTGTATGTCGTTTATATCTGGAAGATGGGGTCGCTCAAGCTTAGAACTTTGGTGTTTTTAATGTTGTTTGTGATGATTACAATAAAGGATTTATTTGTGTGCTCCCATTTTCCACTCTAGTCTTTTTCTTTGTCTAATGGTCTTGCAAAATATTGTGCGAAAGTAACCTATAAGTCACCGCATTCCTGGCACTTAGGCTACAATCACACACCCATGTGACACATCTGAGTGTAGTCAATTGTTTTCTTGGACAGCAAACAGAACCATAGAGTTTCATTGATTCATACATATTTCTGTTTTAAAAACTGATCCCTGGGACAAAGAGTATTTCCTATTCTCATCCATTTTGCACATCAGACTCTGCCATACAAAGATCTGTATAAAACGGGTAGACATGGAAGACAAACTTTGGACTTCAGCGTTCCATCTGTTTTTCAATGATCCATTGTCAAGTCAATGGGTAGACAAAAGTTCAGCTTACCTACAGTGTGCCTCCTTCAGTTTTTAAAAATGGATACAAAAAAAAAACACAGATGCAATATGGATAACACATGAGAAAAAAATAGTCCATCTCTTATGCATGTAAAAATTCACAAGGAGGTAGCCTAACTTTCAGTCCTCCAAGCCTAGATATGGAGCACAGCGCTGGAGCTTGAGGATGTGTGTAAAACGATGGACAACCAATACTTGGCTCTCTGAAATGTTCCTATTAATCCCTCTAATACTAATAACCCAATCATTATCACTCTCGGTTGCTTAAGGTTGGGGAGGGTATAATTCACTTTAACTACTGAGGACATTAAGATGTCTTATTGCGGTACTGCTCCGACTTCATTCTCTATATCCCTGTTGTAGAAGCAAGGTAACTCAGGAGAGATGCAAAAGTATAATGATGCATTTACTCAAATCCTTAAGTATGTTAAATCTCCACATATAAGCCAAGTAAAATAGTGCTGAAAGGTGAACATGCGTATTCTTCCAGTTTATGCAGTCAATTTTCAAAAATGAATATAATAATTGCCATGATGTTGAAATATGCCGCGCTATGGTTTCACATCAGCGTTTCAGCTAAAGTCTATCAGTATGCAATCTGTGCTTCATCTTGGATGCTTCTTATTGATTTGTAAGCAGAAAGTGATTAGCGTATAATGTGAAAGTAGCGGATGGTTAAAGGTCTAGCTGATATCTGGAAGGTAAAGTGTTGATGCGTGAAATCCTTCCCGTGCTTTTCCAAAGCAGGATAATATCATATTGAGTGCGGTGTTCACAGTCAGCTGAGTATCGCCTTCTGTTTCCCCACGAGATGGGTTGACTTCCATCATATCCACGGCAGACAATAAACCTGAATTAAATACATTTTCATAATTTAGTTTCATGTTAAGTCAGTTTCACAAAACTCTATTTTCTTTTTTAGAAAAAACCTTTGCGGTAATTAGCTCTATCCAACACATCGTAAAATCAGAGGCACAGTATGGATGTACGGAGCCCTACACCAAAAGCTTTCCAGATATCATGCAAATGGCCTCCCATGCCACTTTTTCCAATGCTGACATTACATATCCATTCTGGTTTATTTTAAGACCGAGTGGGAGGGAATATGATAGATGCTGATTAAACCTCTTTAACCCATGAGTGAAATTATAATTTACATATAAATGCAGTTTAATGTGGCTACGGATTGCTTTCCATAGAGGTAGCATTGCAGTCACTATGGGACACATGGATAAAAGGGTGCCTAGCCCTGATTAGTATCACTGTGTTTGGTACTGGATAGCGAGAACTTATATAAAACAGATTGGAGTCTTATACAGGTTCTCATAACACAGTAGCAAAGAAATTGATACTAGAGGTGAGCGAACCTCGTCAGCTCAATCCTTATTCAGCAAGCTATAGCTCTTAGCAAAGAAGCTGCATCAGGATCCCGGATACCTGGAGCGCTCCCGATAATCAGCTGTTCTGAGCCACAACTGCATGTGTCGCGGCTGTGTGACAGTCACAACAAACAGGCTCTCCATGCATGCATTGGGACTGTCACAAACTCATGACACATGCAACTGCCGCACCGAACACCTGATTATCGGGAGCGCTCCAGGTACCCAGGTTTCCAATGCAGCTTCTTCGGAAAGCGCTATAGCTTGCCAAATAAGGAGGGAGCCGACGATCTTCGTTCATCTCTAATTGATACCAACCAGACTTGGGCACAGGTCTGTATTTAAATCTTATGCTTCCCTCGGCATTATTGGTGCTTGTACCACTATTGATGATTCAGGCTAATGCCAGTATTACACAACCATGTAAAACTGGCAATGCACAGACTGACTGCGGTATTCCTGACCCATATTCGACATCTATGAGGTTAACAAATTCGGTTGAGGAGACTTTGGGGTAAGTAATCACTGACTGTTCTCAGATGCAGGAAACCAACCTTAAAGTTGCTGATTGTGTTATGGGAAGGGTGGAGGATGATGGCGTCAAAATAGACACCCCAGGATCGAACCACTCAAACGCAGACATAAGTTTTCCTCACAAACTGACCAACACTTCTGTCCATAAATGGCTGCTGGTGGAGGAGCATGTGACCAGACCTGTCCATCAGCATCCTCCAATAGAAAAAACATTTTCCCATGGGTAGTATATTGCAAATTGAGGAGGCTGATGGACTAAACTGGTCACATGCTCCTATATCAGCAGCCATTTTCTGGACAGAAGGTCAATTCAGTTTGGGTAGAAAACTGCACTAACAACAGAAAATGGTAATCCTCTTTAAGTGGCAAACAGCAAAGACTGGAGCTTACTATATAGAACAGCCGGCACTTACTGTATATGGAGTGGGCTCAATGAAGGAGGCTTGTATTTTAATGTCTCTATACATCTTGGTACTGACGTGCTGCGTGTATACTACCCTTCCCACTTTCTGGGGATGTACGATGAAAATGAGAATGTAAAAAACCTTTAAACAATCTGCTACCCTAAACACCAGACCGCCAGTACTTAATGGAAAATATGGCCCTTGCTGGGCCAACTCTTTCCAAGTGCCCCATCTCTGCAGGGATTTTAAATGAGAGAGAGTTGAATTGGCCCCATGGATTTGCAAACCCCACAGCAGTCAGTGAATGCTGGTGGGAGCCGTAGTCCTGTAGCAGCTGAGGAGTCACAGGTTGGAGAACAATATAATCTGATGTTTTTGACTTCATCAAATCTTTGCAAAATAAAAAATATATCTATTCTGCCAGTTGCAACCAATGAGAGCAGAGCGATTAGTTTACCTGTGTTATAAACTTGTTCTGTAATGTACATGCCCTCCCTGTAAGTCAGTCCACCATGGACAGGTGTTCCAGTAGCGGGTGCCACGCTGGGGTCCAGACCATCTATATCAAAACTTAAATGGATTGGTCTTTTCTTCCTTAACAGATGGAAAAAAGAATTGTTAATGTTTTATAATGGCGAAAAGGTAAAAGATGTAATCATAACAATTGTAATACACATTCAAGAGGGAATTCATGCATAGCTTGCCCTTGATTTAGTATGCACACCCAGATATAAAATAAATAACATTTCATCTTTAGGTCATGTAAAATGTCTCATCGCAAAAACACAGAGCTATATCTACGATGTATCAGGGACTGTCTGGTTCATAAATTACGTTGCCAAGGAAAGTAGCCAAGGTAACTAGCATCGACTAAATGTTATCTTATTCCAATTTTGTCCTTTTACTTTATATCTGGTTGTGCATCTTTTATATAATATACAATTCTTCTTGTATATAGGTGCAAAAGAGATTCCAGCATTCACTTGAGAAATAGTCACAGTAGTTTTTATCTGCTGGTCAATGCAATAGCCAACATTAAAAAGTGCTGAAGTCTACTAGATGTCTGCCTTCTGTCGAAATTACTGTCCCCCGACTACTTTTCACCACTTAACAAAGAACCTAGACATGTTTGGTGTCTATGAACTTGTAATGACCTGGAGAATCATCATGGCAGGTCAGTTTTACCATTTACAGAAGACAACATGGTAACATTTTTTTTTTTTGGGGGGGGAGGGGTGAATTGCACTTTTTTGCAAATTTAACACACTTGGAATTTTTTTCCTAATTTCCAGTACACTATATGGTAAAATCAATTGTGCTGTTCCAAAAAACAAGCCCTCACACGACATATTGTTGGAAAAATAAAAAAGTTATGTCTCTGGGTAGAAGGGGAGTGAAAAACAAAAATTCAAAAATGGAAAATGCCAAGGCCATGAATGGGTTAAACCCCAAATACTCAAAGTAAACTTTTTTGTCTGGAATATGAAGTATCCCTAACTCGATTCAAGCTGGACCAGTTCATTGGAGGCTATATATCATTTCTTTAACACAGACCTTGACTTGGTTTAATTGCTTGACGAAACGTTTGAAATGATTAATTTTTCCACCTAGTCATTATTTGCATACTTACTTTCCCACTAAGTATTCAATAGTTTCATCCATCACTCTGTTAATTGTCAGTCTATCCACATCCGACATGGAATAGGCCTTTATACCCAATGTCTTCAGAATCAAACTATGAAAAAACACAAGTACGTTATCGCATGTCACACTTTGAGTTGCTGTGGTTTATTTTTCTTTTCTGGATATTAATGGTTAATATTCGGCTATTTTCCCCATTTACTGCTAAAGGGACGAAGGAAATGCGAAATATGAAATAAAGAAAATAAATTCTGTATTCGGTCACTAACGTAAGGCAATTCGATTTGTTAGTAGTATTTTTTTTGCTATGGTACCCTCTATGTATATTATTTGTTGCCATTTCCTCCTTTATTTTCTTTAGTCTAGTAACGTGTTCTGGCAAGTCTGTGCATCATGGAGAGGGAGCGTTTTGTACAGCAAGACTTCACTTGACCAATTACTAAGTATGTAAAGAGTGGTAACCTACGCCACAAAACACAAATGGAACATGTGAATGGGTGCTGTATTTACAATACTGTAGCTCATGATACTTTAAACTGTAATGATTGATATTTTCTGATATACTTCTTGTTTTAGTTCTCTCCTTGAATTCGAAATGTAAATGTTATTAGCGCTGGGGTTGCCATAAAAACTTTTGCGCACCCAGGGTGAATAAACACGATTGTCAAAGCTTGCATTGTAAAATATCATGTCTCAGAAATGGAAAATGAAAGGCTAATTTGCCTTAAGAAGATAAATAATCATATGAAACTATTACTGCATTTTGTGATTTGTGTATAAGCAATTGCTGCCATGATATCATCAATCGCCTATCTATTTTACAAAAACATCCTGACCGATCAGTCCCAATTCATTAATACTGGCACTTTGCATGCTGGTCTTATGGCTAGTTCACACCACCATATTTTCAGTCTGATCGCTATCCGTTGAAAAAACGGACTGCACTCAGATCAATGTTATTCAATGGGGCAGTGAGCAATTTTTTCTAACAGAAAGAATTTTTTCTAACAATAATTCTGGATTTTGAACAGGTATGTAAATGTAGATCCTATGTATATTAGCTGTCAAATATTACTAAATAGAGAAAGTATTTCAAGAATCTGAATGTTCTGACATGAAGATGAACTTACTGCTCTCCAGGATCCACATCTCTCAATCCTATGTAGACTATGTCTTTAGCAGACAAACATGGTCTCACCCAAGAAAATCCTGGGATGTCTGGGACCTACGAGACAAATATTTAGTAAGAATTTAAGCCAATTAATAAAACCTAAAATTTATTCTGCTAAACGGCTTCTTGTACAGTAAAAAGTTTACATTCAGCATCCAGTAGTCCAACAATATCATATATCTGGCACAGAATGGTAAAATAATGGTATCTTTCTGCACAGGATACTGACAAGAGAACAAAAATGATCTATGGGTCTCATTTTAAACCTCAATTATTTTTAAATTAACACAAAATATTGGAGAAACTAGAATTTAATCTAGAGATGAGCAAGTCAATACGTTGGACCCTGGTCCAGCAACAACAATAGTCGGTGGCCACCGGACGGGATCCATGCAAACTGGATATATCTCGTGATTTGCAGGCCCAGAACGATGTCCCACTGGGCCTACAAATTAGAACAGGTGTTAGACATTTAGACAGGTATAAGGCAGTAGCAAGAACCTTTCCAGTAGCTTGAATCCACTGACTTGGCCAATTAGATCATCTCTAGTCAGATTTATTACAGTACGTTGTTATACCATTTGTATTGTTAGCATAGAAGTCTGAATTCTGTACCGGGAGAGGCTGCACCAGTTGTTGGGTACAACAACCCTAAGTGATGATAATGAATATATAATTTGTTTTCAAAAGGATGGGGATGTAAAAACTAAGCTAGGTAAACTTCTATCAGTTCAGTTACTTGAAAACTAGGACATAATGGTCGCACCAAAGTCATTGTTCACCTTGTTTTGCAGTTCTTTTATTAGGAAAGAGACAGGCTGTCCATGAAGGTTGCCACTGGGTGATGTTGATGGAGTGTTGATGTCGGCATGGGCATCCACCCAAACTACACACAGATCAGGGTGAACCTTAGCATGACCTGCGATGGTCCCAACTGCCAAGCTGCATCAGCACAAACAAAAGATATGGGTAAACAATCAGAATGTCACAATCTTCTCATTTGGGACATCTAGTCCATGTGTGACTAAAGTACTGCTGTTGAAACATCATGTGATAGATTGCTTATGAATGTGCCAGAGGAACTGCTTATCTTACATTTCTCTTATAGCAGCACAACAAATATCATCCGCCCAGCGAGGTGATAGGACAGGTGGAAATTGACCCTCGAACACCATATAATTCTGTTTCCTTTGTATAAACTGCATATTTATATATATATATATATATATATATATATATATATATATAGTATATACGCATACAAATAAAGTTGTGAAACTTGTAATAAGCCATATGTGTAAAGGCAACATTTGAGAGACGTTATATAAATATATATACTGTATATATATATATCCATATATAGAGTATATACTGTATGTATGTGTGATATATAGGAGAGAGATTAATTTCTGTGAAAAACAGAAGTTCTAGACTTACGGTACATTTTAGAAATTTAGTAAGAGTCTTGAGGTCTAGAGTCCCATCCTCAAGTATTGCACTAAGCTACTGGTTTCTTGGCCCCTCCTGCTAATTTTCTTTCCTCGATGTAAGACTTTGTTTAAAAATTTACAGAAACAATTGCCTTTGTCAATTTTTGAGATCTGTGCAGTAAGTCCCTCCCCGGGAATTTACTTGCTATATCTATATATGTTGGGCTGCTGTAAGAAATGTAATGGAAGTGATTATTTAGAACATACATCTGTTTTCCTTCAGTCCCGTTGGCAGCACATGGCTCCCTACAGATAATATTTTAATAAAAATTTGCAATACGCAAAGGGCAGCGGAGATTGGAACACCTTTTGTTTTGTTCAGGTGGCAATTAAATTTTCCACCTGTCCAATGAGCTCTCGGGGCAGAGAATGTCCCCATCGGTTGTGCTGCTGACGGGACTAAGGGAAATCAGATTAATATGCTAAATCATCACTCTTCCTGGGTTAATCATTAAGGACAACTATAAGCGGTCTATTTTAGAATCTTGGTGTAGTTGTAAGATGTAGTGCTTGTAGAAGGAGCTGTGAGGCACATTACTACTCTCTGATTTATGCTGGGCATCAGAACTTTTTTCATTTTTTTTTAACACAACTTTGCACTAAATTTGCAGTTGCCTTAAGATGAATAATATTGTTTTCCAAGTCAAATCATTTAAGTTAATATATTAAAAATCCAACAAAGTCAGACCTGTGGTCCCCGCCGAGGGTCAGGCACACTCTGCCTGTCTTCTTGACGTCAGCAACTGTATTAGCAACCTTCTCAGTAGCTTGGCCAACAGTTCTGGGGTTTTTCACGTTTTGAAATGGTTCATCATTGGGTAACTCAGGAAAATGCAGATCACCAAAATCCTTCACATCATATTCTGCAAGAAAACAAGGAAACTACAGATTATTGCTTTATTGGAGATAGTATGGGAGACATTTAAGGGGTTTTCCAAAATTAGTTGAATTCATGGAAACATATCTGCATTTGCTAGTCAGATTTATATACAAATATGGAGGACGTTCTTGACTTTAATACGAAATCAACTGTCTGAAACCAGTTTACTTTCACTGCATGTGATGATGTATGTAAAAATGGTTTGAAGACAGCTTTGTTTGCACAACCAAGACATTTTATCAGTACATTCACATATTTTTTTCACTAGTTTTATTTAACTGGTTGTCCAGTATTTTTATATTGATGGCTTATTTTTAGTATGAGTCATCAATATCAGATTGGTGGTGGTGTGACATCTGGCACCCCTTTTGATTAGCTGTTCCCCCATGCTGACTGGTTGCCAGATGTGACTAGTTGCAGAGCTGCACGGTACAGTCAATTGTGAAGTGGTTGCGACCAGGTACTGTACATATACCCATATTTGAACGAATATTGTGGATCTACAGTACCCCACTGTGGCCATTATACAGTTGTTAGAGCTGTGATGTTTCACTCCATAACTGATCAAATTCACCGTTGGCACCGGTAACAGCTTATCATGGGCATGCCATATAATGCGCCCCAACAGATCTGATATTGCTCTATTCTGAGGATAGGCCATCAATTCTGCTACAGATGGATCTGGATAAGTTGGAAACTTGGGCTGAAAGGTGGCAGATGAGGTTTAACAATGATAAATGTAAGGTTATACACATGGGAAGAAGGAATCAATATCACCATTACACACTGAATGGGAAACCACTGGGTAAATCTGACAGGGAGAAGGACTTGGGGATCCTAGTTAATGATAAACTTACCTGGAGCAGCCAGTGCCAGGCAGCAGCTGCCAAGGCAAACAGGATCATGGGGTGCATTAAAAGAGGTCTGGATACACATGATGAGAGCATTATACTGCCTCTGTACAAATCCCTAGTTAGACCGCACATGGAGTACTATGTCCAGTTTTGGGCACCGGTGCTCAGGAAGGATATAATGGAACTAGAGAGAGTACAAAGGAGGGCAACAAAATTAATAAAGGGGATGGGAGAACTACAATACCCAGATACATTAGCGAAATTAGGATTATTTAGTCTAGAAAAAAGACGACTGAGGGGCGATCTAATAACCATGTATAAGTATATAAGGGGACAATACAAATATCTCGCTGAGGATCTGTTTATACCAAGGAAGGTGACGGGCACAAGGGGGCATTCTTTGCGTCTGGAGGAGAGAAGGTTTTTCCACCAACATAGAAGAGGATTCTTTACTGTTAGGGCAGTGAGAATCTGGAATTGCTTGCCTGAGGAGGTGGTGATGGCGAACTCAGTCGAGGGGTTCAAGAGAGGCCTGGATGTCTTCCTGGAGCAGAACAATATTGTATCATACAATTATTAGGTTCTGTAGAAGGACGTAGATCTGGGGATTTATTATGATGGAATATAGGCTGAACTGGATGGACAAATGTCTTTTTTCGGCCTTACTAACTATGTTACTATGTTACTATGTTACAAAAGTACTGGACAACCCCATTAAGTATCTTCCTGAAAGTTATGGGTCTTTTACACAAGGTGATAATCTACTGATCGTTCCTGAGTACAAACATGTCCAGTAAGACTGTAGGAAGATGGACCAGGCTAGTGGTCCCTCTTGCGTGTCAGGGCCGGAACTGTCGGGGCTGCCACCATTGTTGCCGGGGTAAAGAGTTTCTGACTGGAGCAGCACCTGACTGATGGGGGTGGGTCGGAGATAAAAGAGATTTAGCATGGGAAAATGGGGCTTTTGGCGGATACCCAGCGTGTGCGACAAGAGAAGGTTGGCTCCCTCTCCGCTGTTCAATGCTTATTGACAGGGCTGCGTAAACTGACTACGGTCCCCGCTCAGACAGACATTGCATCTGTAGGGAACTCTCCCACTCTTCCCTCTGACCCCAATACCGCTTGCCACACTGTATCGCTGACAACTGCAGATGCACCGCACAGTACCGATCCTGCGGTGCAAGCTGAATGCAGGAGTGAGGCTGTGGCCTGCTTCCCCAGACAGTTTATTTCACCTGCGGTGCTATGTACTTGCTAGCGGACAGCATCCCATACCAAGATCAGGAGATCACGTGCAGGAAGACCCAGATACTTCACCGCCGCACAGAGGCAGTGCTTTACTTGCCTCCAGGACCGGCTTAGAGACTTCTTGCGTCACCTACGGCACCATCATGGGATTTTCCAGCCTCCATCATCCAGGATCCAGAGGCTGATAAGTAATCTTGTTACTTGACCCTCTGCCATTACCCTGTTGTCATTAACGTTTTAGTGTTACCCACCACTTATTGTTTCCCCCATGCTCCCTGTGTGGAGAATTACTGCTGTTTAGTTAAACATAAAGAAGCTGTTAACTCTTTCTCTGACTCCTGCTTGTCACTGACAACCACAAACGAATATATACTAGTTTTTTTTCTTTTTTAGAATATCTTTTAGTAGGACAAAAAAATAATTGCTCGTTGGCAGTGCATTTCCTTGTGTAAAAAGGCACGTGCCACTGACATCAATGGAATGAACGGATTGTACAATCATTTGTTTGAAGTGATTCTGATAATTCCAGCTTTTGTATTTGCTTGTGCGCAATGTATTGTAGCATGAAACAGGCCGTAATGGAGTAATGTCAGTCTCTAACCTTATCTCCTGTGCTGTGTCCACATTAGCTGTGCACGATTCATGCTTCCTGTCATGCGAAGTTCATAGCTATGGATGGAGCAGCAGTGCAAACCGTTCTGGCAGCCTATGTCAAGCGGCCCGCCGCCCGACCTGTTCTCACTGCTGGAAGAAGTCACTGTCGCAGTCCTGGTGCCCATCTACTGTCATACTCACAGCTACTCAGTGTTCAGAGCACAACAGTCAAATTATAACCAGCTGCTGCACTCTTCACATTAACCATACTGTAAAATTTGGGATGTCTACTATATAGTGCCATAAAGAATTTCTCCAACCTACAGACATGTATTATCTGTGATTTGTGCTATGTAACCTGTATTATTTGTGTCCTGTGCTATTTTTACTGGTATTACCTGTGCCCTGTGCTATTTCAATCTGGTAACATCTGTGTCCCGTGCTGTATTACCTGTGCTGTGATACCTGGTATTACCTATATCCAGTGTTCTGTACCTGGCATAACCTGTGCTGTGATACCTGGTATTACCTATATCCAGTGTTCTGTACCTGGCATAACCTGTGCTGTGATACCTGGTATTACCTATATCCAGTGTTCTGTACCTGGCATAACCTGGGCTGTGATACCTGGTATTACCTATATCCAGTGTTCTGTACCTGGCATAACCTGTGCTGTGATACCTGGTATTACCTATATCCAGTGTTCTGTACCTGGCATAACCTGTGCTATGATACCTGGCATTATCTGTGTCCTGTGTTATGTACCTGTGCTATGATACCTGCTATTACCTGGGTTATGTACCTGTGACATGATACCTGCTATTACCTGGGTTATGTACCTGGTATAACCTGTGCCCTATGCTATACCCTGTATTACCTGTGTCCTTTGTTGTGTACCTGTGCTATGTTATCTGGTAATACCTGTGTTCTGTGCTATACTACCCGGTGGTATTACTTGTGTCCTGTGTTGTGTACCTGGTATATCCTGCACCCTGTTCTATGATACCTGGTATTACTTGTGTCCTGTGTTGTATACCTGGTATACCCTATGCTATGTCATCTGGTAATACCTGTGCCTTGTGTTGTATTGCCTGTGCTATACTACCAGGTGGTATTTCCTATGTCATGTGTTGTGTACCTGGTATATCTAGAGTCCTGTGCTATGTTATCTGGTATTACTTGTGTACATTGTTGTATACCTGGTATAATGTGTGCCCTCTGCTATGTTATCTGGTAATACCTGTGTCCTGTGTTGCATTACCTGTAATATACTACCAGGTGGTGTTACCTATGTTCTGTGTTGTGTACCTGGTATAACTTGTGCCCTGTGCTATGATACCTGGTATTATTTGTGTCCTGTGTTGTTGTGTACCTGTTATAACCTGTGCCCTGTGCTATGATACCTGGTATTATTTGTGTCCTGTGTTGTTGTGTACCTGTTATAACCTGTGCCCTGTGCTATGATACCTGGTATTATTTGTGTCCTGTGTTGTGTACCTGGTATAACCTGTGCCCTGTGCTATGATACCTGGTATTACTTGTGCCCTGTGTTGTGTACATGGTATAACCTGTGCTCTATCTGGTATTATTTGTGCCCTGTGTTGTGTATCTGGTATAACCTGTGCTCTCTCTGGTATTATTTGTGTCATGTGTGGTGTACCTGGTATAATGTGTGCGCTGTTACCTGTGCTATATTACTTAGTATTACGGTACCTGTGGCCTTTGTTTTGTTACCTATTATTATCTGCGCCCAATGGTATATTACCTGGTATTACCTCTATGTAAAAATAAATAAATTAAAAAAATTACAAGACAAACATAGTTTGTCACTGCATCCATAAAAATCTGGTCTCTCAAAATGTAATCGTAATAATCCCCTAAGATTTATGCTGTGAACTGAAAAATAACTGAAATGTCAGAATGTGGCTTTTCGGTCCCCAGAACTCCTTAAAAAATGCTATAACAAACAATAAAAACATCATATACAGTATATCAGTAAATCAGTATCACTAAAACCTCAGCTCACTAAACAAGACAAAAAAACAAGCCATTAAACATCTCTATCAACAGAAAAATACAAATGTTACAGGTGTCGGAAAATGGTGACGCAAACTATGTATATATATATATATATATATATATATATATATATATATATATATATATATATATCATATATACATATATATATATATATATATATACATACATATATTTTTTTTTGTTAAATGTCTGCAATTTTTGTCAGAGGTTCTCAGTGACACGGTCTGCACATCGAAATCACATTGCAGTCACCAGTCCTAAAGTTTATCCTCTCCTGTCCTTTTGCAAACACCCAGACAAGTGACATTACACAAAACAGAGCTGATGTTGCAACTGTAATGTGAACTAATACTACAATTTGTTTTCATGTTAAGTGTCAGCTGCTTAAAAGTTGAAAATATTAAAGCCTTTTTTTTTTTTTTTTTATTCCACTAAATAAAATGAAAATATTTTGTTTAAAAAAATGAAAGCATTACTACTTTAAACATTTTAATATTGTTTTGTATTTTTTAGGATAATTATCTTTTAAGCAACAATAACCTGTTATGGCAGTTATCACAGCAACTTACTAATGAAGAGCCACTTCCTAAGATAATCATTAACCATTAATCCAACAAAATAGAAATGTTTGCATGGACTGTTGCCTCGTCCATCACATCTTACCTAATCATCAATGATACAGTCAGGATGTCAACAAAAAATAAATACCGGTAATTAGCAAAATACTCAAAATACAAACTTTAATGCACCCCATGATAGGGGATGGCGAGAGCAGCAAAATAATGGAAGACTCAAATAGATGGTTCTATTAATAATAAAGAAGGGGTACTATGTAACAATGGACACGGTTAAACATAACGAAAGAGCACACAAGGCAAGAAGGGGCAATGTTATACGCAACTATGGAAAACAATATATACAAGTGCCTCTCACTAAATTAGAATATCATCAAAAAGTTAATTTATTTCAGTTGTTCAATACACAAAAGTGAAACTCATATGTTATATAAAGTCATTACAAATAGAGTGATCTATTGCAAGTGTTTATTTCTGCAAATATTGATGATTGTGGCTTACAGCCAATGAAAACCCCCAAATCATTATCTCAGTAAATTAGAATAATTAACAAAAACACCTGTAAAGGCTTCCTAAGCTTTTAAAAAGGTCCCTTAGTATGTTTCAGTAGGCTCCACAATCATGGGGAAGACTGCTGACTTGACAAATGTCCAGAAGACAGTCATTGACACACACCACAAGGAGAGTAAGCCACAAAAGGTAATTGCTAAAGAAGCTGGTTGTTCACAGAGTGCTGTGTCCAAAAATATTAATGGAAAAGTTGAGTGGAAGGAAAAGTGAGGCAGAAAAAGGTGCACAAGCAACCGGGATAACCGCAGCCTTGAAAGAATTGTTAAGAGAAGGCCATTCAAAAATTTGGGGGAGATTCACAAGAAGTGGACTGCTGCTGGAGTCATTGCTTCAAGAGCCACCACACACAGATGTATCCAGGACATGGGCTACAAGTGTCACATTCCTTGTGTCAAACCATTCATGACCAATAGACAACACCAGAAGCATCTTACCTGGGCCAAGGAGAAAAAGAACTGGACTGTTGCTCAGTGGTCCAAGGTGTTGTTTTTAGATAAAAGTAATTTGCATTTCATTTGGAAATCAAGGTCCCAGAGTCTGGAGGAAGAGTGGGAAGGCCACAATCCAAGCTGCTTGAGGTCTAGTGTGAAGTTTCCACAATCAGTGATGGTTTGGGGAGCCATGTCATCTGCTGGTGTTGGTCCACTGTGTTTTATCAAGACCAAAGTCAGTGCAGCCGTCTACCAGGAAATTTTAGAGCACTTCATGCTTCCCTCTGCCGAGAAGCTTTTTGGAGATGGAAATTTCATTCTCCGGCAGGACTTGGCACTGTCCACTCTGCCAAGAGTATCAATACCTGGTTTAAAAACAACAGTATCACTGTCCTTGATTGGCCAGCAAACTTGTCTGACCTTAACCTCATAGAAAATCTATGGGGTATTGTCAAGGGGAAGATGAGAGACATCAGACCAAACAATGCAGATGAGCTGAAGGCTGCTCTCAAAGCAGCCATAACCCTCAGCAGTGCCACAGGCTGATCGCCTCCATGCTACACCGCATTGATGCAGTAATTGATGCAAAAAGAGCCCCATGAAGGAGTTAAAATAGCAGTGCATGCAAGACGACACAGAAATGTCATAGAACTGGAAAAATTTTCCCGGGAAGAATGGATGAAAATCCCTCAAGCAAGAATTGGAAAAACTCTCATCTGACTATAAAAAGTGCTTACAAGCTATGATACTTTCAAAAGGGGTGCCACTAGGTGCTAACCATGCAGGGTGCCAAAACTTTTGCATCACGTCATTTTCATTTGCAATTTTTAAGATGTAACAGATGAAAATATATATATTTTTTTTGCCTAAAATACAAAGCAAATGTGTCATCTTTAGCTTAAGGTCATATAGAGATCATTTGCTTAACTGCTCACAATAACAGTAATTTTGACCAGGGGTGCCTAAAATTTTACATGCCACTCTATGCTGTTATATATTTTTGCAGGCAGTGGAGCGGCAGGAAGGTTTCTTGATTGGTGATGCATGCTGTTCGTAGTGGCGAAATAGATTACAATATTGTCAATCTGGATATGGCCCCCTACCCTTCAGAGACTTGGTCCCATGGTGATAGTCCAATTTGTCTTCATTGTAATCTATCCCTGCCAAAAATCCTGTTGCCCACCACTGAAGGTTTTGCATTCACTTGGACAATGCTAATGGGAACTCGTGTCTAAAGAGTAATGACATTACCTTTGTGAATAACTATAGTGTAAATCTGCATGTAATCCAACATGAGGTAAGCACCAAAAAAATCCACATCTGCATTAGCAGCCATCTCAGTAACTCGACCAACAATGGATCATCATTGGGAATGCAGGAATATGCAGATCACCAAAATCCTTAGCATTATAAAATAGTAAGGAAATAGCTGTGTATTGCAATTTTGCATAACGATATATAGCTGATGAAATGAGTATTAAACATGTCACCAATTTTCCAAGTGAATCTAATTCTAAAGGTGATATTCTCACCAAATGTTGGTAACAATACATCAAATCATAGATGTCCATAAATGTAAGTTATGCGTAATAATGAGAAATGACATGGAAAAAGGTTTTGAACACGAATCATCAAGATCTGCTGCTGGCAGCTCCCATGGCAATTGCTGACCCACATCCAGCACCAAAGCAGGTGGAATTTTGCATTCTGATGAGTTATTGGACCACAAAGGGCCCAAATACTGTTTTGCCACAGGAGCCCTGTTCTGTCCGTGTCCGTCAGTGCATTAATGTGTATTATAATAAGTCAGCTTAAACTTACAAGCACAAAGACCTCATAGCCCAAACAGTGCTGAAGGTTACGAGGAGCTTGCACAATGTTGAAGGCTGCTGTCATGTGTTGAACAAGAAATAACGTCACTCGTGTGAATCACAACACTGTAAATCTACATGTATCACATTACGGGGTAAATATTACATAGACAGGAAGTTAATTTCACAATATAAACTTACTAGTCATATATACGTGCAGTCAGTCAGAATAAGAACATTGGCCTGCTCACAGTAGCACTATTAATACGTGGATTATCTTTGTCATGTTGAAAACAACTCCTACTCCAAAAATAACAGGTTATTCCCTATATGCTCTATAGGGAAAAACTTGTAATTCAGAGAATAGATCTGTGGAACCTGGGAACTGTGCTCTGTATAGCCCAGCCTTGAATAAGGTGGAATTGCACATGGTTGACTTCCATGCAATTCATTGTCTATGGAACTGCATGAAATGGTACTCTACTTTCTTCAGCAGTCCCATAGACAATGAGTTGTATGAAAGTCAATCATGCACAACTCCATTCAACATAAAGCTCAGCAGAGCCCTATTCTGGTGGTTCCAGAGCCTTGTTTTTGTGTTTACTGGGGGTGCCAGTAGTTTTTGATATCCCACTAATAAGCATGTTATCCCCTATACTATGCAAGTGGAATATTTTGCTGTCTTGTAAATAACCCCTTAATTCATAGGGCTCTTTCATATTCAGTGATCCAGTGAATTCAGTTGTGTGCACCAACTGGACCATTCACTATAATGGTGCCGACAGAGTCAACATGTGCATCATTTTTTGGCACATACGCCAACTGGAGATGGACACACAGATAAATTACAAGTGTGTAAATACATTTTTAGTTCAGACTAGATTTAGTTTTTAAGTTTTTAGTTTGTAGCTCTTAATAAATAATTTTTTTTTACATCTGACTGAAAACTTTTTAATGCAGGTGCGGACATATAGGTACAACCTATGCAGCTGCACAGGGACCCAAGAGGTAGGCCCCAAAGCAGGTGACACTTTGCATTCTGATGGTACTAATGTACACATGAACTCCAATATTGCTGTAAACGTTAAAAACGAAAGGCACTTACAGTAGTATGAAAAAGTGTTTGTCCCTTCCTGATTTCCTATTCTTTTGCATGTCTGTCACACTTAAATGGTTCAGATCACCAAACAAATGTAAATATTAGACAACGATAACACAAGTAACCACAAAATGCAAGTATTTAAATGAAGGTTTTTATTATTAACAGAAAAAGAAATCCAAACCTACAGAACCCTGTGTGAAAAAATCATTGCCTCCTAAACCTAATAACTGGTTGGGCCACCCTTACCAGCAACAGCTGCTATCATGCGTTTGCGATGACTGGCAATTAGTCTTTTACAACGCTCTGGATGAATTTTGCCCCATACATCTTTGCAGAATTGTTGTAGTTCAGCCACATTTGAGGGTTTTCGAGAATTAACCGCCTTTTTAAGGTCATGTCACAGCATCTCAATCAGATTAAGGTCATGAGTTTGACTAGGCCACCCCAAAGTCTTAATTTTGTTTTTCTTAGTCCATTCAGGGGCGGACTTGCTGGTGTGTTTTGGATCATTGTCCTCCTGGATAACCCAAGTTCTCTTCAGTTTGAGGTCATGAGCGGATGGATGGACATTCTCCCTCAGGATTTTTTGGGAGACAGTGGAATTCATGGTTTCATTTACCACAGCAAGTCGTCAAGGTCCTGAAACAGCAAAGCAGCACCAGACCATCTCGCTACCACCACCATATTTTACTGTTGGTATAATTCTCCTTTTCTGAAATGCTGTTTTACTTCTATGCCAGATGTTATGGGACATACACCTTCCAAAAAGTTAAACTTTTGTCTCCTCAGTCCACAGAATACTTTCCCAAAAGTCTTGGGGAACATCATGATGTTTTATGGCAAAACTGAGATGAGCCTTTATGTTCTTATTGCTCAGCAGTGTTTTTCTTTTGGGAATTCTGCCATGCAGGCCATTTTTGCCCAGTCTCTTTCTTATGGTGGAGTCATGAACACTGATATTAACTAAGGCAAGTGAGGCCTGCAGTTCTTTAGATGTTGTTGTATTGTCTCTTGTGACCTCTTGGATGAGTTGTTGCTGCCCTATTGGGGTAATTTTAGTCAGCCTGTCACTCCTGGGAAGGTTCACTACTGTTTCATATTTTTGTCATTTGTGGATAATGGCTCTCACTGGGGTTCACTAGAGTCCCAAAGCTTTAGAAATGGCTTTATAATCTTTTCCAGACTGATAGATTTCATTTACTTTTTCTTATTTGTTCAAGAATTTCTTTGGATCGTGGAATGCTGTCTAGCTTTTGAGGATCTTTTGGTCTTCACTTTGTCAGGCAGGTCCTATTTAAGTGATTTCTTGATTGAGAACATGTGGGGCAGTGATCAGGTCTGGGCGTGTCTAATAAATTTGAACGCCGCTTCCCATAGAAGTGATAAGCCACAGTTAATTTATATTTTAGGCACTGTAGGTTTGGATTTCTTTGTCCCTTAATTATAAAGACCTTCATTTAAAAACTGCATTTTGTGTTCTCTTGTGTTATATTTATCTCATATTTAATTTTGTTTGGTGATCTGAAACATTTAAGTGTAACAAACATTCAAAGGAACAGGAAACCAGGAAGGGAGCAAACACTTTTTCACACCACTGTAGTTAGCGTTTTTTGATCAAACAGCACAAAAGCAATCTGACCACATCATGGTGACCTTTTAATTTGAATGGTCCTTAAACACTAATGTCCTTCCTCTCTATGTGCTAAACCAGCCTGATGTGAATGGGGAGTGAAAAAGAAACCAGGTATAGCTCCTAATTAAAACCTTTTATGGGAAAGATGTATAAGGCTGCTGAGCCCTGGATAGGTAGTACATATAGTAGTTAGGAACCATCCATATTAAAAGGTACACCTTGACGTGGTTGGATGGCTTTTGTTGTATTTGATCAAAAACCGCTAACTGAAGTTTTTAACGTTTAGAGCAATATTGGAGTTCATGTATTCATTTATTTACTTTTTGCTGACTCATAATGTATGTGTAGGTTAATATACTTGCCACACTGCATATTTGTGCATCTGTGCACTAATTTCATACTAAGGGTGTGTGAGTTCAATTTTTTCTTTTTGTGTAGTTCGTATCAGGGGGTGTGGTTCCCTCCAGGGCTCAGCACCCTTATCCACCCATCTTTCTCATACAAGATTTTAATTGAGAGCTATGCCTGGTATCCTTTTTAATCCTCATTGACATTAGGCGAGTTTGACACAGAGAGGTAGGACATATAGTGGTTAGAGACTGTCCATATTAAAAGGTCACCTTGATGTGGTTGGGTGGCTTTTGCATTTTCTGATCAAAAAACGCTAAGTACCTTATGTTTTTAACGTTTATAGCCATATTGGAGTTAATATATTCATTAGTCGCAGTGTGCTGACACATAGTGTATGTATCTGTTTGTGTATTAGCCACACAGGGTATTTGTGCACCTGCGCATTAATTTAATGCTAAAGGTGTAAGGGCCCTATTTTTTCTATTTTTATAACATAAACTTACTAGTAATTTATACATACAGGCAGTTAGAATTAGAACAATGGCCTGGCGGTGCTGCCGGCCATTGTAGCATGTTTTGAACATACAACTGCTAACAGTAGCTCTATTAATATGCGGACTGTAGTTGTCATATGGAAACACAACTCCTAATCCAAAAATAGCAGGTTATCCCTTATCGGCTGTATAGGGATAACTTGTTAATTGATGGAGTCCGACCTCTGGGTCCTGGGAAATGCTCTGTGTAGTTAAGCCTGGGGTTAGGTGAAGTTGTGCATGATTGACTTTTATACAATTCATTGTTGATGGAACTGCTGTAATTAACTGAAGATGTTCTTTGCTTTCTCTGGGCAGTCCCATAGACAATGAATAGTATGAAAGTCAATTATGTACAACTCTACTTTATTCAACATAAAGCTCTACAGAGCTCTATTCTTGTGGCTCCAGAGCCCTGTTTTTGTGTTTACCCGGGGGTGCATTATGCATTTTAATGTCAAGCATGTCGCAGTGCTTGTCAGATGAAGATGGTGGCACTCCAAAACAAGGATTCGTGCAGAGAGTGAAGACTGAGTATTATTGAAAAGCAGCTCCACCGCCATCAGTGATGTGCTCCTCTAATTCTGGCTAATCCTGGTGTTCAGAAGGAACAGAGAAGAAGCAGTGCCTGCAGAGCCAACAAAAGGGTATGTGATCCACACCAAGATGCACTCATAGAAGCCGCACTGGTAATTAAAGCATCTTAGAAAAGCGATTGCTAAGAAAAGTTAGGACCCATGAGAAGGGGCCCAAATAGTAGTGGACACCCCTTTAAGAATCTTTCTGGGCATTTTTTTTGTCCAAGCCACGATATTAAAAGAAAAACATCGTAACATCTTGCCATTTTTTTGCTCACGAAGTCTAATATTGGGCTGATACCTCTTGACAATTTTGCCAACTTGATTTCTTATTTTTTCTGGGCAGCTTCTCAAAAAGATCTCGGACAACAACATTTTTTATGGACACATCAGATGACCCGTATCAGACATTATGGTTATGAGTGATACATGTCTACAGCCCAGAATTCCTATATGAAAATAGGCTTAAAAAACAGCTTAAAAAAAAATAACGGACACATCACATTTTTTTTTATCAATGGGAAAGAAAAGTGCTCTATTTTTATACGCTGTCTAGGAATGTCTGGACGTTTGGCAGCTCTGCTTCTTCTGTAGAGATGACTTTTCAGCAGTCATCTAATTGCCATCACACTCAGGATTACAATGAAAGTATCACCTACATTTACATAACACAGGACTACACCATGACAATCAGTGACGGGCACAGGTCAGTCCCTCCTGTCCTTGAGTGATGAACTTTTTAGACTCTTGAGTCAGAGTCAATTCTTTGGCTCCACAGAAGATTTCAGTGGATTCGTAAAATAATATAGGAGGTATATTGCCTTTGAAACAGCACTAGACAGATTGTTAGAGCCCATGACCGGGTTCCTATCTATGCAGAGTACATTTTCATGACCACAGCCCAATGAACCTAACAAAAGTAGACCATTTGTTGCAACACCATAGTAACAAAGTATGAATTGAGATATTTGTCATGTGCCTTGTGACTTTTTGCTAAATATGTCTGTTATTAAAGGGAACCTGTCACCTGAATTTGGCGGGACTGGTTTTGGGTCATATGGGCGGAGTTTTCGGGTGTTTGATTTACCCTTTCCTTACCCGATGGCTGCATGCTGGCCGCAATATTGGATTGAAGTTCATTCTCTGTCCTCCGTAGTACACGCCTGCGCAATGTTCGTGAGTGTAACATTCCTATAGGCGTCCATTCACCAGATGGAGGCCAAAAGTGTGTTCTTTTATTCATTTCCAATACAGGACTTTCCGATAAAGGACTACGGCAGTGTATGATTCTTTAAAATGGATCCCTATGGTGGATGGATACTTCTGACTATTCCCACTATCAGGCACATGCCTCCTGATTGTATGTGCCTGACATTATGCACATATGTAGTGTGAATTGAGCCTTACAAAGTCTTACCCAGTTCTCTCAGTTTTTCAATTAAGCCAGCTCTTCTTATATATATTGGGCCTTCTTCCACTCCTCCTCTTGGCTAAGATAAAAGAAAAAAGAAGACGAAGATGTTTTAGAAGATTACATGCTTTATTGTCATGGTCATGTGCTACATAAATATATACAGTGGCATATAAACATTTTGGCAACCCTGGTCAAAATTACTGTTATTATGAACAGTTAAGCAAGTTGAAGATGAAATGATCTTTAAAAGGACTAAAGTTAAAGATGGCACATTTCCTTTGTGTTTTATGCAACAAAAAATAGTCATATTTTACATTTTAAAGATTACAAAAAGGAAAATAGGCCTCTGCAAAAGTGTGGGCACTCCTGGTTATTTGTGTCCTCAGATAACTTTGACCAAGGGTTCAGACCTTAATTAGCCTGTTAAGGTTATGGCTTGTTCCCTTAAATCCTTAGGAAAGGCCAGGTGATGTAAATTTCCAAGCTTTATGAAAACCCAACCGCCTCTAACCTTGTGTAAAAAAAAAGCAGCCATAGGTTCTTCTAAGAAGCTGCCTAGCACTATGAAAATGGTACAGACCCACAAAGCAGGAGAAGGCTACAAGCGGACAGAAAGAATTTTCATGTTACCCTTTCCTCAGTTCAAAATGTAATTAAGAAATGGCCGTTAATGGGAACATTGGAGGACTGTAAAACCAAGTGACATTTCAGTGAGAGCTGCTCATAAGATTGCTAGAGAGGCAAATCTGAACCCCCGCTTGACAGCAAAAAGCAGAGAAAAGAAAGATTTAACAGACTTTGGAGTGGTGGTTCATTGTTCTACTTTTCAGAGACACCTGCATAAACATGGCCTTCCTGGAAAAGTCATAAGAAAACCTCTCCTGCGTCCTCACAATAAAATTCAGCATCAGAAGTATGCAGAAGAACATCTAAGCAAGACTGATGCAATTTGCAAACAAGTCCTGAGAACCAATGAAGTTAAAATAGAACTCTTTGGCCACCATAATCAAAGGTATGTGTGGCGATAAAAGGGCACAGAATTTCAGGAAAAGAACATCTTGTCAACCATTAAAGGGAATCTGTCACCCCAAAAATGGCCTATAAACTAAGGCCAGTGGCTTCAGGGGCTTATCTACAGCATTCTGTAATGCTGTAGATAAGCCCCCGATGTATCCTGAAAGATAAGAAAAACAGGTGAGATTATACTCACCAAGGGGCGGTCCCGCTGTGGTCTGGTCCGATGGGCGTCGCGGTCCAGGTCTGGCACCTCCCAACTATATACGATGACGTCCTATTCTTGACTTCTTGCTACAGCTCCTGCGTAGGCGTACTTTGTCTGCCCTGTTGAGGGCAGAGCAATGTACTGCAGTGCGCAGGTGCCAGGAAAGGTCAGAGAGACCCGGCGCCTGCACACTGCAGTACTTTGCTCTGCCCTCAACAGGGCAGACAAAGTACGCCTGCGCAGGAGCCGCGGCAAGAAGACAAGAAGAGGATGTCATTGTATGAATATGGGAGGCGCCGTACCCGGCCTGCGACACCCATCGGACCGGACCGCAGCGGGACCGCCCCTGGGTGAGTATAATCTAACCTCTTTTTCTTACCTTTCAGGATACATCGGGGGCTTATCTACAGCATTACAGAATGCTGTAGATAAGCTCCTGATGCCAGTGGCCTTAGTTTATAGGCCATTTTTGGGGTGACAGATTCCCTTTAAGCATGGGGGTGGATCAATCATGCTTTTGGGTTTTGTTGCAGCCAATGGCATGGGGAACCTTTCACAGGTAGAGGAAAGAATGGATTCAATGAAATTTCAACAAACTCTTGATGCAAACATAACACCATCTGTTAAAAAAAAGCTGAAGTTGAAAAGAGGATGGCTTTTACAAATTGATAATGATTCTCATCACACCTCAAAAATCCACAATAGACAACCTCAAAAGGCCCAAGCTCAGTGTTTTATAATGCACTCATAGTCCCTGATCTGAACATCATTGAAAATCTGAGGCTAGACCTCAAAATCTGATCAGCTCTCATGTGCCCCTAACAGCTGTGGGTGGAATTGTGATCCACCCTAAGCTGTTAACATGTTAATTGCCACTGTCAATCTCTGACAGCGGCACTTGACTCATGCAAACCAAAAGTGTGTCACTAGCTCCGCCCATCGGCACCCGTGTCCAATGATTCCAGGACACTGATAAGTTGGCATGACAACCCGCGGTCTGCAGGAGACCCCTGTGGCTGTCATTGCAGATCTGCTATGAACGTCACCCCGTGACCAGCACTCATAGTAGATGATCAATTCTGCTACCCAAAGAAGGGCTGAATCCCCGCTATGTGTAGCATAAGCGATGGGATGATCACAGCTTTAAGTCTCCTTAAATAAAAAAGAACCTATACATGTTTGGTATCTACAAACTTGTAATGACCTGTAGCAGGTCAGTTTTAGCATTTAGTGAACATTGTAAAAAAGCTAAAAAAAAATTAAAACAATTGTGGAAATGCACTTTGTTTTGCAATTTTACCACAGTGGTCGGGTGACGTGAACAGCCCGTAATGTTACAAGTCACCTGACTGCTGCAGCCCATCACAAGCCGCAGCGGTCCTCTGGCTGCTTGAACGATGCTGTCATCACCCCTTACAGCGGCCTCTAATGTAGAAGTGAGTGATGGTAATGTTTTAGACTTGATCTTGATTGCATCAATTGCAGTCTGTAGTCAACCTGAATATTGCTTCAAAGATAATCTATATATTCGGAGCAAAAACTGGATCATCAGTTATAAGCAAATATCTCTAATTTTTTTCTGAGGTGAAAACACTTTTTTGATGGCACATGAAGGGATCTCAGTCTATGAATGCAAGATCCGTTCGCATTTTCAATAGGGTCTGATCCAGCTAGTAAGAAAAGCCGGAAGCCATGTAAACAGGTTTATTCTTATTTAATGAGGTTTGCGAACACTTTTCATTTGGGTGCTTCACTATTCCTGTAAATGGCATGTAAATGTACACCAAACTCTAAGATAGGGTCATTAACATGATTGTTCAGCAAATTACTTTGTCATTATTTGTTGGAGATCTTTTCGTCTATGTATGGATTTTTTTTTTCTATTTTGAATTAAAGTAGCAGATTGTAGCTGTTTCCTATAAATTCTCACTAAACCTATCACTATGAGCAGACATGTATTACAATAACTGTTATTGTATGAAAAAAACATAAAATATCAAGAAAGAGAAAATATATAATTGGTGATATCAACACAAAAAGGTATTCTCCCCCAAAAGTTACATCATGTACAGATGATAATTAGCCAATGGGTACAGAGAATACATAACCAAAATGAATATAGTATGTAGTGTTAGGAAAAAAATGACTGCGAGAGTTAAAGGCGATATAATGGCAAATATTAATATATCATCTATAGCAAACATATATACGGTAATGTTGTAATATACAGTATAAAAGATGTGATATATACCATAATAAAAGTAGAGATTAACTTAGCGCTAAGAAGAATAAGAAAAGTGAGCATAGTTCACATATACATCATAGTCATTAAATAAGTCACACACCATATATCATAGCGTGTCATAACTAACAATGTATAATGTATACCATACAGAGGTAAAAGTAAGTTTGATAAGTAAAGTACGCATAGTGATAGTGGTCACTAAATTAGTCACACATCGTATATCACAGCAATCTCACACTTGACAAAAGTAGCAAAGTAATCTTATGTAGGAATTTGAGCATGGCGCGTGATATGTTACCTTTTTGATACCCGACTGTGCTACTTTTGTCACGATTGACATTGCTTTGATATATGATGTGCTGACAAATGAACTCAGTTTGATGACCTGAAAATAATACATGTAATTTATGTAGCCCCTATCTAGCCAGGCTTAAATGAGATTCAGCTTCCAAACATATCCTCGAAAAATGATCTTAGAATGTCATGTCATTAAAAAGTAATAACAAGATTCCATGGGAAATCCAGTAGGAATAATTAAAAAATAAAATAACCATAATAATGTCTTTTGTTTTATAACAGTGCAGCTTAAAAAAAAATCAATTAATTGAACAGAGAATTTACCACTAGGGACAAGATAATTTTAGAAAATTACTAATATAATCAGTTTAGCTTCTTTTCCTAAATTCTAACACGGACACATAAGCATTCATTGTGGGAATATGCTCACCTGGCCCTTGGAGAAAGGAGCTCCAACCAGTCCCACTGATCTTTTAGCCCGTCCACTCATTGTGCCTGGTTACTCTCTTGTGTACTTCTGATTGCAAACATTCTCCCTTTTGTACATTTCTACTCTGCATTACTAAGAGATCAAGAGGTGTAACATCTCCACCCAGGAACAAAAATTATGCAATGTTTCTTTGGAAAAGCATCAGCTGCTGCAACTCGGTATTCACCCGATGATGTCCTTATCAAAAAGCAGATTGGTCCATTTTAACTAACCCACCTCAGAAATCACATGATTATATATAACTAACCCATGTCTGAAATCACAGGAATATACATTATAAATAACTCATGTCTGAAAACACAGGATTAAACAATATAACTACCCCATGTATGAAACCAAAAGATTATACATTATAACTCACTCATCTGAAATGACAGGATTATATATTAGAACTAACCCATGTATGAAACCAAGTGATTAGGCATTATAACTAACCCATATCTGAAAACACAGGATTAAACACTATAACTAATTAATATCTGAAAACACAGGATTAAATGCTATAACTAACTCATCTGAAATGACAGGATTATATATTATAACTAACCCATGTCTGAAACCAAGTGATTAGGCATTATAACTAACCCATATCTGAAAACACAGGATTAAACACTATAACTAATTAATATCTGAAAACACAGGATTAAATGCTATAACTAACTCATCTGAAATGACAGGATTATATATTATAACTAACCCATGTATGAAACCAAAAGATTATACATTATAACTAACTCATCTGAAATAACAGGATTATATATTATAACTAACCCATGTATGAAACCAAAAGATTATACATTATAACTCACTCATCTGAAATGACAGGATTATATATTAGAACTAACCCATGTATGAAACCAAGTGATTAGGCATTATAACTAACCCATATCTGAAAACACAGGATTAAACACTATAACTAATTAATATCTGAAAACACAGGATTAAATGCTATAACTAACTCATCTGAAATGACAGGATTATATATTATAACTAACCCATGTCTGAAACCAAGTGATTAGGCATTATAACTAACCCATATCTGAAAACACAGGATTAAACACTATAACTAATTAATATCTGAAAACACAGGATTAAATGCTATAACTAACTCATCTGAAATGACAGGATTATATATTATAACTAACCCATGTATGAAACCAAAAGATTATACATTATAACTAACTCATCTGAAATAACAGGATTATATATTATAACTAACCCATGTATGAAACCAAAAGATTATACATTATAACTCACTCATCTGAAATGACAGGATTATATATTAGAACTAACCCATGTATGAAACCAAGTGATTAGGCATTATAACTAACCCATATCTGAAAACACAGGATTAAACACTATAACTAATTAATATCTGAAAACACAGGATTAAATGCTATAACTAACTCATCTGAAATGACAGGATTATATATTATAACTAACCCATGTCTGAAACCAAGTGATTAGGCATTATAACTAACCCATATCTGAAAACACAGGATTAAACACTATAACTAATTAATATCTGAAAACACAGGATTAAATGCTATAACTAACTCATCTGAAATGACAGGATTATATATTATAACTAACCCATGTATGAAACCAAAAGATTATACATTATAACTAACTCATCTGAAATAACAGGATTATATATTATAACTAACCCATGTATGAAACCAAAAGATTATACATTATAACTCACTCATCTGAAATGACAGGATTATATATTAGAACTAACCCATGTATGAAACCAAGTGATTAGGCATTATAACTAACCCATATCTGAAAACACAGGATTAAACACTATAACTAATTAATATCTGAAAACACAGGATTAAATGCTATAACTAACTCATCTGAAATGACAGGATTATATATTAGAACTAACCCATGTATGAAACCAAGTGATTAGGCATTATAAGTAACCCATATCTAAAAACACAGGATTAAACGCTATAACTAACTCATCTGAAAACACAGGATTAAACACTATAACTAACCCATATCTGAAAACACAGGATTAAACGCTATAACTAACTCATCTGAAAACACAGGATTGAACACTATAACTAACTCATATCTGAAAACACAGGATTGAACACTATAACTAACTCATATCTGAAAACACAGGATTGAACACGATAACTAACTCATATCTGAAAACACAGGATTAAACACTAACTAATTAATATCTGAAAACACAGGATTAAATGCTATAACTAACTCATCTGAAAACACAGGATTAAACACTATAACTAACCCATATCTGAAAACACAGGATTAAACGCTATAACTAACTCATCTGAAAACACAGGATTAAACACTATAACTAACCCATATCTGAAAACACAGGATTAAACGCTATAACTAACTCATCTGAAAACACAGGATTGAACACTATAACTAACTCATATCTGAAAACACAGGATTGAACACTATAACTAACTCATATCTGAAAACACAGGATTGAACACGATAACTAACTCATATCTGAAAACACAGGATTAAACACTAACTAATTAATATCTGAAAACACAGGATTAAATGCTATAACTAACTCATCTGAAAACACAGGATTAAACACTATAACTAACCCATATCTGAAAACACAGGATTAAACGCTATAACTAACTCATCTGAAAACACAGGATTAAACACTATAACTAACCCATATCTGAAAACACAGGATTAAACACTATAACTAATTAATATCTGAAAACACAGGATTAAACGCTATAACTAACTCATCTGAAAACACAGGATTAAACACTATAACTAATTAATATCTGAAAACACAGGATTAAACGCTATAAATAACTCATATCTGAAAACACAGGATTAAACACTATAACTAACCCATATCTGAAAACACAGGATTAAACACTATAACTAACTCATCTGAAAACACAGGATTGAACACTATAACTAACTCATATCTGAAAACACAGGATTGAACACTATAACTAACTCATATCTGAAAACACAGGATTGAACACGATAACTAACTCATATCTGAAAACACAGGATTAAACACTAACTAATTAATATTTGAAAACACAGGATTAAATGCTATAACTAACTCATCTGAAAACACAGGATTAAACACTACAACTAACCCATATCTGAAAACACAGGATTAAACGCTATAACTAACTCATCTGAAAACACAGGGTTAAACACTATAACTAACCCATATCTGAAAACACAGGATTAAACACTATAACTAATTAATATCTGAAAACACAGGATTAAACGCTATAACGAACTCATCTGAAAACACAGGATTAAACACTATAACTAATTAATATCTGAAAACACAGGATTAAACGCTATAAATAACTCATCTGAAAACACAGGATTAAACACTATAACTAACCCATATCTGAAAACACAGGATTAAACGCTATAACTAACTCATCTGAAAACACAGGATTAAACACTATAACTAACTCATATCTGAAAACACAGGATTGAACACTATAACTAACTCATATCTGAAAACACAGGATTAAACACTATAACTAATTAATATCTGAAAACACAGGATTAAACACTAACTAATTAATATCTGAAAACACAGGATTAAATGCTATAACTAACTCATCTGAAAACACAGGATTAAACACTATAACTAACCCATATCTGAAAACACAGGATTAAACGCTATAACTAACTCATCTGAAAACACAGGATTAAACGCTATAACTAACTCATATCTGAAAACACAGGATTAAACACTAAAACTAATTAATATCTGAAAACACAGGATTAAACGCTATAACTAACTCATCTGAAAACTCAGGATTAAACACTATAACTAATTAATATCTGAAAACACAGGATTAAACGCTATAACTAACTCATCTAAAAACACAGGATTAAACACTATAACTAACCCATATCTGAAAACACAGGATTAAACGCTATAACTAACTCATCGGAAAACACAGGATTGAACACTATAACTAACTCATATCTGAAAACACAGGATTGAACACTATAACTAACTCATATCTGAAAACACAGGATTGAACACTATAACTAACTCATATCTGAAAACACAGGATTAAACACTATAACTAACTCATATCTGAAAACACAGGATTAAAAGCTATAACTAACTCATCTAAAAACACAGGATTAAACACTATAACTAACCCATATCTGAAAACACAGGATTAAACGCTATAACTAACTCATCGGAAAACACAGGATTGAACACTATAACTAACTCATATCTGAAAACACAGGATTGAACACTATAACTAACTCATATCTGAAAACACAGGATTGAACACTATAACTAACTCATATCTGAAAACACAGGATTAAACACTATAACTAACTCATATCTGAAAACACAGGATTAAACACTATAACTAACTCATCTGAAAACACAGGATTAAACACTATAACTAACCCATATCTGAAAACACAGGATTAAACGCTATAACTAACTCATCGGAAAACACAGGATTAAACACTATAACTAACCCATATCTGAAAACACAGGATTAAACGCTATAACTAACTCATCGGAAAACACAGGATTGAACACTATAACTAACTCATATCTGAAAACACAGGATTAAACGCTATAACTAACTCATCTGAAAACACAGGATTGAACACTATAACTAACTCATATCTGAAAACACAGGATTGAACACTATAACTAACTCATATCTGAAAACACAGGATTGAACACTATAACTAACTCATATCTGAAAACACAGGATTAAACACTATAACTAACTCATATCTGAAAACACAGGATTAAACACTATAACTAATTAATATCTGAAAACACAGGATTAAACACTATAACTAACTCATATCTGAAAACACAGGATTAAACACTATAACTAACCCATATCTGAAAACACAGGATTAAACGCTATAACTAACTCATCGGAAAACACAGGATTGAACACTATAACTAACTCATATCTGAAAACACAGGATTGAACACTATAACTAACTCATATCTGAAAACACAGGATTGAACACTATAACTAACTCATATCTGAAAACACAGGATTAAACACTATAACTAACTCATATCTGAAAACACAGGATTAAACACTATAACTAACTCATCTGAAAACACAGGATTAAACACTATAACTAACTCATATCTGAAAACACAGGATTAAACACTATAACTAACTCATCTGAAAACACAGGATTAAACACTATAACTAACCCATATCTGAAAACACAGGATTAAACGCTATAACTAACTCATCGGAAAACACAGGATTAAACACTATAACTAACCCATATCTGAAAACACAGGATTAAACGCTATAACTAACTCATCGGAAAACACAGGATTGAACACTATAACTAACTCATATCTGAAAACACAGGATTAAACGCTATAACTAACTCATCTGAAAACACAGGATTGAACACTATAACTAACTCATATCTGAAAACACAGGATTGAACACTATAACTAACTCATATCTGAAAACACAGGATTGAACACTATAACTAACTCATATCTGAAAACACAGGATTAAACACTATAACTAACTCATATCTGAAAACACAGGATTAAACACTATAACTAATTAATATCTGAAAACACAGGATTAAACACTATAACTAACTCATATCTGAAAACACAGGATTAAACACTATAACTAACCCATATCTGAAAACACAGGATTAAACGCTATAACTAACTCATCGGAAAACACAGGATTGAACACTATAACTAACTAATATCTGAAAACACAGGATTGAACACTATAACTAACTCATATCTGAAAACACAGGATTAAACACTATAACTAACTCATATCTGAAAACACAGGATTAAACACTATAACTAACTCATCTGAAAACACAGGATTAAACACTATAACTAACCCATATCTGAAAACACAGGATTAAACGCTATAACTAACTCATCGGAAAACACAGGATTAAACACTATAACTAACCCATATCTGAAAACACAGGATTAAACGCTATAACTAACTCATCGGAAAACACAGGATTGAACACTATAACTAACTCATATCTGAAAACACAGGATTAAACGCTATAACTAACTCATCTGAAAACACAGGATTGAACACTATAACTAACTCATATCTGAAAACACAGGATTGAACACTATAACTAACTCATATCTGAAAACACAGGATTGAACACTATAACTAACTCATATCTGAAAACACAGGATTAAACACTATAACTAACTCATATCTGAAAACACAGGATTAAACACTATAACTAATTAATATCTGAAAACACAGGATTAAACACTATGACTAACTCATATCTGAAAACACAGGATTAAACACTATAACTAACTCATATCTGAAGTCACAGGATTATATATTATAACTAACCCATGTCTGAAATCCCAGAAATTGGGACTCTGAAGAGCCCTCTTTGAGTGGAGCAGTGGCCGATCTTGCGCACCTCTGCTCCATTAATTCCTAATGCGAGCGCTGAAGACCAGTTGAACTCTGTGCTCTCCTATTTCCGGCAGTGAAGACTGAGAATGAATGGATAAGAATTGCTCATGATTGACCACTGCTCCATTCACACTAGGGGGTTCTGGAGTTTGGTGGGGGTTTCAGAAGTTAAGTTAATCCCTATTGCAAGGATAGAGGATAACTGCCAAACTTGGCACAGTCTGTTTAAAGGGACTCTGTCACCTGAATTTGGCGGGACTGGTTTTGGGTCATATGGGCGGAGTTTTCGGGTGTTTGATTCACCCTTTCCTTACCCGCTGGCTGCATGCTGGCCGCAATATTGTATTGAAGTTCATTCTCTGTCCTCCATAGTACACGCCTGCGCAAGGCCAGATTGCCTGGTGCAGGCGTGTACTATGGAGGACAGAGAATGAACTTCAATACAATATTGCGGCCAGCATGCAGCCAGCGGGTAAGGAAAGGGTGAATCAAACACCCGAAAACTCCGCCCATATGACCCAAAACCAGTCCCGCCAAATTCAGGTGACAGAGTCCCTTTAACTACAAAATGAAAATCAGAGCGCACTCAGACGATGCACAGATATCATACAAGTGCTATCCATTTTTTTCATGAACCTATTCACTTAAATGGGTGAATTTGTTCCACAACACGGAATAACGTATCATATACCTTTGTTTATTTTTGTGGACAATTGGCACATTGATTGCAAAGAGTCTATATCTATTAAATGAATGGATTACACCTGTCCCCCGATAAACTTCATGTGTGAAAAATTCTAAAAGCTAGATCCCCCAACCTCCATTTGAAACGTGTATATACATTATATACATATGTGAATGTATGTTTGCATATAAATATATATACAGTATATATATATATATATATATATATATATATATATATATATATATATATGTACGGTATATATATTTGCGTTAATGCTCTCGCACAGGGTTTTTAGATAAAAAAAGAATAAAATGTATTGTCCTTCATAAACGTTTCAGCTACCAAATGAAAACAGCTTTTCTTCAGTACAAATCAATAACATAAACAGGCCTTTGTTCAGACGCAATGAAACAAAGTCAATGTAACAGCCTCACCAATCTCCTTATTCCAGGCAGCAGCTCAGGCAATTTTACACACATTCACCAAACAAACACAACTCTCTTCAGCTCCACTCTGCTGAGCTAACCCAGCTGCTGTTATTAGGCCTGTAAGCCCCGCTCTGGATTATGGAAACGACGTTGACCTTTCCCATCCAGACTCTTCTGGTTGCCTCTAAATCCCAGGACCAAAATTCAGTCATATTAAAACTCTCTCCATAACCTTGTGTTACTAGTACAGACTTTAATAAAATGTTTAATGGTTGTCTGAGGCATGTTCTGCGACACTGATTGCACTTGGGCAAGCAAATCATCACAATCTGTTGCTGGCAGCTACCATTGCCAGTGATGTTCCAGATGAGCTTGATAAGAGACAAGTCCTGAGACACTGCAGGCCATGACAGAACATTTAGACCACACAGGTTGCTCACAGTAGCACAAGCAGTATGTGTTCTGGTGTATGAATGTGGAAATAACCCAACCTGGGACACTTTAGAGACGTGGCCGTACCACTGGTTTCACAACCAAATTAATGTATTGCCGAGCTGTGAGTTTATTTGGAATGAAGACTAGAGTGGCCTGACTACAATACACTGTACCACCCCAGAACATTCCCTCATGATGGCTTCTTAATGGCACTACCGACGTGGTCTCATTAAATTCAAAGAAACACACAATGTGACCCATTCTTTACTGTATGTGGGGGCGGAACAAAGGGTAAACACTCACCTAGGGCGTTGCTTTCCAAAGGGGGTGAGGGGGCGCAGCATTTTTTTAAACAAAATCCTGACATTGCTAAGTGCCCTTGGCTGCCTGGTCCTTTCCTCTGGCCACAGGCATTCAGCACAGTAAAGGCCGGGACACAAGTACAGTGAGCATTGTCAGTGAGTTATTGACACTGTTCACCCCTCTGCTCCTTCCCCACACTTAATTATATTTCCATCTCTCAGACATGAATATAATTGCCGTAAGTGCTGCTGATACAGGAGCAGGAACCCCTTGATAGTAGGTTTATGCTATACAAATGTGTATGTGGCTGACTTGACATTGCAATTGATTGCTGTACTAAGCCTGTTTTTTGTATTCAAGTGCTTATCGTTGTTCTGGTGATGTATTCCTGTACTAATGGTGGTTCTGTTGATGTACTTATTTACCGATGATGGTTCTGGTGCTGTATTCATATAATATTGACGGCTTTCGTGTTCTATTTATGTACTGATGATGATTTTGGTTTCATATTTATATACTGATGATAATTCTGTTGATGAATACATTACTAAAGCCATCATCACTCCATGAATACATTACCAGAACCACCAACCATCAGTTTTGCTGCAAGTGGTATTTGTCACATAATGGATGTAAAAACCATTTATACATATCCATTTATTTATAATGAGCAGTAGCGTAGCTACTGTGGGGGCAGAGGGTGTGGCTGCCCTGGCACCCACCTGGAGTTTTGCTACTTTGAACTGTATGGGCACGTGCAGGAACACGAGCTCTGTGCACTGCCTTACTGCTGATATGGGGCATGTGATCTGGGGAGCCTCCCTGCTTGTCATCGCAAGTTCATCTAGATGCTGATACAGTTGAAAACAATAATGGGAGAGGGAGCAAAAGATGATGCTCTCTCTCCCATCTTTCCCCCTCTGCGTCTGATGTCTCAGAACAGCTGGTGCAATGACGTCACCCCATGGCACCTGCTGTGCTGAGATGGGCAGGTGCTCACAAAGCTCGTCGCAGAGATTGGAGCAGCGAAGGAACGAGAAGGTGAGGCGAGTATTGTATTTTTTCTATTGGGAGTGAATTATACTGTATAGTGGCCTATGGGGAGCGCATTATACTATATGAAGGACTATGGGGAGTGCATTATACTATATGGAGGCTATTTTAGGGAGCCATCATAAAGTGTGGGGGCTATCATAGTGTGGGAACTTATGTGGGGGCCATTATGCAGTGTTCGGGCCATCAAACAGTTTGGGCTATTAATGGGTCAGTATACTGTGTGGGTGCAACTATACAGTGTGCTAATCTTTATACTGTGTACAAGAGAGCATCATACTGGGGGAGACTCGGGACATTATTAAATATTAAGTGGGCATTTATTGTTATAAGGGAACTCAGGTTATTGTGACTGTCAAAGGGGGCACACAGAGGGCATTATTACTTTCTATGGGGCAGAATGTGGGCACTGTTTTCTAGGGCACTTGCACAGGGCATTAATATATTCTATCTAATCTAATATATATACCATCTAGAGGGCACACAGTACCACACAGCTGGTGCACTAATAGGGATACATACAACAGTGGTTCAGTAATGGGGTATTTACAGGACAAGGAGTTTGTGCAGGTTGGGGATAGATGGGAATGGAGCTGGAAATGTAAGAAGTTATACATGTCTATGTTGTAATCTCTGCAGCCGAGTCCTAGCTGGAAAAAATGGTCATGAGGTTATCCTACATTCACTATTGGGGTGCGCCACCATAGTTGTAACCAATCGACTCCTATTATAGTTAAGCTATATCAGTTTCCCTGACTGTTCATGGTTCTGACATTTAAAATATATCACGATATGTCCCACTCAATGTGTAAATGGTCCACAAACAATTATCGATTCTATATGTTACTTTGCAATTGAAAACGATAACTATTCTAGTGGATGTGGTCGTTGGAGCTTGTTACCGTACCCATGGGGGGGCGTTAGGTGTCCTGTTACCTTAGTCTCTGACCTATTCCTTTGCTTTGGGGGAGGGGTTCCATCCGTTTTACCATGGCCTGCAGTGTTTCCAGCCTTTTGCCCAATCAATCGCATCAGGAAGTCATCGGTCTACAATTGCAAAGTGAGCTGCCAGCAGCGGATCTTGATGATTTGCATGCCCAAGTGCATTGCAGCACTTTCCTCAGACAACCATTAATAACCTCACTGATAGCATATAAGTACATGTATTTCTTCATGTGGCGCTCATACATGGTATTGAATAAATCGAGATGTTATGAAAATTTTGCTTCCATTTTTACTTAATTTACATGTCATTAAAGTATCTATAAAGCCTGTGAGTTCCATATAGGCCTAGAATTTTTAAAGTGGTCGTATGATTTTTTACAAAAATGTTACAAAAATAGTATAGAATGTGTAAAGGTCTAAAATGATTTGATAGACATAACATAGTTAATGAAAAGATGCAAAGTGATACAGATTATATTAGATATACTGTACGGGAAGTATGTGTAACGCAGTTGTGGACTGAACTCTAATTTCATGTGGACTTTTTGATGATATAAGAGAATAGTATTGGTAATGGTATAGAATGATGTCATTCACTGGTATTTTTGATACAAGAACACTATAGCAGACATGCTGGAAACTCTAAAATACAAATACAAACAGGGTCTAAATCTACCTTTTAGGCTGCCGTGACACTAGCAGTATTTGGTCAGTATTTTACATCAGTATTTGTAAGCCAAAACGAGGAGTGGAACAATTAGAGGAAAAGTATAATAGAAGCATATGCACCACTTCTGTATTTATCACCCACTCCTGGTTTTGGCTTACAAATACTGATAAAAATACTGCTAGTGTGACGGCAGCCTTATAATGGAATAAATGCCAAAAAAAGGAGCAACAAGTTGGTGACAAAAAATAACTAAATATGATACGATACGATACGATACGATACGATACACTTTATTGATCCCGTGGGAAATTATGGTATCACAGCAGCACAACTTAAATCATAAAAATCATAATGGAATTACAAAAATAACGAAAAAATAAAGTATCATGCCTAAGTAATCATTACTCAAGTAACTGAGCTCCCCCTCCCAAATACATTAAATGAAAACATATTATATTAACCCCTTTACCTCCAAGAGTGGTTTGCACGTCAATGGCCAGGCCAATTTTTACAATTCTGACCACTGTCCCTTTATGAGGTTATAACTCTGGAACGCTTAAACGGATCCTGGTGATTCTGACAATGTTTTCTCGTGACATATTGTACTTCATGATAGTGGTAAAATTTCTTTGATATTACCTGCGTTTATTTGTGAAAAAAACGGAAATTTGGCGAAAATTTGAAAATTTCGCAATTTTCCAACTTTGAATTTTTATGCAATTAAATCACAGAGATATGTCACACAAAATACTTAATAAGTAACATTTCCCACATGTCTACTTTACATCAGCACAATTTTGGAACCAAATTTTTTTTTTAGGGAGTTATAAGGGTTAAAAGTTGACCAGCAATTTCTCATTTTTACAACACCACTTTTTTAAAGGGACCACATCTCATTTGAAGTCATTTTGAGGGGTGTGTATGATAGAAAATACCCAAGTGTGACACCATTCTAAAAACTACACCCCTCAAAGTGCTCAAAACCACATTCAAAAAGTTTATTAATCCTTCAGGTGTTTCACAGGAATTTTTGGAATGTTTAAATAAAAATGACCATTTAACTTTTTTCACCAAAAATTTACTTCAGCTCCAATTTGTTTTATTTTACCAAGGGTAACAGGAGAAAATGGACCCCAAAAGTTGTTGTACAATTTGTCTTGAGTACACAGATACCCGATATGTGGGGGTAAACCACTGTTTGGGCGCATGACAGAGCTCGGAAGGGAAGGAGGGCAATTTGACTTTTCAATGCAAATTGACAGGAATTGAGATGGGACGCCATGTTGCGTTTGGAGAGCCACTAATGTGCCTAAACATTGAAACCCCCCACAAGTGACACCATTTTGGAAAGTAGACCCCCTAAGGAACTTATCTGGATGTGTGGTGAGCACTTTGACCCACTAAAGGCTTCACAGAAGTTTATAATGCAGAGCCGTAAAAATAAAACAAAGTTTTTTTCCCCAAAAAATTATTTTTTAGCCCCCAGTTTTGTATTTTCCCGAGGGTAACAATTGGACTGCAAAAGTTGTTGTCCAATTTGTTCTGAGTACGCTGATACCCCATATGTGGGGGGGGGAACCACCGATTGGGCGCATGGGTGGGCTCGGAAGGGAAGGAGCGCCATTTGGAATGCAGACTTAGGCCGGCTTCACACTTGCGAGTTTTACGGACGTAAGAGCGCAGAAACTACGTCCGTAAAACTCGCAAAAAATACGGCACAATTATTCTCTATGCCCCTGCTCCTCTCTGCCGTATTAAACTGATCATTATTATACGGCTTTCTACGGCCGTAGAAAATCGCAGCATGCTGCGTTTGTCACCGTATTGCGCAAATAAAACGTCAATGAAAATCTATGGAAGCCCCAAAAATACGGATTACACACGGACCAGCAGTGTGACTTGCGAGAAATACGCAGCGGTGTTAGAGAGAAAAGCCGGCAATTCAGATCGAGATCATAAGAGGGCGCCCTCTGCTGGTTGTCCTCATATGAACTCGAGCCAGGGACCTTTCTAGGAAAGTTCCCACTATCTAGGAACAGCCAGCAGAGGGCGCCTCACCACAAATGAAGCTAAATATAGGTCATTGACCTACTTTACCTTCATTCGCTGGGGTTTTGCAGGCAGGAGTAGCGTTGCATTAGCAGAACTCCTGCCTGCAAAATATTTTAACCCCTTCAGATGGATTTACATCGTTGGACCTTACAGATCCTCGGAAGGTATGTATATTCTTGGTTTATTTTTATTTTTTTGATTTACAGATCGAGTGTCTTCAGTGAGTGGATTGAGAGTAGAATAAATTAATACAACAACCTTTGTGTTTTTTTCATTAAATTAATTTTTAATAATGTGTGTGTGTTTTTTTTTTAACCCTTTACTAGTAATGGATTAATAATGGATAGGTGTCATAATTGACGCCTCTCCATTATTAATTTGGCTTAATGTCACCTTACAATAGCAAGGTGACATTAACCCTTCATTACCCCATATCCAACCGCTACACGGGAATGGGAAGAGAGTGGCCAAGTGCCAGAATAGGCGCATCTTCCAGATGTGCCTTTTCTGGGGTGGGGGCAGATGTTTTTAGCCGGGGGGGGCAATAACCATGGACCCTCTCCAGGCTATTAATATCTGCCCTCAGTCACTGGCTTTACTACTCTGGCGGAGAAAATTGTGCGGGAGCCCACGCCAATTTTTTCCGCCATTTAACCCCTTAATTTACTAGCTAGAACGGCCAAATTTTGCATATACACACTACTGACATTAGTAGTGTGGAATATGCAAAAAAAAATGGGGATATGAGATGGTTTACTGTATGTAAACCAGGTCTCATATCATGTCGGGTTTTAGGAAGGAGAAAGCAAAAGCCGGTAATTGAATTACCGACTTTCTGCTATATCGCGCTGGATGAAATATTAATATATATACATATATGTGTCTACTGACATATATATATATATATATATATATATAGACAGTATATATGGTTTTTTTTTTTTACACATGGATCCCTTGTATAGCCGTATGTCGGTTTTGCAAGCCTGCGATAAAAACACGCATTACGGCTGCCATACGGATTGCATACGGAGGATGCCATGCGCAAAAAACGCTGAAACACCCTGCCTACGGAGGAGCTACAGACCACTATTTTCGGGACTTTTCAGCGTATTACGGCCGTAATATACGGACCGTATTTTCATACGCTGTGTGTGACGCCGGCCTTAGATGGAATCTTCTGCAGGCGTCACATTGCGTTTGCAGAGCCCCTAATGTACCTAAACAGTAGAAACCCTCCACAAGTGACACCATTTTGGAAAGTAGACCCCCTAAGGAAATCATCTAGATGTGTTGTGAGAGCTTTGAACCCCCAAGTGTTTCACTACAGTTTATAACGCAGAGCCGTGCAAATAAAAAATATTTTTTTTTCCACTAAAATTATTTTTTAGCCCCCAGTTTTGTATTTTTTCAAGGGTAACAGGAGAAATTGGACCCTAAATGTTGTTGTCCAATTTGTCCTGAGTACGCTGATACCCGATATGTGGGGGGAACCACCGTTTGAGTGCATGGTAGAGCTCGGAAGGGAAGGAGCATCATTTGGAATGCAGACTTAGATGGATTGGTCTGCAGGCGTCACACTGCGTTTGCAGAGCCCCTAATGTACCTAAACAGTAGAAACCCCCCACAAGTGACCCCATATTGGAAACTAGACCCCAAAAGGACCGTATCTAGATGTGTTGTGAGAACTTTGAACCCCCCAGTGTTTCACTACAGTTTGTAACGCAGAGACGTAAAAATAAAAATTTTTTTTTTTTTTCCACAAAAATTATTTTTTAGCCCCCAGTTTTGTATTTTCCCAAGGGTAACAGGAGAAATTGGACCCCAAAAGTTGTTGTCCAATTTGTCCTGAGTACGCTAATACCCCATATGTTGGGGTAAACCCCTGTTTGGGCACACGGGAGAGCTCGGAAGGGAAGGAGCACTGTTTTACTTTTTCAACGCAGAATTGGCTGGAATTGAGATCGGACACCATGTCGCATTTGGAGAGCCCCTGATGTGCCTAAACAGTGGAAACCCCCCAATTATAACTGAAACCCTAATGCAAACACACCCCTAACCCTAATCCCAACGGTAATCCTAACCACACCTCTAACCCAGACACACCCCTAACCCTAATCCCAACCCTATTCCCAACCGTAAATGTAATTCAAACCCTAACCCTAACTTTAGCCCCAACCCTAACCCTAACTTTAGCCCCAACCCTAACTGTAGCCTTAACCGTAGCCCTAACCCTAGCCCTAACCCAAACCCTAGCCCTAACCCTAACCCTAACCTTAGCCCTAGCCCTAACCCTAGCCCTAACCCTATCCCTAGCCCTAACCCTAGCCCTAACCCTAACCCTAGCCCTAACCCTATCCCTAGCCCTAACCCTAACCCTAGCCCTAACCCTAACCCTAGCCCTAATGGGAAAATGGAAATAAATACATTTTTAGAATTTTTTTATTTTTCCCTAACTGAGGGGGTGATGAAGGGGGGTTTGATTTACTTTTATAGCGGGTTTTTTAGCGGATTTTTATGATTGGCAGCCGTCACACACTGAAAGACGCTTTTTATTGCAAAAAAATTTTTTTGCGTTACCACATTTTGAGAGCTATAATTTTTCCAGGGGGGCATCATGTTATAGTGTAAGATCGCTGATCTGACACCTCGCTCTAAGCAGGCACTGTGAAGCCACCTCCCTCCCTGCAGGACCCGGATGCCGTGGCTATCTTGGATCCGGGCCTGCAGCGAGGAAGGAGAGGTAAGAGACCCTCGCAGCAACGTGATCACATCGCGTTGCTGCGGGGGTCTCAGGGAAGCCCGCAGGGAGCCCCCTCCCTGTGCGATGCTTCCCTATACCGCCGGCACACCGCGATCATGTTTGATCACGGTGTGCCGGGGGTTAATGTGCCGGGGGGCGGTCCGTCCGTAACCGCTCCTGGCACATAGCGCCGGATGTCAGCTGCGATAGGCAGCTGACACCCGGCCGCGCTCCCCCCGTGAGCGCGGCCGATCGCTATGACGTACTATCTCGTCGAGGGTAATAACCCAAAAGAGAAATGGACACAGTGAGCTAAAATATAACAATTTTTATTATGTATAATTATTAAACAATAGAGAGAAGTAAAAAGCTTATTTAACAAGATGCACAAAAGAATAAAATAAGAGAGGCGACACTAGTGCCGCACACGGAGCAAATGATGTACTATAGGGGCAACACAAAGACTAAGATTATATGTAGTTCTACCACATTACCAATGTAAAAAGTATATATAAAATATATATAAGAGACAGTCCTCACTGAAAGTCATGTATAATGCATAAATGCAGATAGAGAAAGGACCGGCTAGTAGAATAAAATATATGAATCTATGGCAAGTAATGTATAGTATGTGTGCTCCCAGAGATATTAATACAGGACGATATACACTATGATATGCAAAAAGAAAACAGTGATAAAGTGCCTAGTGCAAGATATATATATCTATATATTCAAAGGTAATCCATACCATAGGAAGAGTGGCAGAATATGTAATACGGCACAAGATAAGCCAAAATAAAGCCAAGCTATAGTGGACGATATATACTAGGATATGCAAAAAGTAAGCAGAAATAAAGTGCTTAGTGCAGAGTATGCCTGAAGTATCTGAGAAGTACAATATGCATAGATAGGGTACCGACCTGGATCCGTGTGCGGGAGAGGGAGCCCCGACGCGCGTTTCGCATGTATTGCTTCCTCGGGGGGCGCTAGTGTGAGAGGGAATGGGGGTCTCTTTATATCCAAGCGGTAGCGTCGGCGCCTGCCCCGGCAGTGCACTTACCGGAAGCGGCAGAGTCAGCGTCCAACGTCACGAGACCGCGCCCCGCACTGACGCGTCAGTGGGAGGGGCCGGAGACGTGATGCAAGTAGGACGCGTATCTACGGCAACCCGAGCAAGCCGGCCGTGACATGCGCACACCGCGGCGGACAGAGATGAAAGAAGGAGGCGGACATAGAGATGGTGCCGGGCTGATAGAAGCTGAGGACAACTAATGCCCATACAAACAATAAGAAGAGATAATAGTGCATATGTGTGGTATAGGGCCTGCAGAGGAAAAATACAATGCCAGAAACACTATAGAGTAAGCACTATAAGGGAAGCACTATAAGAAGGAGGGACACTGTTCAATGGTGGGGGAAGGAACCCCAAATATCAGGAGGCTATGTGATGTGCATATTGAGGTGCAAATATATATAGTTAAATTGAAAAAATGCACAAGTGTATGCATAGAAGAGATGATAATAAAAAGCAATGTGAATGCGCAGTGAGATAGACAGTGAGTCATGGCAAAAATTGATAAATAGATAGCAATTTGAGTACAATAACAAATATTTTAATATTGGTCGATAAGAACCAAGAAGGACCAACCACAAACAAATACAATAAAATACGTAGAAACGCAGTGTAGACACGGTGAGCTTTATCCTCAGCTACATCAGCAACAAGAAGAAGAATCAGTAGACGACTCCTAAGATCGATGGGATGAAACAAAATATAATGAGGACAATCTGTTAAAATAAGAGAGAGAACGATAAGTATCAAAGAAAAAATACATGAATAAAAAACCACAAAACACTAGACTAAAACAGGTTTGATATAGGAAATACTGTATTGATCATAGACCTATAAAAAACCTTTATAAAAATGGAACAAAACTAAGGACCTCATTTAGGCCCTTAGGGCGAACGCAATCGATGCGAACTATCCACTGTGCCTCTAGCTGGGCAAGACGCTTCTTCATGTCACCGCCGCGGCCATCTGCCAATACCCGATCAATGCCCCGTATCATCAGAAGCTGACTGTTACAGCTATGTTTTTCTTTAAAGTGTCTAGGTATTGGCTTCAAGAATTCATCAGCCGATGAATTCAATGCCGCTTTTATATCCCGGATGTGTTCCCTGGTTCTAACTCTTAGCTGACGCGATGTAAGGCCCACATAGATGAGTCCACAGGGACATGTGGCGTAATACACCACATGATCGGTGGAACAGGTGATGTGCTGGGTTATCTGAAATTCCTTGGATCCATCGCTGGAGACACAGGAGAAACAACGTTCCAGATTTTTGCATGCAGTGCAGTCGCGGCAGGGGAAAAAACCCCATCTAAGACCCTTAGAGCCAAAGGCACATTTGGATTCTTGGCCTCTATAGTAGCTGTGGGTTAACAAATCACGGAGATTTTTATTTCTGCGATACGTTATGGAGGGTTGATTGGTAAGACAGTTGGTGAGTGTGGTATCATATTTAATGATGGGCCAGTATTTGTTCAAAATATCTCTCACCATTGTGGATTTATTTGAATAGGTGGCTATAAATCTCACCTGGTTGGATACTTGAGTTTCCCTTTTGGACCTCAGGAGGCTAGTCCTATCAATCCTGGAAGCTCTCCTCCTGCATCGTCTGACTATCCTAGAGGAATATCCTCGGTCCAAGAACCGGTCAGAGATGTCTTCTGCTTGCTTTTGGTAAGATGTGTCCCGAGAGCAGATACGTTTTGCTCTGAGAAATTGTCCATAGGGGATACTGTTTTTAAGATGTCTTGGGTGGGCAGATGTGGAGTGTAATAGACTGTTGACTGAGGTCTCTTTCCGATGTAGGTCACTCTGTAATAGATCGTCGTCATCCCTGTGGATACGCACATCAAGGAAGTCAATGCTGTCACGGCTGTAATGGCAGGTAAGTTTGATATTAGAGTCGTTACTATTTAATTCTTCAACAAACTTCAACAAATCACTTTCAGTACCCTGCCAGATTGCAAAAATATCGTCTATATATCTAGTCCACATGAGTATATTAGACGATAGAGGGGTAGCATCCGTGATAAAAACTCTTCTCTCCCACAGCCCCAGGAACAGACACGCATAGGACGGCGCAAAGGCCGCCCCCATGGCTGTTCCCTGGAGCTGTAGGTAGAGTGCCTCCTTAAAGATAAAAGATCTACCTCTGTCTTTCAGGCCGAATTGTTTGATATATTGGATGAAGCATTTACCGATGGCCTAATCACTAAGGATCTAATGGATGGCTTAATCCCGGATGCACCACGCACACCCTGCCTGTATTTGCTGCCAAAGATTCATAAGAATTTAACGTGCCCTAGTGGTGGACCTATTGTCTCCGGGAATGGGGGACTCACTGAGAACATTGGTAAGATGTTGGACTTTTATCTAAAACCGATTGTTGAGACTCTACCATCTTATCTTAGGGATACAGGAGACATATTATCCAAGATTTTGAACATCAATATGGAACCAGATATGTGGTTAGTTGTATTGGACGTAGAGTCTCTGTACACCTCCATTAGGCATGCAGATGGCATGGAGGCAGTGAACTTTTTTCTCAGAAATTCTGACATCGATGACCATTTCAGCAGACTACTGCTGTCTCTACTGGATTTTGCGCTTACTCACAACTTTTTTATCTTTAAGGAGGCACTCTACCTACAGCTCCAGGGAACAGCCATGGGGGCGGCCTTTGCGCCGTCCTATGCGTGTCTGTTCCTGGGGCTGTGGGAGAGAAGAGTTTTTATCACGGATGCTACCCCTCTATCGTCTAATATACTCATGTGGACTAGATATATAGACGATATTTTTGCAATCTGGCAGGGTACTGAAAGTGATTTGTTGAAGTTTGTTGAAGAATTAAATAGTAACGACTCTAATATCAAACTTACCTGCCATTACAGCCGTGACAGCGTTGACTTCCTTGATGTGCGTATCCACAGGGATGACGACGATCTATTACAGAGTGACCTACATCGGAAAGAGACCTCAGTCAACAGTCTATTACACTCCACATCTGCCCACCCAAGACATCTTAAAAACAGTATCCCCTATGGACAATTTCTCAGAGCAAAACGTATCTGCTCTCAGGACACATCTTACCAAAAGCAAGCAGAAGACATCTCTGACCGGTTCTTGGACCGAGGATATTCCTCTAGGATAGTCAGACGATGCAGGAGGAGAGCTTCCAGGATTGATAGGACTAGCCTCCTGAGGTCCAAAAGGGAAACTCAAGTATCCAACCAGGTGAGATTTATAGCCACCTATTCAAATAAATCCACAATGGTGAGAGATATTTTGAACAAATACTGGCCCATCATTAAATATGATACCACACTCACCAACTGTCTTACCAATCAACCCTCCATAACGTATCGCAGAAATAAAAATCTCCGTGATTTGTTAACCCACAGCTACTATAGAGGCCAAGAATCCAAATGTGCCTTTGGCTCTAAGGGTCTTAGATGGGGTTTTTTCCCCTGCCGCGACTGCACTGCATGCAAAAATCTGGAACGTTGTTTCTCCTGTGTCTCCAGCGATGGATCCAAGGAATTTCAGATAACCCAGCACATCACCTGTTCCACCGATCATGTGGTGTATTACGCCACATGTCCCTGTGGACTCATCTATGTGGGCCTTACATCGCGTCAGCTAAGAGTTAGAACCAGGGAACACATCCGGGATATAAAAGCGGCATTGAATTCATCGGCTGATGAATTCTTGAAGCCAATACCTAGACACTTTAAAGAAAAACATAGCTGTAACAGTCAGCTTCTGATGATACGGGGCATTGATCGGGTATTGGCAGATGGCCGCGGCGGTGACATGAAGAAGCGTCTTGCCCAGCTAGAGGCACAGTGGATAGTTCGCATCGATTGCGTTCGCCCTAAGGGCCTAAATGAGGTCCTTAGTTTTGTTCCATTTTTATAAAGGTTTTTTATAGGTCTATGATCAATACAGTATTTCCTATATCAAACCTGTTTTAGTCTAGTGTTTTGTGGTTTTTTATTCATGTATTTTTTCTTTGATACTTATCGTTCTCTCTCTTATTTTAACAGATTGTCCTCATTATATTTTGTTTCATCCCATCGATCTTAGGAGTCGTCTACTGATTCTTCTTCTTGTTGCTGATGTAGCTGAGGATAAAGCTCACCGTGTCTACACTGCGTTTCTACGTATTTTATTGTATTTGTTTGTGGTTGGTCCTTCTTGGTTCTTATCGACCAATATTAAAATATTTGTTATTGTACTCAAATTGCTATCTATTTATCAATTTTTGCCATGACTCACTGTCTATCTCACTGCGCATTCACATTGCTTTTTATTATCATCTCTTCTATGCATACACTTGTGCATTTTTTCAATTTAACTATATATATTTGCACCTCAATATGCACATCACATAGCCTCCTGATATTTGGGGTTCCTTCCCCCACCATTGAACAGTGTCCCTCCTTCTTATAGTGCTTCCCTTATAGTGCTTACTCTATAGTGTTTCTGGCATTGTATTTTTCCTCTGCAGGCCCTATACCACACATATGCACTATTATCTCTTCTTATTGTTTGTATGGGCATTAGTTGTCCTCAGCTTCTATCAGCCCGGCACCATCTCTATGTCCGCCTCCTTCTTTCATCTCTGTCCGCCGCGGTGTGCGCATGTCACGGCCGGCTTGCTCGGGTTGCCGTAGATACGCGTCCTACTTGCATCACGTCTCCGGCCCCTCCCACTGACGCGTCAGTGCGGGGCGCGGTCTCGTGACGTTGGACGCTGACTCTGCCGCTTCCGGTAAGTGCAGTGCCGGGGCAGGCGCCGACGCTACCGCTTGGATATAAAGAGACCCCCATTCCCTCTCACACTAGCGCCCCCCGAGGAAGCAATACATGCGAAACGCGCGTCGGGGCTCCCTCTCCCGCACACGGATCCAGGTCGGTACCCTATCTATGCATATTGTACTTCTCAGATACTTCAGGCATACTCTGCACTAAGCACTTTATTTCTGCTTACTTTTTGCATATCCTAGTATATATCGTCCACTATAGCTTGGCTTTATTTTGGCTTATCTTGTGCCGTATTACATATTCTGCCACTCTTCCTATGGTATGGATTACCTTTGAATATATAGATATATATATCTTGCACTAGGCACTTTATCACTGTTTTCTTTTTGCATATCATAGTGTATATCGTCCTGTATTAATATCTCTGGGAGCACACATACTATACATTACTTGCCATAGATTCATATATTTTATTCTACTAGCCGGTCCTTTCTCTATCTGCATTTATGCATTATACATGACTTTCAGTGAGGACTGTCTCTTATATATATTTTATATATACTTTTTACATTGGTAATGTGGTAGAACTACATATAATCTTAGTCTTTGTGTTGCCCCTATAGTACATCATTTGCTCCGTGTGCGGCACTAGTGTCGCCTCTCTTATTTTATTCTTTTGTGCATCTTGTTAAATAAGCTTTTTACTTCTCTCTATTGTTTAATAATTATACATAATAAAAATTGTTATATTTTGGCTCACTGTGTCCATTTCTCTTTTGGGTTATTATATTAGATATTATGGCGGAGCTCTGTATCTCCGGTGCCCTATTTATAGGTTTATTTATCTCGTCGAGGGTCAGATAGGCCCAGGGCACCTCGACGGGATTGTACGTCTAAGGTCAGAGAGGGGTTAACACATTGATATATTTTTATGAAAACATTTATTATGCCCAGAAAAATCTTTAGCATTTCTAGGAAAATGTGTGTTTTTTTTCAATTTTATGACCTAGATAGGAAAACAAATAAAATGTAAAGGTTAAAAAATGAAGTAGGTTTCCATCCGTATTATCAGGGAAACAAAAAAGTAAAAAAAAAAATGCCAGTCAAATTGGCTTTGACTCTGAATAATATTGAATAAATCCATAGCGTGAAAGTTCACTACATGTCTGTGCAACATTGTCACTATTGGTTTTTTTTTCCTTTTAACTTTGGTGCAACATGCAGAGAGACCACATTCCAAGTATCGAGTAAACAGGATGCTGTGCTGGTTACCCTACGGCAAATATCATGTTTGACATCATAGTTCTAATGTCAAAATGATCACACTTCAGAAAACCTTCAAGAAGGAAGCTCTAATTTAAAGGAACCTAACTGCAGGATTTACCGCCATAAAGTGTTAGGATTTAGAAGTGCTGTATCAGCCTCCTAATGTTTGTAGCAATATCTTTATTATAAATGTGTTTTAGTTATTTACAATAAAAGTCATGTACTCCTGTTCCAGGACTTGGCATCCTGCCCATTACAGCATGATTGACAAACCAGCAAGTGCAGAGAGAACAGGGAACATGTTCTCCCTGCACATGCTGGTTTGTCAATCAAACTACTTATTTTATATATTGTATTGTAATTTTACTAACTGTACTATTTTGTTTTAATTTTAATAATTGATTTGATTAATTTTAATTTATTTTAAAAATTCTATAGAAATGATATTTAGCGATTATTTAATAAAGTTAGAAAGCATAAAGCTAGAATAGCTAGGCAAATGGTGCTCCAAACTTATTACAGTACATGCACTCTCTGTGATAAATTAAGCATATCTCCCTATCTCTTATTGATTTACTTCGTATCAATATTTTGGATATAAGTGTCAAAACATAACTAATGAGTCAAATGGTTATTTAAAATAAACAAAAAAGTTATCCCCTAAGAATTATAGATATATATATATATATATATAAATATATATATATATATATATATATATAGATATGTAGATATATATATATATATATATATATATATATACATATATATATATAATTGTAAAGCGCTGCAGAATATGTTGGTGCTATATAAATAAAATTATTATTATTATTATTAATAGACTCCAGGTATCCTGAGATTCGGGCTCTGGAATCCTGAAAATTGTACCCAGTTCTGATTGGACATGTGCCTTTTGTTCCATTCATTTTGATGGGGACTTCCGAGACAGTTGAGCACTGTGCTTGTTTTGAGTGATAATTAATTGAAAGTCAGAGAAAAGATGTCAAGGGCAATGAAATGGCGACAATAAAAAAGTAATTCCGACACTATTTTTACGGTTTCGTCTTTACAGTGTTTATTGAGTATTAAATATGACCCTGCAACATGATGCTTCTGGTTTGTATTATTATTTTGATACCAAATTTATATAGTTTTTAAAATTATTTCAGAGGAGTACAAAAAATTCTGAGGTTTGTAAAATTAAAATTTGGTCTGTGCTGTCATTTTCCAAGACCCATAATTTTATTTGTCTGTATGGGGTTGTTTTTTTTTCTGTGTGTGGCCACCTGTTGTTTGTATTGGCACTATTTTGCGGTACAAATAATGTTTTGACTTCTTTATATTGCAATTTTTTCAAAGGAGCACTAAGGTGTTGTGATAAAGGCTTTCAGGAGGCCATGGTAACTCATTGTCCCAAGACAATCTTGTTGTGGAAGTTTAATGGACACTTGAACAGTGGCAAGCATGGCAACATTTGTCTGGCTTATTTTGCTTTGCAAATCTCCAATCTGGGACAGCCATATTGAAGGCACATACTTCGTTCCTGTATTACCTGCGTATGCAAAGCATCAGGCTATGTGTGCTTTATGACCGCAGGCTGAAGATGACTGTCAGAGACCAACGATTGATAAAATGGATGCAAACAAAGCCTTATTTGTGTACGGTTATGTTTCTACTTTATCCAGGTTCCAATCACCACAACAGAACTGTCAATACCTTACCTGCCCTTTAATAAGGATGTCTCTGCTCATTCTGTACTAGGCTATACAGCAGAGCTTGTAGCAACAGATTTCAAATGCATATGCCACTCCTGGAATCAGCTCTAGAACCTTTACCTGCTTAATTAATAATGCATTAAGCCCATGCAGCCCATTACAGAGTTTTCGAGATAATTGTCCAATTACTTTTGGTGCCATGAAAAAGAGGCGGCTACATGTTAGGCTACGTTCACACTAGCGTTGCGCTGCCCTGCGTCGGCGACGCAACGCGCGACGCACGGAAAAACGCGCGCAAACGCGCGCAAAAACGCGCGCTTTTTGCGACGCGTGCGTCGTTTTTTGACGAAATCGGACGCAAGAAAAATGCAACTTGTAGCGTTTTCTTGCGTCCGACGCTAGCGTCTAAAATGACGCACGTGTCGGAAAACAGCGACGCGACAGCGACGCGACGCTAATGTGAACGTAGCCTTATAGAGTTGTAATTCCTAAACCCTTAGCCCAATTGAGATGTGAGTACCCTCAAAATAAAGCTGAGAGTCTGCACTTTAACCCCATATTGATTATCCAAACCTATTCAAGATACAGTTATAAAAATGGTTAAAATGACAAAACTTGTGTCACTGTCCAAATATTTCTGAACCTAACTGTATGTCAAACTGTTGAGCACCCATTATTCAGAAAGTAACAACAGCATATGCCAGTGATGTACCATCACTTTAAGAGACAAAAACAATATTTAATTTAAAAGTCTGGGAAAATTTTCAAACATTTCATCCATCCTTTTACACATTACTAAATTATTAATAATATGCAAATGCTATAAGTTAGATTGTAGATGACTGTAAAAATGCTAACATATTGATAACTTGTCCATAGGATAGGTCATCAATATTAACCTGCACATTGGTACTTCGAGCCAGCAGTAGTGCAGGTAACGTAGACACGGCATAATTCTAGGACCCTTTCATCCAAAGTTGGACCTTCAGAATCCTAAAAGTGATGACCTGTTTAATCAATTCTTCTAATGGGAATGCAGTATCTCTTGACTTAATACCTCTTTAATCTTTATTGACCCCGACTGATCTTTTTGTCAGGTGTTCAGAAGCTTTTTACACAACTTTAGTTTTGCAATTGTTTGCAGGAATTTCACTTTCAGACATGTGACATTAAGGACATTAAATAAAAAACACTACTGTGTGTCATATGAATGCTTTCAGTTATTTAGTCGATCTTTCACTGTCACATTGATGGAAATGCTGAAATCTAGAGTCAATACATAGAAAGCCAAGTAAAATCTCACCCTATAATCTGTTTACACATTCGTAAAAGTCTGATAGATGTTGTGTGACTTCAGTTATTCCTCGTCGCCACTTCTACCACCATCTGTATGAGTAAAGGTAGGGTGCACAATCTAACAACATAAATCATGAACATAACGAGTATAGGAAGAGAGGGAAGAAAAAGTTGATACATCTACAATGTAAACACCTGGATAATGAATGGAAGTATGCACAATTGACACAAATGGACAGAACAAGGAAATCTAAAATAGTTTAAAATCACAAAAAGTGCAAAATAGCAGCGCCCCTGAATGGACAATAATGAAACAATCATATGTAGATGGTAATACACTATGTAAGTACAGAAAATGATATTGGCTAACGGTGCCAATAGAATAAACGGAATGACACTAAGATTGACAATGCTGGATCAAATGAAGGATATTAGAAACACCATAAGGAGGCAGCATGCGGTGTGTGTTAGGATACAAAAATCCTAGAAATTGTACCTGATGCCTTGGAAGTAGAAGGGTGGGTAACAATACAGGGAGAAAATACACCATATTCAAAAAAAGTGCCAAGGGAAAGATACATAGCCACAGTAAATGGTAGTCGAAATGATCAGGGCGCCTTATTGTATGATGTGCAAATTTTTTATCATTTTGGTGATGCAGTACCATGGTTATTATTCCCAGCTCATGAGACGTACCATTGATTTGTGTATTAAAGGAAAAGGCTTTAAGACTATCTACATACAACTTGATGTTCTTGTTACTACAGTTGTACACATTATTCAGAAAATTAAAGAGAACCTGTCAGCACGATTTTGTAATTTAAATTAGAAACATGCATGTAGTGGCGCTGTGATACTGATTTAATTGATACCTTTGGTGAAGAAATTTGCTTTCTTGTTCTTCTTTAAAGGGAATCTGTCACCTCATTTTGCCGCTATAAACAGTGGCTGCCGCCATCAGGGGCTTATCTACAGCATTCTGTAATGCTGTAGATAATCCCCCGATGTAACCTGAAAGATGAGAAAAAGAGGTTATAATATACTCACCCAGGGGAGGTCCGGGTCCGATGGGCATCGCTGGTCCGGTTCTGGTGCCTCCCATCTTCAAGCGATGATGTCTTCTTCCTTGCTTCTGTCGTGGCTCCTGCGCAGGCGTAATTCTCTGCCCTGTTGAGGGCAGAGCAAAGTACTGCAGTGCGCAGGCGCCGAGAAAGGTCAGAGAGGCCCGGCGCCTGCGCACTGCAGTACTTTACACTGCGCTCAACAGGGCAAATCAGTACGCCTGTGCAGTAGCCACTACACGAAGCAAGGAAGAGGACGTCATAGCATGAAGAAGGGAGGTGCCGGACTCAGACCTGTGACACCCATCAGACCCGAACAGAACCGGGACCGCTCCTGGCTGAGTATAATCTAACTTGTTTTTCTTATCATTCAGGTTACATCGGGGGCTTATCTACAGCATTACAGAATGCTGTGGATAAGCCCCTAATGGCGGTGGCCGCATCTTATATGTGAAAAACTAGGTGACAGATTCTCTTTAATCACCATTTGAAATTTACTGTTAATTAGATTTCCGTGCACAGGGAAGGCGCTGTGCAATGGGTGTTTTCCCGACTATCTGTGTTTGTCTGCCCCTCTGATTGCCTCCAGCCTTTGAATGACCTGGCTCTTCTGTTTGAATCTCAGCAGTGACCTATTATTAAGGACTAAAGGCAAGTGGAGGACCTGGAGATTCACATGTCGACTAGAAAGGAAACCACTGTTGAATGCAAATCATAAAAAAACGAGCCTGGAATTTGCCAAAATGCATTTTGATGAGCCACAAAGCTTCTGGGAGAATGTTCTTTGGACAGATGAGACAATATTAGAGCATTTTGGTAAGTCACATTAGCTCTATGTTCACAGATGCAAAAATGAAGCATACAAAAAACATTGTACCTACTGTGAAACATGGAGGAGACTCGGTTATGTTTTGAGCTGCTTTGCTGAATATGGCAAAGGGTGTCTTGAGTCTCTGCAGAATACAATGCAATTTCAAGACTATCAAGGCATTCTGGAGTGAAATGTGCTGCCCAGTGTCAGATAGCTTGGTCTGAGTTGCAGGTCATAGGTCCTCCAAAAGACTTAAACAATAAGGTTAAAATATCCAAGAGTTGCTGAGCAAAGCCTTGGCCTATTCTGAAGTGGCCTTTTTTTTAGCCCTGATCTAAATCCTATTAAATATCTGTGGAAGGAACTGAAACATGAATTCTGGAACTGGTATCTTCAAACCTGAGACATCTGGAGCAGTTTTTTCACGATTAGTGGGCTAAAATATCTGTGGACAGATGCAGAAGTCTATTTGAGTGTTACATAAATTGTTTGCAGTGATTGCTTCACAAGGTTGTGCAACAAAATATGAAGTTAGGGGTACCATCTTTTTTGTCCAAACCATTTTCATTAGTCTGTGTTATTTTTTTGTCTTCATGTTCAACCACAATTCAAAAGCAATGTGAGACTTTCATTGGTTGATATATGGTAAATTTTAAATACTTTTGTGAGTTTTAAGTTATCAGTGACCATTTTGTTCAGTTTTTTACTTTAACAGAAAGGTAGTGACAATTTTGTCTGTGTGTATTTTCAGTGTATAGAAGAACAAGGAGTCGTGGATATCATGAAATGGACCTCACAGAGCCCCGATTTCAACTTCGCATCCATATGGCATTACATGAAGAGACAGAAGGATTTCACAAGCATACATCCACAGAGGATCTGTGGCTAGTTCTCCAATATGTTTGGAACAACATCCATGTGAAGCTCTTTGAAAAACTTTTTGCAATTGTACCTAGAAGGTCCAAAGGTTACATTTTTCATTGTGGAGAGCACCAAGTTGGCATGGAAACTTATAGGCTATGCAATATTCCGCTGGTAATTTAAATGTGTAAGTAACCTCATCAGAGAGGAAGAGGACAATAACGCTAGTGTCACCTATTGGAAGTAGGAATCCTGAAAGTCAATAGTGATCCTTTAAAGTGCCTTGCCATATGATTTAGGATTTAGGATTAGATGCCAAACCAGAAGGTGCATGTACAGTTTTGGGGTATTTGACCCCTATTCACTTCGAAGAAGGAAAACTGGCTTACTTGATGAGAGGCCTCTGACATGGATTTTAAAGGTCAAAGGTTCTCCTTGTGGAGATCACCAAGTTGGTGTAGGGAGACGTATAGGCCATGCAATGCTCCCCTACGATTTTATATATGTAAATAGCCTCTTCAACGAGGAAGAGGGTAGGAACTGAATATAATGTCACCTATTGGTAATAGCAATCCCAAAAATCAATACCAACACTTTAAAGTACCTTGTCACATGACTTAATAAGAAACCAAACTAGAAACTCCACTTGCAGATACATGATTTGGGGTGCATGTCCCTCATCAGTGCAAAGCAGGAAAACTGGTTTGCCTGGCTGAGAAGCGTCTGGAAGGAGGTCTAAAGAATAAAGTTTCTCCTTGTGGATAACGCCAAAATGGAGTAAGATGACTTTCTGTATGGGCCATGCAGTGATCCCATGTGTCTTCATCTTTCTGGAAAAGAAAGGAGTTTCTAGTTTTGCTTCTTTTAATAACTCATGTGACAATTTCCCTTAAATATTTTATGTGGATTTTTTTGTTTCATTCACTTAGTTTTGTTAATTGATAAAAAAAATAAAATACTAACAGTTCTATTTTTTAAAGCATTCTTATTTTGCAGCACTTTACGACACCGTTATAAAAGTTTTGCCCATTACCGTGTACATTGTATATACAGTGTGTGTGTGTATGTGTGTCTGTGTGTGTCTGTGTGTGTGTATATATATATATATATATATATATATATATATATATATATATATACACAGTGGGTACGGAAAGTATTCAGACCCCTTTAAGTTTTTCACTCTTAGTTTCAATGGAGCCATTTGGTAGATTCAAAAAAGTTCATTTTTTTCACATTAGTGTACACGCTGCACCCCACCTTGACTGAAAAAAAAGATATGTAATAAATTTTGCTAATTTAATAAAAAGAAAAACTGAAACATCAAATGGTCATAAGCATTCAGACCCTTTGCTCAGACACTCATATTTAAGTCACATAATACTGAGCAAAGGGTCTGAATACTTATGACCATGTGATATTTCTTTGTGATCCTCCTTGAGATGGTTCTACTCCTTCAATGGAGTCCAGCTGTGTTTAATTAAACTGATAAGACTTGATTTGGAAAGGCACACACCTGTCTAGATAAGACCGAGCAGCTCACAGTGCATGTCATACCAAATGAGAATCATGAGGTCAAAGGAACTGGCCAAGGAGCTCAGAGACAGAAATGTGGCAAGGCACAAATCTGGCCAAGGTTACAACACAATTTCTGCAGTACTCAAGGTTCTTAAGAGCACAGTGGCCTCCACAATCCTTAAATGGAACAAGTTTTGGACCAACAGAAGTCTTCCTAGACCTGGACGTCCAGCCAAACTGAGCAATGGTGGGACAAGAGCCTTGGTGAGAGAGCTAAATAAGAAACCCCAGATCACTGTGGCTGAGCTCCAGAGATACACTAGCGAGATCGGAGAAAGTTCCACAAAGTCAACTATCACTGCAACCCTCCACCAGTTGGACCTTTATGCCAGAGTGGCCCAATGGAAGCCTCTCCTCAGTGCAAACCATATGAAAGCCTGCATAGAATTTGCTAAAAAACACATTAAGGACTCCCAGACTATGAGAAATAAGATTCTCTGGTCTGTTGAGATGAAGATAGACCTTTTTGGTGATAATTCTGAGTGGTATGTCTGGAGAAAACCAGGCACTACTCATTATCAGCCCAATTCTATCCCAAAAGTGAAACATGGTGGTAGCAGCATCATGCTATGGGGTGTTTTTCAGCTGCAGGGACAGGATGACTGGTTGTCATTGAAGGAAACATGAATGCAGCCAAGTACAGAGATATCCTGGATAAAAAATCACTTTTTAATAGCTAATATGAGAAAGTCACTGGTAAAGTACTGGATAGGAGATATGTGTCACTCAGGATGGTGGCCTCAGTGATATAAACTTGGAAAAACGTTCCAGCATACCAAGTGCAGAAAGGGGTTAATCAGCCATGTTAAGGTCTAGGTTTTTGTGAAGATCTGAAAGTGGATGGGAGGCTGTTCACCATATCTCCACTTGGAGTGTGGTCCAGAAGCTAAATATGTAGCCTTTGGACTCATTCAGTATTTAGTGTGTATGGAGATGAGGTCTTCAGAGTTGTTCTTGTGTTAAAGAGAACTGAGCCCTGTTTTTTTTTCCCTGAGTGGGCAAATCCACGCTGCCACACAGAACGTACTAGCTATTTTGTTTTCCCGTTATGCCACCAGGACTGTGTTTATTTACCTAATTTTGGACCAGTTTATGCAGTTCATTTTTTTCAATTAACAAGTTGAAACTTAAATGCAAAATGTTCCTCTGACTACCTCTGTGAGCTGCTCAGTGATCCGATCTGCCACACCAGATATACAAAAGACAATAATCTGTTAAATAATAGTTGAGAAACTAGGAGTTATACATTTTAGAGCAATAATCTTACATATATTTGAAACACCGTAACATGAAGGTATGCCTTACAATGACATTTCCAGACTTATTTGCAAACTCATCATTCCTGTCAGCTGCTAGCAAAAGAGTTGTTTGCTATGTTTCCCAGGGCGAAAGAATATCTATTGGTCAAGCCACACACACCCACAGTGTAAGAGAAGGGTTGTTTTTATTTTCTGCCATAACATGCACATGCAAGATCATTTTTATAGAAACAAATGTATGCATGTACACAGTCCTCAGCATAAATGAGTTATACCCTCTTTGAAAAGTAAGAATTTAATCAAAATCTCACCAAATACAAGAACAATTTTAAAAATTTTGACAAGATCGAGTTTCATAGAACATGTTTCAACCCACAATATGAAAGTACGTTTTAGAATATAACTTTCACTACAAAATTTTCAGGTTTAATCAAATTAGCTGATGCAAAAATGGATAGACCCACATAAAAAACAACTACATCTAGTATTTTGTTTGACCTCTATGATTTTTAAGGCCAATGCCAAGTCTCTAGGTATGGAATGAACAAGTTGGTAACATATTGCAACTACAGATGAGCGAATATGTTCGAAAAACGATTGCCAAACATAAATTCAGCACAAATATGGTGCATTCAGATTTGTGATCGTAAACACGAGCAAATTTTCTCAAAATTGGGAAAAATCAGTATCATTCGCTAAAAGGAGTTGGCAAACATTTGCATTGCCACTAAAGGATTTTTAGCCCTTTGGCTATGATAATGGTGGTGTATGATGAGGGGAGAGGATGATGAAAGCTCAGAGGAGCAGGGTACTTGTAAAAAAATTTTTCTTCTAGCTTTATGTATGCACATTGCGGCTAGCAAATCAGGGTGCAGGAAACATGCACAATGTCCAGACACAACGGCTTGTGTCATTGGCTGCTGAAATCACACGTCCCTCTCTATATAAAGAGCAGACATCTTATTTTAATGCCATTTTGTCAGAATAAAAGCGCAGAGATGGTGCTCCTGACGCTGGTCCTGGGTGCTGATAGATTTTAGCTAGTTAATTAGGCAGTTTTTTCTAAGTCAGATACAAGTGCTTCTCACAAAATTAGAATATCATGACAAAGTTAATTTATTTCAGTTCTTCAATACAAAAAGTGAAACTCATATATTATATAGAGTCATTACAAACAGAGTGATCTATTTCAAGTGTTTACTTCTGTTCATTTTGATGATTATGGCTTACAGCCAACAAAACCCAAAAGTCATTATTTCAGTAAATTAGAATAATTAACAAAAACACCTGAAAAGGCTTCCTAAGCGTGTAAAAAGGTCACTTAGTCTGTTTCAGTAGGCTCTACAATCATGGAGAAGAGTGCTGACTTGACAGATGTCCAGAAGGCAGTCATTGACACACTCCACAAGGAGGGTAAGCCACAAAAAGTCATTGCTAAAGAAGCTGGCTGTTCACAGAGTGCTGTATCCAAGCATATTAATGGAAAGTTGAGCGGAAGGAAAAAGTGTGGTAGAAAAAGGTACACTTCATCTGTACGTGGGATAGGTGGTAATGTTAGTGAAAGCACTAGTGAACCAACACCGTCACGTCCTATCCAAATGCAACTGACAACTTCAATTACTGGACAAGCTACTCAACTCCTTTTCTTTGGCAGCTGTATGGCAGTATGCCTTGTTGATGAGGGCAAGAAAGAGCATGTGCTCCAGTGGATGGCAAGTGCAGCTTCAAGTGGCCTCTCCTCTTCTTCCTCCACCTCAAAATCACACACAGCACAGTCCACAGAGGTGGCACTCCAATTACCCTTGCTTCCCCTGAAACAACTTTCTAACCGCCCAACCGACTGTAAGGAACCACAGATGGGTGAGTCTGCAGGGCTGATCACACATTCTAGTCAAGAGGAGGAAATCATCTGCACCAATACCCAATTTTTTTTTAGCTTGGATCCGGGGCAGGAAGAAGTAGGGTCCAAGCAGCATCCTGACCCTTGTCACCAGATGTTAAACCCAGGGTTTTAGGTGATCCTGATGAGACTCAGATATTTGAGACTCACGCGGACTGTACTGTGTCAGGGAGAGGAATGGGATAACACAGAGGATGATAATAGGTTGTAGATCCTCTTTGGTCTGAACACAGAGGCATGCTGCTGAATAGGGCACCTGAGAAAGTGGAGGAGGAGGAATCCAAGGAGGTTATATTGAGCCCTATGGCACAGAAACAGAGTGATGCAACGATGATGAGCACTGCATCCTCAGCTACAACTGTGGCTGTGGTCATCAGCGTTCGTGGGTCTGCAGCTCACAGTGGTGGCTAGGGTTGCCTTTCTTGGCCTTTTTTGACACCACAAAGGATGAGTCATTTCATGTTATCTGCCAAATAAAAAAAAAAAAATCTCAGTAGAGAGGAAAAGTGCAATAATTTGAGTACTACATGCATGGACTTTCACATGCGCAATCAACATGCGCTACTCTAGCAATTCCACTGCGATAAAAGGCTGGCCAGTGGACCTCAACAACCATCAGTTGCCCAAACATCCGCATCTACTGCTTCTTCCTCCTCTGTTACCGTGCCAAGTATTGTCACCTAGGTCTCCGACTGCAGAACCTCCGGTCCTTTGCCCTTTCCAGTCAGGCTGAGAGAGAGCTCGTCTACTGTAATGGAATCAGACATGCCTGCTGTTTTTGACCGATCTCAGAGAACAAGCACACCACAACTTTATCAATCCACCGTAACATCTTCGCCTGCACCTCACTCATGGTCCATCAGTTTGTCCGGTTCACTGTACTCCGCCCTCTCTCAACACTGCAGCCAGCCCTCAGTCCTGCAGTTGGGGTCATGCAAAATATTTTTGCTTCTACACATGACAAAGCTAAGAGCTTAAACCCCACCATCTCCAAACTATTGGCCACTGAAATGCTGCCTTTCTGCCTGGTAGATACAGACGGTTTCCGAAAGCTGATGGCCATCGCATTCCCTCAGTACCAGTTGCCATTACATCTTTAAATAAGCTGTGCCTGCAATACACCAACATGTTGCAGACAACATCACCCCTTCCTTGACGAAATCTATGTCTGCCAGGGTGCAGTTCACCACAGACACTAGGACGAGTAAGCATGGCCAAGGGCATTACATCTCGCTGACTGGGCACTGGGTGACTCTAGTGGCTGAGGGTGTGGTGGGGAGGGGGCTGCTCCACAAGTCTTGGAATCCCAAAAGCTTTCAGGACAAACCTCTATACTTCACACTTCCTCCACTATTTCTGTCTCCTTTCTGCCAAGTGAGGGTGGATTACTGTGATCGAGGGGGGATGGTGATACCAGACAAACTGTTAGTGAAGGTAAAAGAGTAGGAGGAGTAAGAGTAAATCCCATCTCTGTTGTTTGTGGTTGGCGGGAGAGTATGGAGGAAACCAGCCTCAGTTTTACCCAGTCATCAACACAGCATGGCCTTGGACACCATGAAAGAGCCCGACATATGAGTGCCTTCTTGCTACACTATCTGTGACATGATCCTTAACAAAAAAGTGTGAAGCAACTGAAAATATGTCTTATATTCTAGGTTCTTCAAAGTAGCCACCTTTTGATTTGATGACTGCTTTGAACACTCTTGGCATTCTCTTGATGATCTTCAAGAGGTAGTCACCGGCAATTGTTTTCCAACAATCTTGAAAGAGTTCCAAGAGATGCTTAACACTTGTTGGCCCTTTTGCCTTCACTCTGCGGTCCAGCTCACCCCAAACATTTTTATATGGGTTCAGGTCTGGTGACTGTGGAGGCCAGGTCATCTGGCTTAGCACCCCATCACTCTCCTTCTTGGTCAAATAGCTCTTACACAGCCTGGAGGTGTGTTTGGGGTCATTGTCCTGTTGAAAACTAAATGTTGGTCCAACTAAACGCAAACCGGATGAAATAGCATGCCGCTGCATGATGCTGTGGTAGCCATGCTGGTTCAGTATGCCTTCAATTTTGAATATATCCCCAACAGTGTCACCAGCAAAGCACCATCACACCTCCTCCTCCATTCTTCACGGTGGGAACCAGGCATGTAGAGTCCATCCGTTCAACTTTTCTGCGTCACACAAAGACACGGTGGTTGGAACCAAAGATCTCACATTTTGACTAATCAGACCAAGGCACAGATTTCCACTGGTCTAATGTCCATTTCTTGTGTTCGTTAGCCCAAAAGGGTCTCTTCTGCTTGTTGCCTGTCCTTAGCAGTGGTTTCCTAGCAGCTATTTTACCATGAAGGCCTGCTGCACAAAGTCTCCTCTTAACAGTTGTTGTAGAGATTTGTCTGCTGCTAGAACTCTGTGTGGCATTGAACTGGTCTCTAATCTGAGCTGCTGTTAACCTGCGATTTCTGAGGCTGGTGAAAACAGAACCAAAGGAGAGTGTGGAGGGCACCACCAAACGTATAGCTACAAGGGGTTCACCATAAGCAAAAATACAACAATCAAATACAAAAAAAGAAAAAAAGCATGCCCATAAAATAAGGAACACCCAAGCTCATTAGACTTATAAATTTTTATTTCAATTACAAAAAGATAATTACAGCACATAAGACATGCCAACAATTTAAAAACATTTTAAAAACACACAATGTGAATACTCAGTGGCCATGCCTTATAATAAAGTCCATGATCCACCGCAGCTACCTACTCAGAACCAAAATGATAATGTGAGCTCCAAAACATGCATATAGAAGACCACGTGATTGTAACAGGACTCCATATGTAACAAATAGGCCTTGTATGTAATATTGTGCATACCATAAACACATGCAGGTAAATGCACTGACCTAACTATTCACAGTACCATATAGCTAAATAGGATAAAGGAACACATGATCAGTCCTGAACAATTCTTTAGATTCGCCTAGAAAGACCAGGCTGAATAAATCGACATGCTCCCTAAACCATATGGATCCCATTCAAAAGTAATACCAATGGGGCCCAGGCTATGATGGTATACAAAACCTGGCTCCACCGTAGACAAGGAAAAGGAAAAGAAGGCCAATGCTCAAACCCCACGATTGGGGTATGTACAAGTTCAATGGAGCATCATTTTACCTGAGAGCAGGAGCGGGCAAGCACCCCACGCGTATCACCACTACAATTGTGGCTTCTTTAGAGGTAGAAAGTGAATGTACGCTGTGTCCAACATGTGGGTAATATAGCTATCTTGATTGATTATTTAATTCAAACAATCTGGAAGCATACTGACCAGGAAGATGGGGAATCATATGAGCTGGATGCCCTCCCGGCCATCTTGTCAGAAGTGTTCTATTGTTAGTGTCAATGAAGTTACACATAGGCACCCATTGCACAGGCGTCGAAAAGTCCACCTCCCGCGCGTGTGCAGCAACAAAAGATGCCAGCACCAGTGGAGCCAACCACAATCGCCAACCAGGCAAGCGCCAAGAGAGCCACGCCCACGCATGTGCGCAGCGGCACAACACCGACAAGGCCATTTATGACTGCCAGTAAGATGAGCGTCATAGCGCTCCATGAGCGTATGCATGTAAGATACTGCCGGTTAAGGGATGAAGAACCACAAAGCGCAGAGACCGCACTATCAATACAATGGGCACCCAGGCACAGTCAGGAAACATCAAAATAAAATAGCATAAAAAATGAATGCTCAAAAATATCATATCAGGAAAAATATGAAGAAAAGGAGAAAAAATGCAAAAAAAATACAAAAAATTAAAAGAAAAAGAAAAAAAATGATAATAATAAAAAGGAAAAAATAAAAATAAAAAGAACCTGCTTATATGCATGTATATAGTCACTGATCAGTGTACACATATACAAAAAACACAGTGATCCAGATGGGTCACTGTGCTTGTTGTAAGGCATGGTAAATGAATGAAACATATTTGACTCGTAACATGTGCACACAGAAGGAGGAGGGAGAGAAAGGAGATGGGCGGTGGAAGGGGGGAGAAGAGAGGAAAGAAGAAAGAAAAAGGGAAAAAGGAAAGGAAGAAAAAGGGGAAGATGCCAAATTCTCACCAAAAACATACAAATAGCACAGTGCTACGTGGTTGCAATGTTTCAATAATGATATTTATTTATTGTGTTTAATTAGATGTAATATACAACACACGACCCAATTCTCCAGAGACGTTATAAGTATTGATTGTGTAGATCCGATATCACTAAAAAATTCTCATATAATTCATGATGTATAGGGATCTTTCCGATTTTTATCCAGGAAGGTATATTGATGATAAAAGTGATGTTGAGTTAGGGAAGAACTATAAGACAAAACAAACCCACAGCGACTTACATCGCTAAATGCGTAATACCGAAATAGGGGAATCAATCTCCCATCAAGAGAGGTGTATCAAAAGGCAAAAAATGCCAACAATATGATACTGTGAATAGAGTAAAAAAAAAAACACTACTTCTTGAACGGATTGCCCAAATGGAAAATCCTACATTGGTCCCAAATGAATAAGGATACACCATATACCAAGTCCATCACATCGAACAATCATCTGATACTATGGGAAGAGTTGGACACTATGACTTAGAGATGTTACCCTGAAAAAAGAGAGAGAGGGGTCCAAAAGATATTCTATCATACATATCTACATATCTCATCAAGGGTCCACCACAGGGAATGCCTCCACCACAGAATATACACAAATCCCAAGACGAAGGAAGTTCTTCATAAGAGACTGGTGACTCGGATAAACTTATTCTCAGAAGTAGAGGTGACTATTGGTCTTCCTTTCCTGGGGTGGTCCTCATGTGAGCCAGTTTCTTTGTAGCGCTTGATGGTTTTTGCCACTGGACTTGGGGAGAGTTTCAAAGTTTTCCCAATTTTTCTGACTGACTGACCTTCATTTCTTAAAGTAATGATGGCCACTCATTTTTCTTTACTTAGCTGCTTTTTTCTTGACATAATACAAATTCTAACAGTCTATTTAGTAGGACTATCAGCTGTGTATCCACCAGACTTCTGCACAACACAACTAATGATCCCAACCCCATTTACAAGGCAAGAAATCTCACTTATTAAACCTGACAGGCACACCTGTGAAGTGAAAACCATTCCTGGTGACTACCTCTTGAAGCTCATCAAGAAAATGCCAAGAGTGTGCAAAACAGTCATCAAAGCAAAAGGTGGCTACTTTGAAGAACCTAGAATATAAGACATATTTTCAGTTGTTGTTTCACACTTTTTTGTTAAGTATATAATTCCACATGTGTTAATTCAGAGTTTTGATGCCTTCAGTGTGAATGTACAATTTTCATAGACATAAAAATACAGAAAAATCTTTAAATGAGATGGTGTGTCCAAACTTTTTATCTGTACTGCAGTTATGATTCGAAATAGTGCTGACTACTGGGTTGCCATTCTGTTAGATCCGAGTTATAACAGTAAATTATGCCAGATGCTTCCCACCCTGGAAAGGGACCCGTGAATGCTGAAGTATCAAAACACGGTTTTACACAAACTTAAGAGAGGTTATCCCCAAGACAGCAGTGAGGCACACAGTGTGCATCACAGCTGTAGACTTCCAACCTCTGGCTCGTCAATTTGTCAATGCCAAAACATTAGCAGCAGTTTAAGTGGCAGAAGCAATTTCTGTGAGTCCTTTGACACCTTTTTTAGACCAGTTTATGCACCAGCACAACTGAGTCCAAGTCGAACATGTGGTGAACTACTGGAGAGGATGGTGCAGGAGTATCTAGAACGCAATATCAATACCGATAGGGTGGGTTTGGACCCTTTTACATTTTGGTCTTCAAAAATTGATTAGTGACCTGAGCTCACCTGCCTTGCTAGGGTGTTTTTATCATGCCCAGCAGCCAGCATTCTCTCAGAACGTGTCTTCAGCGCTGCTGGTGGTATCCTGACAGATAAGCGCAGCCGGCTGTCCCCTGAAAGTGTAGACCGCCTAACTTTCATGAAGATGAACAAGTCATGGATCTCCAAGGACTTTTGCACCCCAATCGCAGACTGTATAGGCTAGGCGATGTTGTAGTTTTTAGTGTGCTGCGTTGGTCTTGAGTAATTACAGTCTGTGATATCCTGGTTGGGTCTCAATCTGCTGGATTGGCTGTACTAGAAGAGGTGTCGCTCCATATTAAACTATTTCTACTCTGGTGAAATTGATGCCACTTTGGTGGTGTCTGCCAATAATTTATGGAACTGTGGATACTCCTGATTGGGTATCTTCTTCTGCTGGGTTGGCTTTAGTGGACGGGATGTCGCTCCCCGTTATATTATTTCTACTCTGGTGAAATTGATGCCACTTTGGTGGTGTCTCACTCTAATTATTTTAAATTTGAAGACTACTGATTGGGTCTCCATCTGCTGGGTTGGCTGTAGTGGAAGAGGTATCAGTCCCTATTATACTATTTCTACTCTCGTGAAATTGATTCCACTTTGGTGATGTCTGCCTCTAATTATTTTAAATTTGAAGACTCTTGTTGTGTCTCCATCTGCTGGAGTGACTGTAATGGAAGAGGTGTTGGTCCCCAGTATACTAGTTATAGTTGATTGAAATTGATGCCACTTTGGTGGTGTCTGCCAATAATTTTTGGAAATGTGGAGATTCCTGATTGAGTATCTCCATCTGCTGAGTTGGCTGTAGTGGAAGAGGTGTCTGTCCCCATTATACTAGTTATACTCTGTTGAAATTGATGCCACTTCAGTGGTGTCTGCCACAAATTTTTGGAAATGTGAACACTCTTGATTGGGTCTCCATCTGCTGGGTTGGCTATAGTGGAAGAGATGTCGGTCCATATTATACTATTTCTACTCTGGTGAAATTGATGCCACTTTGGTGGTGTCTGCCACTCATTTTTGGAAATGTGAACACTCCTGGTTGGGTCTCCATCTGATAGGTTGGCTGTAGTGGAAGAGGTGTCAGTCTCCATTATACTATTTCTACTCTGGTGGAGTCTGCCACTAATTTTTGGAAATGTGGAGACTCCTGATTGGGTTTCCATTTGCTGGGTTGCCTGTAGTGGAAGACATTTCAATCCCAATTATACTATTTATACTCTATTGAAATTGATTCCACTTTGGTGGTGTCTTCCACTCATTTTTCTAAATGTGTAGACGTCTGATTGGGTCTCGTTCATGTCTGTTGCCTGTAGCAGTAGGCCTCCGAGACCAGCAGACCTCCACTTCCCATAAGTCAGTTGCTCTTGTTTCTATCCTTACATTTTTCTGACAATAGTAGTCCACGAAACTGATATTTGTGCCACCTGAGTGCGGCTGAGCATAAAAGCAGGTTGAGCTGTTGCATGTGGTATCATACCACCCAGCACAGCAGGCCTACACCGATGCCTCATTCACCTTGTCATAATTTGAAGTTCAATTCAAAGCTGTAAGTGCTGCCCCAGACCCTGATACCTCATGCATGGCTGATTGCTGCCAAGCCACTCTAAAATTTGTACTGTGAGTCAATTGAGGCCACTTTCCTGGTGTCTACCCCTAATTTGATGTGTTTTGTCAGCTTTTGACATGATTAAGGGAGCTTAGTCTCCAGAAACGCGTTGAGATTCTTACTCATATGGTTTGTGCTGAAGTTTGTATCCTCCACGTTTAAGTTTCTGAATAAAGAAAACTTTTTTTCATGGATTCGGTGAAGCTGGACATTTTCTTCTTTTGGATTCTACACGCCTGGACACAGCGGGTCTGTGCTCCCGAAATTTGGCTTATGCATTACGAGTGAGCTGGTTTATATTCCTTCTTTCAAAGTGCTATAGCTTGCCAAATAAGTGGAGATCCGAAGAAATTTGCTCAACTCTAGTCTTAACAACTATCTGAAGGATATGGTCACTGTTAGGGTATGTGCACATGGCATGGAGTTTTTCGGAAGGGAGACACTTCAGGACACATAATCATCATTTTGTCCTGAAATAAAATTTTTTTGCTTCCTTTTAGTCTTCTTTTCTGATATCTTTTAGCCATCAGTTGTTTTTTTGTTTTTTTTTTTAAATGGACCAGTCACTTCTTTTAACTGCTTCACATCTTAGGAAACTTGAAGTGTTTAAAAAACTTAAAAGACTGAAAATATGAATAGCGAATCATCATTACAGCACAGTGCATGAGTTCATTCTTTTTATCGTATATTTAGCACTTTTTCAGGTGGGTTACAAAACGGATCTGCCAGAAAAAAATGCTGTGTGCAAATACCCTTAGTCTGACTGATCAGTAGGGGGCGTGACCACTTAAAGTGTCTCGAGCAGCATAAATGGGTTCTACCACCACACTACCACCAGTAGTGAGAAAGACACCAGTGAAATGCAAAATTAGAGAAGAATCAGTCAGAAAGCAAAATGAAAGAGTAATGATTAACTAAAAAAACATACTCTTTTTAGGGTTGTCTTGCTATCATCTCTCCAGTGCACCAGTTGTCAGTTTTATTTGCATCAAAACAGGTGAAATTAATTTAAAATCACTTATGATTCTTTGCAAGACAGATTGATGTCACTGAAGCTTAGTTAAGTTTGAGTTGTACCATGATGTGCAAGTGTTGCTGTAATTTTTTTTTGACTATATCACAATGTATCCCTGCAAACCAGTAGTTTCCACTTTGGCTTGTAGTTGTCTGACACCCACTGTTTTGTAGAGATTACTTGTGAACAGTTATCTCATTGTCATTACCCACAGATTAACAGCGAAAGGTAACATTTCTTTAATAAAACTCTGATGTCAAAAAACCCAGGAGTCACCAGTATAGGTGATGGACAAAGCTAACGTGGCAGCTTGCTCCTTAGTCTCTTCCGCAGAAGTTGGTCACCTTCAGCCTCCTGTTTTGATATGTTCATGTGCCTGATATAGGACATCTCAGAATGGGCAAATCTCATCCAAGACTCTGAAGTCTCGGATGACAGAACAACTGTCATCTAAACAGCCCTGTTTAATTACATTGGTCAATGCGCTGTCCGCTTTTTACTTGGACAGCACACGTCTGTTTTTATGCTCTTCTGAACAAGCCTTAAAGCAGTAAATTCTGAAGTTTTTATGAAGTAAGCACTTAGCAATTTTTCTCTTTGGCGAAAACCGTTTGGAGGGGCGGGCAAAACATTTTTGCAATGACGTAGTTGTGTTGACTGTTTTGAGCATATTTAAGCAGATCAAAATAGTTTTTATTATTACTACTGTAAAATTGACAGCTCTTGTTGCTGCAGTTTTCTAGAAACATACTAAGGAACATTCCTTGGTAAAACTGGTTTGGAGACACCATCTTAGACTAATACTACAAGGACGTGTTTGTATAAAGGTACCTTCACACTAAACGATATCGCTAGCAATCCGTGACGTTGCAGTGTCCTCGCTAGCGATATCATTTAGTTTGACACGCAGCAGCGATCAGAATCCTGCTGTGATGTCGTTGGTCGGGGCTAGAGGGCCAGACCTTTCTTTGGTCGCTGGCTCTCCCGCTGACATCGCTGAATCGGCGTGTGTGACACCGATTCAGCGATGTCTTCGCTGGTAACCAGGGTAAACATCAGGTTACTAAGCGCAGGGCCGCGCTTAGTAACCCGATGTTTACCCTGGTTACCATCCTAAAATTAAAAAAAACAAAAGCTACATACTTACCTACTGCTGTCTGTCCCCGGCGCTCTGCTTCTCTGCACTCCTCCTGCTCTGGCTGTGAGTAAAGCGGCTGGAAAGCAGAGCGGTGATGTCACCGCTCTGCTTTCCGGCTGCCCGGTGCTCACAGCCAGAGCAGAGAAGCACAGCGCCGGGGACAGACAGCGGTAGGTAAGTATGTAGCGTTTGTTTTTTTTACTTTAACGATGGTAACCAGGGTAAACATCGGGTTACTAAGCGCGGCCCTGCGCTTAGTAACCCGATGTTTACCCTGGTTACCGGCATCGTTGGTCGCTGGAGAGCTGTCTGTGTGACAGCTCTCCAGCGACCAAACAGCGACGCTGCAGCGATCCGGATCGTTGTCTGGATCGCTGCAGCGTCGTTTAGTGTGAAGGTACCTTTACATAAATAAATGCCCTAGATAGCTTGTCTTAAAAGAATGCATAAATCTGTGCGATGCTGCAGCATTGAAAAAGAATAGGGGTAACCAAGGACAGAAGGTATCTATGACCTTGCATCTGGGAAAATTATAACAAAAAATATAGCACAGAGAAAGTATATGTATAAGAATATTTCCAGTAGAACTAATTCTGCCCTAGTAACGGATCAAGACAGTTATCAGAAACATATACTGCAAAAAGGGGGGGAGGAAATAAATCCAAGAAGATAACCTTATGTCTTAAATAAAATTGCTTTATTATAAAGTGCAAGGCAAGGGGACAATGATGACAACAGAGTCATCCAACAGTACTTAAAAACAAACAGTGCATGTGGGACACTGAGACAACTGCCTACCAATCCATAGTCACAGATTAATGCACCACATTAGTGCAACAAATTAACATAGTCAGGTCAATATGGGGCAAAAATAAAGTCATAATGGACTAAAGTGCTGACAAGTCACAATATATTAGACAGTGCAGTATTAAGCACAACATACGGCGTTGACACTAATTAGAAGCTATACAAAGCGGTAATAAACATGGATACATCACCCCAAAGAGAGACCGATCCTAGGTAAGCGCAGCGCCTCAGTGTCCGCCCCAGCATTAACTAGTCATGGTTGCGATCACACCCACTTTTCCTTGATTTATATCCTGCTGAGCACATCTAGTTCTGATCTCACACACTTAAGGCTCACTCACACCACCATCGGATGAGTGCTAACCACATTTTTATCAGACAGCATTTGGACCAATGTTATTCAATGGGGCAGTGCTGATGACCTTTTTTTTCACTGGCAGAATCTGTCTGTTTAAAAAATTTCAACACTATCCATCACTAGGAATATCTGGAAATAAGCAAGATACTATTGTATGTGCAAAAATCTCCCCTGAAAACCCTGAAGGGAGAAACGCGGCGGAAGGCACATGATTATACAGGGCTCTTTCACTTTAAGGGCCAGCTGTGGACTGCCGGGTTTGTAAAGGAGATAGCAAAAGCCGGCAATTGAATTACCGGCTTTTCTGCTATCTAGCGCTACATTAAATATACATATATATATAGGTGTCTCCCTGACATATATATATGTGTATATACCTATTCTATGTGTATATATCTACTCTAATCTAACCTGTCAGCGTGATATTACTGTACACTGCGCTGAATTACCGGCTTTTCTGCTATCTAGCGCTACATTAAATATACATATATATATAGGTGTCTCCCTGACATATATATATGTGTATATACCTATTCTATGTGTATATATCTACTCTAATCTAACCTGTCAGCGTGATATTACTGTACACTGCGCTGAATTACTGGCTTTTCTGCTACCTAGCGCTACATTAAATATACATATATATATAGGTGTCTCCCTGACATATATATATGTGTATATACCTATTCTATGTGTATATATCTACTCTAATCTAACCTGTCAGCGTGATATTACTGTAAACTGCGCTGAATTACCGGCTTTTCAAAGGACACCGGTGCGTTAAAATCGGACAGCAATACGGATGTCATACGGATGTTGCGATAAAAAAAATCACATGACAATCGCATACGTCCAGATTACGGACCGTTTTTTTTTCTCGCAAGTGGAAATGAGCCCTTATACAGACACTTCAATGCTAACAATAAATCGCCTTTAGAGTAGTACCTCTAGCTTTAGGCTAATATGGAAGACATTTATGTGTTTAAGAAATTAGTAACCAAGGATAAAATGAATGTCCAAGAGAAAGAGTTGATTCACATTCTCCTGTGCCAAAATTGTATTATCCAAAATTTTAAAAGCATGATGCGAAGGATTTCATGGGGGTCTATGAGCTACGCATTTCAAACACTGTCTCTGTGTTCTTTTTCAAAGCCCGGCTTTGTATTTACATAGAAATCACTTGGCTGATATACCAGGCAAAATATACCTTGTGTCGCTTTCACTGTAGAGATCAGGGTGGTCATCTAAACATCAAGTTACAGTACATTCTGCTCAAAAGGTAATGAGATCACCGATACAGATAAGCTAATCCACTAAAACAAAAGGTGAGTGTGGACCTGGGGAGACAATGACCTGTCCTCTCATGTGACCTTGCTGGAGAGCACAGCTGTTCATGTGACAATACAGAGGGAACCTAGCAATGTCAGAAAGAAGTGATGTAAGCCTGTAATATCAGATCAATCTGATATAATTAAAGCTTTAATCCTTCTGAGATGGGATATAGAATATTTCACTTTTTATTGCTTTTTTGCCCTTGTCAAGTGCGACATAATATAATGGTATTATTCTGTGCTTAGTAGAGAAAGTGTCTATGTCATTTCTGCTTATGAAACATCAGTGGGATACAAAGAGAAAATGTGCAAATAATTCCAGCTGCCACTGTTAGCAGCACAAGAATGGAAACCACTCATAATACAGAGGAGGGTCCCGGCGGTGGGACCTGCAACTCTTCATTGTGGACATGCCGCCAATATACAAGATGGGAATAAAACTTTAACCCTGGATTTATTGTTTGTTTTAAAGGTAATTTGTCCCCAGATTTTTGCTACCTAATCTGACAAAAGTATAATATAGAGATAGAGACCCTGATTCCAGCAATGTGTCACTTACTGGGTTGCTTTGTGTAGTTTGTGTAGTTTTAATAAAATCCTTGTTTTATCCTTGTTTTATCAACAAGAGATTATTACTAGAGGACGGATAAACTTACTACCATGTAGTTCTCCAAAGTCATGAGCTCTGTATAATTCAACTTTCACCACTGATTGACAGCTTTCTGCCTATGCACACAGAAAGCTGCCAGTCAGTGGTGTGAATGAGGATATGTAGAGCTCAGCATTCAGAGAACTGGTAGATCTGTACCACATAAAACAGTCTTTAATCAAAACTGAAACAAGCAACAAAGTAAGTGATACATCACTGGAATTAGGGTTTCTGCTTCTACATCATACTGCTCTTTGACAAATTGTATTTAAATGGTCTACAGCTAAGAACAGTTACTCAATCTTGCGCTAGTTTCATCTTGATTCGTTTTTTTGCAAGACTAAATGCTTTCTGGGTTACTAGGGTGAAAGGACATTTAGGATGTCTTGAAGATTGAAAGGAAATGTCTCATCAAAAAACGACCTATTGTTAAAATCAGGTTATTATGTTAACCCTTTTGCATTTTGGTTTTTGCTCCCCTTGTTCCCAGAGCCATAACTTTTTTTTATTTTTTCGTCAATATGGTCATATGAGAGCTTGTTTTTTGCGGGACGAGTTGTACTTTTGAACAACACCATGGTTTTAACATATCGTGTACTTGAAAACGGAAAAAAAAATTCCAAGTGCGGTGAAATTGCAAAAAAAGTGTAATCCCACAGTTGTTTTTTGTTTTGCTATTACACATAGCTTTTTCAAGTTTCCCTTTCCTCAGTTCAAAATGTAATTAAGAAATGGCTACATAAAACATTTACAGATACTTTCAAAAGGGGGTGCTACTAGGTATTAACCATTCAGGGTGGCCAAACTTTTACATCAGACTATTTTCCTGTTTGTAATTTTTAAAATGTAAAAGATATATATGTGCCTGAAATGCAAAGGAAATGTGTCATCTTTAACTTTAGACTTTTTAGAGATCATTTCATCTTCAACTTGCTAAACTGTTCACAATAATAATAATTTTGACCAAGGGAATCCAAACTTTTACATGCCACTGTAATTTATCTGTGCTAGGAGATTAAAATTAATTTAAATCAGCTAAATGTACCCTCATAATCTCTCTCTCTCTTATAGATAGTGTGGATTCATGTATTTCTTCGATAGCACAGTGAAGATCAGTACAATTTCTTTCATAGAGAACACAGATGCAAACTAGGAATTTAAAAGTTCGGTCATTTTTGACCATTTCACCTTTTTCATCCTGCTAAAATTCTGGAGCATCTTTGACTTTTCTTTTGCTTTTTACATAAGCCCAAAATCCTTTTTCTTTTTTTTTGCCTTTGGCCTGCCTTGCAAGCCTCACCTCATTACTGGCTTTAGCTCTTTTAATGCTTGTCCTGCATTCCTTCAGACAGCATTATATTCTTCATTAGACATGTCCCCCTTTTTCCATTTGATATACATTTCTTTTTTCCTTTTTAGTAAGTGTTCTGTGTTCATCCATCCTGGGCTCTTTAAATTCTTCCAATTCTTCCTTCTTTTCAGAATTGTTACTGATTGTGCAGTGAGAATTTCATTTAACAAAATCTCTCATCCTTCTTGGACATTTCTGTCCTTTAGAAAATTCAGCCTTTCCTACCTTCTTTCTGAGTCCATTAAAATCTGCCTTTATGAAGTCCAACCATAAAGTCTGAGTCCTCGCAGATCTTTCTCCTCTTGTAATCCAGAATTCAAGGATGACATGATCATTGCCGCCTAAATTCCCAGCCACCTTTAGGCTATGTGCACACGTTCAGGATTTCTTGCAGAAATTTCCTGAGCAAAACTGGACATTTTCTGCAAGAAATCCGCATGCGTTTTTCTTGCATTTTTTACCGCGTTTTTATCGCGTTTTGGTGCCTTTTTGTGCGTTTTTTTTGTGGATTAATGAACATGCTGCGTTTTTTACTGCGGTGCGTTTTTTTCATGAAAAAACGCATCATGTGCACTAAGATTGCGGACTGCATTCTAAATGATGGGATGCATAATGTATGTATTTTTTTCGTGTTTTTATAGCGGAAAAATACGAAAAAAACCGCAAAAAATCTGCAACGTGTGCACACAGCCTTACATCCTCAACTATTACCTCCTTATTGGTAAGAGTTAGGTCTGAGATGACAGATCCTCTTGTTCTCTCTTCTACCGTTTGAAAGACAACGTTGTTAATGAGAGAATATAAGAATTTTCTGGGTCCATTACTTTTGCCTGAGTATTTCCCAACAAATATCTGGATAGTTAAAATCTCGCATGATCACTATCTTGTAATTTTTTGAGACCAAAGACATCTGATGTAAAAATAGTTCATCTATATCGTCAGTCTGTCGGGGTGGGCCTTAGTAAACTCCTACAATAGTGTCCTTTCTGCCCTTCTCTCATTGTATTCTTACATTAGCATCAATATATTAAGGAAAACTGGGCAATGCTCTGCACTGTTTTCCAATTTTCCTAAGCAAAATACCCCACAAAGCAATGATCATAAACTGTCGCCTTTTCTGCACACAATTAGGATAGTGAAAGTAAGTCCTATAGACATGACACCTGGCCTCTTGGTGAGTTGAGAAACAAGGGTCTACACTACATAAATTTGAGAGTATTGGGTACTGCTTTCTAAATACCATGTACAGTGGGTTTGCTAGCAAGAATTTCTTATGTCTCTTTGTAATCCAAAAATAGGGAAAGCACTCCTTATGTAAATCTCTGGGTGTATCTGAAGAAACAGTTGTATCAACTCTGAAAGATGTAATACAATAAAAAAAACTCTCCGGCTATGTGCACACGTCTGGAATTGCCGTAGAAATTTCCGCGGCAATTCCGCAACTGTGCAGCAGGTAAAACGCATGCGGAATTAGCAAGCGTTTTCCCGCTAAACACTAGTGTTTTACAGGCGTAATTAGCTTGCAGAATGCTAGCGTTTTCCAAGCGATCTGTAGCATCGCTTGGAAAACTGATTGACAGGTTGGTCACACTTGTCAAACATAGTGTTTGACAAGTGTGACCAACTTTTTACTATTGATACTGCCTATGCCGCTTCTGGAGCGCCCCCAGACACAGGGCCACGCGTTTCGGTACCGGGCCCCTCTGGTTCGGCTCTGAGGCTGTCACGGTGGCTAGACCCGGTCCGCGACCCTGCTAAGGGGCGTCCAATGAAAGTGGTATTGCAGTCTGTCAAGGGTTCGTGACGCCACCTGTGGTGTTCGGTCAGGGTGACTGACGCTGCTATGGGGTTCACTGGGGTGATGGAATGGCAGCTGGATGGTATACCTTCCCACAGGTGAAGTATGTCCCCAGGGCTTCCCAGTGGTGTAGGTGGCGATGGTGTGAGGTGCGGTCAATAATGAGGACACAAGGTTGCAGTCTCTTTACCTCTTTACTGAAGGCTTCAGGATCCTCTATCCAGAGTACGTTTAACAGGGCTTTCAGGGACCGGCCGGTCCGATGGGCACATCCAGAGCTTCCTTCACAGATGGAAATCGTTGCCTACCAATAGCGCCTGTGTGTTGTAGTCCTATCCTGCTGAGCATTCGGAATAGACCTCACAACTGCTGTTCTCGTTCGTTCGTTCTCTACAGCTCTCTCTCTCGTTCTTTGGTTCCAGATGTTACTAGTTGCTAACGTCCCCCAGGTATGTTATGGCTAGGACGCCACCCATATGACGGGAAGGCTTGGAGGTCTTCCGGGACCCTAGAGACGCCCCTCTCCCAATGTTGCTCTCTATGTCTTCGTAGGTATACAAGGTACACAGCCAACCTATGACTGACTGTCCAGCGGAGTTTGAAGTAAGGCCTGAAGTCAGTTACTCCTACGGTGTTCCGGCCACCGACTGTGCTCCTCAGTAAGATGTTGCCTTTCTCTCTCTCGGCACGACTCTTACTGACTCTCCTTTGTGCCTGATCTCGTTTACACGATTCCACAATATCCTTCCCTTTGTGTCTCTTTCTTAGGATACCGCCGCAGGGTGTGCAGGCGTGGTTCCGTCACGTTCTGTTCTGTTCGCTTGGCACCTGCCAGGTTCCCACGCCTGACAGGGGCCCCCCTGTGCCTTCTCCCTGCAACACCCCCTGCCACGGGATGTTGCCTGGTTCCAACCCAGTCAGCTTCTGACTAACTTCCTCCCCAGCCCCTAGTTTTACCAGTGTGAGGAGTGGCCCAATAAATAAAGCCTTTTTCTCCCCCTAGTGGCTGGAGTGTGAAGTGTAATGTGTTCTGGTGATACCTGGTCAGGAGAGCTCCTTAGTGCCATCAGACGTACCGCTGCTCTCCTTAGCGGCAGAGCACCATACTGCAACGACCAGGTCTCTGGGGCGCTGCACTTCGATAGTAAAAAGATAGAATGTTAAAAATAATAAAAAAAATAAAAAATTGTGATATTCTCACCTTCCGGCGTCTCCTGCAGCCTTCCCGCTCCTCGCGATGCTCCCGGCAGCTTCCGTTCCCAGGGATGCTTTGCAGCAATGACCTGTGATGACGTAGCAGTCTTGCGAGACCACTACGTCATCACAGGTCATTGCCGCAAAGCATCCCTGGGAACGGAAGCATCGCGAGGAGCGGGAAGGCTGCTGGGGCCACCGGAAGGTGAGAATATCACGATTTTTTATTTTAATTCTTTTTTTTTACAAGTATATGGTTCCCAGGGCCTGGAAGAGAGTCTCCTCTCCTCCACCCTGGGTACCAACCGTACATGATGCGCTTCCTTCCCGCATGGTGGGCATAGCCACATGCGGAAAGTAAGCGGATCAATGCATTCCTATGTGTGCAGAATCCCTGTGATTCCTCACAAAGAATGAACATGCTACGTTTTTTTCCAGAATGTGATTCCGCCGCGGAAAAAAAAAACATGTGCACAAAAATTGCGGATTGCTTTCTAATGAAAGGATGCTTAATGTATGCCTTTTTTTGCGATTTTATCACATTTTTATAGCTAAAAAAACGTGAAAAACCCTGAACACGTGCACACAGCTTTCATCTGCCTGACTTTGGACATCCTGCATCCACTGGCAGTCTTGGAATATCCCGCAATTTTTTCTGATTCTCAAACAATATGTCTTTGTTTAATGTAAAATAAGAGTATGTGGGAGTGTGTTTTTGCCTTCAATGTAGAACAGTGTAAATGGGTTTCCAATTGCCACTATAAGCATGAGTGTTCATTTTGTGGAGGTTCCCACCCTATGGTCCGTTGCTTCAAGGAAGCTAACCAGCCTTCCCAGCAGTAACATAGTTCAAAGGAAACAATGGTTAAATGCTCCAACACTGGTAATGTCAAGAATGCTTCCCTGGCTAGAGGTGTACCTAGACATGAAAGAGGAACTAATAAACATTGTGACAATTTGTATTTTGATAAATCATTGCCAATGGGTTTCACCATGTCTTGTTTCTACTTAGAATCATTTTCATCATGTCTAGTATGGGTTGTTAGTATGGAGTCTAAGGGTCAAGGTGGTATGTTACTGGAGCACCCCCATGGGCCATCGTGTACTCGGAACCGGACCCTTCTGTTCTCGGTGGGGATGTCACGGTGGCTGAACCGGTCCGTGGCCCTCGGGAGGTCCGTTGATGAAATGGGGAAAGGTCTTTAAAGGGATAATGTTCGTGACGCCACCTGTGGTATTCGGTCAGGGTGACCGACGCTGCTCAGGGGCCCGCTGGGGTGATGTTATGGCAGCTAGATGGTATACCTTCCCACAGGTGAAGTGTATCCCCAGGGCTTCCCAGAGTGTAGATGGTGGATGGTGGAAGATGCAAGGCGCAGTGAATAACGAGGTCACAAGATTGCAGTCTCTTTACCTTTACTGAAGGCTGCAGCATCCACAGTCCAGGGTAGGGACCACAGGGTAGGCAGAGTCCGGCCGGTCTCAAGGCAAATCCAGAGTCCCCTTATCCAGGTGGAATTCAATAGCCTTCCTCTGGCGCCTGGGCATTGTAGTACCTCCCTGCTGAGCAACTCGGTAAGGTCCTCACAACTATTGTAGATGTTAAGTCTCTTCTCTCTGTCCCCCTGACGAATAGGACAAACCTGTATGACGGGTGGCCTGAGGCTTTTTATAGGGACCTTAGTGACGCCCCGGCACCCACAAGTTTCCACCCTGCCTCCTGGGTATATGGTCAGGCAGCTAACGTCGAATTAACTGTCCTGCCAGTCTCTGAAGTAACGGCATAGAGCTCTTTACTCCCTCAGTGTTCTGGCTACCGATCCTGCGCTTTAGAAAGAGACAGCTTGCTTCTAGCAACGTGGGGCAGGCGCAGCTCCGTGTACCTTCCTTCCGAAGGCCGCAGTCTGGAGCTGGCTGGAACCCAACCCAGCCAGCCTCTGCCAAACTCGGTCAGGACGTACTGACTATCTCCTTCTCCCTCCAGTCAGCTTCTGTCCCTTTCTCACTAACTTCCTCCCCAACCCACTAGTTTTACCCAAGTGTGAGGAGTGCTCTAATAGATAAAAGCATAGCTCCCCCTGGTGGACTGGAGTATGAAGTGTGTGTAGTGGTTGTGATACCTGGACAGAAGATCTCCTTCATTGCCTTCAGAAGTAACATCACTCCCCCTGGTGGAAGAATAACATTACTGCAACGAACCAGGACTCTGGGGGCTGCATTACAATACCTTGATAATTTCTTATTTGTTGGTAGGAAGGGTTCCGATGACTGCTGTAGATTGCCGAAAATGTTCTCCACTTTTATGGAGTATTTCGGAGTCCCATTAGCAGTGGAGAAGATAGTTTTGCCATGTGAATGTGGCACCCCAGGAGTTCAGGTACCACAGTGGTATTGCCTTCCTCTTGGGCAGGGTAATGCCATGCCTGGAGACAGGAGGGATCCCTTTGGCAGGTAATCTTACATGCAACATTTTCTGACTCCCGGCCTGAAGGGGGAGCTCTGAACCCAGGGGAACTTCCCCATATACATCCTGGTCTGGAGGAGGAGTCAGTTAGTCTGGGGCAGACAAGCAGACAGTTGACAGTTGGTAGCAGGGAAAAAAGAGGGCTTTGTTAGAGAGCTACAGGCAGCAAGGGACCATAGACCAGCGCATAGTGGAAGGCTCCAAAACTGACCTGTCAAGGGGATTTCCACCTGTCTTCAGGCTGCCTGGACTCCATCTTTACCTGTTGTCGGTACCCTGGACTGAGGCTGTTTAACACCAGTAAACCAGGTAAAGACTGCAACCCTGTGTCCTCCATTTATTTTCCGGAATTCACCATCCCTGCCAAGCACACCGGGAGCCCTGGGGACACCGCTTCACCTGTGGGAAGCGACATCATCTTTGCTGCACCACCATCGCCCCCAGAGGACCCCTTTAAGGAGCATTGGTCACCTCTGACTGAGAACCACAGGTGGCATCACAAACTTTCATTATTTCCACAACTCCTTTAAAGACCGTCCCTTTTACTTGGGCACCCAGGGCCACGGACCGGGTCGCTGCCATCGTGGCCACCCCTTTAATTGCGACCAGACCCGGTACCGAGTACCCCACTGCCCTGACGGGCGACTCATAATCAACTGGATTTTTGGGCTGTAGGCTGGCTGCGGTTTGTGGATTGTCGGACAGCTAATGAATAATATTTAAAATGATATTTATTGGTATTGATCTTGATTTAGTCTTTCTAATAAGTATTTATTAATCTAATTGTTAACTCAAAATAAACACAGCAGCGTTTACATCCAGATCCTTTATTTCATTGGGTTGCCTGGGGTTAGCAGCTGCGGTCACACGAAAAGAGTTTTGTATTTTGTTAACAAGAATATAATTTGAGAAAATGAAAAATTACTGAAGAGCTGTATTATGAAGAATAGGGGAGGTATAGGACATTAATGAGTCACATTGGCTCCGATTCAATCATAATTATCCTTTGTACTGTTTTTTGTATAGTTTGCACTACAAAGTCCTAAAATAACTTCAAGGCTGAAAAAAGACCAATTCTGACTTTTGTGCAAAATTCATGATCCGCTTGTACCATTTAGAACAATTTTGGAGCAGAAAATGGCAACAAATACCACAAGACAAAAAAAGGAAGTGACTAGTGATGAGCGTGTATACTCGTTACTCGAGATTTCCCGAGCACGTTCTGGTGTCCTCCGAGTATTTTTTAGTGCTCGGAGATTTAGTTTTCCTCACCTCAGCTGAATGATTTACAGCTGTTAGCCAGCTTGATTACATGTGGGGATTCCCTAGCCACCAGGCAACCCCCACATGTACTCAGCCTGGCTAGCAGCTGTAAATCATGCAGCTACGTCAACAAAAACGAAATCTCCGAGCAGTTACAAATACTCGGAGGACACCTGAGTGTGCTAGGGAAAACCCCAGCAACGAGTATACTCGCTCATCACTAGAAGTGACTTAAAAAACTGACGATCCTCACCACCTGTTCCTCCAGCCAGCCTGGAGGGTGACCGCTTGCCACCTCAGAAATTCCAGTAGCTAGTCCATGGATGCCATGCTAAGGTAAGGTGACACGGTGACTTGCTCTGTGACCCAGGGAGCGGGAAAGTGCGAAACTCCTCCCCTAACACGTTTATAAATGCCCCTTCACCAAAACCATCCCATGTTAACCCTTGCTCCCACTTCCTCCAAACCCTCATCACTAAGCAGGCCCAGGACTCCAGACCCCCCTTTATTTTAAATATATATGTTATGACAAGCCTACAACCTGCAGTAACCACCGATCGACCAAACCGCTGCATGACCAGCTCTATCCTCACCTAGTGTATCCTCACCCATCCCTTGTAGATTGTGAGCCCTCGCGGGCAGGGTCCTCACTCCTCCTGTACCAGTTGTGACTTGTATTGTTTAAGATTACTGTACTTGTTTTTATTATGCATACCCGTCCTCGCATGTAAAGCGCCATGGAATAAATGGCGTTATAACAATAAATAATAATAATAATGTGTCTGCTAAGAGGCAAAAACCTAAAAGCTGAGATCCAATCAGCTAATCCAGTAAATGCAGTGATTCTGCCATAACTTTTGCTCTTACAAAGAATATCTACAAGAAAAACAACTATATATTCATATTTTTTTTAAAACGTCCCTTCAGGCTATGGCTTATGTGTAGCTATAGTTCAAGTAAAAATAGACTGTATATGCACCCAGACATAGAAGGAGACATAAATAGAACCTGCAAAAGAGACAGCATGTAATTGCAGACTTTTCTAACTATGCTGTCACTGGAGGAGATAAGGTGCAAAGTACATAGAAAGTAAACATGTGAAGGCTAACAAACAAGATATCCAGCTTGATACAGCAATTCCCATGACTTGGTGAAGCAGTTTTGGGGCTAAAAGTTTTTGATTTGCTTGTCTGCTACCGAAACCATACGTCTTTTGCATCTACCGACTTGCGCTGCACATGTACTGCAGATGTCAGTAAGGGGTTAAATGTATGTCAACCTCATGATCTTAATAATAGACAGGAATTTATCTTACATTATTAATATTTTTAACATTTCAGCTGTTAAACCTATACATATGGGGTCCCTATTTATATGGACGTTAGTGTCAAAGGGAGCAATGCAGCTTGTTTTTAACAAACTTGAATTTTGGCAAAAAAGATTGGCAAAGAGATTCAATTATGTTTTTGAGAAAATGTAATCTCTTTCAATTGAATATGTGGCTCCCAAAGTGTCATTAAAGCGAATCTGTCAGCAGATTTTTGCTATTAAACCTGAACCCAGCATGATGTTGGGTCTGAGAACCTGATTCCAGCGATGTATCACTTACTTGACTGCATTGTGCAGTTCTGATAAAATCCCTGTTTTCTTTGCTGTAGATGTAGCAAAACTATGTATGCTGGGTTGTGTGTAACCCTTTCCACACCCATGACTGGCAGCTTCCTGTGCACACTGTACATGGTTGGGCAGCAAGCTGCTAATCCGGGGTTGGAGTTGGGTACAGAGATCAGCTGGACTGCCTGGAACACCACACTTAGTGATAATCTCCTGCTGATAAAACACTGATTGTATTGGAAACGCCGCACATAGTCAAATAAGTGACACATCCCTGAAATCAGGCTGTTTGCTTCTATATAATGCTGCTCTCAGATTAAATGGCAAAAGCTTCCTGACATATTACCTTCAATTATCATGACTTTAACATTACACTGCAAAACTATGTAATCTTTTCTATGGCAAGTTCCCTGCCATTATGACTAAGACTGGCTTAAAACACATAAGGGCTCTTTCACACGTCATGATATTTTTCAGTACCGGAAAAATCAGTGCCTGAGATATCAGTGTCTATGTGTATGTGTGTATAATACTTGAGGCATATGTATGACAACTATGTGCCGCCCGTGTGCTGCATCAGTACCACAAGTACCGGCGCCTGGGAATCTGTGGTACTGTTTGTGCTGTTCTCTGATGCCAGGTGCTGAAGACAGCTCACATCATTGTCCTCTGCTCACACTGCGATCAGCACTAGCAGGGGAGAATGTTGAGTCTTCAACTGATAATAGCTAGAGCAGGCGGTGGCTGATGGGACTATTTGTGGCACCCCAGGAGTTCGGGTACCACAGAGGTGCTGCCTTCCTCTCGGTGAGGGTAATGCCATGCCTGGAGACAGGAGGGATCCCTTTGGCAGGTAATCTTACATGCAACATATTCTGACTCTAGGCCAGACCCCAGGGGTTCGGGTACCACAGTGGTGCTGCCTTCCTCTCGGGGAGGGTAATGTCATGCCTGGAGACAGGAGGGATCCCTTTGGCAGGTAATCTTACATGCAACATATTCTGACTCTAGGCCAGAAGGGACAGCTCAAAACCTGGTTTTAGGGGAACTTCCCTCAATATACATCCTGGTCTGGAGGAGGAGGAGTTAAGCAGTCTGGTGCAGACAAGAGACAGGGAAGGAGCAGAGGAGTGATTAGGAGCTTGAGGAGGGCTGTGATTGAGCCCTTCAGAGCTGAAGCACAGAAGCTGGGCACCGGGAGCCTGAGGCTGTGTGGAACTGCAGGTCCCACAGCAGAATTGGAGGGCAGAGAGCTGAAAGTAACCTGCCCACATTAAACCTAAGGTAAAGCAGCATTCCAGAGCCCAGAGTCACTGTATAAAGAGACCCCAAAGAAACAGCTCAAGCTGCCCACCATACAGGTACTGTCCCAGGACACGAGAGAACGAGAACCTTGTCAGGACACTACAGGCAGCAAGGGACTAATAGTCAGTGCAAAGTGGAAGGCTCCCAGCCTGACTTGTTAAGGGGGTTTCCACCTGTCTTCAGGCTGCCTGGACTCCATCTGCACCTGTGGACTGAGGCTGACTACAACAACAGTAAACCAGGTAAATACTGCAACCCTGTGTCTTCCGTTTATTTACCGGCAACCACCATCCTTGCCCACTACACTGGGAGCACTGGGGACCCCGCTTCACTTGTGGGAAGCGCCAGCATCTATGCTTCAGTAACATCACCCCTGAGGACCCCTTTAAGCAGCGTCAGTCCCCTCTGACCGAGAATCACAGGTGGCGTCACGAATACAAACTTTATTAAACCCTTTAAAGACCTTTCCCCTTTTTACTTGAGTGCCCAGGGCCACGGACTGGGTCGCTGGCACCGTGACCACCCCTTTAATTGCAACCGGACCCGGTGCTGAGTACCCCACTGCCCTGGTGGGCGACTCATATTCATCAGCCGAAGCCTGGGCTATAAATAAAGGAATAAATCAATCTGGCATGAGTTTCCCTGTATTTTTGATAACCAGTCAGGCAAAACTGACAGCAATGGTCAGTAACCCTCAGCTGACAGCTTTAGCAAGGCTGGTTATCAAGAATAGAGGGGTCCCCATTGGGTATTTTTTAATTATTGAAATAAATAAAAAAAATGGAGTGGGGTCCCCCATATTTTTGACAACCAGTCTTGCTAAAGCAGACAGCTAGAGGCTGGTATTCTCAGGCTGGTAAAGTGCCATGGATATTGTCCTCTGCAGCTGCCAAGAAAAGGCACATCTATTAAATGAGACAATTCTGGCGCTTTGCCCAACTTTTTCCACTTGCCCTATGGTGGTGGAAAGTGGAGTTCATATTTGTGGGGTTGATGTTACATTTGTATTGTCCTCTGACACCAAGCCCACAGCTTAGTAATGGAGAGGTGTCTATAAGACACCTCTCCATTACTAATCCTATAGATGTATGGTAAATAAAGACAGCAAGAATAAAGTCCTTTATTAGAAATAAAACAAAACACACTTTTACTTTTTTATTTAAAAATAATAAACACAGTTATACTCACCTAACGCCTATTCCACCGAAGCCCTCGTTCTCCTGTAATAAAACAAAAATAAAAAAACAACCATATCCCTCACCTGTCCATCGTTCTGTCCCACGCCGTAATCCATGTCTGAGGATTTAATTGTTTTCAACCTGGACAGTGCCAAGATGCAACCGTCCAGGCAGGGAATCATCGGTGACTGAACTGCTGAGAGCACAGCCTCAGTGACTAGCGGTGACATCATTGAGGTTACCGCGGGCCACTGAGACTGCGTTCCAAGGCGGGTCGCTGAACTGCAGTGAGTTAGCACCATGAGGAAAAAGTCAGTGAGTTCAACGCAGTTCAGCTAAGAAGGATAAAGTAGTCCGCAACTATTCTTAAAAGGATAAGAATTACAAAAGCTTTTAAGCAACCGCTTCCCATGCCCAGTCAATTTTTGAACATCTTCTTTACACAGCTAGTAAAATTACAGTGCATTAATATACACGACACTTCAATACGTGGAGACACTTTTGAGCTAAAATGTTTGATGTTTTTTAGCGCCATTGAAGTGCAGTTAAAAGACTGAAACACGGGAACTTTAAACTGTCATTTATCCAACCTCAATACACAAAAATGTATTCTGAGATTCATTAATACATATTGTGAACTTCATTGTTAAGGTAAGAAGATATATGGAGAAAGAACAGACCAAAAAGAGAGCATTAGAATTGCAGATATCGCCTATAAATGTCTGCCCTCTTGTGGATCATGAGTGAAATACATTCTTCATTGGGTTTGTTATTGTTTTAGTATTTGTGGGGATTTTTTAAGTGAAATGTTTTGCTCTATATATTTTCAAAACAAATCAGATATGGATCATTTTTAATTCAAATCTAGATTCTGCAATACATTTGCTTTAGGACTTGATGCACTTATGTCTACCTTCAACTTTAAAAACTCTAAATATATCTGTACAATATAAAGGTGCTACACTACAGAAAACATCATTTAATTTGGGTGTCCGTGGCATCTGTCTGCCATCATGGAAATTGATGTACCACCAATATCAATGTTTCATTTGCTGTGAAAACCACCTGTTCAATGCTGTTTTAATAAATTACCATTATTACAATTTGCAAGTCATGTTAAAGAGATAGTGGTAAGACTCATCTAAATGAGGTAGCCCTGCTGTGTCAGGTATGTTCACACAATTTGATCTCCCATTCATAAAAATAGAAGTAATTGAATTTAAAATAATTAAAATATTACATGTGTGCATACAATGACGTACTGTCCATAGTGGTAGACCACTAAGCCGCTAAGGATCCTGTATGTTGAGATAAACCCTCGCTCACCATTGCTTCATCCCTATTTGTCATCACGATTTTCAGCAGTATCTGCATATACAGGATGTGAATAATATTGAATAGAATGGTGATTAAGGAGCAATCATCTCCCTGTTTCACTATTCAGCTTGTGTCTGTGTGTCTGTAACTCAGCACAAATTAGACGCAATAATGTCACTACATCTTACCTGCTGTGTGGAGTCCTCACACTGCACAGGTCTAAAGGCCCCTTCACATTTAGCGACGCTGCAGCGATACCGACAACGATCCGAATCGCTGCAGCGTCGCTGTTTGGTCGCTGGAGAGCTGTCACACAGACAGCTCTCCAGCGACCAACGATGCCGGTAACCAGGGTAAACATCGGGTAACTAAGCGCAGGGCCGCGCTTAGTAACCCGATGTTTACCCTGGTTACCATGCTAAAAGTAAAAAAAAACAAACAGTACATACTTACCTACAGCCGTCTGTCCTCCAGCGCTGCGCTCTGCTTCTCTGCTCTCCTCCTGTACTGTCTGGCAGCCGGAAAGCAGAGCGGTGACGTCACCGCTCTGCTTTCCGGCTCACAGCCAGTACAGGAGGAGTGCAGAGCGCAGCGCTGGAGGACAGACAGCTGTAGGTAAGTATGTACTGTTTGTTTTTTTTTACTTTTAGCATGGTAACCAGGGTAAACATCGGGTTACTAAGCGCGGCCCTGCGCTTAGTTACCCGATGTTTACCCTGGTTACCAGTGAAGACATCGCTGGATCGGTGTCACACACGCCGATCCAGCGATGTCTCCAGGGAGTCCAGCGACGAAATAAAGTTCTGGACTTTATTCAGCGACCAACGATCTCCCAGCAGGGGCCTGATCGTTGGTCGCTGTCACACATAACGATTTCATTAACGATATCGTTGCTACGTCACAAATAGCAACGATATCGTTAACAATATCGTTATGTGTGAAGGTACCTTTAGCAGTGTACTGGGATTATGTAGCTAGGTGATTAGTGTTTTTATTTGTTTAAATGCAAGTGCTTGTGGGGATATCTTATTTAGTGAGGTGTGGGGTCATCATACTAGATGAGGGGCTTTGGAGGTACCATATTGAGTGAGGGGCTGTAGGGGCCATCATACTGAGAGATGGGCTGTAGGAGCCATCATACCAAATGAGGGACTATCTGCCATCAAACTGAGTCAGGGGCTGTTGGACTTATCATAGAGAATGTGGGTTGTGGAGGCCGCCATGCTGAGTGGTAAGTGGGCTTTGGGGGATTATACTAAGTAAGGGACTATGGGGGCCATTATAGATAGTGAGGGGGTGTGGGAGCCATCATAATGAAGAGTTGGGGGTGGGCTGTGGGACCATCATACTGAGGGAGGGGATGTGGTAGCCATCAAACTAAGTGAAGGGTTGTGGGAGCCATCCTACTGAGTGGGTATAGTTGGGCACCATCATATTGAGTGGGCGGTGGTTTGTGTGGGACATCATACTGATGAATTAGATGCTGTGGTTGCCAGCTGAATGTGTGAGGGCCTGTGGAGCTATCATACTGAATGAGGGGATATGGAAGCCATCATACTAAGTGAATGTCTGTTGAGTTATTAGAGCGCCCCCAGACACAGGGCCACAGGTTACTCGGTACCGGTCCTCTCTGTCTCAGTTCTGGGGTTGTCACGGTGGCTGGACCTGGTCCATGACCCTGCCAAGGGGCGTCCAATTAGAGGGATGATGAAAGTCAGCTAAGGCTTCGTGACGCCACCTGTGGTATTCGGCCAGGGAGACCGACGCTGCTTGGGGTCCACTGGGGTGATGTGATGGCAGCTAGATGGTATACCTTCCCACAGGTGAAGTATGTCCCCAGGGCTTCCCGACAATGTAGATGGTGATGGTGTGAGGTGCAGTCAATAACGAGGACACAGGGTTGTAGTCTCTTTACCTCTTTACTGAAGGCTTCAGGATCCTCAATCCAGAGCACTGTCAACAGGGCTGTCTGAGACCGGCCGGTCCGAAGGCACACCCAGAGTTCCCTTTGCAGGTGGAAATCAGTGCCTACCACTAGCGCCTGTGTGTTGTAGTGCTTCCCTGCTGAGCATTCGGGATAGTCCTCACAACTTCTGTTTCTGATGTTCTTTTCTCTCTCCGTCTCCCAGATGATATGGCTAGGACGCACCCGTATGACGGGGTAGGCCTGGAGTTTTCCCAGGACCCTAGAGTCGCCCCTCTCCCACAATTGCCTCCTTTGTCTGCTTAGGTGATTTAGGTGAGACAGCCAACCTAGAGTTAACTGCCCTGCCGTGGTTCAAAGTAATGCGTAGAGTCTCTTACTTTCTCGGTGCTCCGGCCACTGGCTACGTGCCTCAGAAGGATATTGCCACAATCTGAGGGGCACAACTCCTTCTGGTTCTATCTCCTTTGTGCTGTGATCACGCTTCTCACTTCCCCACACTATACTTCGCTTCGTGTCCTTTCTTAAGATGCCGCCGCAAGGTAGTGCAGGCGCGGCTCCGTAATGATCTGTCCTCTTTCTAGGCCGCTGTCAGGATCCCACCCCTGACAGGTCCTCTCCCGAACTCTCCCGGGCTCTTTCTGCCTAACTTCCCGTCCAACCCCCAGTTTTACCAGAGTGTGAGGAGTGGCCTAGTAGATAGAACCACTCCCCCTGGTGGCCGGAGTGTGAAGTGTAATGTGTGTCTGTGATACCTGGTCAGGTGAACTCCTTTGGTGCAATCAGACGTAACATCACTCCCCTTAGTGGCAGAGCGACATTACTGCAACGACCAGGACTCTGGGGCGCTGCACTCCCCCCCGGTTAAATCCAGTACTCCCAGACTGGGGAAAGAAGAACAACAATACATGTTAACGCAAAACATACAAAATTTTGGAAATACAATGAACACATAAATGCTATGAACAAGTAAATATAACAATGCTTCCCTTGATGGGAGGTTAGGATGCTTGAATGTTGCAAAAGTTTGGTCATGCATAGTTCATGACTCCCAGTTCATTGAGGGTGACCTTGAAACAGCAGGGACCCTGGGTAAACAAAGGGGTCCCTGTGAAAGTTTTGGAGCAATTCCCTGTCCATCACTCCATTGTCCATTTTTTTAAACTTGTAACAAAGATATTTACACAAACATTTCAACCAAATAGCCACCATCGTTAGTATCTCCAAGTTTTGTAGCGAAGGGGAGTTTGATTCTTGGTGCTACGTGTAGACCTCCGCAGTGTAGGGTTTGCTATTGGTCTAACAGGGCCCACTAAGCTTGCTACCGCTGGTGTAGTGCACTGTCTTCTAGCTACACTTCTAGTGAGTCTGGGTAGCACTGGCATGCTGGAGTTCTCAGAGCTGCTATTACTGATAGTGGGCATGGCAGATTCACCGATAGCAGAGGGAGGACTTGCTGACCCAACGATTGGCGTGGCATCCTCAGGTGGGATCTGCTGTGGTTGCGGGTCCGGATGATCTGGCACCACATCTGATTCTGGCGGTTTCAGTTGACGAAACGTTAAGACAGGTACCACAATGGCCTGGTTTATTTGAGTCCACGACTGGGGAAAATCGCCAAGAACAGTGTGTATCATCTTTTCCTCTTCCATAGGCGGAGACGTCTCAGGGTCGGTTTCCCCATCTCTCAGCTTATCAGGGCATATTTTAAGATGGTCTCTGGATATTGCCGTTGAGGTCTCTCCTCCATCTTTGCTGATGAGACAGACCTTCGTATTGTCGAAGTTGGATGGCAGAATGGTGTACGGTTCCGCTTCCCATTGGTCGTCAAGCTTGTGTAATCTCCTCTTCCGTTTGAGTACTTTCTCGCCGGGGGACAAGGGAATCGCGGGAGCATGCTGGTTGTAGTCCCTTTCTTGTTTTTGTCTTGCTTGGGCGAGACTTCTTTCCACACATTCTTGTACTTTGCGGTACCTTTGCTGCCTCTCTGTATCCCAATCTGCATCTGGTGAGATATCTTCGGGGGTTAGGACCCCCATGTCCAGATCAACAGGTAACTTGCTAGATCTTCCTCGCATCAGGTACGCTGGAGTGCAGTTGGTGGAATTTACTGGGATGTGATTGTACATATCTACCAGGTCTGGCAACTTTGTGGGCCACGAGTTCCGTTCCTCCACAGGTATGGTCTTCAGTAAGTTGATCACCACCTGGCTCATCTTTTCACACATCCCGTTGGTTTGTGGATGGTATGGTATGGTTCTGATCTTCTTACACCCGTACAAATTGCAGAACTCCTGGAACACCTCCGCTTCAAATGTTGGCCCCTGATCGGTTAGTACCTTCTCTGGGTACCCATGGGGTCTACAGAAGTACTGCTGGAAGGTTTTGGCAGCCGTCCTAGCCGTTAGATCTTTGACTGGTACGACTACCAGGAATCTGGAATAGTGGTCCACAATGGTGAGACCGTAGATATAACCTGACCGGCTAGGTGTTAGCTTTACGTGATCCAGCGCGACCAACTCGCGTTGGCTGTCACGATCCTTCCGGCGTAGGCTACAGGGGCCACACTCTCGACACCACTTCTCGATGGCTTTCTTCATGCCGATCCAGTAGAACCTCCCACGGAGTAGCCTCTCCAGCTTCTTCCATCCGAAGTGTCCTGCCCCATCGTAGTATGCTCCCAGGACCATTGGCACATCTTGTCTTGGGACCACGATCTGCCATACCAATTCGTGAGTGCGGGGGTTGATGCTCCTTCGGCACAGCTTGCCATCGTGAATAAACAGTTTGCCCCTCTCTTTCCACAACTGTAATGCCTCCGGTGGATCATCCGGGCCGGGATGCAAACCTGCCTGCGTCAGGAGCTCTTTCACCCGACGGACTGCAGGGTCACCATCCTGGTTCTCTGCCCACCCGTGGTGGGGCAGGGGATTCAAAGGGGCGCCCTGTTTGTTTCTGCGCCTGTTGTCCACCTGATGGGAACACTGAGTTGCCTTGGGGCGATGGAAGTCGGGCAGCTCTACTTCTTCAAATGCTTCTGGATCTTCCTCTGTTTTGGGCAGGTGAGGCATTCGGGACAATGCATCGGCATTCGCATTCTTGTGCCCCGCCCGGTACTTGATGGTGAAGTCGTAATTGGACAACCGAGCCATCCACCGCTGATCCAAGGCACTGAGTTTCGCTGTGTCCAAGTGCGTTAGTGGATTATTATCCATGAAGACGGTGAATTTTGCTGAGGCCAGATAGTGCTTGAACCTCTCCGTCACGTCCCAAACGACGGCGAGGAACTCCAGCTTAAAGGAACTGTAGTTGTCTGGGTTCCTTTCAGTGAGGCGAAGCTTCCTGCTGGCGTAAGCAATTACTCGTTCCTTGCCCTTCTGGACCTGGGACAGCACAGCTCCCAGCCCTACGTTGCTGGCATCCGTATACAATACAAACGGTTGGTCGTATTCAGGGTAGGCTAGTACTTCTTCTCCCGTCAGTGCCGATTTTAAGCAAGTAAACGATCCTTCCAGTCCGTCGTTCCAATCCAACGGGGTATTCTTACCCTTGGGTTTCTTGGGCTGGCCCACCAACAGGTCTTGCAACGGCGCGGCCTTCTTGGTGAAGTCCTTGATAAACCTCCGTAGTAGCCCACCAACCCGAGGAACTGCCAGACTTCATGAAGGTTACCGGGCTGTGGCCAGTCTTTGATCACCGTGACCTTGTCGGGGTCTGGGGCCACTCCTTCGGCACTCACCACATGGCCCAGGTACTGTACTTTGGGTTTTAGCAGATGGCATTTGGACGGTTTCACGTTTAAGCTAAAGTTGGACAGCGCTTCAAATACCTCGGCCAGGTGCTTCAAATGGTCTTCATAGGTCTTAGAGAAGACAATGACATCGTCCAGATATAGCAGCATGGTCTCAAAGTTCTTGTGTCCCAAACAGCACTCCATCATCCTCTGGAACGTCCCCGGGGCATTACACAATCCGAAGGGCATGTAGTTGAACTCGCAGAGACCCATCGGCGTTGTGAAAGCTGTCTTTTCCTTGTCTGCCTCTGCCACAGGAACCTGCCAGTACCCACTGTTGAGATCTAAGGTAGAGAAGTAATTAGCAGACTTTAACGCAGCCAAGGACTCCTATATCCTAGGCAAGTGGTATGCATCCTTATGTGTAATGCGGTTTAATTGCCTATAATCCACACACATCCTCATGGTGCCATCTTTCTTCCTAACGAGGACTAATGGAGCTGCCCAGGGACTACAGCTGTCCCTCACTACCCCAGCCTCTTTCATCTCTCGCAACATGTCCTTGGCACACTGATAATGAGCTGGGGGTACAGGACAGTATCTTTCTTTTACGGGTGAGTGATCCCCTGTGGGGATGTGATGTTGAATCCCTTTTACCCGCCCAAAATCAAGGGGGTGTTTGCTGAATACCCGCTCATACTTGTGAACCACCCTGTAGTCCCCCGCTATCTGGTGAGATGGAGTAGAATCAGTGCCCACATGTAATTCTTGACACCAATCTTTTGATTGCCCTGCAGAGCCGTTGTCCTCCGCCGACTTGGACGGAGCCAAGGGCCCGGATGTCTGTATCACGCTATTATTAACAGTAAACAGCTTGGCAAGTGTGACATATTTGGTTAGGTGGACTTCTTCTTCCTCACAGTTAAGGACACGTACTGGCACCCTCCCCTTGCGGACGTCAACCACCCCTCTGGCTGTCAGGAGGGTAGGCCTATTATCCGAATAGGCGGGTTCTTCCAGGGCCTGATAGTCTTTACCCCCGAGGCTAATGGCTGCCCGACACCATATTAACATTTCACTCCTGGGGGGTATTGCAATGGGGTTCGAATCACTCACTGTGACCCGGCCAATTTCACCACCAGTCAGCTCCACCTGCTGTCTCCGCATTAGGGCTCTGATTTCTTTCCGAAAGGCAAGTTGTTCACTGTAACCAGCTGTCTCTGCTACTTGCTGCAACAAGACAATAACTTCTGCAAGACAATTTTCTATGACATTAGTACCGATGGTCATCATGGGGTTACATTCGCGCCGGTCAATATCAACAATGACAATTCCCTGGGCCTCCAATTCTACCCGCCCCACCTTAATAGTGACCTCTTTATACCCCACTTGCGGCAGCGGCTGGCCATTACTAGCTATTATGGTAAAATCATCATCGGGGGCACGGGTAATGTCGGTGTCCTCCCAATAACGTCTATAAAGAATGTATGGCATAGTTGTCACCTGGGAACCGGTGTCCAGCAAAGCGTTCATGGGGATAACGTCGATCACGATGGGGAGAACTGGTCGCCCCCCGATGTATTTGGCTCTCCAATTTTGCGGGCCTGGACCTTCTACTTCTGGGGGTCAGCCCTTGGCCCCAGGGGTTGCTCATTTAACTGACAGTTCCATGCAAGATGGCCCACCTGGTGGCAGCGGCGGCAGATAGGTCGTCCATCCCGATGAAAGCGATCGTCGTCTCTGCCTCTGGTCGATGGAACTCTCCTTGGTCGCTGCCAGGGGACATCTTCTGGTCTGAAAGCCAGCTGGATCTTCTCCTTTGGGGCCTCCTGTAGGGACTGGACGGTCCGGGCTAGGGCAGCAACGCTCCTAGTCAGTTCCTGTACCTGGAGGCGGAGTCCTGCAGGGGAGTAGCCTTCCAGGATCTGGGCATCGGCCTCGGCGGAGACGGGTGCATTCGGCGCCACCTCCTGGTGGTACGTGAGGGTTTGACACCTGGGAAGTGTGGCACCGCTGGGCTGTCGCTCTGGTAGTGCCTGGATGGCTTTATCTATGAATTGCGCAAAAGTCAGGTCTGGATTCTGCTTGGCCAGAAAGTATAGCTGGGCCCTTTGGTTACTGCACAGGAACCCCTCAATGAACTGCTCTTTCAGGAGTTTATCTTCATCTTGCATGCTTTTTGGGTCACTTTGCTTGATGACCTGCAGTGCCTCCTGAAGATTAAGGGCATAGTTCCGTAAGCTATCCTGCGGCCTCTGCTTGCACCCATAGAACGTTAATTTAATTTCCGTAGTGGTGCGGGTGTCAAAGGTGGTTTTAAGCTTTGCAAATACCTGTTGCACAGTTTTCTTATCTGCAATGGGCCAGGACTTCACTTCCCTCAATGCCGCTCCAAAGAGGTGGCCGGTTATCATATGAACTTTCTGAGGCTCCGTCAAGGGATAAAACTCAAGTAGACTACAAATCCCTTCTTTAAAGTCAGTTAACATATGAGCTTCTCCGGAGTATCGCGGGAGCCAGGTGGCTCCTGATAGGTACGGCATAGAGAAGGGCATTATGGCTGTTGTAGCAGCGGCAGTATCCGGCTGGTTGATGGGAGTGGCAAGCCCCGCGGCATCCGGCAGTGATACCAGACCCGTGGCTGCATCTACCACGGAATCTGGAAGTGCTCCCGAGTCTGCAGCTGTGGCCGCCGCCTCCGCTCCTCCGGGATCTGACATGGCCGTTCTTCCCCCCTTGCTAACCTGCCGGGGTCGGAGTTCTCCTTCCGGGATCGGCGCCTTACCACGTCTTCCGCTCTGCGCTCTTTTCCAGCCGGCTCCACCCATGAAGCTATGGCTCCTCCCCTCGCGCTCCACGCGATTGCGGAATGTTGGCGGCAAATAGCGATACACAGTCTTTGCAATAAGTCACAGTTCAATCACAGTTCCAAGGCACACATGACCTGATTCTTCAGGCTTAAGTACATCCTGTTCGTGGCGCCAAGTTGGAGCACCCCCAGACACAGGGCCACGGGATACTCGGTACCGTGCCTCTTCTTCTTCTGTTCTGAGGATGTCACGGTGGCTAGACCCGGTCCGTGACCCTGCTAAGGGGCGTCCAATGAAAGGTGGTGGTTTGGTGCATGGTACAAGGTGCAATGAATAACGAGGACACAGGGTTGCAGTCTCTTTACCTCTTTACTGAAGGCTTCAGGATCCTCAATCCAGAGCACTGTCAACAGGGCTGTCTGAGACCGGCCGGTCCGAAGGCACATCCAGAGTTCCCTTTGCAGGTGGAAATCAGTGCCTACCACTAGCGCCTGTGTGTTGTAGTGCTTCCCTGCTGAGCATTCGGGATAGTCCTCACAACTTCTGTTTCTGATGTTCTTTTCTCTCTCCGTCCCCCAGATGATATGGCTAGGACGCACCCGTATGACGGGGTAGGCCTGGAGTTCTTCCGGGACCCTAGAGTCGCCCCTCTCCCACAATTGCCTCCTTTGTCTGCTTAGGTGATTTGGGTGAGACAGCCAACCTAGAGTTAACTGCCCTGCCGTGGTTCAAAGTAATGCGTAGAGTCTCTTACTTTCTCGGTGCTCCGGCCACCAGCTACGCGCCTCAGAAGGATGTTGCCACGATCTCAGGGGCACGACTCTTTCTGGTTCTATCTCCTTTGTGCTGTGATCACGCTTCTCACTTCCCCACACTGTACTTCGCTTCGTGTCTTTTCTTAAGATGCCGCCGCAAGGTAGTGCAGGCGCGGCTCCATAACGATCTGTCCTCTTTCTCGGCCGCTGTCAGGATCCCACCCCTGACAGGTCCTCTCCCAGGCTCTTTCTGCCTAACTTCCCGTCCAACCCCCAGTTTTACCAGAGTGTGAGGAGTGGCCTAGTAGATAGAACCACTCCCCCTGGTGACCGGAGTGTGAAGTGTAATGTGTGTCTGTGATACCTGGTCAGGTGAACTCCTTTGGTGCAATCAGACGTAACATCACTCCCCTTAGCGGCAGAGCGACATTACTGCAACGACCAGGACTCTGGGGCGCTGCATTATCATACTGAATTGTGCGGGGGCTGTATGGGCAACAAACTGAGCGAGAATCCATAATACTGAGTGGGGGCTGAGGGGCTTTCATGCTACTTGGAAGGGGCTGTGGTGGCCAACATACTGAATAGAGGCTGTGGAGCACATCAAACTAGTGGGGGCTACCATACTGACAGGTGATCATACTGTTTGTGCAAGAACTATAAGGACACCATATTGTGGGGAGTGGCACTTTAGGACTCTGAGGTGAAATGTTTGAGGAGGGATTCGCTGTGGGGATATCATACTCAGTGTATGCGTGGCATGGGTCGCTTTTAGGAGCATCATACTCTATAATGGCCATGAAAGAGGTTTTGTAGATGAGAACAATTAGTGGTTTCAATATGGGCATAATTACTGTGTACATGCCCCAAAGGCTGGCTGGCAAATTTTAGCCAGGGGGGCAAGCACACAGCAGAGGCCCCTTAGCAGACGTGCATCCATAAAGTGGTTGTCCGGTCTAACTTACAAGTCTGCAATCACTAGGGTGTTCATGTGACCACAAGTATGCAATTTTCATACTCCCAGCCCCATTCCAACTAGACTGCTTCTGGCCTTGCTCAATATGAGTCGCCCGCCAGGGTCGTGGGGTACTTGATACTGGGTCCGGTACTTAAAGGGGATGTCACGGTAGCGGCGACCCAGTCCATGACCCTGGGCTCCCAAGTAAAAGGGGGAAAGGTCTTTAAAGGGTTTTGTAGCAAAGTTTGTGTTCATAACGCCACCTGTTTTTCTCAGTCAGAGGGGACCGAAGCTGCTTAAAGGGGTCCTCTGGGGCGATGTTACTGCAACAAAGATGGTGATGCTTCCCACAGGGGAAGCAGGGTCCCCAGGGCTCCCGCTGTGTTTGGCAGGGATGGTGAATGCCGGCAAATAAATGGAGGACACAGAGTTGTAACATCTTTTCGTGGTTTACTGAAGTTGTAAGCAGCCACAGTGCAGGGTACCAGCAACCAGCAAGGGTGATAAGTTCCGGCCAGCCTGGAGGCAATGGTGGATCCCTCTCCCAGGTGAGATCAATAAGTCTTCCTGCTCACGCTCATATGCGAGGTCCTTGCTGCCTGTGGCTTGCTGACAAAGTCCTCTCTCCTGTCCTGGGACAGTTACCCGTATGGTGGGCAGTGCGAGTCTTTTAACAGGGTCTCTATCATGACCCGGGCTCTTTGTGTACTGCTGCACCTTCAGGTGTGGGTGCGGGCAAATTACATGAAGTCCTATGGCCTCCAGTTCTGCTGTGTGACCTGGAGTACAACACAGCTTCAGGCTCCCAGTGCCCGGTTCCTGCGCTTCAGCTCAGAGGGTGCCCAGTCACAGTTCCCCTCTAAACCCTTTCCTTCTCCTGTGCTTCTTTCTTCAGATGCTCACTAACATGCAACCCTTCAGGTTATCTTCCTTTCCGGGAGCTGCAGCTCACACGTGGCTACACTGCCCCACTGTCTGCTCTCAGTCCTCACTCTTTCATTGTTTCTCCAGACTGTTCTCTCTGGTCTCCCTGGACCAACTGTCTAACTCCTCCTCCAGACCAGAACACTTAAAGCTGGGGAAGCCCCCCTGAATCCAGGTTCAGAGCTCCCCCTTCTGGCCTGGATTCAGAATGTGTTGTATGTAGGTGCTTACCTGATAAAGGAAATCCCCCTTGCCTCCAAGCATGATATCGCCCTCCTCGAAGGCAACATCACTGTAACAACCGGTTCCCTGGGGTGCTACAAATACACTTGCATTGAGTGAGGTCGTGACATTTTTGATGTCACCCCCCAAGTGGGGATTGGGCTGGCCACTCCATAACTTCAACATTGTTGAACTGGGACCAAGATTTTGCTTGTTTACTGGTGTATTTAGGGTTGTTGTCTTGTTGAAACACCCATTTAAAGGGCATATCCTCTTCAGTGTAAGGCAACATGACCTCTTTAAGTACTTCAATATATGCAAACTGGTCCATGTTCCCTGGTAGGCGGTATATAGGTCCGGCACTATAGTAAGAGGAACATGCCCATTTCGTGATGCTTGCACCATACTTCACTGTCTTCAGAGTGTACTGTGGCTTGAATGCAGAGTTTGGGGTCATCTGATGAACTGTCTGTGGCCTTTGGACCCAAAAAGAACAATTTTACTTTCATCAGTCCACAAAATGTTTCTCCATTTCTCTTTAGGCCAGTTGATGTGTTCTTTGGCAAATTGTATCCGCTTCACTACATGTCTTTTTTTAACATTGGGACTTTGTGGGGACTTCTCTCTAAGGCTACGTTCACACTAGCGTTGTGCGCCCCTGCTTCGGCGACGCAACACACAACGCACGCAAAAACGCAGCAAAACGCAAGCAAAAACGCTGCGTTTTGCGACGCATGCGTCGGTTTTTGCCGAAATTTGGACGCAAGAAAAATGCAACTTGTTGCGTTTTCTTGGTCCGACGATAGCGGCAAAAAAGACGCATGCGTCGCCCGACGCAAACTAGCATAACGCTAGTGTGAACGTTACCTAAGAGACTAGCTTCACACAGTACTCACAGGTAACTTGAGACTGTCTTTGATCATCCTAGAGCTGATCATTGGCCGAGCCTTTGCCATTATGGCTATTCTTCCATCCATTCGAATGGTACTCTTCCATTTTCTTCCACATCTCTCTGGTTTGGCTTTCCATTTTCAAAGCATTGGAGATCATTTTAGCTAAACAGCCTATCGTTGTCTGCACTTTATAAGTTTTATCCTCTCCAATCAACTTTTTAATCAAAGTATGCTGATCTTCTGAACAATGTGTCGAACGACCCATATTTCTTGGGCTTTCAAGTAGAAATGCATGTTCAGCATGTCCTGGCTTCACTTTTAAATAAGGGCCACCTGATTCACACCTGTTTCTTCACAGAATTATTGACCTCACTAATTTAATTATTCTAATACACAGATGCAAAAACATGCAGATCATGAATGTGGAGTCTGTTGGTTTTCTTAGAATCTACTGCACCAACTGATAGGTTGTTTAACATGTGGTAATATAATTTATACCAAATACAGTGATTAATCTGGTTAGTCATATTGGACTGCTATTATTTTGATCACTACTGTATACACTGATAGAGACATCAGATATTTTACCATCCGCCTATTATCTTGTATATAATATGGAATGTCTTTGCATAGAGTAACATATAGTATGCTGGGTAATATGTAACTAGCATACAGTGGGTATGGAAAGTATTCAGACTCCTTTAAATTTGTCACTCTTTGTTTCATTGCAGCCATTTAGTAAATTCAAAAAAGTTCATTTTTTCTCATTAATACACAGACTGCACCCCATCTTGACTGAAAAAAAAAATGTAGAAATTTTAGCAAATGTATTAAAAAAGAAAAACTGAAATATCCAATGATCTTGTTTCATCCGTGATGGTGGCTTGGATGCTTATCAAGCCTCGACCAGGGGACTGAGGCAGAGGAGAATGATGGGGGAGAGAGATGCCCTTGACTCCATCATTACCTTCAACTGTATCAGCGTCTATGATGCAGATACAGTTGAATGTAGCTCACAGGTGGGGGGTCGTGCTGGTGCTGGGCGGGCCGCACTGACTCACAGGCCCCATAGCGGCAGCATTGTGTTCCCACTGGTTGAGGGCCCCTGTGGGAGCGGAGGCCCTAGGCAGCTGCCTAGTCTGCCTGCCACTAACGCCGGCCCGGAAGTGCCATAAAGATGAGCTGCTGACATTACGACCCATCACAGTGGCATCTAACAGTTTATTATTTCCTATAGCAGCAAGGGCTATATCTAAAATCAAATATTTATTTCAATAGTAGTAAGCTGCACTTGTTTGTATGAAAGTATAGCACGGGATGTCTTTGAAGTGCTATCTATGTGGACTTCCAGTGATATGACATCTGCAAGGAGTTGATATGTTCTCCCAGTGTTTGCGTGGGTTTCCTCCCGGTACTCTGGTTTCCTCCCACATTCCAAAGACATACTGATAGGGAATTTAGATTGTGAGCCCCATCGGGGACAGCGATGATAATGTATGTAAAGTGCAGTGGAATATGCTGGTGCCATATAAGCAGGCAAGCATAAATAGCTACATAAATTATGAACTCACCTTGCAAAAGCATTGCCTGTACTGCAGATAATTTCTGTGGAAAATGCTGAGATTCCCAAGTCATGAGTAGAAATATGCAGGAGTTATCGCTTGGTAGATGTAGTTATTGGAGCATGAATAATCTGAGTGTTGAAAAATGTTAATTATTTATGGAGCTCGAAAAAGTTTTATCTGTGTTGCTACCATTGGTAAATCTAATCAGGCAGTTCAAACCATTACTTGCATTTTTCGTTTTCATCATCTGTGCTCATAAAATAGTAACAAACTTTTAAGATTCAATCTGCTTCACTAGTTTCTCATGTAAAAATAACTGCCTTCCTTTTTGCATTTTAGTTTCAAAATTGCAAATGTCCTATTCTTCATCTAATTATACTGTGTAATGATGAGTGAATGCTATTCTTGCTTCTCATCAATGCATATCAATACATAAAAGACAAGAAATTGTTCTAATTAGTTAGTTCCAGTTTTTATATAATTAAATCTTCTTGATCGTTGCCATTGAATGGGAAACATTTTTTTAATACAATCTGTAAGGGAAATGTAAAACATCAGTAAAGTTACATTACTCAAATCCTGCCATTCCCAGGCCAGGACTGACACTAAACAAAGGACATAACCTCTCTTTACTCTTACTACAGGAACTTAGAATCATAGGGGTTTTCCTGGAAGAATACTGAGCGTGTTATTCATGACACCTTTTAATAAAAAAAGACTGACCTTCACTTCCAAACAGAAAACAGGTGTAAACTAAGAGTAGCCATCTCCACATATAACCAACAAATATAATTGCACTCTATAGCGCTATAGCATGAAAACATGAAATATATGACATATGGATTGCATTACTGTTCTAGAAAATAGGAAAAATAGAGAATACGTAGCACACAAATTGGCCATTTCATGCATACCCAGCAGCCACAATAAATCAATTCTCCTTGCTGGGAGAATCCTCTCCTAGGCTGTAGGGTAGATAGGATCCTGCTATGATTAAAACCGCCAGAGCCTGATGGGTGGAGTGCTAGGCATACAAATTACAAAAGACTATCACTTCCAAATAGAAAACAGGTGTAAACTAAGAGTAGCGATCTCCATACATAACCAACAAATAAAGTTGCACTTTGTAGCGCTATTGTCATGGCACTGTGGCAGGTTATCCCAGGGCTAGGGGCTCTTTCTCTATCCCTAAACCTAGGGGCCCCCTAGCTATCCCTACTCCCCGGATTACATTCTGATGGTGAATAAGGCGGGCCCACGTGCCTTGCTGAGCTCTTAAATCAGCCGTTATCTGTCCCCTTCTCCACCCATGGAAGTGGAGTTGTAGTGTGTAAGAATACACAAACTAGACAAACAAAGGAAAATATACAGGGATAGATGAAAAAAACAATCATACAAATATGAACTTGCAATCAAACTGGAACACCGGGGAGTAAAGGACAAAAAAACAAGTAGGAGAGGATGAGGATGTGCACTCAGACAAATCACCAGGCAACAGTCTACTGAACAATACTCTAAATGCCTCCTCAATCAACCAACACCTGAAACTAACAGTGGCAATCCTTGATTGCCAGAAGCAAGTATATAGCAGAGGGGAGTGGTCAACACTGAACAGCTGAGATCTTCAAAGCAGGAAAGCTCTAGGAGCTCACAATTGGCTCAATTGAACAAATGAACCCCTGCACTGGTAGCAGAAACCTGCACTGTTTAATATGATGGTGAATTGCTTCAAATCAGCGCAGGAGTATGTGAAATCAGACACCGCAAACTTCTGGCCCCTCTCTGTCATGGTAAACCCATGACAATACCACAGCTTCTAAGAAGGTCCTCTGGAACCTCAGGGCAGGGTCTATCAGGGTGTTCCACGTGAAAAGACTGGATCAACCTGACTGCATGGACGTCAGACGTTGGAACCCACATTCTCTCTTCAGGACCGTAGACTGGTGACAACGGTTATTCCCCGCAAATTCAGTCAGAGGTAAGTAAGTAACCCAATCCTCTTGATTCTCAGACACAAAACTCCTAAGATAAGTCTCAAAATTTTGGTTGATACGTTCAGTTTGCTCATTCATGTGGATGAAAGGCTGAAGAAAACGACCGATGTATCCTCAAGCAAGAGCAAAACGCTTTCCAAAATTTGGAAATGAATTGCACCCTACGCTAAGAAACAATATAGGTAGAAATCCCATGTAATTTCATGATTTATTTGATAAAAATGTTCTCCAATGTTCTTGGTGTTGGATAAAGCAGGTAGCGCCATTAAATACATCTTGCTGAATCTGTCCACCAGCACCAAAATAACTGTTCACTTAGAAGTTTAAGATGGCGATTCATAGGTACAAAAGAGTTTGCCTAATGTACAGGCAGCAGGGCATCCGCCTGGCCTCTACCACCTTCTTCTCAAGATCAGAACATATAGATGCATATGGAATGCAGATTTTTTTTTTAAAAAGTCCTTTTTAAATTTTACCTAATGTACAAGTCATTATACAGGGAAGAATGTTCCTTAACATTTTTTTCCATGTAAACTTCAATTTCATGTCGATTTTGAATGTTTTTTGTCAGTTCTTAAAATTGAGTAAAAGTGTGACAACATTGTTCTCAGCAGAGATCTGGGAGTCAGAAATGCTTCCAGGAGTCTTCCTCATGATGTTCTCCCTCCATTCAGCACTGTTTCCATCTATTTCAACATTTTCACTCCCCCCAGACCTCTTTGTAGTGTCCGCCGGAAAAATGCTCAGATTTTCCATTGACTCCAATTATACCCGTTACTCGAAACTAGCATCTGAGCATTAGGAATTGCTCGGTTCGAGTAACGAGCACCCAAGCATTTTAGTGCTCAGTCATCTCTAGACACTATTTATTTCACACATCAATGGCATACTGTATCTAAAGGATAAACCATAAATGTATAATAAAGACAGATCCTTCCAATGGGACTGTCACGGGGTCCTTCTCCGGTACCACACAATCAACAGAGCCAGCGAAGAGTAAACAATCCCAAGACCTTTATTTAGGCAAAAATATGAAAGGTCCATATATGATCCACCACACAAAGGGTAAAATAGTCCAGAACACGAATGCAGTTCAGTAACAGGATAAAAGTCCAACAATCCAGCACAGACAGAGGAGAGCATAATCTGTATACTCTTCTTTCTCTCTGAGATGCTGTAAACACATCATCATTCCACACCGGACTGATTTGTGTCTCACCTGATATTTTAAGTCTCCCTCCTCATGACCAGGTCAGGAGGTGAAAGGTCTCAGGGGCTCATTGTTTCAACAAGCTAGAACAACATGTAATTAGCATACAATACAGTACTGTGGGGGCTGATATCAGATGGCAGCAACAGCCATTCATCAATTAGCAAATAACTCCTTCTACAAGAGAACACCATGAAAATAAGTAAAATAGAAATATACACAAAAATGATACCCACATAGCATATCACACCATCACAGGGACCAACAACTATTTCAAGCTGTCGGAATTCCATCCATTTGTATGGGGATTTTCACCATCTATCCAGTAAAAGTTCCCATTTTCAGGCGGATGTGTACACTCCCTGACAGAGGTTATGTCGCTTATCCATGCTATGTAAATATTTTGTCTTGCCAAAATCTGACCATTCTGTGTCCATTAACTGATCAATATTTCTACAGTGATGACAATTTATATTCTTAACCTAAACCACATTTTGGAGGGTTTCAGCTTTCAAAAGAATAATTTATACAACCAATGGATGAATTTAACGTCAAGTTATAAGCTTTTATTTACATAACATGGATAAGCGACATAACATCTGTCAGGGAGTGTATCCTATTGGTGGGACCATGGGTGGGCACAGACAAAAGTGGTCTTCTGTTGAAGAACAGTCCAATAGTTCATCATAATACCCCTTTTAATGTGTCTGTGACAAAAGCTGCTTGCTGTTTTGAAGGTGGAAATGGGTTCTCTTAATCCCTGGGTTCCTGTGTGCCCCTGAGCGGGTCCTACATCTACTATATATTTATGGTATATTCTGTGGGTCTGGTATAAATGTACGATATGAGAATACCATTTAAGGGGCTGCACTGTGTATACAGGAATGTAAGAGTTGGAAGATGAAAGTAGAGCTATTAACTGCACCATCTAACAAGACTTTTAATCATACTCTATATAAATAAGGCAGCATATTTTATTTATGTATTGGCATCATCGGCAGGCCATTATACAACACAGAAATTTGTCGCTCAGAAAGACCAGGACACGAGTCAAACACAAAGTGTGATGTAACAAATATGTAATGGTCGTTATTCAATAATAGGGATCCTAATTGCATGGCAAATATCACGATTTCATTACTACAGTAACGATCCTGAACCCCTGAGCTGCTAGAAAGAAGCCAAATCCTCATTAATATATAGGATATAAAGGTATCCATAGTGATTTGCCACTAGAGAAATGAACACATTATTACTGATACAGTATCCATGGCAACCAGACACTACAGATCCAGCTAAGGATGCCTAGACAGTACAAACATATGAAAAATGTGAAATATAAAGAATGCCAGAAAAAATGCCCATAAGGTGGAAAGTTTCAAAATTCTAAAATTCTCATTTTAATCCATTTAAAGTCAGTTAGGGACCATAGTCTGGGAATACTTTTTTTTCCGCAAAGCCTTGACTTTGGAATGTATTAATACATTGGCCTGGTTTTGCAAAATCCAAGACCACAATCTACACAGCACGGTGTGATGCAATGACCATAGCAGACTCTTTTTATTAAGTAACATACAAATAATAAAGTGCAACATTAAATACAAAACCGCATGCAAACGTAGCATAACAACCAAAAAGTATGGAAAGGAGGGGGGTTTGAAGGTTTATTGCCACATTTAACATTCCACACCGCACCAGCTCGAGGGCACCGCAGTTGACTGTTACCCACACAAAATGTCACGCTGAGACTTGAGCCCAGTAGGGACCAGCATATCAATTCTGTAACAACATTGAACCATAGGGGGTCTCCCATCATTGGTCTCCTCCCATCTTTCCATGCAATACACCTCCCTTTTCTTTAGAGAGACCCAGCTGACTTCTTGACGGACTTGCGTCAGTCCGAAGAGCATCCCAGTGAATATACAGATGTCATAGCACCAAGATCAAAAGGGCTCCTGCAACACTAAAGAGGGTGAGAGGAAGGAGGGTGTAGGTGTGGGAGGAGCTAAAACATGCCAATCATTCCTCATTGATAACGTGTGTGGCATGATGTAGGGCAGATAAATCACAGACTCCCAATGGCCAATTTTTCTCACAATATTCACTCCTAATTCCCGACATACAGTCTCCATGTCAACACAAATGCAAGACAAATGGGATTTAAAATCCAAACCATTAAAACCAAACTTGAACAATCACTGCTGAAAGATGCTCACAAACTGATCCACTGTTATACAGTGAATTTGGTGACAGCGATGTCTGAATGGTTTTATATTAAATTCATGGTGCTGATTAAGAATATATCTTCGACTTTGCCAGATTGCCTCTAGTATCTGAGATATTTAATAGATATTTATTTAATTACAGTAGAGTTGTGGCTTCAAAAAGTTGCTTGTAAATCATTGTAAGCCTACAAATTGAAATACAAAATAATTATATGGGATATTTCACTACCTAAGACATTGTTAAAAAGTCAAAACATATACCAAAAGCTATTGCATTTGCTATCACACACAAGTCGCATTGGAGGAATGCATAATTTTCATGGATCAATCATCTCAAAAACTAGAACCAATTCAGCAAAAGTAATGGAACTTTTAAATTAAGCACCCTCAAAATACCATAAATCCATTAAAAAACCTTGGCACCTGAAAAAAAAATATTTTTTTTTTGTAGATCTGTGAATGCAGACACATCCTGGTGCACTAACCCCTTAATGACCGCCAATACACCTTTTAATGGCGGCAGTTATGCGGCCTTATTCCTCAGCTCCATTTTTTAATGGCGCTGAGAAATAAGAGTATAGCAACCCCCAAGTGTTGGGAAATTTCTGGGGTCTTGGCTACTGGGGGTAGCTGAGACCCCAGAGAACATGACTCAGGTCGGTTTTTACCATCCCCAGTCTCAAAAAAACTCAGATTTTCAATTAATTTCTCTCTCCTCTGATATGATCTAGCATAGCAAAGGATAGAGAAATGAGGTCCCCCGAACCCTCCCGATACCTCCGCCATCCTGAGATCTGTCGATCGGTATCCGGCAACAATAGATTTTTCCTATTGGTTAAGTTTGATCACTGTGATAGACCCAATCAAAAGTGATCAAAATAAAAAAAAACAGTAAATTAAACCCCCCTTTATCAACCCCATAGTTAGGTAAAAATAATAAAATTTAAAAAATGTATTTTTTTCTATTCTTTGCAGTTAGGGTTGTGTTTAGGGTTAGAAACAATACGCTCCACCAACAAACACACATCACGTACTAACTCGAAACCATATCTCTAAAAATTATTACAAATAATTAATATAGGACTAGTTGGCCCATGTGAAATTTTCGCACATTGGCTGTCAGGGGCACAGGCAATTTCAGGAAAATCAAGCTGGTCAAATGTAAATGTATTTAATGAGATGAACACAGAGAGGTATATGTCTCACTGACATATACATTTAATTCCATATATATTTGGACAGAGACAATATTTTTCTAATTTTGGTTATAGACATTACCACAATGAATTTTAAACAAAACAATTCAGATGCAGTTGAAGTTCAGACTTTCAGCTTTCATTTGAGGGTATCCACATTAAAATTGGATGAAGGGTTTAGGAGTTTCAGCTCCTTAACATGTGTCACCCTGTTTTTAAAGGGACCAAAAGTAATTGGACAATTGACTCCAAGGCTATTTCATGGACAGGTGTTGGTAATCTCTTCGTTATGTCATTCTCAATTAAGCAGATAAAAGGCCTGGAGTTGATTTGAGGTGTGGTGCAGGCATTTGGAAGGTTTTGCTGTGAAGTAAACATGCGATCAAAGGAGCTCTCCACGCAGGTGAAAAAAGCCATCCTTAAGCTGCGAAAACAGAAAAAACCCATCCGAGACATTGCTACAATATTGAGTGGCAACATCTACAGTATGGTACATCCTGAGAAAGAAAGAAAGCACTGCTGAACTCATCAATGCAAAAAGACCTGGGCACCCGTGGAAGACAACAGTGGTGGATGATCGCAGAATAATCTCCATGGTGAAGAGAAATCCCTTCACAACAGCCAACCAAGTGAACAACACTCTCCAGGAGGTCGGCGTATCAATATTCAAATCTACCATAAAGAGAAGACTGCATGAAAGTTGTAAAAGGATGGGTTTGCCACTACAAATTATATCAAACCTTATGGTTATAAAAACGGGGAACTCTCCCTACACCTCTCTTGAGGTCCGATATCAACTCTTATCGCCAAACGTGACTATTAATAATTAATATTCACTTAATACGCCTCAACGTTATATTTTCCTTATGCTATATACTAACTGAGACAAAACAGTGTAACAATAAAGGGTATTTATTACACACACACACACACAAGTCTGCAGTCTATAACATACATATATATTTATACCCAAGCTGGCGACTATAAATATATATGTACAGTTAGGTCCATATATATTTGGAAGTCAGTCTCCAAGAAACGCAGTAGCCCGCACCACCTCCTAATTGCACAGCTGAGCTCTTACGCCTGCAACAGAGATGTGACCGCCGGACCTCGGGTGCTTCTGCCGACAACACATGCCAATAAATCCGATCAAGATAAAGAAAGGCAGCACTCACCGATCCTTCCAAGACAGGTATCTTTATTGTTACAGATTAAAAGTCTTCACGGCCGGGGGTACAGGTATAAAGAGTGCGGCAAGCCTGACGACGGCCGTTTCGCACCCTCCTGGTGCTTCTTGTGACCCGTAGAAGCACCAGGAGGGTGCGAAACGGCCGTCGTCAAGCTTGCCGCACTCTTTATACCTGTACCCCCGGTCGTGAAGACTTTTAATCTGTAACAATAAAGATACCTGTCTTGGAAGGATCGGTGAGTGCTGCCTTTCTTTATCTTGATCGGATTTATTGCCATATATATTTGGACAGAGACAACATTTTTCTAATTTTGGTTATAGAAATTACCACAATTAATTTTAAACAAAACAATTCAGATGCAGTTGACGTTCAGACTTTCAGATTTCATTTGAGGGTATCCACATTAAAACTGGATGAAGGGTTTAGGAGTTTCAGCTCCTTAACATGTGCCACCCTGTTTTTAAAGGGACCAAAAGTAATTGGACAGATTCATAGAGGTGGAGCCGCATATTCATTACTGTAATGAGCGGTAACGGTGACCACTCAGTACAGGATGAAGCTGCGGCGTCGGGGAAGCCAGGGACCTGCACAGCGCCAGGACCAGGTGAGTATATCGGGGAGCGCTGCGCGATAGTTACCTTTCCTCATTCCGGCGCCGCTCCGTCTTCAGCTGTGACGCTCAGGTCAGAGGGCACGGTGACGTGATTAGTGCGCACCCTCTGCTGAACGTCAGTGCTGAACAAGGAGTGGCGCCGGAACGAGCAGCAGGTGACTATTGAAAGTGCCGGGGGCCTGAGCGACGGAGAGGTGAGTATGTGATTTTTTTTTATCGCAGCAACAGCAAATGGGGCAAGTGTCTGTATGCAGCATCTATGGGGCCATAACGTTTGTGCAGCACTATATAGGGCAAGTGTCTGTATGGGGCCATATCAACGTTTGTGCAGCACTATATGGGGCAAGTGTTTTGTATGGGGCATCTATGGGGCCTTAACGTTTGTGCAGCACTATATGGGGCCATAAAGTTTGTGCAGCACTATATGGGGCACGTGTTTTGTATGGAGCATCTATGGCGCCATAACATTTGTGCAGCACTATATGGGGCCATAACGTTTGTGCAGCACTATATGGGGCCATAATGTTTGTGCAGCACTATATGGGGCCATAACGTTTGTGCAGCACTATATGGGGCCATAACGTTTGTGCAGCACCATATGGGGCAAGTGTTTTGTATGGAGCATCTATGGGACCATAACGTTTGTGCAGTACTATATGGGGCCATAACGTTTGTGCAGCACTATATGGGGCAAGTGTTTGTATGGAGCATCTATAGTGCCATAACGTTTGTGCAGCACTATATGGGGCAAGTGTTTGTATGGAGCATCTATGAGGCCATAACGTTTGTGCAGCACTATATGGGGCAAGTGTCTGCATGGGGCCATAATTAACGTTTGTGGAGCATTACAGTATATGGGGTAAGTGTCTGTATGGAGCATCTTATAGGGCCATAATCAAGGTTTGTGCAGCACTATATGGGGCAAGTATCTTTATAGAGCATCTTATGGGGCCATAATCAGCATTTGTGCAGCATTATATGGGGCAAATGTGTCTATGGAGCATCTTATGGGGCCTTTATTAACCTTTATGCAGGATTATATGGGGCATATTTTAATATGGAGCATCTTATGGGGCCATCATAAACTTTATGGAGCATTATATGGGGCTCCTGATTCAATATGGATATTCAAAAACACAACCTACTGATTTCTCAATTAATTTTACTTTTATTGGTATCTATTTTTACTTTTGACATTTAACCGTAGCTGCTGCATTTCCCACCCTAGGCTTATACTCGAGTCATTAAGTTTTCCCAGTTTTTTGTGGCAAAATTAGGGTTGTCGGCTTATACTCGGGTCGGCTTATACTCAAGTATATACACACTACCGTTCAAAAGTTTAGGGTCACTTAGAAATGTCCTTATTTGTGAAAGAAAAGCAAAGTTTTTTTCCATTGAAGCTAACATTAAGTGATTCACAAATACACTTTATACATTCTTAATGTGGCAAATGATTGCTCTAGCTGCAAACGTCTGGTTCGTAATGCAATATTTTCATAGGTGTATAGAAGCCCATTTCCAACAACCATCACTCCAGTGTTGTTATGGTACTTTGTGTTTGCTAACTGTGTTAGAAGGCTGATGGATGGTTAGAATACCCTTGAAAACCCCTGTGCAAGTATGTTAGCACAGCTGAAAACAGTTTGGCTGATTAAAGAACCTATAAACCTGACCTTCCTTTAAGCTAGTTGAGAATCTGGAGCATTACATTTGTTGGTTCCATTACACTCTCAAAATGGCCAGAAAGAAAGAACCTTCATGTGAAACTGGACAGTCTATTTTTGTTCTTAGAAATGAAGGCTATTCCATGCAAGAAATTGCCAAGAAAGTAAAGATTTCCTACAACGGTGTGCACTACTCCCTTCACAGGAGAGCACAAATAGGCTCTAACCAGAGTAGAAAGAGAAGTGGGAGGCCCCGCTGCACAACTGAGCAACGAGACAAGTACATTAGAGTCTGTAGTTTGAGAAATCGATGCCTCACAGGTCCTCAACTGGCAGCTTCATTAAATAGTACATGCAAAACGCCAGTGTCAATGTCTACAGCGAAGAGGCAACTACGGGATGCTGGACTTCATAGCAGAGTGACAAAGAAAAAGCCATATCTGAGACTGGCTAATAAAAGGAAAAGATTAATATGGGTAAAAGAACACAGACATTGAACAGAGGAAGATTGGAAAAAAGTGTTATGGACAGACGAATCCAAGTTTGAGGTGTTTGGATCACACAGAAGAACATTTGTGAGACGCAGAACAACTTAAAAGATGCTGGAAGAGTGCCTGATGCCATCTGTCAAGCATGGTTGCGGTAATGTGATGGTCTGGGGTTGTTTTGATTCTGGTAAAGTGGGAGATTTGTACAAGGTAAAAGGGATAATGAATAAGGAAGGCTATCACTCCATTTTGCAACGCCATGCCATACCCTTTGGACAGCGCTTGATTGGAGCCGATTTAATCCTACAACAGGACAATGACACAAAGCACACCTCCAAATTATGCAAGAAATATTTAGGGAAGAAGCAGGCAGCTGGCATTCTATCTGTAATGGAGTGGCCAGCGCAGTCACAGATCTCAACCCCGTTGATCCGAATAAGAGTCTCCATTTACCAAAAATTTGGCTTGTTGTGAGTCAGGAGGAAGCAAAAGCAGGAGTAATAGAAGGAATTTTAGGTGCTTTAAAAAAAAATTACAAATTGTAAAAGTTACAGCGGTGGACACACCTTCTCATTGTTGCGCCACCAATGCACTTGTTCGTAACATCAGCAGCAGTAGCAACAGCAGCCATAGATGCCATGACAATGGTGTCCCAGATTGCAATAACGTGAGATCAATGCAGCACACCATCGCCTAGTCTGCCCAGTCTGCAACTGGGGTGCAAAAGTCGTTGGAGATCTATGGGTTGTTCATCTTGATGAAAGTTAGGCGGTTTACACTTTCAGGGGACAGCCGGGTGCACTTATCTGTCAGGACACCACCATGAGCACTGAAGACATATCCTGAGAGAACGCTGGTTGCCGGCCATAACAAAGCCTTCAAGGTGCGAGTGGCAAGCTCAGGCCACTCTTCCATTTTTGAAGACCTAAATGCAAAAGGGTCCAAACCCACCCTGATGGCATCAATATTGAGCTTGAGATACTCCTGCATCCTCTTCAGTCGTTCATTACATGTCAGGTTTTTACTCTGTTCTGCTGCATAGGATGGTGAAAACAATGTGTGAATCAACTCACAGAAATTGCTTCTGTTGCTTACACTACTGCTGCAAATGTTTTGGCATTGACTACTCGACGTTCCTGAGGTTGGAAGTCCAGAACTGCAATGCACACTGTGTGCCTAATTGCTGACTTGTGCAAAACCACTCTTATGATTGTCTTCAATTGTGTTTTGATACTCCAACATTTATGCATCTCTTTCCAAGGGGGGAAGCTTCTGGCAAAATTTACTCTTGAACCGTGGATCTGGAGCGCCCCCCGACACAGGGCCACAGGTTACTCAATACCGATCCTTTCTGTCTCAGTTCTGGGGTTGTCACGGTGGCTGGACCCGGTCCGTGTCCCTGCTAAGGGGCGTCCAATGAAAGGGGTGATGGTAGTTTGTCAAGGTTTCGTGACGCCACCTGTGGTATTCGGTCAGGGTGACCGACGCTGCGTGGGATCCACTGGGGTGATGTGATGGCAGCTAGATGGTATACCTTCCCACAGGTGAAGTATGTCCCCAGGGCTTCCCAGTAAGATGGATGGTGATGGTGTGAGGTGCAGACAATAATGAGGACACAAGGTTGCAGTCTCTTTACCTCTTTACTGAAGACTTCAGGATCCGCAATCCAGAGCACAGTTAACAGGGCTGTCTGAGACCGGCCGGTCCGATGGCACATCCAGAGTTCTCTTTGCAGGTGGAAATCGTTGCCTACCAATAGCGCCTGTGTGTTGTAGTGCTACCCTACTGAGCATTCGGAATAGTCCTCACAACTTCTATTCTCATTCGTTCGTTCTTTCTAATTCGTTCCAGATCTTTCTAGTTCTCCGTCCCCCAGATATGTTATGGCTAGGACGCACCCGTTTGACGGGTAGGCTCGGAGCTCTTCCGGGACCCTAGAGATGCCCCTCTCCACGCATTTCCCCCTATGTCTGCGTAGGTGATGTAAGGTAGACAGCTGTTATGTTTGCTAATGACAGGTGTTATGAAGGCAATCCAGAAACACAGTGTGCTTAGCGATCAGAGCGCACACAGTGATCTGACAAATACCCAAAAATACAAGAACGAGCTCTGAGACGTGGAAACTCTGTAGACTGCACACCTGATCCTATCCTAAACACAACTAAAAGCGGCTGTGGATTGCGCCTAACAACTACCTAGGCAACTCGGCACAGCCTAAGAAACTAGCTAGCCTGAAGATAGAAAAATAGGCCTGACTTGCCCCAGAGAAATTCCCCAAAGGAAAAGGCAGCCCCCCACATATAATGACTGTGAGTAAGATGAAAAGACAAAACGTAGGGATGAAATAGATTCAGCAAAGTGGGGCCCGATATTCTAGGACAGAGCGAGGACAGTAAAGCGAACTTTGCAGTCTACAAAAAACCCTAAAGCAAAACCACGCAAAGGGGGCAAAAAAAACCCACCGTGCCGAACTAACGGCACGGCGGTACACCCTTTGCGTCTCAGAGCTTCCAGCAAAACAAAAGACAAGCTGGACAGAAAAAAAGCAACAAAAAGCAAAAGGCACTTAGCTATACAGAGCAGCAGGTCACAGGAACAATCAGGAGAAGCTCAGATCCAACACTGAAACATTGACAAGGAGCAAGGATAGCAGCATCAGGCGGAGTTAAGTAATGAAGCAGTTAACGAGCTCACCAGAACACCTGAGGGAGGAAGCTCAGAAGCTGCAGTACCACTTGTGACCACAGGAGTGAATTCAGCCACAGAATTCACAACAGTACCCCCCCCTTGAGGAGGGGTCACCGAACCCTCACCAGAGCCCCCAGGCCGACCAGGATGAGCCGCATGAAAGGCACGAACAAGATCGGAAGCATGAACATCAGAGGCAAAAACCCAGGAATTATCTTCCTGAGCATAACCCTTCCATTTAACCAGATACTGGAGTTTCCGTCTAGAAACACGAGAATCCAAAATCTTCTCCACAATATACTCCAATTCCCCCTCCACCAAAACCGGGGCAGGAGGCTCAACAGATGGAACCATAGGTGCCACGTATCTCCGCAACAACGACCTATGGAATACATTATGTATGGAAAAGGAGTCTGGGAGGGTCAAACGAAAAGACACAGGATTGAGAACCTCAGAAATCCTATACGGACCAATAAAATGAGGTTTAAATTTAGGAGAAGAAACCTTCATAGGAATATGACGAGAAGATAACCAAACCAGATCCCCAACACGAAGTCGGGGACCCACACGGCGTCTGCGATTAGCGAAAAGTTGAGCTTTCTCCTGGGACAAGATCAAATTGTCCACTACCTGAGTCCAGATCTGCTGCAACCTATCCACCACAGAATCCACACCAGGACAGTCCGAAGACTCAACCTGTCCTGAAGAGAAACGAGGATGGAACCCAGAATTGCAAAAAAATGGAGAAACCAAGGTAGCCGAGCTGGCCCGATTATTAAGGGCGAACTCAGCCAACGGCAAAAAGGACACCCAATCATCCTGGTCTGCAGAAACAAAACATCTCAGATATGTTTCCAAGGTCTGATTGGTTCGTTCGGTCTGGCCATTAGTCTGAGGATGGAAAGCCGAGGAAAAGGATAGGTCAATGCCCATCCTACCACAAAAGGCTCGCCAAAACCTTGAAACAAACTGGGAACCTCTGTCAGAAACAATATTCTCAGGAATGCCATGCAACCGAACCACATGCTGAAAGAACAAAGGTACCAAATCAGAGGAGGAAGGCAATTTAGCCAAGGGCACCAGATGCACCATTTTAGAAAAGCGATCACAGACCACCCAAATGACTGACATCTTTTGAGAAACGGGAAGGTCAGAAATGAAATCCATCGAAATATGTGTCCAAGGCCTCTTTGGGACCGGCAAGGGCAAAAGCAATAAACTGGCACGAGAACAGCAGGGCTTAGCCCTAGCACAAATCCCACAGGACTGCACAAAAGTACGTACATCCCGTGACAGAGATGGCCACCAGAAGGATCTAGCCACTAACTCTCTGGTACCAAAGATTCCAGGATGACCAGCCAACACCGAACAATGAAGTTCAGAGATAAGTTTATTAGTCCACCTATCAGGGACGAACAGTTTCTCTGCTGGACAACGATCAGGTTTATTCGCCTGAAATTTTTGCAGCACCCGCCGCAAATCAGGGGAGATGGCAGACACAATGACTCCTTCCTTGAGGATACCCGCTGGCTCAGATAAACCCGGAGAGTCGGGCACAAAACTCCTAGACAGAGCATCCGCCTTCACATTTTTAGAGCCCGGAAGGTACGAAATCACAAAGTCGAAGCGGGCAAAAAATAACGACCAACGGGCCTGTCTAGGATTCAAGCGCTTGGCAGACTCGAGATAAGTCAAGTTCTTATGATCAGTCAATACCACCACGTGATGCTTAGCTCCTTCAAGCCAATGACGCCACTCCTCGAATGCCCACTTCATGGCCAGCAACTCTCGATTGCCCACATCATAATTACGCTCAGCGGGCGAAAACTTCCTGGAAAAGAAAGCACATGGTTTCATCACTGAGCAATCAGAACCTCTCTGTGACAAAACCGCCCCTGCTCCAATCTCAGAAGCATCAACCTCGACCTGGAACGGAAGAGAAACATCTGGCTGACACAACACAGGGGCAGAACAAAAACGACGCTTCAACTCCTGAAAAGCTTCCACAGCAGCAGAAGACCAATTAACCAAATCAGCACCCTTCTTGGTCAAATCAGTCAATGGTTTGGCAATGCTAGAAAAATTACAGATGAAGCGACGATAAAAATTAGCAAAGCCCAGGAACTTTTGCAGACTTTTCAGAGATGTCGGCTGAATCCAATCCTGGATGGCTTGGACCTTAACTGGATCCATCTCGATAGTAGAAGGGGTAAAGATGAACCCTAAAAATGAAACTTTCTGCACACCGAAGAGACACTTTGATCCCTTCACAAACAAAGAGTTAGCACGCAGGACCTGAAAAACCATTCTGACCTGCTTCACATGAGACTCCCAATCATCTGAGAAGATCAAAATGTCATCCAAGTAAACAATCAGGAATTTATCCAGATACTCACGGAAGATGTCATGCATAAAAGACTGAAACACAGATGGAGCATTGGCAAGTCCGAACGGCATCACTAGATACTCAAAATGACCCTCGGGCGTATTGAATGCAGTTTTCCATTCATCTCCTTGCCTGATTCTCACCAGATTATACGCACCACGAAGATCTATCTTAGTGAACCAACTAGCCCCCTTAATCCGAGCAAACAAGTCAGATAACAATGGCAAGGGATACTGAAATTTAACAGTGATCTTATTAAGAAGGCGGTAATCAATACACGGTCTCAGCGAACCATCCTTCTTGGCTACAAAGAAGAACCCTGCTCCCAGTGGTGATGACGATGGGCGAATATGTCCCTTCTCCAGGGATTCCTTCACATAACTGCGCATAGCGGCGTGTTCGGGCACGGATAAATTAAATAATCGACCTTTAGGGAATTTACTACCAGGAATCAAATTGATAGCACAATCACAATCCCTATGCGGAGGTAGAGCATCGGACTTGGGCTCTTCAAATACATCCTGATAATCAGACAAGAACTCTGGGACCTCAGAAGGGGTGGATGACGAAATCGACAAAAATGGAACATCACCATGTACCCCCTGACAACCCCAGCTGGATACCGACATGGAATTCCAATCCAATACTGGATTATGGGTTTGTAGCCATGGCAACCCCAACACGACCACATCATGCAGATTATGCAACACCAGAAAGCGAATAACTTCCTGATGTGCAGGAGCCATGCACATGGTCAGCTGGGCCCAGTATTGAGGTTTATTCTTGGCCAAAGGTGTAGCATCAATTCCTCTCAATGGAATAGGACACCGCAAAGGCTCCAAGAAAAACCCACAACGTTTAGCATAATCCAAATCCATCAGATTCAGGGCAGCGCCCGAATCCACAAACGCCATGACAGAAAACGACGACAAAGAGCATATCAAGGTAATGGACAGAAGGAATTTGGACTGTACAGTACCAATGACGGCAGACCTAGCGGACCGCTTAGTGCGCTTAGGACAATCAGAAATAGCATGAGTGGAATCACCACAGTAGAAACACAGACCATTCAGACGTCTGTATTCCTGCCGTTCAACTCTAGTCATAGTCCTATCGCACTGCATAGGCTCAGGTTTAACCTCAGGCAGTACCGCCAAATGGTGCACAGATTTACGCTCGCGCAAGCGTCGACCGATCTGAATGGCCAAAGACAAAGACTCATTCAAACCAGCAGGCATAGGAAATCCCACCATGACATCCTTAAGAGCCTCAGAGAGACCCTTTCTGAACAAAGCTGCCAGCGCAGATTCATTCCACTGAGTGAGTACTGACCATTTCCTAAATTTCTGACAATATACTTCTATATCATCCTGACCCTGGCACAAAGCCAGCAAATTTTTCTCAGCCTGATCCACTGAATTAGGCTCATCGTACAGCAATCCGAGCGCCAGGAAAAACGCATCGACACTACTCAATGCAGGGTCTCCTGGCGCAAGAGAAAATGCCCAGTCTTGAGGGTCGCCGCGCAAAAAAGAAATAATAATCAAAACCTGTTGAATAGGATTACCAGAAGAATGAGGTTTCAAGGCCAGAAATAGCTTACAATTATTTTTGAAACTTAGAAACTTAGTTCTATCTCCAAAAAACAAATCAGGAATAGGAATTCTTGGTTCTAACATAGATTTCTGATCAATAGTATCTTGAATTTTTTGTACATTTATAACGAGATTATCCATTGAAGAGCACAGACCCTGAATATCCATGTCCACACCTGTGTCCAGAATCACCCAAATGTCTAGGGGAAAAAAAAAAAGTGAACACAGAGCAGGAAAAAAAAAAATAAATAAATAAATGATGTCAGAACTTTTTCTTTCCCTCTATTGAGAATCATTAGTTGGTCTCCTTGTACTGTCATGTTTGCTAATGACAGGTGTTATGAAGGCAATCCAGAAACACAGTGTGGTTAGCGATCAGAGCGCACACAGTGATCTGACAAATACCCAAAAATACAAGAACGAGCTCTGAGACGTGGAAACTCTGTAGACTGCACACCTGATCCTATCCTAAACACAACTAAAAGCGGCTGTGGATTGCGCCTAACAACTACCTAGGCAACTCGGCACAGCCTAAGAAACTAGCTAGCCTGAAGATAGAAAAATAGGCCTGACTTGCCCCAGAGAAATTCCCCAAAGGAAAAGGCAGCCCCCCACATATAATGACTGTGAGTAAGATGAAAAGACAAAACGTAGGGATGAAATAGATTCAGCAAAGTGGGGCCCGATATTCTAGGACAGAGCGAGGACAGTAAAGCGAACTTTGCAGTCTACAAAAAACCCTAAAGCAAAACCACGCAAAGGGGGCAAAAAAAACCCACCGTGCCGAACTAACGGCACGGCGGTACACCCTTTGCGTCTCAGAGCTTCCAGCAAAACAAAAGACAAGCTGGACAGAAAAAAAGCAACAAAAAGCAAAAGGCACTTAGCTATACAGAGCAGCAGGTCACAGGAACAATCAGGAGAAGCTCAGATCCAACACTGAAACATTGACAAGGAGCAAGGATAGCAGCATCAGGCGGAGTTAAGTAATGAAGCAGTTAACGAGCTCACCAGAACACCTGAGGGAGGAAGCTCAGAAGCTGCAGTACCACTTGTGACCACAGGAGTGAATTCAGCCACAGAATTCACAACAGACAGCCAACCTATAATTAACTGTCCTTCGGAGTTTGAAGTAAGGCATAGAGTCAGTTACTTCCTCGGTGTTCCGGCCACCGGCTACACGTCTCAGTAGGATGTTGCCGTTCTCTGGGCACGACTCCTACTGGCTCTCCTTTGTGCTTGATCTCGTTTCTCACTGTTCCACAATATCCTTCGCTTCGTGTCTCTTTCTTAGGATACCGCCGCGGGGTGTGCAGGCGCGGTTCCGTAACGTTCTGTTCTAGTCGCTAGGTACCTGCCAGGTTCCCACGCCTGACAGGGACCCCCCTGAATCTTCTCCCTGCAACACCCCCTGCCACAGGATGTTGCCTGAATCCAACCCAGTCAGCTTCTGACTAACTTCCTATCCAACCCCTAGATTTACCAGTGTGAGGAGTGGCCCAATAAATAAAGCCCTTTTCTCCCCCTAGCGGCCGGAGTGTGAAGTGTAATGTGTGCTGGTGATACCTGGTCAGAAGAACTCCTTTAGTGCCATCAGACATAACATCACTCCCCTTATCGGCAGAGCGTCATACTGCAACGACCAGGTCTCTGGGGCGCTGCACTCCCCCCCGGTTAAATCCAGTACTCCTGGACTGGGAAGAAGAACAACAATACATGTCAGCAAAAGACATACAAAATTTTGGAATGCTTGAAACAAGTAAATATAACAAAGCTTCCCTTTATGGGAGGTGAGGACACTTGAACGTTACAAACAAAACAAGGTTAAATATTTTTAAATAACATTTTGACTATAAATAACTTCTGGTACCCTGCCGGGTATTCTACTAAGTGCAAATTCTGAACAATAATTTAACTTTTCCTTTAACCCCTTTACCCCCAAGGGTGGTTTGCACGTCAATGACCAGGCCAATTTTTACAATTCTGACCACTGTCCCTTTATGAGGTTATAACTCTGGAAAGCTTCAACGGATCCTGGTGATTCTGACATTGTTTTCTCGTGACATATTGTACTTCATGATAGTGGTAAAATTTCTTTGATAGTACCTGCGTTTATTTGTGAAAAAAACAGAAATTTGGCGAAAATTTTGAAAATTTCGCAATTTTCAAACTTTGAATTTTTATGCAATTAAATCACAGAGATATGTCACACAAAATACTTAATAAGTAACATTTCCCACATGTCTCCTTTACATCAGCATAATTTTGGAACCAAATTTTTTTTTTGTTAGGGAGTTATAAGGGTTAAAAGTTGACCAGCAATTTCTCATTTTTACAACACCATTTTTTTTTTAGGGACCACATCTCATTTGAAGTCATTTTGAGGGGTCTATATGATAGAAAATACCCAAGTGTGACACCATTCTAAAAACTACACCCCTCAAGGTGCTCAAAACCACATTCAAGAAGTTTATTAACCCTTCAGGTGTTTAATAGGAATTTTTGGAATGTTTAAATAAAAATGAACATTTAACTTTTTTACACAAAAAATTTATTCAGCTCCAATTTGTTTTATTTTACCAAGGGTAACAGGAGAAAATGGACCCCAAAAGTTGTTGTCCAATTTGTCCTGAGTACACTGATACCCCATATGTGGCAGTAAACCACTGTTTGGGCGCATGGGAGAGCTCGGAAGGGAAGGAGCGCCGTTTGACTTTTCAATGCAAAATTGACAGAAATTGAGATGGGACACCATGTTGCGTTTGGAGAGCCACTGATGTGCCTAAACATTGAAACCCCCCACAAGTGACACCATTTTGGAAAGTAGACCCCCTAAGGAACTTATCTGAATGTGTGGTGAGCACTTTGACCCACCAAGTGCTTCACAGAAGTTTATAATGCAGAACCGTAAAAATAAAAAATCATATTTTTTCACAAAAATTATATTTTTGCCCCCAATTTTTTATTTTTCCAAGGGTAAGAGAAGAAATTGGACCTCAAAAGTTGTTGTCCAATTTGTCCTGAGTACGCTGATACCCCATATGTGGCAGTAAACCACTGTTTGGGCGCATGGGAGAGCTCGGAAGGGAAGGGGCGCCGTTTGACTTTTCAATGCAAAATTGACAGAAATTGAGATGGGACACCATGTTGCGTTTGGAGAGCCACTGATGTGCCTAAACATTGAAACCCCCCACAAGTGACACCATTTTGGAAAGTAGACCCCCTAAGGAACTTATCTGGATGTGTGGTGAGCACTTTGACCCACCAAGGGCTTCACAGAAGTTTATAATGCAGAGCCATAAAAATAAAACAAAATTTTTTTCCCACAAAAATTATTTTTTAACCCCCAGTTTTGTATTTTCCCTAGGGTAACAGGAGAAGTTGGACCCCAAAAGTTGTTGTCCAATTTGTCCTGAGTATGCTGATACCCCATTTGTGGGGGGGGAACCACCGTTTGGGCCATGGGAGGGCTCGGAAGGGAAGGAGCGCCATTTGGAATGCAGACTTAGATGGAATGGTCTGCAGGCGTCACATTGCGTTTGCAGAGCCCCTAATGTACCTAAACAGTAGAAACCCCCCACAAGTGACACCATTTTGGAAAGTAGACCCCCTAAGGAACTCATCTTGATGTGTTGTGAGAGCTTTGAACCCCCAAGTATTTCACTACAGTTTATAACGCAGAGCCGTGCAAATAAAAAATATTTTTTTTTTCCACAAAAATTATATTTTAGCCCCCAGTTTTGTATTTTTCCAAGGTTAGCAGGAGAAATTGGACCCTAAATGTTGTTGTCCAATTTGTCCTGAGTACGCTGATACCCGATATGTGGGGGGAACCACCGTTTGGGTGCATGGGAGGGCTCGGAAGGGAAGGAGCATCATTTGGAATGCAGACTTAGATGGATTGGTCTGCAGGCATCACATTGCGTTTGCAGAGCCCCTAATGTACCTAAACAGTAGAAACCCCCCACAAGTGACCCCATATTGGAAACTTGACCCCTCAATGAACTTATCTAGATTTGTTGTGAGAACTTTGAACCCCCAAGTGTTTTACTACAGTTTATAACGCAGAGCCGTGAAAATAAAAAATCTTTTTGTTTTCCCACAAAAATTATTTTTTAGCCCCCAGTTTTGTATTTTCCCAAGGGTAACAGGAGAAATTGGACCACAAAAGTTGTTGTCCTATTTGTCCTGAGTACGCTGATACCCCATATGTTGGGGTAAACCCCTGTTTGGGCACACGGGAGAGCTTGGAAGGGAAGGAGCACTGTTTTACTTTTTCAACGCAGAATTGGCTGGAATTGAGATCGGACGCCATGTCGTGTTTGGAGAGCCCCTGATGTGCCGAAACAGTGGAAACCCCCCAATTATAACTGAAACCCTAATCTAACCACACCCCTAACCCTAATTCCAACGGTAACCCTAACCATACCTCTAACCCTGACACACCCCTAACCCTAATCCCAACCCTATTCCCAACCGTAAATGTAATCTAAACCCTAACCCTAACTTTAGCCCCAACCCTAACTGTAGCCCCAACCCTAACCCTAGCCCTAACCCTAGCCCTAACCCTAACCCTATTCCCAACTGTAAATGTAATCTAAACCCTAACCCTAACTTTAGCCCCAACCCTAACTGTAGCCCCAACCCTAACCCTAGCCCTAACCCTAGCCCTAACCCTAGCCCTAACCCTAGCCCTAGCCCTAGCCCTAGCCCTAACCCTAGCCCTAACCCTAACCCTAGCCCTAATCCTAGCCCTAACTCTAGCCCTAACCCTAACCCTAGCCCTAGCCCTAACCCTAACCCTAGCCCTAATGGGAAAATGGAAATAAATACATTTTTTTTTATTTTTCCCTTACTAAGGGGGTGATGAAGGGGGGTTTGATTTACTTTTATAGCGGGTTTTTTAGCAGATTTTTATGATTGGCAGCCGTCGCACACTGAAAGACGCTTTTTATTGCAAAAAATATTTTTTGCAATACCACATTTTGAGAGCTATAATTTTTCCATATTTTGGTCCACAGAGTCATGTGAGGTCTTGTTTTTTGCGGGACGAGTTGACGTTTTTATTGAAAACATTTTCGGGCACGTGACATTTTTTGATCACTTTTTATTCCGATTTTTGTGAGGAAGAATGACCAAAAACCAGCTATTCATGAATTTCTATTGGGAGAGGCGTTTATACCGTTCCACGTTTGATAAAATTGATAAAGCAGTTTTATTCTTTGGGTCAGTACGATTACAGCGATTCCTTATTTATATCATTTTTTTTATGTTTTGGCGCTTTTATACGATAAAAACTATTTTACAGAAAAAATAATTATTTTTGCATCGCTTTATTCTCAGGACTATAACTTTTTTATTTTTTTGCTGATGATGCTGTACGGCAGCTCGTTTTTTGCGGGAGAAGATGACGCTTTCAGCGGTACCATGGTTATTTATATCCGTCTTTTTGATCGCGTGTTATTCCACTTTTTGTTCGGAGGTATGATAATAAAGCGTGTTTTTTTTGCCTCGTTTTTTTTTTTTTTTTCTTACGGTGTTTACTGAAGGGGTTAACTAGTGGGACAGTTTTATAGGTCGGGTCGTTACGGACGCGGCGATACTAAATATGTGTACTTTTATTGTTTTTTTTTTTTTATTTAGATGAAGAAATGTATTTATGGGAATAATATTTTTTTTTTTTCATTATTTTGGAATATTTTTTTAAATTTTTTTTACACATTTGGAAAAATTTTTTTTAACTTTTTTACTTTGTCCCAGGGGGGGACATCACAGATCAGTGATCTGACAGTGTGCACAGCACTCTGTCAGATCACTGATCTGACATGCAGCACTGCAGCCTTCACAGTGCCTGCTCTGAGCAGGCTCTGTTAAGGCACCTCCCTCCCTGCAGGACCCGGATCCGCGGCCATCTTGGATCTGGGCCTGGAGCAGGGAGGGAGGTAAGACCCCCGCAGCAACGCGATCACATCGCGTTGCTGCGGGGGGCTCAGGGAAGCCCGCAGGGAGCCCCCTCCCTGCGCGGTGCTTCCCTGCACCGCCGGCACATCGCGATCATGTTTGATCACGGTGTGCCAGGGGTTAATGTGCCGGGGGCGGTCCGTGACCGCTCCTGGCACATAGTGCCGGATGTCAGCTGCGATAAGCAGCTGACACCCGGCCGCGATCGGCGGCGCTCCCCCCGTGAGCGCTGCCGATCGCTATGACGTACTATCCCGTCCAGGGTCAGATAAGCCCAGGGCACCTCGACGGGATAGTACGTCTAAGGTCACAGAGGGGTTAAGGGTGTATAAGCTGAACCCACTAAAGGCTTACTATAAAGTACTACAATGCAAACTCAACTTTTCTTCTCTTTCTAGCTTCACCAATGCAGGACCGCCTAGCTCCTTGGCTGGGCCTACTGTCATTGTTTTCCTATCAGCAACCAACTATCATTCTACGGTTCTCAGGAGGACTCTCTCTCTAACCCCTACGGGTTTTAGCAGCAAGTAACAAGGAAAACAAGAGGTTAACTATTTACAAATGCGGGCTTTCGAGGTTTATTTCTTTGATGTGGGTGGTTGTAGCTCCGCAGGCAGTAGTGGGCGGGGCCACCTACCCGGACACCTGTGGGCACTCGGTGTGGTCACAGGAGATCCTTTGCTCCAGACAGGGGTCTGGGTGGCGATTGTTCTGAACCTCGCAACAGCCGGGGTACTAACCACTCCTGAGGCGGGGCTTTCCGCCACCACGGTAGTAGTGGTGTCCACGGTGCAGGTGGTGGTCTTAACGATGGTGCACATGGGGGTCACCACCATAGTTTTGGTGATGGCAGTGGTCCGGTCACAAGGGGGCACACTTGCCACAGGGGACGCTTTGTCTGATGGTGTCACGGGGCCCTGCCGCTTGTGAACATTCAGGGCGAACCACCCCCTTTCCCCAAAGTGTCGAGTGTAGGTTACCTCGTCCCCCGGTTATTGATCCCGGTCCGGGTGGCCCTCTCTGAGATGGGCCTCCACATCCCTCCGGTTGATGAAGACCTCGGAATACAGGTCCGGCTCCTTGATGAAGCCCCATCCCCCACGGAGCTTGAAATCCACAACGTTGCCCTGCCTGCATGGGGCCTGGTGGGTGGTGCGGTCCTTGCGGGCCCGGTCCTTCACCGCGAGGTCCCGCCGGTAATGGGCCTCTTGCTGGGCCTGGTATTACCTCTCCTGCTCCTCCCACTGCCGATCCAGCTGGGCCTGGTATTCTTCCCAGCTAAGGGCTTCCAACACCTCCCCTTCCTGTGTCTTCACCCCAGGGGAACCCCCTGAAGTCAGGTCCCGGGTTCACCCAGCGGCATACTGTGCGCTTGGCATAGACCTCGCCTGGCATGGTGATCGGCGAGATCAGGGCCTTTAGGAAGTGTTCCATGACCGTGGCCCAGTCCCAGTGTGGAAGGCGCTGACGGGTGTGGGGCCCAGGGCAAGGGGGGGCCGCGACAAGGCCTATCAGCAGGTCCTCCGCCTGCGGGACAGGGTCAGCAGACTCACCGGCCGGTGCGGCTTCCTCCCTTACAGCTGACTCCAGTGATGGCAAAGGATCCGATGTCGGGGCTTCCTCCGCCGGTGCCTCCTGACACAAGGCCTTGGTCTCCAGCCGCCACTGGAGAAGCTGCTCCATGAGATCCTCCATCTCGCCCTACAGGAGACCGGTCCCAGCCGTGGAGATCTGGCTGCTGTGCTCGTCCGGGTAGCTGGGGGAGCCCTCTGCTTCAACCCTGCATTCTGGGTCTGAGCGACTGGCCATGGTGTCCTCCACGTGGGTCGCTTCCTGGTCTCTTTCCTGCTCTCTCCTTCGTGGGCGGTTTAATTTTCTCTGTCTCTGCCGTCCATTGAGAATCAGGAGGCGGATCTCGGCCGCTGAAGGACACGTCCTCAAGGTACAGAAATATTTAGACTGGGCGGTCATTGTCGTTCGCGCTCTTCAGTTCTTTCACGCCCACTTCCACGCACTCCTTCTTCTCCTGCGCTCCTCGTGGCGCTGTAATGGCAGTGGTTTTGGCGGGAATCTTGCGGCAGTCAGCAATACACAGTCCTTGCAATAAATCACGGTTCAAACACGTTTCAATCACAGTTCCAAGGCACACATGACCCAATTCTTCAGGCTTAAGTACAAACCTGTTCGTGACGCCAAGTTGGAGCGCCCCCAGACACAGGGCCACAGGTTACTCAATACCGGTCCTTTCTGTCTCAGTTCTGGGGTTGTCACAGTGGCTGGACCCGGTCCGTGACCCTGCTAAGGGGCGTCCAATAAAAGGGGTGATGGTAGTTTGTCAAGGTTTCGTGACTAGGGTTGAGCGAAACGGGTTGAACATTTTCAAAAGTCGCCGACTTTTGGCGAAGTCGAGTTTCATGAAACCCGATCCGACCCCTGTGCGTTGTTGGCCATGCGGTACGCGACTTTCGCGCCAAAGTCGCGTTTCAATGACGCGAAAAGCGCCATTTCTCAGCCAATGAAGGTGAACGCAGAGTGTGGGCAGCGTGATGACATAGGTCCTGGTCCCCACCATCTTAGAGAAGGGCATTGCAGTGATTGGCTTGCTGTCTGCGGCGTCACAGGGGCTATAAAGGGGCGTTCCCGCCGACCGCCATCTTACTGCTGCTGATCTGAGCTTAGGGAGAGGTTGCTGCCGCTTCGTCAGAAGCAGGGATAGCGTTAGGCAGGGTCCATTAACCACCAAACCGCTTGTGCTGTAGCGATTTCCACTGCCCAACACCACCTTCGGTGTGCAGGGACAGTGGAAGCTACATTTTTTTTTTTCCTCAGCGCTGTAGCTCATTGGGCTGCCCTAGAAGGCTCCCTGATAGCTGCATTGCTGTGTGTACGCCGCTGTGCAAACCAACTGCTTTTTTCAAAGCACAAATCCTCTTGTTCCTTCCTTTCTGCACAGCTATCTTTTTTGTTTGTCCACACTTTTTATTTAATTTGTGCATCAGTCCACTCCTTATTGCTGCCTGCCATACCTGGCTGAGATTACTGCAGGGAGATAGTAATTGTAGGACAGTCCCTGTTTTTTTGTTTTTTTTTTGTGGGAGATTAAGATTGGCATTTCTGCTAGAGTGCCATCCCTGTGTGTGCCATCTCTCACTCAGTGGGCCATAGAAAGCCTATTTATTTTTTTGCTTGATTTGGGTTCTAAAATCTACCTGAAAAAATCACTACATCAATCAGTGGGAGAAAAATATTGGCCTCAGGGCTTGTGTGCCACTCCTGACTCCTGTGTGTGCCATCTCTCACTCAGTGGGCCATAGAAAGCCTATTTATTTTTTTGCTTGATTTGGGTTCTAAAATCTACCTGAAAAAATCACTACATCAATCAGTGGGAGAAAAATATTGGCCTCAGGGCTTGTGTGCCACTCCTGACTCCTGTGTGTGCCATCTCTCACTCAGTGGGCCATAGAAAGCCTATTTATTTTTTTGCTTGATTTGGGTTCTAAAATCTACCTGAAAAAATCACTACATCAACCAGTGGGAGAAAAATATTGGCCTCAGGGCTTGTGTGCCACTCCTGACTCCTGTGTGTGCCATCTCTCACTCAGTGGGCCATAGAAAGCCTTTTTTTTTTTTTGCTTGATTTGGGTTCTAAAATCTACCTGAAAAAATCACTACATCAATCAGTGGGAGAAAAATATTGGCTTCAGGGCTTGTGTGCCACTCCTGACTCCTGTGTGTGCCATCTCTCACCCAGTGGGCCATAGAAAGCCTATTAATTTTTTTGCTTGATTTGGGTTCTAAAATCTACCTGAAAAAATCACTACATCAATCAGTGGGAGAAAAATATTGGCCTCAGGGCTTGTGTGCCACTCCTGACTCCTGTGTGTGCCATCTCTCACTCAGTGGGCCATAGAAAGCCTATTTATTTTTTTGCTTGATTTGGGTTCTAAAATCTACCTGAAAAAATCACTACATCAATCAGTGGGAGAAAAATATTGGCCTCTGGGCTTGTGTGCCACTCCTGACTCCTGTGTGTGCCATCTCTCACTCAGTGGGCCATAGAAAGCCTTTTTTTTTTTTTTATTTGGTTTCTAAATTGTCATTGAAAAAATCATTTTATTTTATTTGGTTTCTAAATTATTCCTGAAAAAATCATTTTATTTTATTTTGTTTATAAAGTCTCCCTGAAAAAAAAAAATAGGTGGGAGATTAATATTGCCCTTTCTGCTTGTGTGCCAGTCTTGACTCCTGTGTGTGCCATCTCTCACTCAGTGGGCCATAGAAAGCCTATTTATTTTTTTGCTTGATTTGGGTTCTAAAATCTACCTGAAAAAATCACTACATCAACCAGTGGGAGAAAAATATTGGCCTCAGGGCTTGTGTGCCACTCCTGACTCCTGTGTGTGCCATCTCTCACTCAGTGGGCCATAGAAAGCCTATTTTTTTTTTTGCTTGATTTGGGTTCTAAAATCTACCTGAAAAAATCACTACATCAATCAGTGGGAGAAAAATATTGGCCTCAGGGCTTGTGTGCCACTCCTGACTCCTGTGTGTGCCATCTCTCACCCAGTGGGCCATAGAAAGCCTATGAATTTTTTTGCTTGATTTGGGTTCTAAAATCTACCTGAAAAAATCACTACATCAGTCAGTGGGAGAAAAATATTGGCCTCAGGGCTTGTGTGCCACTCCTGACTCCTGTGTGTGCCATCTCTCACTCAGTGGGCCATAGAAAGCCTATTTATTTTTTTGCTTGATTTGGGTTCTAAAATCTACCTGAAAAAATCACTACATCAATCAGTGGGAGATAAATATTGGCCTCTGGGCTTGTGTGCCACTCCTGACTCCTGTGTGTGCCGTCTCTCACTCAGTGGGCCATAGAAAGCCTTTTTTTTTTTTTTTAATTTGGTTTCTAAATTGTCATTGAAAAAATCATTTTATTTTATTTGGTTTCTAAATTATTCCTGAAAAAATCATTTTATTTTATTTTGTTTATAAAGTCTCCCTGAAAAAAAAAATAGGTGGGAGATTAATATTGCCCTTTCTGCTTGTGTGCCAGTCTTGACTCCTGGGTGTGCCATCTCTCTCTCTCTCTCTCAAATTGTGGGCCATAGAAAGCCTATTAATTTTTTTGCTTGATTTGGGTTCTAAAATCTACCTGAAAAAATCACTACATCAATCAGTGGGAGAAAAATATTGGCCCCTGGGCTTGTGGGCCACTCCTAACTCCTGTGTGTGCCATCTATCACTCAGTGGGGCATAGAAAGCTTTTTTTTTTTTTTTTTGTATTTGGTTTCTAAATTGTCATTGAAAAAATCATTTTATTTTATTTGGTTTCTAAATTATTCCTGAAAAAATCATTTTATTTTATTTTGTTTATAAAGTCTCCCTGAAAAAAAAAAAATAGGTGGGAGATTAATATTGCCCTTTCTGCTTGTGTGCCAGTCTTGACTCCTGGGTGTGCCATCTCTCTCTCTCTCAAATTGTGGGCCATAGAAAGCCTATTAATTTTTTTGCTTGATTTGGGTTCTAAAATCTACCTGAAAAAATCACTACATCAATCAGTGGGAGAAAAATATTGGCCTCTGGGCTTGTGGGCCACTCCTGACTCCTGTGTGTGCCATCTGTCACTCAGTGGGGCATAGAAAGCCTTTTTTTTATTTTTATTTGGTTTCTAAATTGTCATTGAAAAAATCATTTTATTTTATTTGGTTTCTAAATTATTCCTGAAAAAAATCATTTTATTTTATTTTGTTTATAAAGTCTCCCTGAAAAAAAAAAAAAATAGGTGGGAGAATAATATTGCCCTTTCTGCTTGTGTGCCAGTCTTGACTCATGGGTGTGCCATCTCTCTCTCTCTCTCTCTCTCTCAAATTGTGGGCCATAGAAAGCCTATTAATTTTTTTGCTTGATTTGGGTTCTAAAATCTACCTGAAAAAATCACTATATCAATCAGTGGGAGAAAAATATTGGCCCCTGGGCTTGTGGGCCACTCCTGACTCCTGTGTGTGCCATCTGTCACTCAGTGGGGCATAGAAAGCCTTTTTTTTTATTTGGTTTCTAAATTGTCATTGAAAAAATCATTTTATTTTATTTGGTTTCTAAATTATTCCTGAAAAAATCATTTTATTTTATTTTGTTTATAAAGTCTCCCTGAAAAAAAAAAAATAGGTGGGAGATTAATATTGCCCTTTCTGCTTGTGTGCCAGTCTTGACTCCTGGGTGTGCCATCTCTCTCTCTCTCTCTCTCAAATTGTGGGCCATAGAAAGCCTATTAATTTTTTTGCTTGATTTGGGTTATAAAATCTACCTGAAAAAATCACTACATCAATCAGTGGGAGAAAAATATTGGCCTCTGGGTTTGTGGGCCACTCCTGACTCCTGTGTGTGCCATCTGTCACTCAGTGGGGCATAGAAAGCCTTTTTTTTTTTGGTTTCTAAATTGTCATTGAAAAAATCATTTTATTTTATTTGGTTTCTAAATTATTCCTGAAAAAATCATTTTATTTTATTTTGTTTATAAAGTCTCCCTGAAAAAAAAAAAAAAAAAAAAAAGGGAGATTTATATTGACATTTGTGCTTGAGTGACAGTCCTGCGTGTGTGGCATCTCTGTGATTTGGTGCCACAGAAAACAGAGTGTGTAACATTGTGCCTGATTTTCCTTGTGGTATCACCAACCTGTAAAGGGATATTGAAATCAAACAGAAGTTATAGCTCACCGTGTAAGTTGTTTGACAGCAACAAATAAAGTTACTTTGGTTAAGTTTATAAAACAATGAGGAAGTCTGGTGCAAGAGGTCGTGGCCGTGGGTGTTCATTGTCAGCTGGTAATGATGGTAGTGGTAGTGGAGCATCAGGTGGTCGTGGGAAAAAAAATATTCCACCTAAGTCTGGAGCTGTGGAGCCAGGTTCATCGTCTGGCTACACAAGGCCTCGAACGCTCTCTTTTCTGGGAGTAGGAAAACCGCTTTTAAAGCCGGAGCAGCAACAGCAAGTTTTGGCTTACCTTGCAGACTCAGCCTCTAACTCTTTTGCCTCCTCTTCTGAAACTGGTAAATGTAAAAGCAGCGCGTCGTTTGTGGATGTTCACGGTCAGGGACAAGTCGATTCCTTGTCCTCTTCAGCAAAAACAGCAACAAGAGAAAAGGATGCAGCAGGCGACACAACGGGTTACTATATGGAGCTCTTTACATATACCGTCCCTGGCTTAGAAAGTGAAACAGTTAACAGGCCATGCCCATTACAAGTAGATTCTGACATGGAGTGCACTGATGCACAGCCACAGCCAGACTACTATGCTGGTCCTTTGACTCAGACCACAACATTGCCCTCTCAGGGTACTGATCCACAATCAGACCCTGATGAGACTATGTTGCCTCATCATGAACGCTATACCACCGACCGACACGGTGACACAGACGAAGTTGCACACGAGGTAGAAGAGGAGGTAATAGATGACCCTGTTGTTGACCCCGATTGGCAGCCATTGGGGGAACAGGGTGCAGGCAGCAGTAGTTCTGAAGCGGAGGAGGAGGGGCCGCAGCAGGCATCAACATCGCAACAGGTTCCATCTGCCGGGACCGTATCTGGCCCAAAACGCGTGGCAAAGCCAAAACCTGTTGGAGGACAGCGTGTCCATCCGGTTAAAGCTCAGTCTGCAATTCCTGAAAAGGGATCCGATGCTAGGAAGAGTGCAGTCTGGCATTTTTTTAAACAACATCCAATTGATCAGCGCAAAGTCATCTGTCAAAAATGTTCAACTAGCTTAAGCAGAGGTCAGAATCTGAAAAGTCTCAATACAAGTTGCATGCATAGACATTTAACCACCATGCATTTGCAAGCCTGGACTAACTACCAAACATCCCTTAAGGTTGTAGCACCCTCGGCCAATGAAGCTAGTCAGCAACGCAACATCCCTTCCGTCACTGTAAGGCCACCATTTTCCACACCACCGGCAGTATCTGTGCAGGTTTCTTTGCCAGCTCAAAGCTGTCAGGGTCAGGGAATCACCAGTTTTGTAGGAGGAAATACTGCATCTAGGGCACCGGTGGAAACAATACCGTCTCCAACAGTCTCTCAGTCTGCCATGGCCACCGGCACACCCGCTAGTTCCACGATCTCCAGCTCTCCAGTCCAGCTCACCCTACATGAGACTCTGGTTAGAAAAAGGAAGTACTTATCCTCGCATCCGCGTACACAGGGTTTGAACGCCCACATAGCTAGACTAATCTCATTAGAGATGATGCCCTACCGGTTAGTTGAAAGCGAAGCTTTCAAAGCCCTGATGGATTACGCTGAACCACGCTACGAGCTACCCAGTCGACACTTTTTTTCCAGAAAAGCCATCCCAGCCCTGCACCAGCATGTTAAACAGCGCATCGTCCATGCACTCAGGCAATCTGTGAGTACAAAGGTGCACCTGACTACAGATGCATGGACCAGTAGGCATGGCCAGGGACGTTACGTGTCCATCACGGCACACTGGGTGAATGTGGTGGATGCAGGGTCCACAGGGGACAGCAATTTCGGGATAGTTGTGCCTAGCCCACGGTCTAGGAAACAGTTGGCTGTAGGCGTTTGCACCCCCTCCTCCTCGTCCTCCTGCAGAAGCGAGAGCTCTTCCACAGACCGCAGTCGCCAAACCACTCCATCGTCAGCTGTCACTGTTGCACACCAGTTGTCCCATTATGGGGCAGCTACTGGCAAGCGTCAGCAGGCTGTATTGGCTATGAAGTGTTTGGGCGACAACAGACACACCGCGGAAGTTCTGTCCGAGTTCTTGCAGGAAGAAACGCAGTCGTGGCTGGGCACAGTAGATCTTGAGGCAGGCAAGGTAGTGAGTGATAATGGAAGGAATTTCATGGCTGCCATCTCCCTTTCCCAACTGAAACACATTCCTTGCCTGGCTCACACCTTAAACCTGGTGGTGCAGTGCTTATTGAAAACTTATCCTGGTTTCTCTGACCTGCTCCTCAAAGTGCGTGGACTTTGCTCACATATCCGCCGTTCGCCTGTACACTCCAGCCGTATGCAGACCTATCAGTGGTCTTTGAACCTTCCCCACCATCGCCTAATCATAGACGTTGCAACAAGGTGGAACTCAACACTGCACATGCTTCAGAGACTGTGCGAACAGAGGCGTGCTGTTATGTTTTTGTGGGAGGATACACATACACGGGCAGGCAGTAGGATGGCAGACATGGAGTTGTCGGGTGTGCAGTGGTCGAAGATACAAGACATGTGTCAAGTCCTTCAGTGTTTTGAGGAATGCACACGGCTGGTTAGTGCAGACAACGCCATAATAAGCATGAGCATCCCCCTAATGCGTCTGCTGATGCAAAGTTTGACGCACATAAAGGATCAGGCGTCTGCACCAGAGGAAGAGGAAAGCCTTGATGACAGTCAGCCATTGTCTGGTCAGGGCAGTGTACAGGACGAGGTAGCGGGCGAAGAGGAGGTGGAGGACGAGGAGGATGATGGGGATGAGTATATTTTTAATGAGGAAGCTTTCCCGGGGGCACTGGAAATTGGTGGCGTGGCAAGGCCGGGTTCTGGTTTTTTGAGGGACACAAGTGACGTAGATTTGCCTGCAACTGCACCTCAACCAAGCACAACTGCAGATTTGACAACTGGAACTTTGGCCCACATGGCGGATTATGCCTTGCGTATCCTCAAAAGGGACACACGCATTACTAAAATGATGAACGATGACGATTACTGGTTGGCCTGCCTCCTTGATCCTCGCTATAAAGGCAAATTGCAAAATATTATGCCACGTGAGAACTTGGAACTAATATTAGCAACAAAACAATCAACTCTTGTTGACCGTTTGCTTCAGGCATTCCCAGCACACAGCGCCCGTGATCGTTCTCACACGAGCTCCAGGGGGCAGCAGACCAGGAGTGTTAGGGGTGCACACATCAGAAGTGGCATTGGACAGAGGGGTTTTCTGACCAGGTTGTGGAGTGATTTTGCTATGACCACAGACAGGACAGGACAGGACCACAGACTGCTGCATCAATTGAAAGTGACAGGAGACAACATTTGTCCAGTATGGTAACAAACTATTTTTCATCCCTTATCGATGTTCTCCCTCAACCGTCATTCCCATTTGATTACTGGGCATCAAAATTAGACACCTGGCCAGAATTGGCGGAATATGCATTGCAGGAGCTTGCTTGCCCGACAGCTAGTGTCCTATCAGAAAGAGTATTCAGTGCTGCAGGTTCAATATTAACCGAAAAAAGGACTCATCTGGCTACACAAAATGTTGATGGTCTAACATTCATTAAAATGAACCACAACTGGATTTCGAATTCTTTTGCCCCACCTTGCCCGGGCGACACCTAGCTTTCCTTAGAAAAGCTCTTGCCTGTGGACTACTGTGAATGACTTTTCAAATGTCTTAATTTGCAGCAGCTGATTGTCCAGCATGCGACATGTTTACACCTCCCTAAATGGCCAAACTCCCCACACGGGGCCGTGGTATCGCGATTTGGCGCAAGCACCCGTGAGAGTGCTGTTTGTCTGAAGAGGTGGGTGTGCCCGCTTTTGGTCGACAGCACTGCCACTGGGTCCCTCATAGTACACTAAACTGTCTCTGGCGGTGGTGGTGCGCACCCAACGTCAGACACACTGTTGTAACATGAGGGGCCCTGGGCCTCTACCGCCATCCACAAGAGAGTTCACCCACCCCCAGGTCAAACATTGCTCTGCCACTTCCACAATTATCTCTCACACTTCCACCAATGTTTAGACTATGCGCTGACATCCTTCCATTCCTGCCACTGACAATACCATTGTGTTGACATGTATAATGGTACTTAACATAGTCAGAGGCAGTGTCCTCTATTTACCAAAGTAAAAACTTTGCGCCAAATTAGTAGGTCAGAAACAATGCAGAGTATCCCACCCCTGTACCTAAAGATTGCACCCTTTAGTGTTTTCGCTGGATTTTAATGTGAGACATTCACATTTATGTATTGTTTTGGACTACTAACTGGCAGACACTCATTACAATCATCCTCCGCTGACCAGGCCACTGCTGGCCGTGTTCACCTGGAACCAATTTAAAATTGCCTACAGCCATCTGATATTATGTTAGGCCTTCGATGCCTGTCTGCGGTCACTCCTTCCACTAGGCCTCCACTGACCACACCACTGCTGCCCGTGTACCCCTGGAACCAATTTAAAATTGCCTACAGCCAGCCCAATTTTTTTATGTTATTCCTTCGAAGCCTGTCTGCGATCCGTTCTTTCTACTACTACTACAATGACCAGGCCACTGCTGCCCGTGTTCCCCTGGAACCAATTTAAAATTGCCTACAGCCATCTGTTATTATGTTAGGCCTTCGATGCCTGTCTGCGGTCACTCCTTCCACTAGGCCTCCACTGACCACACCACTGCTGCCCGTGTACCCCTGGAACCAATTTAAAATTGCCTACAGCCATCTGTTATTATGTTAGGCCTTCGATGCCTGTTTGCGATCCGTTCTTTCTACTACTACTACACTGACCAGGCCACTGCTGCCCGTGTTCCCCTGGAACCAATTTAAAATTGCCTACAGCCATCTGTTATTATGTTAGGCCTTCGATGCCTGTCTGCGGTCACTCCTTCCACTAGGCCTCCACTGACCACACCACTGCTGCCCGTGTACCCCTGGAACCAATTTAAAATTGCCTACAGCCATCTGTTATTATCTTAGGCCTTCAATGCCTGTCTGCGGTCACTCCTTCCACTAGGCCTCCACTGACCACACCACTGCTGCCTGTGTACCCCTGGAACCAATTTAAAATTGCCTACAGCCATCTGTTATTATGTTAGGCCTTCGATGCCTGTTTGCGATCCGTTCTTTCTACTACTACTACACTGACCAGGCCACTGCTGCCCGTGTTCCCCTGGAACCAATTTAAAATTGCCTACAGCCATCTGTTATTATGTTAGGCCTTCGATGCCTGTCTGCGGTCACTCCTTCCACTAGGCCTCCACTGACCACACCACTGCTGCCCGTGTACCCCTGGAACCAATTTAAAATTGCCTACAGCCATCTGTTATTATGTTAGGCCTTCGATGCCTGTTTGCGATCCGTTCTTTCTACTACTACTACACTGACCAGGCCACTGCTGCCCGTGTTCCCCTGGAACCAATTTAAAATTGCCTACAGCCATCTGTTATTATGTTAGGCCTTCGATGCCTGTCTGCGGTCACTCCTTCCATTAGGCCTCCACTGACCACACCACTGCTGCCTGTGTACCCCTGGAACCAATTTAAAATTGCCTACAGCCATCTGTTATTATGTTAGGCCTTCGATGCCTGTTTGCGATCCATTCTTTCTACTACTACTACACTGACCAGGCCACTGCTGCCCGTGTTCCCCTGGAACCAATTTAAAATTGCATACAGCCATCTGTTATTATGTTAGGCCTTCGATGCCTGTCTGCGGTCACTCCTTCCACTAGGCCTCCACTGACCACACCACTGCTGCCCGTGTACCCCTGGAACCAATTTAAAATTGCCTACAGCCATCTGTTATTATGTTAGGCCTTCGATGCCTGTTTGCGATCCGTTCTTTCTACTACTACTAAACTGACCAGGCCACTGCTGCCCGTGTTCCCCTGGAACCAATTTAAAATTGCCTACAGCCATCTGTTATTATGTTAGGCCTTCGATGCCTGTCTGCGGTCACTCCTTCCACTAGGCCTCCACTGACCACACCACTGCTGCCCGTGTAACCCTGGAACCAATTTAAAATTGCCTACAGCCATCTGTTATCATGTTAGGCCTTCGATGCCTGTTTGCGATCCGTTCTTTCTACTACTACTACACTGACCAGGCCACTGCTGCCCGTGTTCCCCTGGAACCAATTTAAAATTGCCTACAGCCATCTGTTATTATGTTAGGCCTTCGATGCCTGTCTGCGGTCACTCCTTCCACTAGGCCTCCACTGACCACACCACTGCTGCCCGTGTACCCCTGGAACCAATTTAAAATTGCCTTCAGCCATCTGTATTTATGTTAGGCTTTCGATGCCTGTTTGCGATCCGTTCTTTCTACTACTACTACACTGACCAGGCCACTGCTGCCCGTGTTCCCCTGGAACCAATTTAAAATTGCCTACAGCCATCTGTTATTATGTTAGGCCTTCGATGCCTGTCTGCGGTCACTCCTTCCACTAGGCCTCCACTGACCACACCACTGCTGCCCGTGTACCCCTGGAACCAATTTAAAATTGCCTACAGCCATCTGTTATTATGTTAGGCCTTCAATGCCTGTCTGCGGTCACTCCTTCCACTAGGCCTCCACTGACCACACCACTGCTGCCTGTGTACCCCTGGAACCAATTTAAAATTGCCTACAGCCATCTGTTATTATGTTAGGCCTTCGATGCCTGTTTGCGATCCGTTCTTTCTACTACTACTACACTGACCAGGCCACTGCTGCCCGTGTTCCCCTGGAACCAATTTAAAATTGCCTACAGCCATCTGTTATTATGTTAGGCCTTCGATGCCTGTCTGCGGTCACTCCTTCCACTAGGCCTCCACTGACCACACCACTGCTGCCCGTGTACCCCTGGAACCAATTTAAAATTGCCTACAGCCATCTGTTATTATGTTAGGCCTTCGATGCCTGTTTGCGATCCGTTCTTTCTACTACTACTAAACTGACCAGGCCACTGCTGCCCGTGTTCCCCTGGAACCAATTTAAAATTGCCTACAGCCATCTGTTATTATGTTAGGCCTTCGATGCCTGTCTGCGGTCACTCCTTCCACTAGGCCTCCACTGACCACACCACTGCTGCCCGTGTAACCCTGGAACCAATTTAAAATTGCCTACAGCCATCTGTTATCATGTTAGGCCTTCGATGCCTGTTTGCGATCCGTTCTTTCTACTACTACTACACTGACCAGGCCACTGCTGCCCGTGTTCCCCTGGAACCAATTTAAAATTGCCTACAGCCATCTGTTATTATGTTAGGCCTTCGATGCCTGTCTGCGGTCACTCCTTCCACTAGGCCTCCACTGACCACACCACTGCTGCCCGTGTACCCCTGGAACCAATTTAAAATTGCCTTCAGCCATCTGTATTTATGTTAGGCTTTCGATGCCTGTTTGCGATCCGTTCTTTCTACTACTACTACACTGACCAGGCCACTGCTGCCCGTGTTCCCCTGGAACCAATTTAAAATTGCCTACAGCCATCTGTTATTATGTTAGGCCTTCGATGCCTGTCTGCGGTCACTCCTTCCACTAGGCCTCCACTGACCACACCACTGCTGCCCGTGTACCCCTGGAACCAATTTAAAATTGCCTACAGCCATCTGTTATTATGTTAGGCCTTCGATGCCTGTCTGCGGTCACTCCTTCCACTAGGCCTCCACTGACCACACCACTGCTGCCCGTGTACCCCTGGAACCAATTTAAAATTGCCTACAGCCATCTGTTATTATGTTAGGCCTTCGATGCCTGTTTGCGGTCACTCCTTCCACTAGGCCTCCACTGACCACACCACTGCTGCCCGTGTACCCCTGGAACCAATTTAACATTGCCAACAGCCAGCCCAATTTTTTTATGTTAGGCCTTCGAAGCCTGTCTGCGGTCCGTTCTTTCTACTACTACTACACTGACCAGGCCACTGCTGCCCGTGTTCCCCTGGAACCAATTTAAAATTGCCTACAGCCATCTGTTATTATGTTAGGCCTTCGATGCCTGTCTGCGGTCACTCCTTCCACTAGGCCTCCACTGACCACACCACTGCTGCCTGTGTACCCCTGGAACCAATTTAAAATTGCCTACAGCCATCTGTTATTATGTTAGGCCTTTGAAGCCTGTCTGCGGTCCTTCCTTCCAATAGTTCTCCACTGACCAGACAAATGCTGGCCGTGTACCCCTGGAACCCAGCTGAAAGTGCATGTAGCCTCCTTTTTTCTTTGTTTTATATTTAGAAAGCCCAGATGAACTACGCTGTACCACGGTTCAAGCTACCCAGTCGACATTTCTTTTGCGAGAAAAGCCATCCCAGCCCTCCAGCGGCATGAAAAAGTCTGCATTGTCATAGCACTCAGGCAATCAAACAGTAGAAAGGTGCACCTGACAAGAGACGCATGGACCAGTAGGCATGTCCACAAAAAGTTACGTGTCCATTACGGCGCACTGGGTTAATGTGTTGGATGCATGGTCCACAGGGGACAGCCTACAAAGTCTGTCTGCAGTCCCTAATTCCAATTTTCCTCCGCTGACCACACCACTGCTGCCCGTGTACCCCTGGAACCAATTTTACAGTGTCTACAGCCTAATTTTGTTATGTTAGACCTACTACGCCTGTCTGCGGTCCCTTCTTTCTACTACTACTACACTGACCAGACCATTGCTGCCCGTGTACCCCTGGAAGCAATTTTAAATTGCCAACAGCCCTATTTTGTTATGTTAGGCCTTCGAAGCCTGTCTGCGGTCCCTCCTTCCACAAGGCCTCCACTGACCATTCTACTGCTGCCCGTGTACCCCTGGAACCAATTTTAAATTGCCAACAGCCCTATTTTGTTATGTTAGGCATTCGAAGCCTGTCTGCGGTCCTTTCTTTCTACTACTACTACACTGACCAGACCATTGCTGCCCGTGTACTCCTGGAACCAATTTTAAATTGCCAACAGCCCTATTTTGTTATGTTAGGCCTTCGAAGCCTGTCTGCGGTCCCTTCTTTCTACTACTCCTACACTGACCAGACCACTGCTGCCCGTGTACCCCTGGAACCTATTTTTTATTGCATAGAGCATCCTTTTTTTAATAGTAGGCGTACAAAGTCTGTCTGCGGTCCACTATTGAAATTGTCCTCCACTGCCAAGAGCAATGCTGCCTGTGTACCCCTGTAACCTTTTTTAAGCTGCAGTGAGCCACAATTTTTGGTTTAAGGCCTACTACCTGTGTCTGTCTGCGCCACTCAATTCAGCTGTGTTCCTTTGAAAAAAGCTGAGCGTCAATAGTCTTGTTTTCAGCCTCTAGGAATTTTAAAACTGCATTGGGGGTACAACTTTGGTAGGGCCTACTAACGGTGTCTGCCGCCCCAAGGTGTGCCCCAGGTTTCGGCCACATTGCTTCGGTCTTCCGACTCTCGTTTAGTAGTTGTAGAAAACTACACTGCATTAGGCCTACAAATTGGGTATGGGGTGTAGAGAGATGGTGTGTTCCACTCCAAGGTGTTCCCCAGGTTTCCTCTCCAATGCTTCGATCTTCATGCTCTCGTTTAGTAGTTGTTGGAAACTACACTGCATTAGGCCTACAAATTGGGTATGGGGTGTAGAGAGACGGTGTGTTCCACTCCAAGGTGTTCTCCAGGTTGCCTTTCCTGAGCTTCGATCTTCTGGCTCTCGTTTAGTAGTTGTTGGAAACTACACTGCATTATGCCTACAAATTGGGTATGGGGTGTAGAGAGATGGTGTGTTCCACTCCAAGGTGTTCCCCAGGTTTCCTCGCCATTGCTTTGATCTTAATGCTCTCGTTTAGTAGTTGTTGGAAACTACGCTGCATTAGGCCTACAAATTGGGTATGGGGTGTAGAGAGATGGTGTGTTACACTCCAAGGTGTTCCCCAGGTTTCCTCGCCATTGCTTCGATCTTAATGCTCTCGTTTAGTAGTTGTTGGAAACTACGCTTCATTAGGCCTACAAAATGGGTATGGGGTGTAGAGAGATGGTGTGTTCCACTCCAAGGTGTTCCCCAGGTTTTCTCGCCATTGCTTTGATCTTAATGCTCTCGTTTAGTAGTTGTTGGAAACTACCCTGCATTAGGCCTACAAATTGGGTATGGGGTGTAGAGAGATGGTGTGTTCCACTCCAAGGTGTTCCCCAGGTTTCCTCTCCATTGCTTCGATCTTCATGCTCTCGTTTAGTAGTTGTTGGAAACTACACTGCATTAGGCCTACAAAATGGGTATGGGGTGTAGAGAGATGGTGTGTTCCACTCCAAGGTGTTCCCCAGGTTTCGTCCACATTGCTTCGGTCTTCCGACTCTCGTTTAGTAGTTGTAGAAAACTACACTGCATTAGGCCTACAAATTGGGTATGGGGTGTAGAGAGATGGTGTGTTACACTCCAAGGTGTTCCCCAGGTTTCCTCGCCAATGCTTCGATCTTCATGCTCTCGTTTAGTAGTTGTTGGAAACTACACTGCATTAGGCCTACAAATTGGGTATGGGGTGTAGAGACGGTGTGTTCCACTCCAAGGTGTTCTCCAGGTTGCCTTTCCTGAGCTTCTATCTTAAGGCTCTCGTTTAGTAGCTGTTGGAAACTACACTGCATTAGGCCTACAAAATGGGTATGGGGTGTAGAGAGATGGTGTGTTCCACTCCAAGGTGTTCCCCAGGTTTCCTCGCCATTGCTTCGATCTTAATGCTCTCGTTTAGTAGTTGTTGGAAACTACGCTGCATTAGGCCTACAAATTGGGTATGGGGTGTAGAGACGGTGTGTTCCACTCCAAGGTGTTCTCCAGGTTGCCTTTCCTGAGCTTCGATCTTCTGGCTCTCGTTTAGTAGTTGTTGGAAACTACACTGCATTAGGCCTACAAATTGGGTATGGGGTGTAGAGAGATGGTGTGTTCCACTCCAAGGTGTTCCCCAGGTTTTCTCGCCATTGCTTTGATCTTAATGCTCTCGTTTAGTAGTTGTTGGAAACTACACTGCATTAGGCCTACAAATTGGGTATGGGGTGTAGAGAGATGGTGTGTTACACTCCAAGGTGTTCCCTAGGTTTCCTCTCCATTGCTTGGGTCTTCCGACTCTCATTTAGTAGTTGTAGAAAACTACACTGCATTAGGCCTACAAATTGGGTATGGGGTGTAGAGAGATGGTGTGTTCCACTCCAAGGTGTTCCCCAGGTTTCCTCTCCATTGCTTCGATCTTCATGCTCTCATTTAGTAGTTGTTGGAAACTACACTGCATTAGGCCTACAAAATGGCTATGGGGTGTAGAGAGATGGTGTGTTCCACTCCAAGGTGTTCCCCAGGTTTCCTCTCCATTGCTTCGATCTTCATGCTCTCGTTTAGTAGTTGTTGGAAACTACACTGCATTAGGCCTACAAAATGGGTATGGGGTGTAGAGAGATGGTGTGTTCCACTCCAAGGTGTTCCCCAGGTTTTCTCGCCATTGCTTCAATCTTAATGCTCTCGTTTAGTAGTTGTTGGAAACTACACTGCATTAGGCCTACAAATTGGGTATGGGGTGTAGAGAGATGGTGTGTTCCACTCCAAGGTGTTCCCCAGGTTTCGTCCACATTGCTTCGGTCTTCCGACTCTCGTTTAGTAGTTGTAGAAAACTACACTGCATTAGGCCTACAAATTGGGTATGGGGTGTAGAGAGATGGTGTGTTACACTCCAAGGTGTTTCCCAGGTTTCCTCTCCATTGCTTCGATCTTCATGCTCTCGTTTAGTAGTTGTTGGAAACTATACTGCATTAGGCCTACAAAATGGGTATGGGGTGTAGAGAGATGGTGTGTTCCACTCCAAGGTGTTCCCCAGGTTTCGTCCACATTGCTTCGGTCTTCCGACTCTCGTTTAGTAGTTGTAGAAAACTACACTGCATTAGGCCTACAAATTGGGTATGGGGTGTAGAGAGATGGTGTGTTCCACTCCAAGGTGTTCTCCAGGTTGCCTTTCCTGAGCTTCTATCTTCAGGCTCTTGTTAAATAGTGGTTAAATGGAACAACTGCATTTGGCGTACTAGTTGGTTTGGGGCCTACTAACAGTGTCTGCCGCTCCTTGCTGTTCTCCTCCACTGAACAAAGCTGTGCCGCCTGTTTACTACGGTTGCCAATTTTGAACTGCATTTCGACTACTTACTGATTTGGGCCTACTCTCTGTGTCAGCCTCTCATTCCAGTTGTCCTCCACTGCAATGCCCCCTGGTTAGTCCTGTGTTACCAATTTTGAACTGCATTTAGCCCACTTTATTCTTTGGGCCTATATCTGTGTTTCCTCCTCATCCTGCCCATTGCCCAGCCAGTGATAGATGAGTCTGCTGGTACATTGACCCATAACGCAAAATTCCCTGTGCACGTTACACAGCAAGATTGTGACCCTGCTGAAAGTCAGGTTCCTCTTCCCGCATACCATACCACCTTACACGGGGACAAAGAGGAAGGTGCAGATGAAAGTGCAGGTTCCTTCATCAGGTGGGGGGAGGAATACTAGTTGGCGACGTCACTGGCACAGGGCCTCTCATAGTATGCAAAAGTGTTGCTGCCGGTGGGAGGCGCCCCCGCCGTGCAAACACACCGCTGTACTTTGAGGGGCCCTGTGCCAGTGCCAATGCCAACTAGTGGGCCCCCCCTGCTTGCTCAGGATCACAGCACTTGCAAAGTTGAAATACTTACCTCTCCCTGCTCCACTGCCGTGACGTGTTTCAGATTTCCTGGGCCCACTAATTACTTGAACCAGCCCTACCCCCCACAACTTTAGCCAAATGACCCCCAATTTCAAATGCCTTCAAATTATTATAAGCTAAATTACGATTGACAAGCTTCAGTAACAAGAATGAATGTTTTTGCCATTAAAATGGGCAGTGTAGATGTTTTCCTGGCCTCCACTCACTGCCGACTATGCTCCCCCATTGACTTGCATTGGGTTTCGTGTTTCGGGCGATACCCGACTTTTCGCGATAATCGGCCGATTCCACTCGACTCGACTTCTAAGATAGTTGGGTTTCGCGAAACATGGCTCGACTCCAAAAAGGTCAAGGTCGTTCAACCCTATTCGTGACGCCACCTGTGGTGTTCGGTCAGGGTGACTGATGCTGCTTGGGGTCCACTGGGGTGATGTGATGGCAGCTAGATGGTATACCTTCCCACAGGTGAAATATGTCCCCAGGGCTTCCCAGTAAGATGGATGGTGATGGTGTGAGGTGAAGACAATAACGAGGACACAAGGTTGCAGTCTCTTTACCTCTTTACTAAAGACTTCAGGATCCGCAATCCAGAGCACAGTTAACAGGGCTGTCTGAGACCGGCCGGTGCAATGGCACATCCAGAGTTCCCTTTGCAGTTGGAAATCGTTGCCTACCAATAGCGCCTGTGTGTTGTAGTGCTACCCTGCTGAGCATTCAGAATAGCCCTCACAACTTCTATTCTCGTTCGTTCTTTCTAATTCGTTCCAGATCTTTCTAGTTCTCCGTCCCCCAGATATGTTATGGCTAGGATGCACCCGTTTGACGGGTAGGCTCGGAGCTCTTCCGGGACCCTAGAGATGCCCCTCTCCATGCGTTGCCCCCTATGTCTGCATAGGTGATGTAAGGTAGACAGCCAACCTATAATTAACTGTCCTGCGGAGTTTGAAGTAAGGCATAGAATCAGTTACTTCCTCAGTGTTTCGGCCACCGGCTACGCGCCTCAGTAGGATGTTGCCATTCTCCGGGCACGACTCCTACTGGATCTCCTTTGTGCTTGATCTCGTTTCTCACTGTTCCACAATATCCTTCGCTTCGTGCCTCTTTCTTAGGATACCACCGCGGGGTGTGCAGGCGCGGTTCCGTAACGTTCTCTTTCTAGTCGCTAGGTACCTGCCAGGTTCCCACACCTGACAGGGACCCCCCTGAATCTTCTCACTGCAACACCCCCTGCCACGGGATGTTGCCTGAATCCAACTCAGTCAGCTTCTAACTTCCTATCCAACCCCTAGTTTTACCAGTGTGAGGAGTGGCCCAATAAATAAAGCCTTTTTCTCCCCCTAGTGGCCGGAGTGTGAAGTGTAATGTGTGCTGGTGATACCTGGTCAGAAGAACTCCTTTAGTGCCATCAGACGTACCATCACTCCCCTTAGCGGCAGAGCGTCATACTACAACGGCCAGGTCTCTGGGGCGCTGCAGAGCTAACAGTGAGGCAACCCAGTAGTCAGCACTATTTATAATAAAAATGTTGCAGTGCAGCAATAAGGGTCTCATGTGACGGGTGCTTCCATGAGGTCCAAGTCCAAAGTGTGTCGCTAGTGGGGGTAGCACTAAAGCTTCCTTTCTCTGTCCCCTAATGCCAACCACGGTTAATACAGAAGGGGTCATTATCCTCTTTATCTCCTTACTCTTGTACACCCATCACCTTTTCCTCCTCATCCTCCTCCATTTCTTCCTCCACTTCTGCACCTTCACTAACAGTTAGTCTGGTACCATGAGCCCCTCTCGATGGCTGTAATCCATTCTCTCATGGTACCCGCTTGTGTGTAGACAGTCTGGAACTTAGAGATATTATTTTTCCTTCTGCATCCTCCTCTGCTTCCTCCGCTTCCTCTGGGACCACCACTTCCTCCCTCAGAGTATAGTGTGCTCCAGCATGTAGATGACCGGAATAGTGATGCTGATGATGGCATCATCAGCGCTATCTTAGTAGCCATTTCAAAACTGTGCAGAAGGTAGCAGAGGTCGTTCATCTGTGCCCACTCTGCAAGCATGATTTGCTCCACATCTGTACTGCATCGGCCCAGTCTATGCAAAATTGTATACACTTGTCTCTACTGCCACAGTCCATGCAACATCTGTAGAGTGGTATTCCACCATGTCAGCACATCGCATATCAATCGGTTAACCAGTAGGCCGAAAGACTTCTATAAGGATGCAAATCGATGACACTGGGGGGTGCGAAAAGTAGAATTGAGCACACAGTGACCGTGCTTTTTGCACCAGGACATCCAGGCCGGGATAGTGGCAGAGAAATTGCTGTACCACCAGGTTGAAGACGTGAGCCATGCAAGGCACTTGTGTGAGGTTGCCTCAGTGTAGGACCGCTGCCAGGTTTGCACCGTTATCACACACGGCCCTCCCTGGCTTCAGGTTCACTGGAAACAGCCATTGCTCAAACACAGCCTGGATAGCTGTCTTCAATTCTTCAGCTGTGTGATTGCGATCTCCAAAGCTGTAAATTTCCAAGTTTATTAATTTAAACACTGCCTGATTGCAGTGAGCCCTGGCTGAGCAGTATGGAGATGGGGGGATTTTCTCTGCATTGTTGGAACATGTAATGAAGAGATTGAGGGTACATTTAGAGGCCCTAGAAGAGGTGAAGGAGGCAGAAGCAGTGGGGGAAGTGTTAGACAAAGAGCTTTGTCCTGCAATTCTTGGGGATTCCAAGACTTGTGGAGCCTCCTCTTCCCTGCCTTCCCCCACAGCTACCAGAGTCGCCCAGTCAGTAAGATGTAATGCCCCTGGTCATGCTTGCTCATTCAGGTGCCAGTGGTGAAATGCACCCTGTCAGACATAGATTTTTTTCAAGGAACAGACAATGGTGTCTGCGACATGCTGGTGTAGCAGAGGCACAGCTTTCTTAGAGAAGTTATGGTGACTGGGCTCCTGGTACTGGGGGACTGCAACTGCCATCAGCTTTTGGAAACTGTCTGTATCCACCGGGAGGAAAGGAAGCATTTCCGTGGAAAACAGATTGGAGATGGTGAAGTTCAAGCTCTTAGCTTTGGCATGTGTAGAAGGAAATTTTTTTTTACATGACCACAACTGCGGAACTGAGGGCTGGCTGCAGTGCTGATAGAGGGTGGAGTAGGGTGTAAACAACAAACTGCTGGACTGTGAGTGAGGTGCAGGCAGAGATGTTATGGTGGATTGAGAAAGATGTGGTGTGCTCGGTGTTTGAGATCAGTAAAAAACAGCAAGCATGTCCACTTCCATAACAGCTGACAGGCTCTCACTCACCCCAACTGTTAGTGGGCAAACAAGTGGAGGATCTGCAGCCAGACACCTGTGTGAGAACACTTGCCACTGTGACAGAGAAAGAAGAAGCAGCAGATGCAGTTAATGGGGCAACCGGTGGTTGGCGAGGTCCTCTAGTCCTTGTTTTAGCACAGTGAAATGATTCCCAGACTAAAGCATGTTGATTGCACATGTGCTGGTTCATGCATGTAGTTGTAGTCAAGTTATTGGAATTTTTGCCTCTACTGAGTAATTTTTTACAAAGTTGGCAGATAGCGTGAGTTGGAGTCATCCTTGCCGCCCCTGCAAACTGCAGACCAGCAACTGCTGTTGGCCACAGCCAGAGTTGTGGCTGAGGATGCAGTGCTTGTCATGGTTGCATCACTTCATGTCTGTGTGGGAAGCTGCAACATAACCTCCTCATCTTCCTCCTCCTCCACCTCCTCTGCTGAGCTACTCAGCTGCATGCCTTTAGGTTTAGGTTTACACCAAGTGGGATTTACAACCTCATTGTCAATCTCTCTGTTCTCCCACTCCTCACCCTGAGAGTCACCCTCCTCCTCTTCTAGCCTTGACAGCACAGTACAGTCCTTGTGCTCCTCAAGTATCTGAGTCTCATCAGGATCACCTCCACCTTCAGGGGATAACATCTGGTTATGAGGGTCTGAATTCTGCATAGACCTCACTTCTTCTGGCCCCAGATTCAGCTGAAAAAACTGTTGTGCAGATGCTTTCCTCTCTTGAGTCTGTGAATCTTTGGAGCAGACCTCATATGCCCATGGAATAGAATGTTTGAACAGCTCTGCAGACTTGCCCAACTGCAGTTCCCCACAGTCAGTTGGAGAGTTGTGACAGGGGGGTAATTGTGGTGCCACCTCTGGGGACTGTACTGTGTGGGATGTTAAGGTGGAAGAAGAGGAGGAGTGGAGCGCCCCCAGACGCAGGGCCGCGGGGTACTCGGTAGCGGTCCTCTCTGTCTCGGTTCTAGGGTTGTCACAGCTTGTCAAAATTGTTTGGTGAATTGGAAAGTGCGGGGTTAAAATTTCGCCTCACAACATAGCTTGTGACGCTCTCGGGGTCCAGACGTGTGACTGTGCAAAATTTTGTGGCTGCAGCTGCGACGGTGCAGATGCCAATCCCGGACATACACACATACATACACACACACACATTCAGCTTTATATATTAGATGCTTGGGAATCTGAACACAAATCCGATGTTCAACGTTCATACCGAATTTGAGATTGGCGAACGTTTTCCGACCAAGTTCGTTCATCTATATTAAGCGACAGAAGGAGGACAGGTTCATCCGTGATAGAACTACAAGCTCAGCATGGAAAGAAGCTGGTTACAGAGGCGGCAGGACATCACAGGCAATTGTGTACCCCTTCAGCGAGGAGAAAAGTATGGTCCAGTAGAAGAGGTGGACCTTAGAAAAAGGTAGCGCCCAGCTGTGAGTTCTAGAAACAGAGAGCTTAGTCTCAACGAGTGGCCCCTGACACTGTCTTAGCTAAAGGCTCTGCATAACGTGTTCATAACATTACATGCGGACCTATATTATACTACCCCTAAGGAAACACAGGCAAATTTAACCTTTCCACATGTCCTTACGGTACGTGTTGCCAGGAACAAAGTGCAGACTGTAACTTTGAGAATGGACCCGGTATATTGTGTGGAAGATGGAGGAAGAGAATGTATAACCTGTAATCTCCTGTTCACCAGTTTGGCTGAATATAAAATGGACATTTTTTTTAAGGACTGGTTTTGCTTATTGAATCAATTGGGTAACGGGAGCGGAACTGCACTAATTGTAATGGAACCAATGATGGAAGCAGCAGATCCAGGCACAATGTTGTACACCCCCTCCAACAACACAAAAGTCTTAGCAATTGGCCCTGTTTTAGAAATGGCTACCATGACTACCATGGGGGCCAGGTTACATACTTTAACTAAAACTTCCCTATCCTACCCTATCTACACTAACTGCTTTATATAGGGATGTAGGGCAGAGGCTGTAATCACTGCAGTATCCTCTGCCACCTCTCTGAAACAAAGTGTCATCAGTTACCTTCATTTAAGGGGCTGGGTTAGTCCCGGCTCTACTAAGCATGCATTGGTTGTCAATTTTGACAGATGCTCTGTAGATTCTTGTCACCGAGTGATGTGCACAATGACAGTGTACTCTCTTGTTGGCTCTGATCAGAAGTAATGAGCCGCCAACAGAGCTCATTGTCAGTGCACATTGCAAGACCAATACAACTAAATTAAATATAATTAAATTATGTTAGAAAATAGATTAGATTATGGCATTAAATAGGTAGGGATTTAGATGAAAATTAATTTGTGTTTTAGACTACCCCCTAAAAGAGCACACTTGCGACCCAGCTGGTCTAATGCACAAAAAAAATCTAGAATTAGTATAGATGGAATCCAGATTGGACTCTTCCTTTGCTACTCATTAAATAATACAATCAATTTCTCAAAATAAGAGCAAGGAATCAAACACCCCACTGGTAAACAGCAGTCCATGTAAAAAATATTCTCCGTAACACAATTCAGCCAATAGAAACTCTCAGGGTGAACAAGAAGTAAACAATATGCAGACTCAATGTCCATTGTTGCCATAAAAGATCCTTTTCTCAACTTGTACACCCTCTCGACTGCCTTATCAAATGAAACTGTGGAAACAGATATCAACTCCAGACTTATCAAATCATTTATTAAAGTGCCCAAAGGATACTTCTTTGGGACCACCCCCAAAGGGAAAACATGCAAATAAGGCTAAGGAAGTTCTGCCTTTCTACCAAGAGCAACCTCCCTATTCAACTTGTCCATAACAAAATCTGCGTATATGAGAGCTGACCGAAAATTGTTCAGCAGTACAGTACACGGATTGACTAAAGCAGGTATTTTAAAATCTGAAACCATCACCTAACAGGTCAGCTACTTACCTATCTGGATATCTTCTTAGAAATGGCAACATCTGATCTGTTGTCATGATTCATTTTTGGATTTTTGCTAGCTCTGGTTCCGCTACAATTTAAATGTAGCTTTTTTACTTTTGGCCCAGCAGGGGTTAATGTCAGTTTCCTTGCTGGCAACTGCTGTGTTGCTAGTCAGCTGATGTGGGTGGTGACCACATCCTCCATCCTTTAAAAAGTCGCATGACCCATCAGCTGACTATCTTTGATAGAGTAATCTATGATGATCAGCCTGGAGTAAAGAGCTCTCTGGTTTCAGTGGTGAATCTGCTGTTTTCATGGAGTTCATTAAGAACTATTTCCCCTTTTTCTGTCTGCCTTGTTGTTGTCCCTATCCCTGTGTTGTTCACCATCTGCAGTGATGAGGCTAGCATCCTTGCCGGCCAGTGCACTAACCAGGGAATAGTGAGGTGACAATCAGGGACTAGGCACATGACAGCAGTGGGGGAAAGGACCCATTTACGGTGTTAGGGGAGGTTAGAGAAAGGCACAGGTTGGAGTTCTGGAGGTGCCCCATTCCTCGTTCCCTATGGTTAGGGTCTTCCTCACCCCATTCTATTTCGTTGTTGGTATATGTTTTGTCGTCCACTCGACTTAAGCGTTTCAGTCATGACATCTGTGTTCACTGGCCTCATCCTATATCACTTTAACCCTTTCCTTTCCTAAAACACTTAGTATGGCTGTGGGCCCCTCCACACCCGGATTAGGAAAGGACTGCATTACTAACCTAGGCGCTGCCTTCAAGCGCTGCCACCAAGCGCTACCACAATCTAATATCTGTATGGTCCCACTTCACACTAGGTGGCATTGCTTTCTTTTGTCTGATCTGCTCATCATAATGTGGCCAGGTAAACTTTCCCAATGTGGTAATCTTCCCCAATTTAATCCAAATAGCAAAACAAAGCTGAACATTTCACTGGAGATTTTCAACTATAACGATAGCTAACGATGACAAAGGCCTGAAGTCAGTTAGAGAATGTCCGAGGAATGAGTTGATAGGGCCTCTGTTACTACTCTTCTTTCTTGAATTCACACAGTTTTTCATCATGGTACTTCGTCAGTGCAGAATGACTGTTCAAACCAAGTACAGGTGCTCGGTGCTTCACAGTGGAGCCGTTCATTTAACCCCTTTACCCCCAAGGGTGGTTTGCACGTTAATGACCAGGCCAATTTTTACAATTCTGACCACTGTCCCTTTATGAGATTATGACTCTGGAATGCTTCAACAGATCTTGCCGTTTCTGACACTGTTTTCTCGAGACATATTGTACTTCATTATAGTGGTAAAATTTCTTCTATATAACTTGCGTTTATTTGTGAAAAAAACGGAAATTTGGTGAAAATTTTGAAAATTTTGCAATTTTCCAACTTTGAATTGTTATGCCCTTCAATCACAGAGATATGTCATGTAAAATAATTAATAAGTAACATTTCCCACATGTCTACTTTACAGCAGCACAATTTTGGAACCAACATTTATTTTTGTTAGGGAGTTATAAGGGTTAAAAGTTGACCAGCAATTTCTAATTTTTACAACACCAATATTTTTTAGGGACCACATCACATTTGAAGTCATTTTGAGGGGTCTATATGATAGAAAATTACCAAGTGTGACACAATTCTAAAAACTGCACCGCTCAAGGTGCTCAAAACCACATTCAAGAAGTTTATTAACCCTTCAGGTGTTTTACAGGAATTTTTGGAATGTTTAAAAAAAAATTAACATTTAACTTTTTTTCACAAAAACATTATTTCAGCTCCAATTTGTTTTATTTTTCCAAGGGTAAGAGAAGAAAGTGGACACCAAAAGTTGTTGTGCCATTTGTTCTGAGTACGCCAATACCCCACATGTGGGGGTAAACCACTGTTTGGGCGCATGGCAGAGCTCGGAAGGGAAGGAGCGCCATTTGACTTTTCAATGCAAAATTGACTGGAATTGAGATGGGACGCCATGTTGCGTTTGGAGAGCCCCTGATGTGCCTAAACATTGAAACCCCCCACAAGTGACACCATTTTAGAAAGTAGACCCCCTAAGGAACTTATCTAGATGTGTGTTGAGCACTTTAACCCACCAAGTGCTTCACAGAAGTTTATAATGCAGAGCCGTAAAAATAAAAAAATCATATTTTTTCACAAATATGAACTTTTCGCCCCCAATTTTTTATTTTGTCAAGGGTGAGAGAAGAAATTGGACCCCAAAAGTTGTTGTGCCATTTGTTCTGAATATGCCGATACCCCACATGTGGGGGTAAACCACTGTTTGGGCGCACAGCAGAGCTCGGAAGGGAAGGAGCGCCGTTTGACTTTTCAATGCAAAATTGACTGGAATTGAGATGGGACGCCATGTTGCGTCTGGAGAGCCCCTGATGTGCCTAAACATTGAAACCCCCCACGAGTGACAGCATTTTGGAAAGTAAACCCCCTAAGGAACTTATCTAGATGTGTGGTGAGCACTTTAACCCACCAAGTGCTTCACAGAAGTTTATAATGCAGAGCCGTAAAAATAAAAAATCATATTTTTTCACAAATATGATTTTTCGCCCCCAATTTTTTATTTTCCCAAGGGTAAGAGAAGAAATTGGACCCCAAAAGTTTTTGTGCCATTTGTTCTGAGTATGCTGATACCCAACATGTGAGGGTAAACCACTGTTTGGGCGCACGGCACAGCTCGGAAGAGAAAGAGCGCCGTTTGACTTTTCAATGCAAAATTGACTGGAATTTAGATGGGACGCCATGTGGCGTTTGGAGAGCCCCTGATGGGCCTAAGCATTGAAACCCCCCACAAGTGACACCATTTTGGAAAGTAGACCCCCTAAGGAACTTATCTAGATGTGTTTTGACAGCTTTGAACCCCCAAGTGTTTCACTAAAGTTTATAACGCAGAGTCGTGAAAATAAAAATTAATTTTTTTCCCACAAAAATGTTTTTTTTAACCCCCCAAGTTTTTATTTTCCAAAGCGTAACAAGAGAAATTGGACCCCAAAAGTTGTTGTCCAATTTGTCCTGAGTACGCCGATACCCCATATGTGGGGGGAAACCACCATTTGGATGCATGGAAGAGCTCGGAAGGGAAGGAGCGCCATTTGGAACGCAGACTTAGATGGATTGGTCTGCAGGCATCACGTTGCATTTGCAGAGCCCTTGATGCACCTAAACCGTAGAAACCCCCCACAAATGACACCATTTTGGAAACTAGACCCCCCAAGGAACTTATCTAGATGTGTTTTGACAGCTTTGAACCCCCAAGTGTTTCACTACAGTTTATAACGCAGAGTCGTGAAAATAAAAATTAATTTTTTTCCCACAAAAATGTTTTGTTAGCCCCCCAAATTTTTATTTTTCCAAGGGTAACAAGAGAAATTGGAACCCAATAGTTGTTGTCCAATTTGTCCTGAGTATGCTGATACCCCATATGTTGGGGTAAACCCCTGCTTGGGTGCACGGGAGAGCTCGGAAGGGAAGGACCACTGTTTTACTTTTTCAACGCAGAATTGGCTGGAATTGAGATCGGACGCCATGTCGCATTTGGAGAGCCCTGATGTGCCTAAACAGTGGAAACCCCCAATTCTAACTGAAACCCTATCCCAAACACAACCCTAACCCTAATCCCAACCATAGCCCTAACCACACCCCTAACTCTGACACACCCCTAACCCTAATCCCAACCGTAAATGTAATCGAAACCCTAACCCGAACTTTAGCCCCAACCCTAACTTTAACCCCAACCCTAACCCTAACTTTAGCCCCAACCCTAACTTTAGCCCCAACCCTAACCCGACCTTTCAGAGTCGTGAAAATAAAAATTAATTTTTTTCCCACAAAAATGTTTTTTTAACCCCCCAAGTTTTTATTTTCCAAATGGTAACAAGAGAAATTGGACCCCAAAAGTTGTTGTCCAATTTGCCCTGAGTACGCTGATACCCCATATGTTGGGGTAAACCCCTGCTTGGGTGCACGGGAGAGCTCGGAAGGGAAGGACCACTGTTTTACTTTTTCAACGCAGAATTGGCTGGAATTGAGATCGGACGCCATGTCGCGTGACAAACCCCTAACCATAATCCCAACTGTAAATGTAATCGAAACCCTAATCCGAACTTTAGCCCCAACCCTAACTTTAACCCCAACCCTAACCCTAACTTTAGCCCCAACCCTAACTTTAGCCCCAACCCTAACCCGACCTTTCAGAGTCGTGAAAATAAAAATTAATTTTTTCCCACAAAAATGTTTTTTTAACCCCCCAAGTTTTTATTTTCCAAATGGCAACAAGAGAAATTGGACCCCAAAAGTTGTTGTCCAATTTGCCCTGAGTACGCTGATACCCCATATGTTGGGGTAAACCCCTGCTTGGGTGCACGGGAGAGCTCGGAAGGGAAGGACCACTGTTTTACTTTTTCAACGCAGAATTGGCTGGAATTGAGATCGGACGCCATGTCGCGTGACAAACCCCTAACCATAATCCCAACTGTAAATGTAATCGAAACCCTAATCCGAACTTTAGCCCCAACCCTAACTTTAACCCCAACCCTAACCCTAACTTTAGCCCCAACCCTAACTTTAGCCCCAACCCTAACCCTAACTTTAGCCCCAACCCTAACTTTAGCCCCAACCCTAACCCTAACTTTAGCCCCAACCCTAACCCTAACTTTAGCCCTAACCCTAACTCTAACTTTAGCCCCAACCCTAACCCTAACTTTAGCCCCAACCCTAACCCTAACTTTAGCCCCAACCCTAACTTTAGCCCCAACCCTACCCCTAACTTTAGCCCCAACCCTAACCCTAACTTTAGCCCCAACCCTAACTTTAGCCCAAACCCTAACCCTAACTTTAGCCCCAAGCCTAACTCTAACTTTAGCCCCAACCCTAACTTTAGCCCCAACCCTAACTTTAGCCCCAACCCTAACTTTAGCCCCAGCCCTAACCCTAACTTTAGCCCTAACCCTAACTGTAGCCCTAACCCTAGCCCCAACCCTAACCCCAACCCTAACCCTAGCCCCAACCCTAACCCCAACCATAGCCCCAACCCTAGCCCCAACCCTAGCCCTAACCCTAGTCCCAACCCTAAGCCCAACCCTAGCCCTCACCCTAACCCTAACCCTAGCCCTAACCCTAGCCCTAACCCTAGCCCTAACCCTAGCCCTAACCCTAACCCTAGCCCTAACCCTAGCCCTAACCCTAATAGGAAAATGGAAATAAATACTTTTTTTTTTATACTTCCCTAAATAAGGGGGTGATAAAGGGGGGTTTGATTTACTTTTATAGCGGGTTTTCCAGCGGATTTTTATGATTGGCAGCCGTCACACACTAAAAGACGCTTTTCATTGCAAAAAATACTTTTTGCATTACCACATTTTGAGAGCTATAATTTTTCCATATTTTGGTCCACAGAGTCATATGAGGTCTTGTTTTTTGCGGAACGAGTTGACGTTTTTACTAATAACATTTTGGGGCACGTGACATTTTTTGATCGCTTTTTATTCCGATTTTTGTGAGGCAGAATGACCAAAACACAGCTATTCATGAATTTCTTTTGGGGGGTCGTTTATACTGTTCCGCGTGGTAACATGGATAAAGCAGTTTTATTCTTCGGGTCAGTAAGATTGCAGCGATACCTCAGTTACATCATTTTTTTATGTTTTGATGGTTTTTATAAGATAAAAACTATTTTATAGAAAAAATAATTATTTTTGCATCGCTTTATTCTGAGGACTGTACCTTTTTTATTTTTTTGCTGATGATGTTGTATTGCAGCTCGTTTTTTGCGGGACAAGATGACATTTTTAGCGGTTCCATGGTTATTTATATCCGTCTTTTTGATCGCGTGTTATTCCACTTTTTGTTCAGCAGTATGATAATAAAGCGTTGTTTTTTGCCTCGTTTTTTTATTTTTTTTACGGTGTTCAGTGAAGGGGTTAACTAGTGGGACAGTTTTATAGGTTGGGTCATTACGGATGCGGCGATACTAAATGTGTGTACTTTTATTGTTTTTTTTTATGTAGATGAAGAAATGTATTTATGGGAACAATATTTTTTTTTTCTTTATTTAGGAATTTTTTTAAAAATTTTTTTACACATCTAAAAAAATTTTTTTTAAACTTTTTTACTTTGTCCCAGGGGGGACATCACTGTATAGTGACAGATCGCTGATCTGACACTTTGCAGAGCACTGTGTCAGATCAGCGATCTGGCGTGCCCTGCTGCAGGCTAACTGGCGCATGCTTTGGACCCAGAAGTACTCCCTGCAGGACCCAGAAGTAGCCCCACGGCCATTTTGGATCCGGGGCCTGCAGGGAGGAGATGCTCGGTACAAGGTGAGCACATCGCCTTGTACCGATCGTCTCAGGGAAGCCCGCAGGGAGCCCCCTCCCTGCGCGATGCTTCCCGGTACCGTCGGCACACTGCGATCATGTTTGATCGCGGTGTGCCGGGGGTTGATGTGCCAGGAGCGGTCCGTGGCCATGTAGTATATAGCACAGACACGTAGCATATAGCACAGCCACGTAGCATATAGCGCAGTCATGTAGTATCTAAAACAGCCCACGTAGCATATAACACAGCCCACGTAGTATATAGTACAGTCCACATAGTATAGTAGCACAATCCACATAGTATATAGTACAGTCCACGTAATACTATATATACTATATACTTAGTACAGTCCACGTAATATATAACACAGCCACGTAGTATATTGCAGGCACGTAGTATATAACACAGCCCACGTAGTATATAGGACAAACAGACGGAAATGGACCTTAGACGTTTATATATATAGATAGAACAATAGTAATTCCAATTAATATATTTGTGCAGAGGAAATGACTGCAAGAATTCAAGATGTACAGTAATTACTTTACATAAGTGTTCAAAAGTGTTCAGTGATCTCTAGGCATCCTTAAAAAGTATTTTCTCCTTTATATATTTTATACAAAGTGTTAAAGTGAACCTGACAGCGTTAGGAGAGTGTAGAGTCAGGCCTAGGTTGGAGCTCAGGAGGTGCCCCCATCTCTCATTCCCTTTTGTTAGGGCCTTCCTCCCCCTTTACCAATTCGTTGTGGGTGCATTGTGCCATATGCTGGAACGACCCCTGTTGGGTTGTGATATTATCACCGACCCATACTTTTTTCCAGTGAACCTATGGCTCAAGCACAGGCTTTTGCTCACCTGATCCAGACCCTGAAGGACGAGGTTAAGGAAATGCGGTGTCAGGTGGTGCAGCAGCTTTAGCAGGTGTTGGGGTTCTTTGTTTCGGCTCATATCCAGGCTCAACTGGAACCCAAAATATCTCTCCCTGACCTGTTCTCTGGAGGGAGAGATACATTTATTGTATTCAAAGAAGCCTGTAAGCTGTATTTCAGGCTTTGCCTTTGTTCTTCAGGGAGTGAAAATCAGCATGTGGGGATAATATTCTCTCTTTTCAAGGATTTTTCCCAATCCTGGGCCTTCTCCCTGCCAACTGATTCACCATCTTTGCGGTCAGTGGACACGTTTTTTGTGGCATTGGTGCTGGTGTATGGGCATCCTGATGGCGTCTCCCTAGCTGAGTCTTAACTCCGTAAGATCAAGCAGGGGGGCTGAAGAGTACTGCTCAGAGTTTTCGAAGCTGGGCCACTGACACGCAGTGGAATGACCCTGCTC